>NC_134037.1:174446155-175067405 GCF_965140245.1 Athene noctua
TAAATTATTTTGCTTATTGTAATACTTATGCTAAACAATGCATGAAGAGGATCCATGTGCTCTAGCAGTTGATTGAAAATCTTAACAGAAATTTTGATTGAAAATCTTAACAGAAATTATCACATTATACAGAAAAAAATATATTTGAAAGCACTGTTTCAAAACAGTGAAACTTCACCAAAAGCTACTGAAAGAAGGTATTTGAGACACAGTTTCTGCTAACAAGGTATTTTTAAACTTCAGGTTTTAAAATTTAATTATTTGCATTGGCTTAATCACTCAATATCTCTGTTGTTGCTAGCTGTGAATTATTATCACTAAATATCACTAAAATATCATTATTTCAGATAGTTTATGTAAAAGAAATTAAATCATATTAATTTGTCATCTGGGGAATAATGTGGATTTGATATTATTAATAATTTATGCAAAAATGCAAATGTGACTTGATCTTATCTCATTACAAGTGGTATTTTACAACCACTTATAACTTGTTCCAAATTGGATCTATTCATTGAGAGATCAATTCTGACATCTCAAAAATCACAGTATCTTAGCAGCATACTCCAAAATTATTCTTGTTGCAATTTCTGAAGGTTATTGCAGTCAGCTACAACTTCTAGTCTGCATTCCTTGACAAGCAGTGTGCATCAGTGCCTAGGAAAATCACAAAAGCAACAATAACTGAATTTTACAAACCAAAAAATATCTTTGAAAATTTTTAAATGTTTCTACTGAATGTTAACTCCAACTATTTAATATAAATGTGCTCCTCCTATGTTATGAAAAACTATATACTTTGTTTTGCAAAAGCAAAATAAAAATTCAAGTGTACATTTTAAGACTTCAAGTACAGTAGAAACTAACATTAAAACGATAAGAACTTGGATGAGCTTTATTGCAGTTTTCTGACTGAATAAAGCATTTGGCCAAGAGCAGATGTGTAATGCTGCAACGGCATTGGGGGCAGGGGAGCTGAAAAGTAACATTATTCAGTGGGTTTTCTCATTTGTAGTCTAAAGAATAAAGTCTTTCATTGACTGCAGTAGTCATGACTCCTTCAGAATTTTCAAGGCTAATTATTTAGCAAATGGTTTAATAAGTTATTCAGACATTAGGCAGTACAATACATTCAAAACTCAAGGATAGAAGAAAGTAAATATTTTATAGGATAGAAAAATTTCTAAGTAACAACATCACAGTTTCAATTGATTCCAAGAAACTGTGTCTTCATGTGTATGTTTATGAATCCATATACAGGGAAAACCAAGTCATTAAAAAAATCAAAAAACGTCTGCACATAATGCAAATTTTATTACTAAGACAGCAGTTTACCAAAGCATTGTACAGAAATTGTACAGAATTGTCCTTGCCTTAAGTACAAATTTTTGAAAATTTAACTTTAAAGGTAACAGAGCCTTCATTCAGGGTTACAATAGTTCATCCACCAGCAGGTGTTATCTGTTTGACAGGATGTTTATACTCCAAATAGGACTGGTAGAGAGAGTGAGAGAATACAGAGTGCTTTAGTGCATCTGAAGACTGGAAACCAAATGAAATTCATATGGGTTCATGCTCTGTTTGTGAGATGCATTTTTAAAAGGGACTTGGAAATAACTAATAGGATCTTGAAACACAACAAATATCCACTGTATGCCACCACTGAATAATGAAGTATTCAATAACATGATACTCAGACTGCAAGTTATGTAGCCTAGATGAGGCTTGAGCTGGTGGGACATTTTGGTGATGTCCTGTGCAGCTGTGGGTGCGTGAGGGAAGTGAGGAGAGCCCAGCAAATGCTCAGGCAGAAACCCTGTGCCATAGTGTGTGAAACTCTAGTAGGGTTTCCAGGAAGAATTTGTCTTTCCATTTTAGTATTTCTGGTGAAAGGCAGAAAGGCAGAGAATTACAAACAATCTTGGAAATAAAAGAGGTGGGTATGGTTTGGGGTTTGGTTTTCTTGGGAAAAAATCTCAAAACAAATAAAACATGGAAGACATGTCTGTCACACCTTACAAGACTCAACATGGGTCTGCTACAGCAGAAATTCCTGCCGTTCCCCACATAAGGTCATTGCTGGAACTTGATTTTTTTTTAAAGTTACTTTGCTGACTGAGATACCTGACTAAATCAGATATAATATCAGGTAATTACCCTATTTTTATATACATATACATTTATATACATATATATTTTACCATTTAAGAAGGAGAGAGACATCCATTCCAGAACAGCAAACCCCTTGTGTTTACTGTAGGAAGCTTAAATTCAAGTTCCTGATTTGAATTTCTAACATGTCTTTTTGTCAAACAATTTTTTTCAGGTAATCTTGGCCTGCCTCTGGGCTCCCCTAGCATGGTTACTTTACTAAACAGAAATTAAACATTTTCAGCCTTCCCCAGGTTTCATTTTCTAATCCTTTCCTGAGTTGTTTCTAAATTTCCAATCTGCCTTGAAGCATGGACTCACTTCTGGACTTTGTCTGCTCTTTTTTTCTCCCTGTCTACTTTTAAAAGAATGCAAAAGCAGCAGACAGTAATACTGCATTACCTGACCATATTCTTGTGCTCCTGAGAAAGCTTTTCTGGCTCCCATTAACCTTTCCTCTCCCAATGTGGGGATTAAGCACTCAATCCCTTTCACTCTAAAACATATTTCTTCTGCTCTGACAAAGGAAAATGTTGCAACCTTAATTTTATTAACATTCGCTAACAGCAATGTTGATAAAAAACAGCCATAGAAAAGGTTCTAAAATAGCTGGGTTTAAACAAAATTGTACATTCCATCTTTATCTTTTGGAGGTGTAAATCCTATAATAAAACATTACTGCAGGGTTTGTAAAATGCTGAGATTACAAACTGTTTATGATGATAACCTGTTATACAAAATGCATTTTGCCATCACCCCTTGTAAACAGGTACTGTGCTGATTCATTGGTCTTTTTGTCTAAATTTCATATCAGGAAAAAAAACATTTCAGTAATCATATGTTCTCTGAGGTGCTTTCCAGAATAAATGTTGAGTTAAGAATCTGCTAGAAGATCAGTGGACTATAGTGGAGGAACAGGAAATAAAGCAAGCTTGACTAAATCTGTTTGCTAAGTCAGAATCTCATGTCTTTTCTAGAAAGCTGGATGGAAAATAAGTGCACACTGTAATTCAATGTATCTGTAACATGAAGATAGTTACATATTTTGGACACTTAAATGTGCCTCCTGTAAATTATTCAAATATGTTCTTTCCATTTGAACTTTTCAAAAATACGTCTGTGTACAAACTTAGTATTTTAGACTAGACTGCACTACAGCCAGACCAAGTCAGCCATAATTTCTGGGCCCATCAATTGTATCAAATTATGTTTCAGAAAGATCATGGTCACTAGTAAGGTATTAATGCTCATCCTTCCAGTTTTGATGATACATTAGATAAGGAGATTTCTTTGGTGAAATTATTATTATTACTATTATTATTTTTCAAATGAGGAGAGAAGGCAGTTGAGACAAGCTAATAGCTTGGTGTTTACCATGTTCCTCGCAGAAACATGAGACCAAGGAAGTATAGCCAGTTCAAGGAGCAGTTAAACAATTATGATACAACTGTGTGCATACTGCTACATACTACACATATATCAACTGTCATTATGATTGCCAGTCATGTCAATCAGAACCTCTCCTTTGTTATCTTTCTGCTTTTTACCATCCACCAAGCTTGTTTCTTCTGTTTCTCACTTTTCATTATGTTTACTGTGTGTTTCTTTGTCCTCAAAATGTGTTTCAGTTATTCTACCTGCCACAAGAAGAATAACACAGTATTGTGGTTACTGGAAGCACTCCCAGATCTCTTAGGATGGGCACTCCCAGTTTCCTGAGTTTTCTGCAACCTGCAAAGGTCTGCAAGACCTCTTGGTCAGCCCTGCAAGCCCACCTGCAGGCACAGGGCATCAGGGTGTAAAAAAGTGTGGTGTGAAAAGGCTGCCATGAGAAGGTGTTCACCCACACCTGTATCAGTTGATACTCAAAGCCTGGATTCTGCAAGGCTCTTTCTCCCCTGCTCTTCCTCTACTGCAGCCTTTGTGATGCCTTGCTAGCAGCTGCCCCTTCCGGGACCTACACTTTTATGTTCTTCCCGAGTTTCTCCTGATAGATGATTCACTGTCCCCATTGGGCTAGCTCTGAATCTGATCCAAAGCAAACTGGTCACCTGGTCCTTGGTTACAGTTCTCTACCCTGAGATTGCAGCTCCAGGAGTGACCCATAGATAATCACTTCTGAAGCTGCTTTAGCCACGATGGTGTCACGTTATTCACCTGTGGCCTGTTGAATTGGTAGCTGTGTTCATGAAATAATTCAGCAAGCTATGGTTAGCTTTTGTCTTGCCACCAGCAATTCTAAGTTTGTGGTGGGTTGACAATTTGTTTTCAGACCCTTCTCACCTCAGCAGCTGTCATTCCCCCTAACTGTGGGTCAAAGGCTTTTCCTAATCTCAAAATATATTTAAATTTCCTATTGAAGCGTATCACGCCAAATCCAAATTCGTCCCTACATTTCTCCTTTAATTTTCACTCCTCTCAACTGCATCTTACTCTAAGAGCATAAGAAATGTCCAACTGTGTCAGAACAATGTGGCATCTAGCTCAGCAGTGGCAACAGGAGATGTTATTCAGAGCCTTGCCACTTTCTGCAAACCCTTCTCCCACAGAGTTTATTGCCCTTTGTCCCCCTTCACATCACGGTACAAACATGCTCAATTCCCCTCCATTTTCTAAAGAAAAAGGCCTTCAACTTTCCCCTCCCACAAGTCTTTTCTGTCCTTTCTCTTCAATTTCTTTAGGCACAGAATATTACAATGTCTACTCCTAACTAAGTTTCCGTATATTTTCCAGAAAATATTAAAACAAAGTCCTCAGTATCTTCAGTATTTCTAATATTAAGATAAGTGGCCGATTTTCCTTCTTTTATTTATCCTAGCTTCTTTAAGCCAGCTTTCTTACTTTCTTATCTTGTCTTTGGTCTTCTTCTGTTATTCCATCCTACCTTTCTTTTTACCTCATTTGAATCACTATTTCAGTATATCCTAAACATGAAAATATTATCTCAAATCCTGTGGAAATTTTCTCCACAGTTAACAGAGTCCTCTTGGCCTGTACATCTTCTGTTTAAAATATTTCTTTCATGAAATATCTCCATAGAAAACAAATTTACCTTCTATTGTTATATCACAGCACATCCCAGCACTGTATTCTCGCAAAAAAATTACCTCATGTAGCTTCAGGCATCTGCAGTTTACATATCTTATACCTCTACCAGTAAATCACATCTCTCCTTACAGACATTTCAGAAAAAAAACCAAACAACCAACAAGCAAAAAACTAACAAATCCAACATTTTTGGGCATGATCTGCTTTAGGTGTGTGTTTAGAAAGAATGGGTTTTAGTTATGTTTTATTTCTCTCAGCTATAAAAGAGTTTGGGTGTTTAGTTCAGATGTTCACATCAGATAAACCCACTCAGACTGTCAAAGTTAAGACCTCTGTTTAAAACTTTCTGATAAATGTATGCCCAGCTGTAAGCTTAAGTTCATTTGCTTAAAACAAACTTTTTCCCACTGTGCTTCCTTACTACGTTGTTTTTGTCATCAAAAATCTCTATCCACATCCATTTATCCAGGCTTTTAAATTTGATATCATCTTCAAATCATATTTCTTACTTGAATCATTGCATCTAGGTCATCCATATCTTGACAAGTTTTATTTTTACATATAAGACAATTTAGAATTTTTATCATTTTAATCTTTCTTAGCATAAACTCATTTTTTTTTCCACCTCAAATGGAAAGATATTCAAGATGCTTGTGCCAAATTCATAATTCACTCTTATAACATTGATGATATGAATTTTCTCTTTTTATTTCTCTGTTGAATTTCTCTCTCCATCATATCATAAATGAAAGTGGAGACAAAAGGCTTCACAGTATAACAACATTCTTATAATTTATCTTTCAGTATCATGGTTTCATCTTGGACTTCCCACTTACTCACAAAGCACTTCCTTCTTCATGTCCTCAAGAGCAGTTAACTATAGTTAACAATGTCTTATGGTTTTATTCTGATCTATTATGTATTAATCATAATGCTATTATGGATTCTTTCTCACCTTTACATAGCAAGTTATTTAGGGAAAGAAGAGATTTTCTTCATTATACAAACACCTGTTAAGTGAGGTCTGAACGAGACCTCCTTCTATTGTAAGAGTAGAAATACAAAATTATATAATAATATAATTAAAATATATTTTTTTTTTCTGCTTCATTTTGTTTCCATACTTTGTATAACAGGAAAGTTTAATATCAAAAGGTTATTCTAAAACAAGGGGAGCCATTAGCTCTCTTCAATGGGTGTTCTGTGGTCCATGGTTAAGTGGAATAGCTTCACTAAATTCATATCACCCAGTCCTCTATATTAAATCCTCAATTGCTATCTAAATCTTACTTTAGTGTAGTAACACAAATTATAATGCATAGGTATTCTGTGAGCTGTTCTATCATATTATTACTTCACCGTTTTTACTTTCTAGGGTTCTTCTCATTTGCAGGAAATTAAGTCATTCCAGTATTCTGACAGTAAAATTAAATATAAGTTATTTTTGCCTTTTTTTCCAATAATTGTGATGTAATTTTGAATACTAAAGCAAAGGGTAAATTAGGTGGAAAACACTGAATTCATTGATCCATTTAGCGAAATCAGAGGAAACAGTCCATAAGGGATAAAACACTGCCTCAGAGTGAAGAAACTTATTATAATCTGTATTTCTTTCCTATCATCAGAAGGGCACAGTAAAGAGTGTGGTATCAATAGGCTGAAATCATGGGAAGGCTAAAAATTACTGCACTGGGAGATTATCCAAAATATTTGTACAAGTAATTACCATGGCATGATGCAATATATGCACGGTATCATGCAACACATGAGATTTTCCTACAAAACCACAGAAAGGACAAGTCACTGTACACTTAGATCACCTCTCATCAAATTCACCCTCTTGGGGATTGAAATCAAAAAGCTGTCATATGCAGGTCAATTACTGACATTCTGAGAGCAACTTTTTTCTAGTAACTAGCTTTAAATTCACAACTGAAGTTAGTGTCAAGGTGCTTAATACAGTCTATGAGGAGACACCTACAAGATTGCCAGCCTGGCCATCAGTACAGTGGAGGAACCATTCATATATGACTGGTGTCATACAGTTGCATAAGATGTATGAGGCACATGTACATGAGGCATAGCTATGTTTCATGGTGATAGAGCGGGAAAAGAAATTTTAACTAAGGGCTCAGGTACCATTCTTGAAGGGCATTTTGGCAGATGGTTCTATTTTCTGAATCCTGGTTAAAAAAATTGTCTGCTAAGAGCTGCAAATTATCTTCCAATCAGATCAATCTCTATCCATATTTTCTGTGGGATATACCATTAATGAATAAATTAATATTTTTCCCCTACAATTTCCTGAATAGTTTTTATAACATACAAAAGCTGGCTCTGAGGATAGAAGGTGGAGGTGGAAGGTATAGCAATTTTAACATACAAATCTCTTGAGTTTTCAGAAAAACTGAAAAGTAAAACTCGATCATTGATTACAGATCTTTCCTTGCAATTTACAGTTTGAAACATCTTAGTATATTAAAACTATAAGGACATTCCTTAAAACTTATGTCTTTTATCAACCTAAGGTTGAAATTAAGAAAATTATTACTTTTATTAGAATGCTTTTCACTATACATATAAATTAACTTTTATTCCCATCACAATTTATTTTCAATGCTGGTCTTCTGACTTCTAATCCTCAATTTGGCTCCTGAATGGAATACACACTTCAAGTTTTTTATTTAATATTCAAATCCCTTCCCTAACCCCTGTCAGAAATCAACTTTTGAAAACCAGTATTCGAAAGTGTATAAAGGAGTATTTTAATTGTTCATCAAAAGCCTTCTGTGCAATTTTTTAAGTATTAGGAGACCAGCAAGAAAAACCTGGAGAGTAGCCCTTTCCACGAACTTGTGGATTCTCACACAAAAGTAATTTTGCAATCTTTTCTACTTCAGTTTTCAGAAATATTTGCCAACTGAAGTAGTCTATACTTAAGACAACATATAAATGAAAAGGTTTTCTTCATAAGTACTTCATTTATATTAACTGCATCTTTGTCTCTCAAGATGGATTAATGTGGGTAAACTAGTAAGAGATGATAAAATACTCTCAAAAATATTTATACACCAAGTTCATAAAACAAAGATGTGCAACTTTTTCTTTTCCTTATCAATATTTATAAACAATTAAACTCTAATAATAGCCATTCTGTAAAAGCCTGTTGTGGTATTGCAAGGAAAAGGACTTCAAAATTTCACATTTCAAAACAACAGATAGACTGAATTATTATAAACTTTCTTTGTTAGCAGCAAATAGACACTCATGAGAAATAAAATAAGAACAATGTATGTGAAATTATTTTAATCACAGACTTATCAAATCTTTTACTTATATAGAATATACCAATAAATACATACATACAAGATATTGCATTATCACATTCATAAGTTATTATAATCACTTTTGACAAGACACATGAACTTCAGCTCTGTTGTCTCAATTTGCTAGTTCTTCCCTTCCATCAGCAATTACTAAACCAGAGCAATAATACAACTGCATCATGTTACTTTATCCTATATGAAGTATATTATGTATGTAATGTGTCAACTTATTTTGAATGACAAAGAGATTCAGAAGTGGATATTCTCCTTAGTTATTTTAATGGAATTTTTTTCTGTTTCAGCAGCTCAAAAATGATGATTTAACTTTCACGATGCAGTACTTAATCTGTCTTTTGTTTGAACCATAAACCAGAAATTCAGGAAAAATAATTGCCCATTCTTTCAGATTCAACATCTGATCAACTTCAAAAATTGTATCATGTTGAGAAAAAAAATATTGATTTTAAGTATATGTTCTTTGATCATTATTTTTGAGTTGTTTTGTTTAGGGTTTGGGGTTTTTTTAGTTTGGGGTTTTGGGTTGGTTTTTTTTTAAGTCTACCTATCGAATAAGCATAATGCCTACAGCTTTTCTGATTTGCTACTCTAAAGTATGGGAACTGAAACTCATTAGAAATTAAGGGGCTGTCCTTTACATCAACAAAGCACTGTAGGGGCATTTAACTCAGTTTGAGGTCTAGAAAGGAAAATAGTACATTATTCAGAGATACTTGGAACTCAAGGGTCAGGAAGACAGATTGCATGAAGAATTGCAAAATTAAAGGAGTCTTTGGTTCTGATATGGATGCAGTAACTTCAGAGAAGATGAATAGTGTGGAATAACAGTAATGGAAACTTTATTCATTGACCAAAACCAGTGTAGTACGAATTTCCTATCTTAGTGAGCTATCAGATAATAGTGATCTTCAGATGCAATTGACCTGAGTGAATTTAAACTCATGACCTGAAGGTGACAGACCATATATCCCACTATGAGTTCTTGAAGACAGCAATCTGGCTTTGGGAATTACTGTTTTGAAATAGATCAAAGCATAATAATATGTGCATGGCATAACAGGGTTCACACAACAAATGCTAAAAGCTTGGTAAAAAAATGTCAATTTTCAGCAACTTTTTTTTGACAAAGAAAGATTAACAAATTGTTAAATGGCAATCATACAACAAAAATATTAAATATTTGGTCATGTAAGTTATGAGGAGGACACAAGTTGAGAAGTATTCATAAAGCCACCAGATAAATTCAAATTATTTCTATTATACAGCTACTCAGAAATACTCTAAAAATTCAAAGCAAAATAAATTTTAAAATGTAATACAATGCGAACAGTCTGAATGAGAGGCATTTTCATGAACCATCATTTCTGCCTGCCTATATTATATACTTCTGTAAGCCCTAAAAAAGATTTATGGAAGAGCACTAGCTTCTCTTTCTCTTTTCTATTTTTTTTACCTCACTTTTTAACTTTTCATTGCCATTATCCCCTGGATTTCCTGGCTGCAAGTCTGTGTAGGACCTGCTTCACCCAGGTTACATCTGCAGCATTGTGTCGGTCCAATGAAACCATAGTTAATGTCTCAAACATCTGAAAGCATCCTTTGGTAGAGGAAATGGTTTCTATGGAAATGCTGGGGCTGTGTAGGTAATGGCAGGAAGGTGTGGTGAGAGGAGGAGGTCCATGGAGGTGGGACCACATTTTTCTGAGGCTCAACTTCCCTATCTTGACTGACTCCATAAAGAGCCAATAGAGAAACCTTTTTTACAATACATGTGCCAAAAGGAAAGGTCAGACACTGGTCATACCTGCAGGGAGTGGGGAGTAACTCCCCAATGATCCCCAAGCTCACCAAACCATTTCCATAAGAATCTGAAGTACGAACTACATGCGCACCAAAGCAAGGAGAATTTGAGGAGCATAGAGTGTGCATGATGCCTAATTAGCCAAATGAGTCCAAGTGCCTGCCCAAAGGAGGGGCAAAGAATTATAAAAGGACACAAGTCAAAGCCCCAGGTGGCTGTGGCCCTCAAGAACTGGACCCTTAGACTGGCTGGACAAACGATTGAACCAGGACTAGTGAAACCTTTCCTTTTTGTCTTTCTTGCTCTTTTTTTTCTCTCTTTGTCTCCTTTTTCTCTGGCACTCTCATTGTGTAATGTATCTCTGTGTATAAGGCAAGGCTTGCTGGGGCATGTTATAAGATCTACCACTGGTTGATGTATGTTGTAAGGTTTGTCAGTGTATGTTATGAAGTTTACTGCTTGTTGCAGAGGTTTCAAGGCTTACTGACAAAGTTTCATGGCAGTATCTGTTCTGATTGAAAAAAAATGGTGAATTGAAGAATCCTTGGTGTTGATTCACCTTAATTCTGACCTGGGAATTGGCAAATGTGAGTCATTGTTCCAAGAAATTGGGACGTGAAAAGCATTCTAGTACTAATTCTACCTAAAATAATTGTACAGATTATAAGAAAATAAGCTAATTTGGATTTCTGTTTGAACTGAACTATAGGAGTGGCATTTTTTTACCTTACTGGACAAATAAAGATGTTTCTCCCAAGTATGTTTACCATGATGTAGAAAAGAGGCAAATGCAAAACCTCCCCACCAAACAATAAAACTTACAGGTACCATCCATTCACTTCCATCTACTTCCATAAATATCTACACAGAACTACTAATTATTATGTTATATATATATTTTAATAAGGAAAAGTAATTATATTAATAGAGTGATTGTACAAAAAGCTCCAAAATTAAGGACCTTTTGAGTAGAAAGTTTTTTTGGCTGTACTTTTAACATAAAAACATTTCTGGCATAATTACTTTCAGGACTTTAAAGAGGGTAGTAAATCACTTTTAGAAGTGGGAAGGTATCAGGGTTCACAGGACTTTCTCAAACTCATAGATTAATTGAATTTTGGTATGGCAATATCCAGTCTTCTACTGTGAAAGCCTAGGCAGCATGTCACAGAGGCAGTCAAGATCTTCAGGTCATACCCCCTCCCTTGTAAGTTATTTCAGTGCCTTGACCAGTGTTGCTATAACCATAGAATCATAGAATATTTCAGGTTGGAAGGGACCTTAAGGATCTAGTTCCAACCCTCCTGCCATGGGCAGTGACACCTTCCACTAGACCAGGTTGCTCAAAGCCCCGTCCAACCTGGCCTTGAACACTGCCAGGGAGGGGGCAGCCACAGCTTCTCTGGGCAATCTGTTCCAGTGCCTCACCACCTTCATAGTAAGGCATTTCTTCCTCATATCTAATATAAATCTACCCTCTTTCTGTTTAAAACCATTGCACTTTGTCTTATCCCTACACGCCCTGATAAAGAGTCCTTCTCTATCTTTCCTGTATTCCCCATTAGGTACTTGAAGGTCTCCCCAGAGTGTTCCATTCTCTAGGCTGCACAGTCCCAACTTTCTCAGCCTGTCCTCATAGGGGATGTGCTCCAGACCCCTGATCATCTTCATGACAAATCCTCTGGTCTATAGTTATGAGAATGCTTTTTGTGGGACTGATTTGTGCTTGTTGTCTGCCATGAATGGGAGGCCCTGCAAAAACATGGCACAAAGGAGAGAGTTAGAGAGTTGTTGCTTGCTAGAATTGACATCCAAGGGGCCCTTGGGAGGGCAGGTGGCCAGACAGGCACTCTGGCGTGATGAAACACTCTGAGCCTTGCAGGGCCAAGCCATTGCCATGATGATCAGCAGAGAGTCAATGTAGGTCACACCAGTGTAATATCCCTCTTACAAGGAAGGCTTCAAACTCAAGGTTCATTTAAACTATTGCTCCATAATAGCATTAGGTAACTTGTTCAACTTGAAGGCACAAACAAGTTGGATGCATTACACAATAATTTGGGGTCCTCTACAGCTTTAGTGAGTAAAGAAAAACAAAGTAAGCCATTTTATGTAATTTTGCCTGATGAATGTTCTTTAGATGTGTGTTAAAAAAAACCCCTAAAATATAACTAGTAAGCCTGTATATATAAAGAAAAATCTAGGTCCTTCCTCATATTTCTTATCACCCATTTTCATCTACCAGGCCTTCTCTTATAATCATACCTCCAGTGCCTCACTATGCTACATATCCAAATGAGCTTTACAGGAGCAGTTTTACAAAAGTAAAAGACTCCTTGGCTATTGTATAGTATAGAAATTTCCGCCAGTGCAAACAAGTATTTCAGAACAGCATGATGTTAACTTTCTTCCAAGATTAAATCTGATGGTTTTATCTTCTGGTAGAATCCTCTTTCTTTACCAAATTTCAGTGATTGACCTCTCATGTCATGGCTGACATGCTTGCCAAATATTTTTTTCATGTGTTTTATTAAGGGTTATCTGAGTTGATTGTTATCTTGGTCTGATTACACTGAATTAGTCGACTTCAGCATGAACAACCATTCTGCAATGCCAGTTATTACATTCCTGCATCCAATTTATTTAATTGGTAAAACGGACAGGAATCGAGCTTTTCAGCCTTCAAAGAACGTTCAGTAATCCAAATGACTTAGTACGCTTTCTTACTGAAAAATTGATGGTACCAGCTGACCAGTCATCTCTGATCAGGTAGGTCATATTTAAACAAAGAAACAAACAGATCTCTTCAGGAAGATTTACATGTAGAGCAAATAAGAATACCAGATAAATCTGAAATATAGTAAACAATAGCAATACTAATACTAATTCCTTCACGTATGTTGGAAAATGGCCACTTAGCCTCTCCAGATTTTCTCAGCTAGTCTGCTTGTTCTCATTTATTTATTTGTAGCTGTATCACTGTTGATCATTGATAAGCAAGTAAAACATCCTTGTCTTCACATTTCAAGGTCACAAGCATCACTTAAAAATCATAGATACTAAATAGTGTTCTTTTATCTTTCAAATATGCAGGTTGTCCTACTATAAATCTTTTAACAGAAACTTCAGCTCAAAACCTCAGGTCTTTATTTTAATCTCATTTCATTTCTAATTACCTGGTTCCTTGTTTCAGTGTATCTAAGAGACAATGACTGACTTTGTTGCCTGTTAAAAAACCTTGATCAAACCTCATCCAAGATGGCTGGACCCCTTTCTCTTCCATGTGGTGCAGACGTACAGATAATAAAAAATAGACACCTTCCAGCATTTTCTTATAACCCACTGATTTCATGTGGTCTCATAAACTGTCTTGGTAATGAACTGTCACTCTTTCAGTTTACAAAACAGTCAAATAGCAAGTGTTTTTTTTGTTGGTGACTATGGGCGAAATGTCACCTCTATGTAGGCTCTGCTCTGCCTGTGCTTTACAAGCACCAAGCCCTTTTTCAGTGCGCAGCCAACAACTGCATAAGAAAAAAGTTTTAACTCACTATACAGTTGGCATTTCTTTTTCTAGTTGTGTTTCATCACTTCCTCTAGTGTTAGGAAAGTTTCACAAAAGTTTAATAAAACATCCATTAAAACAAGCCCTCTATAGTAGCACAATATTTGTCTTCTAGAATTTCTTGCAACTGGGAAGGTGTCTCCAATATTCTCATAACTGAATTTCCATTTAATTTGATGTTATTTACATCATGAGGATATCAAGATAGAGATGCAAATACTGAGAAAAGCTCTTTCTCAAATAAAGTATCTTTACGTGATGAATTCATGAACATTTACAGAGTTCAGCCAAAGCTTAACAATATTAACATTCATTAACTAAACTGTGCTAAAAATTAGTAACTGCTTCACCTTCCCAAGTCTTAGGAGACTCTTCATGAAGCAAATTCTCTGTTATATATATGGAATATATCAATGAATATATCCCCCATATATAGAATATATCCCCGAATTAATTCCAAAGTTAAAATCTTTCAGCAACTACTCACATAAAGATTTACTTAATGAATGCTGTCACAATAATGCATTTTACAGACCACCAACATAGAGGCAACATGGCCAAACAGAGGGAGAAAACATGTTCCTTTAATCATTACTAATGAAAATTCAAATGAAGTGCATGTCCAAGTTCTTGTCTGTGTGGGAATGAAGGATATGGGATATGTTTCTCCATTTATTATAGTGGGTGCCCCATAATGCACTTGTTTGAAGAATTTATTTCTTGTTTGTTTAAAAAACAGGTGTTTCTTAAAAAAAGACATTTATGATATTTTATTATTTAAAGCTTTCTGGTTCAGAGAACATAAATGGTACTAAATTCATCAGTGCCTTCCTATCATCTTTAAGCAGAAGGATTATAGCAAAGGAATATTTTTTTCTGTGACTTATCTGCAGTAACACAGGGAGAGGATGATGGCAGGCCTAATTATATTCACAATGAACTCGGAGAAAAGTGGTTCAGAGGTAAAATTTTCATTAAAACAATTACTCGTATCTCTATATGCTAATTCATATACAGATGCTGAACTGTAGAATGAGGAGTTTCTAAAATATGTATCATCAACTGTATTTGGGTGCTAATGAGCTTTCTGAATACTTGTCATAAGAAGTCATGTGTTCAGAAATTTGATAAATCCCAGTGACAGAGAGGAATAGACCCATTCAGACAGTGAACCTTCAAACTGTATTCAAAGCATGATGTTTTCCTCCATGATGTATCCGCATTAACCCATTAACCAAGGTAAGTGGAAACAATCTGAAAGAAAATGTCATCAGAAACATGCATAAAGGTCATTAGCTTGCTAATGTTATCCTTAGCACCTGTGCAACATAGGATGGTATTACTTGCAATACATGCCATAAGAATGTGTTTGTTTTGTTTTGTTTTATTTTTTAATGTTTTGTATAAAATTATACAGAACAATAAAACATAATTTTAGGAGAGTTGCAAGTGAGTGTTTCATAGTAGAGAAGAGAATTACAATACTCGTCCTTCACATTCAGAAGTTAAAATTTAAGACATAGTTTTTAACATAAAAAAAGCCCTGCAACTTGAAGTTAAAAAATTGTTAGCATTATCTTCATGGATATCTTGAACAGTATTTAGTGATATCTAATATTGCATGGCACTGTCTATATTTTTTCTCACATTTGAAGTTCAGGTCTAAGAGTTATTTCTCATTGACATGACTAGGACATTACAAACTTTAGCATCTCTCTTCTACTCAAGTAACTCCTTCAGCCTGGTTGATATTGCAAAATCTGCTTCAGGCATTTTCTTTTTAGCACCATAGATGAGATAGTGTTCAGCTCTCTTGCATACTTATGATGCATATGAAAGTGAGGAACATTTATAACTATTGCTGAAATAAAGTGATGCTAAAAGTTTAAATTTAACCTTAAGAAAAGTGAAAAGCGATCCATCTTTTTCTATATATTCACTCAGATTAACGATGCTTACAGACTACAGAGACTCTGCAAATGTCTGGGTGAGTTCAAAGAAGCATTAAAGAGTCCTGATGACTTCAGCTGTACATGTTTGTCAAAAATCATAAATGAGAGTAGGTTACCAAGAGGCAGGGAAATAAGTTGTTCCTACATTTTAAAAGTTTTTAGTTCTTGTCAAATGCAATTAATTACAAATAAATGCAAATAAAATTATTGAAAAATATGCCATTTTGTCTAAAACAATATAATTGTTTATAAGTTTTATGATATTTCTTACATAATCATTTAGGCTCAGATCCTCATATGCGATAGGCAGCTAATGCTAAACAACTGACTCACAGTAAATATAGACTGAAGTTATGTATATCTCAGTATCTTTGGGGATCTGAGTCATGGTAAACAAAGCAAACTAAATGAGGTTCACAATGTCAGAGACATTTCAAAGGTATTAAAAAAAAAAAAAAAAAAAAAGCCCTGTGGATTGTGATAAATACTGTTATTTTTTCTACCAAAATCTGTATTCTTACTTTAGGGATGCTATTGTGAGCACTTATGCACAAGCTCAAGCTGAAACATGTGGTTTTCATGAGTGATTTATATCATTGGGAGGAAGCACACAGGCACATTTCAGAGCATACCTGAAGGCTCAAACTATGTAGTATATTTTCTCTATCCTCATCTGTGTTGGAAGCTTTGACCTCGTTTAAAAAGACAAACCAGTTTTCCCCACCAACCTCCCTTACATCTACCCCTGTAAATCAGTGGTTGATATGTATCTCGCCTCTGCTATTTTGATTTAATTTCATATTCTATTAAAAATGCCCTTTGTCTGAAAGTATTCTATAGAGGTACACAGGTATCCTAGATTTCTGAAGTATTGATAAAGTTGTGCCCTTTAAATATTCGTTTCATAAGCACAAAGTTAAAAGACTTTGAAGTGGCCAGTGAGATACACAGATGATGCAACACATTATTATTTTTCAGCAAAGTTGCTATAACTGTGACACAGCTAAGGTGTACCTCTCATAACACTGAATATAACTAAAACATGCCATGCTTTCCACTGCTGGAGAGCTGAGATATTAGCTATTCGACTTGCCACTCCCTAATTCCCTTTGAAATACTTGGGAAAGCAGTGAATCTGATAATGACTGAACTATGTATCATAAATAACTGATAAGCTATATTAGAGTTTTTATTTAGCAATAGCTTGTAATAAGAGTAGCCAACTGTGTTAATAAATATGCACACATGTACATCCAGAGACAAAGGAGAGAGGAAAGGAAGGAAGGGAGGTAAGAGTAATTTTACTTTCTACTAAAACACAGCATTCTCTGGAATGAAATGAAGCGATTAACAACAGAACTGCACAAGACCGGAAGTGAATACCACAGCAAATTAAAAGTGCGGCGGATGGTTACATTCATCAGACTGTAAATACTGCTGCTGGAATCGGTCCAGAAGGCAGGGTCCAACCCACCAGCTCAGTCAGTCTGAAAGTTGGCTCCGAAGAGCAAGTGCCCAGGGTGCCTGTGCTGAACGCTGGCTTTCACTCAGGCAGCTGCTTACTCATGAGATCAGAGATAGCCCCATAAAAGCCTGGCTAGTGAAGTCTGTCACAAGAATAGAGCAGCAAAAAGAGATCATCTGCTTCTATCAGGCAATAATAAAATCTCATATCTTTATTTTATCAGGCATGGATTCCTTTCTGTACATCAGCTGGCTAAATGACTGTCACAATTAAAGGTGCTTCAGTTAATAGATAGAGCTGATTGATAGCTTCAATGAAGTTACAAAAAGACACCTCTGACGTAACCTTCTCTTTTTCTGACTGGTATTACCAAAATTCAGGAAGTTATATTGACAACCAAGTTCAACCTGACATTTTTTGAACGCAACTATCAGACATTTATTTTTTGTTATGACATTTACATCTTATTTGTCCTGTGTATGGCTACCTAGTATATGTAAAGAACTCACCAAGTCAAAAAAGAACATAAAAAGTTCAGACATGACCTAAAGTCAGAACTCTCATGCTTTTCTACCTCCTTTTGTATTCACTTGCACCTGACCTCTCATTAAATAAACTCAGAAGTCTCTCATTAAATAAACAAAAATTATGGGTCAAGAAGCATGACACAGTGCAATGCTCAACAAAGGCAGGATTCTTAGGTTGATACTTCTTAGCCACATCTATTAATTTTGCCATTTTTTGTTCATTAATATGATTGGTTGAGCCTGGGAGGCACCTCTGGAGATTGCCTGGTCCAAGACTCTGCTCGTCCATGACAGCAGCTTGCTCAAGGCCGTGTCTGGTTGAGTTTTGAATATCTCTAGGAATGGAGACTCCATGACTGGGCAACCTGAACCTGCATGTGACCATCCATGTAGTAAAGTTTTTTCTTATGTTTAAGAGAGATTTCCTGTGTTTCAGTTTCTTCCCATTGCCTCTTGTCCTGTCACTGGGCACCACTGAGAAGAGTCTGGCTCTGTTGTCTCAATCCTCAATAAATACCTCAATCAGGTATTTATGCATGTGCATAAATCCCCCTGAGCTTTCTCTTCTCCCAGCTGAGCGGTCCCAGCTCTATAAACCTCTTCTCATATGTCAGATTCTTCAGATGCTTAATCTTTGTGCCCCTTCACTGGGCTTGTTCCAGTAAGTCCATGTCTCTCTTGTACTGGTGAGCCCAGCACTGGCTTTATCTTTTAAGAAAAGAAATAAGGCTTCTCTGTCACAGCCATCTGAGAAGTAGCTACAACTTAATGTTATGCTCTGAAAACAGCAGGAACATACCTAAAATACTGGTGCTTCTCACTGTCAGTAAAAGCACCATAATATACTAAGTTTTCTAAATAAATTTATGAATGTATTTTGTGTGTAACTAAGTTCTTAAACTATTTCTATTTTTGTTATCCACAATAACTTACTTTACTGTGAACTTACCTTAATTTTGTATCCTTCTTTTGGTTTAATCTTTAATGGAAAAGATACTTTTGGTACTGTTGATTTTTTATATGCCACTATATATTTAATAAGTTACTCAAAATTCTCTGATTCATTTTTTCATGTAAAAAAAATCTTTACAAAAGAAGAGGCTTAAAGGGTATTCAGTCTCAAGGTATATTAAACTGTGATAGTTTTATGAGTTTTTCTCCAGTTTGCTGATGTAGTAAAAGAATACTTGTAATGAACAATGAATGGGTTTGTCACTGTAAAAATATATTGATTATATGATACCTGTGGGTTTATTAATGTGTTTAGAGCTTGCATTTACTAGTTAATATGTAAAATCATAAAAGTACCTACATCATTTTCTGATCTAAGCTCCAGAGTTTGGTTTGCCTTTAATCTCAGAAGTTTCAGTGTTTCCAGAAAAAGAAATGGATTTGAGGAGGCATGAGAAAAGTAAAGGGATAGAAACACTTGCTTTAAAGTAACAATACTGATGTATTTTAAAGTATGTAAGAACATGTAATTACAGCCATTTCTCTTCTTCATCATGTTTATTCACAAAATTAGTTCCCCTAAGACCTAGAAGTGCCTGCAAAAGGCACCATAAGTGCCCAATAGAAATTAGGTGGTTAATTGAATCAACAATGTGAAGTTTTTCTTTCCATTCCAGGGTGGATCTAGCAGAGAGCGTTTTGGAAAACATAGTAGGTATAAGGGTATGTGCTGCCCTATGTGAACCCGTTTGACCTACATATGAAAATGTATTTATGAGAGGATGCAGTGTTGCAGAACTGGAGCAACAGTGTCCATTTGCTGCCCTTCCAAATTTTCTGTAGATGGTTCTAGAGTATCATCAAAAATGGTTCACAATTTCCATCTAAAAATGCCAATTTGCTTTTAAGCATGTACTACAATGGATCCATATAAATATAATGTTGTTACTGCATAATCTACTGGATTCGCTGTTACCTTCTCTGAAAATAACAATTCCATTTGGTATGGCTAATTTGATCATACTTTCAGTCACCTGGTATTTCATCTTTCTTGTAAGGGTTAATGAGGACATAGACGGTAATCATAAAGATAAATTAACTGTTAGGGGAAATATTTAAATTGTCTTTAAGATAGCACTAGTATAATGGAGATACTTTGCATTCATTGCACTTCTACTTAACTTCATAATTTCATTTCAGTAATTAATGAGGGTAGGGAAGTTGTAGCATAGGAGTTTAACAATATTAAATATATTGTACATTGAACAGAATAATAGTATCCTTCAAATCCCATTTTCTTGTCTTTCATACTGGAGAATGCCTTTTAATCCCAAACTATTTCTGCACTTTCGTAAAGTTATCTGAGGAAGAGGACCATCTTTACAGCATTCACCCTTCATAGGTTCTTTCGTTCTGAAAAAGTACTCTTTGTTCAGTACTTTGCAATTCAGTCAGAAGATGCTCCTCCTACTCACTAAACAGTAAAAAGCACTGGAAAGATACAGAATATCTTTTCTATTTCCTTTAATATGGAACTAGATCTTCAAGAACTCTTACTAATCTCACATCAGAAACTATACATGCAGAGAGGACAGTTTGGAAATCTGGACTACATATGTTGAATTGCAAGCACCTATAGGCTGCTGCATGTTAATGAGCACAGTGAGTTTAAGAAGATGCTTGCATAGAAACATGCCAAGGATCTTGTGTGGGAAGCCAACAAGGAGTTATGTGAGACTCTGCCATTAGGAGTATCTAAGCTAATTATTGTGTCTTGGGGAGACCAGCTGATAATATCCTCTATGTTTTCAAATTGTATTACATGGAGAAACCAAATCAGAGTCCTTAAAACCCTTTTTCCCCTACAATGTTTTGTACTTTATTGGAAATAGGAAAATGTGTATGCTGCTTAACTTATTTCAACACAGAAGAGTTCAAAAGATTTTAATAAATGACTGACAGTTGCTAAAAAACTGTAAGACAGTCTTTTTCTTGTAAGCCTGACACTCTTAAACAGTACATGAACTCATGTTCTGCAACTTGATTGACCCCACTAAGAGATCACTGTTCAGTCTTCCAGAAGGTAGATATACCGGAGGAAGCAGTTGAAAATATGAACTAGGGATTCAGTGGTTAAACACAGAAAACAGTGGTAACAAGATGAAATTAAAATTTTGGTGCTCATATGATTGACTAATAAGGAGTAATGACTAAAATTCACCTAATTTGCCAACTATCTTTATTCTCCTGGAACCTATTCTTTTATTCTACTGAAAAATATCAAAATTTTTATATATGTCTGTACTGGATCTGGCTGAGCTGGAATTGGTTTTCCCCTATAGCAGCCCTCACGGTGCTGTGTTTTATGCTGGGAGCTGGCAGGGTGTTGATAGCACCCTGGTGTTGTGGCTGCTGCTGAGCAGTGCTTACACAGCACCAAGGCTCTCTCCGACATTTCCCCCCCAGTGGGACGGGGTGGGCAAGATCTTGGGAGGGGACACATCCAGGACAGCTGACCCCAACTGACCAAAGGGATATTCCAGACCATGTGACATCTGCTCAGTATAAAGCTGGGAGAAAGGACGAAGGGGCTGGGGTCACCCTTGGTCCTCTGAGGCAACCACTACGCGTATTGGAGCCCTGCTCCTGAGAAGGGCCGACATCGACTGGTAATGGGAAGTACAGAATAAATCTGTTTTATTTTTGCTTCCATGCATGGACCTTTGCTTCGCTTTGCTTATATTAAAACTGCTTTTGTTTTAATGTAAGCAAATATTTGTTTTAATGTAAGCAAACCCCACAAGGGTTGGTCTATCTTATTTTCTTTCCCCTCTTTGCCCTGTTGAGAAAACAAGGGGAAAGGGGGGGAAGTGGTAGAGCGACTTGGTGGGTACCTGTCATTTAGCCAAAATCAAACCACAACAACATCACGTATATATGATATATATACTATAAAAGACGATAAATTACATTTTAATTAAAAATAGCACATAGTAGTAATCTATCTAAACACCTTTCAGAGTGAGAAAGGTAAACTACAGGGTTCACAACAAAGATACTTTGAAATCTTCATAGATAATTGATTTTCTGCTCCTAGAAAATCTTCAAAGCCACTTCTCCATCACCTTTATGGCTGAAAAATTCTGTCCCAGGCAACTAACAACAGTAAAGGTAAATGGTGCAGAGAGATTAATTTGACAGCCACTCTTAACACCACCTTTAATTTTTGAAAGCTACTGAGCTTCCAATGAGTCTGCATGTTTCCGTACAGGTTACAATCTTGTAGCTGGAAAAGACTAAGAGATACAGCGTTATAGTCTGAAAGGATGATCAGTGAGAACTCATAAGAAAATATTCATTCCATGGTCCCAAATGAAATTTTTATTCTTCTTGCCCTATGAATTAATCAGCAAAACTAATATGAGAAATTTATTAGGAGTGTCAAGAACTAAAGTATGTCACAGTTTTAATCCTTGGAATTCTTATTATTTTCTCTACTTTTATTTGGAACAGATTTAAGGTTTCCATTACAGAAATTCTCAAGAATTAGTTGCACCAAATAGCATATTTTGTAGGCATCAGAGTTTAATTTTCAGACATAAGCCTAAGCTCCATTCATTGAGTGTTTAGTGAGGTTAAGATACATATTACCAGATGGGAGTATTTCTTATTAGCGTTCTCCTCATAATAACTATGTCATACAACAGGAACATTGTAAATTGTTGAACAGTTTCAAATCCTGGGCTAATATATTTTTTTTGAGTAGTCATCTTATGTGACAAGATCTTTATAAAGATTTAATTTCTATACGCCATGGCAACACTACATGGGAAGTGCATGGCCTACACCTCTTCAGGGTGCTACTATAATTATTTTATGCTGGTATAGAGATATGAATGAGAGTCAGAGTAGAGTGGAAAAAGAAGGAAGTTGATAAAATAGAAAAACTTGTTCCATTTTTAGCACATGCTGGACCTCTTTTGTCTTGCTTAGTGACTATACGTTGATAATTTTTACTGAATTAAAAAAATAATGTGCTTCATTTTTCTTCATTTGGTGCTGACTACTGTGAAATCCTTTCATGAGAGCAGCAGAGAAAACAGATTATATTATGGATTTGGACATTCAGATATCTGAATAATTCTCAGTGAGCAGCTTTGTATTTAGCTTTCTCTCCTGCCCATTTCTAGGTTGAGAGCAACAAGGAAGGAGGGTTAGATGAAATACTCATTATTTTTAGAAAGGTAATGTATCTCAAATCTGTTGTATCTGATAGGGAACACTGTCATTTGGTATTTATGTTGCAGAACTTGTAAGAGACCTCAACACACAGTAAAAAAAAAAAAAAAAAGTAAAGGACAATCTAAAGAGATATACTGTCTGACAAGCAGAAGGCAAGTACAATTGTATCCTTTTTCAAAGGGAAAACGAGGTACAAGGAAAGTAAATGTCAGAATGAAAAACAGTAGCAGAAAGGTGAGAGAACCTGAGTACTTCAGCTATGAGTCTGCTCTTTATATTATAAAAAAGAATTGAGTTGCTATCAGTTCTAAATAACTGATGATTTCTGCTTTACCCAGAATGGATATAATTTCACTAACTGCAGATGTGCAAAGTGTTTACAGTCTAACTGAGATAAGAGAGAATTTGAAACCTCTGAGTGTGAATCAGTCAGTCAAGATGTCCTCCATGATCCTTTTCTGCTCTCAATGGCAAGAGTCTAGATAAATAGCTCAGACTAAATACCTAGTGTTTTTCTAGTCTAGCGGCTAGAAAAAAGGTGAGACAAAACTACACACTGACTACCACCATACACATTATACGTGTATGGCTGTACTTTTGTGGAGTCTATTTCTTCTGAAAGTCTTCAAGATAACTTCAACCTTTGGGAGCATATCTAGGTGACTGCATTATGCTACTGGTATTTTAAATTGATCACTATTTTATCTATACACTTTAACTTCTATGGCTCTAAAAATAATAAAAATTTTAAGTAAAGCTGGGCATAAATGCTGACGGATTAAAGAAATTCAAACCAGCCAAACAAATACTGCCTTCATGTCCTTCTTAAGCACATTTAAAAATCTAGGGTGCAGACTTCTTGAGAGCTTGTTTGTAACTCAGAGAATGATAAAGTTTTTTTCTTTTTTTCATCATGTTTTTCACTAACATTTTACTGAAGACATTTGAAATAACATACTTTTAGATTTGAGAACCTGAATATTCTATAGCATGACAAATGCATCTCTGTGAAGCCTCTATGTTGCAACTGTAAAATCAACTTTGTTCTTGATTTTCAGCAATGTAAATTAGAATAGAATCAGTCATTGTTGATAACTATTGACAAATGTTACACAGCTTGTACTGAGCATAAATATCACTTACAACTAACACTCCTTAACCTTTGAGCACTAAAACTGTTAAAGAGAATAGGCACTTATGACCATATGTATATACTATACTCTTACCCTATCCTAAAGAGCACACTGGATTCTCTCATGACAAGAAGAAAAAAAGTTTTAGATTTTTGCAGATGAATTATTTTCACCATCAGAAAATCCTAAATCACACAAAATATGAAGAAAGAAATTAAGAAATAAATAAGAAATAAATTATTTCTTTGATTCCTGAAAGATTAAGGCAATACAGAAAATTAAAAAGAAAAAGAAGGCACAGGTAATGGAAGAAATTACAAATCTCAAGTCACATGTTTGATCTTATATAATATCTTCCCCAAATGTTTTCATTTTTTTTATACCTGAATATTGGTTTACAAACACACATTCTTATCATCCCCTTAAAAATAAGAAGCAATGTTCCTATGAGGACTTAGATAATCTGAGACTTTTCACTCAGGAAAGAGATGGCTAAAGGCAGATATTTGAGAAGGCTATAATAAAATCATGAGTGGTCAGAAGAGCTGGGAAAGACCATTCACTAGCTTTTTTTTATACAAGAAGTGAAGAACATCAAACAAAACTAACAGAACAAAGATTCAAAACAATCAAAAATATAATTTTTCACACAATGGTGGGTTAAATTAGTAGAATTCCTTTCCGCAAGATATTGTGGAGGTTTAAAGAGTACATAGGAGAGGACAAATAAGTGAAACAGAGATTAGAAAAAGACCATTAGGTATAGTCAGCAGTGGAAGAATTTCCTGAACTTCAAGTATGAAGAAACTGAAAGATATTCTCAGGAAACATCATGGTCTTGCTTACCCTGTTCTTTCATTTCTCCTTATGCAACTAATATAGGTCACATGTGGACATATGGGTTAATTCAGAGCAGAATTAGTATCTTTAAGAGGAGCTTCAGAAATGTTCTGTAATTAAATCCCAAAATCCTTTAACGGAAAAACCTTTTCCCAGGACTAAGTATCAGAAGAAAGCTTACTTTCATAAGCTACATGATAAAATGAGTTTTAAATATTAAATGATATCTGCAGCCAAGTATAAACACATTCTGTATGAAAGTGTGTCCTATTTAAATTTCTAGCATTTGCCTTTGATGCAGAATTCAGTAGCTACTCCATTTGTCTAAAGAAAACTTAAACACACACTGTAACTGCTTTCTTATTACTTCAGTGAAAAATTCATGTCTTTGACTAGAAATCTATGTTTTGTTCACTAAGTTTGCTATGTATTGGGAACTTACAGCTTTGCAAATCTGCGTTTTGAAATTACTTGGGTGTTCAGGGAGAAGGTTAGAGAGAACATGAAGGAAAGCTGGTTAGTCATCTTGTTTTACATACATTTAATCCAGTTCCACTTGTACATACTATTTATTTATAGCTCCACGGGCAGTACCTCTGGTCAGTATTGCAAGTTTTAATATGAAATCACATATTATTTATATACCACTGCAATACAAGATATCATTCTCTTTTTCTAATTCCAAGTGTTCAGAGTTATTCAAAGACTCTTAACCATGCTAAAAATATAGCAATCAGGATTTCTGTCCAATTAGAAAGTGACAGAGGTGCACACAAAAATTTTAAAAATTAGTTACATGTCTTGAAACACTATTACGCTAGAGTGATAAATAAGCCAGGAAAACTTTATAAAATTAAAACCAAATCTTCAATAAAGAGATTTTGGGCATTACTATGAATTAGTATCTTAGCATTACATATATCTATTTGTATATTTGGGTTTGTAATAGAATATATGAGGTCTGTAAGTGATGTCACACCTCCTGTCTAGAAGATACTAATTTAATACAGATGTTCAGTATTAAAATATATCCATATTTATCCTATAGATTATTTAAAGTAAAAGTCAGGCTAGCTTCCCTGTATTTCTCTATTTCACTACTTTATACATCACTGCCATTTCGCAAGCAGAACACATACCCATATTGTCATAACAATAAATCTAAATTTACACTTTGGTTCTGATTTAACTAAAAGAATAGAGTGGATGGCAACAGGGAAAATGAGGAATGTAAAAAAGATTAATATGCAATGCACATAGTAAATACAAATATTATGCACCATTAAAAGTTATATTGCACACCTATCAAAAAAAGTGGTTACAGTTTTACAAAAGCTCACATAAAGATTATTAATGTCCTCTTTTCCTTAATAAAATTATCCAAGACCTATCATACTTTATGATCTGTATTGAAAATACTAATATCTCTATGTGTTACACATCTTCTGGTTGAACTAAAAAACTGAAAATCAGGAACAGCTCAAACTGATGCTAGCTATTGGCAGCAGACTTCATGATAACAGGGATTTCTACTCAGTTGGATCATAGATTTATTTCACCTGAAGGGATCAAGTTATGCTGAAAGTAATTGATAGGTACAAATATCAGTCAATTCTTGTGCCAATTAACAAATAAAACAGTCTCACATTAATACAAACCTTTAAATATTTTTTTCACATATATATTTTTTTTTTTCTAATGGAAGTTTAACAGAGTATGGAGTTTTTGATGGCCATAAATGCCTCATGAAGGAAGCTGGTAACTGCAGTGTGGCCATCAGTATAAACAGTCAACTTAGGAGATTTTTTTGTTTCCCTTCCTATAGTTACACTTTATCTAAAATCACAATTAGGGCCCACATAGAGATCTTGTGCTTTGAAACATAATACTGATGAATACAAGGTAGAAATTTCAGTGCTTATAAGGAGACAGACACTAATCAGTCATGCCAGGGAGGTTTGGCTTGGTAAACCATGGCCCTACTATGTAAACTGACTTTTCTTCCATAAAATGTGCTACTAGTACTAACATATACTCATCTCAGAGGCAGTATCTTTCAATTCTTTTCAGGGAGGAAATGCCCTACTGACTTCCATATCTCACTATAAATAAAGAACCATAATTTCCTAGATTTTGTGCAACAGTTATAGGGAGGAAGCTGCTGTCAAAGGAACTCTCAATGACATTCTAATTTTTTCAGCACAAATTTCTCTTCTTTGAGAATACAGGTAAGATTATACACAAACTCCTGCTTTTTATGTTACCTCTATTGGCCACTGTCATTACTATTTTGTCATCTACACCTCAAACAAAGCAAACAGAAAAGAGACTGCTTGGAAAATGTACTGTATAGCGTTCTAATAAAAATATTAGTCCAAACTCAAAATTATTTGTTAAACAATCAAACAAATAGAAAAAGCCCCAAACAAAAAAACCCAACAAACTTTCTTGGAATTTCAGTGGTAATCATTATTTTTAGAAAGAAAACTTGCAGAAACAGTTTAATTAGGTGCAGTCTAGCATATTAGGAAAGTCTTTTGCCAATCCGAGACCTACTTCAAACACCAAATACAGAGGAAATATCCCTTCTACCTTCAAGTATTAACTTCTGTTTCATATTTTCACAATTAATTATATTTTATTACAGTTTTTGTGTAGGGACCAGAAATAAAAATATCCTTCCTTCAAGGAATAGAAGAAAATGGTGAAGAAAATGTATTTAGCCTGACACCATGCCCTTTTTTCCTCTGTCACTCTATTATTTTACTTTCTTTTTATTTTTTTTTTTTGCAAGGAACTGGTAACTATTGCAGATGGATAAAAGATGCATTCTTTTGAGAGAATAAGACTGAGGTTATTTTGCTGCACAGCCTCTTTCCAAATTGATTATATTTTTAATTGCTTTCTTATGTTTTTATAAAGCTTATTTATTGTAAACAAAATTTTAAAAGATCATTCTCTTTTTCAGTGCAATGGGTAGTCTACTCCACTTTGACTATGTTCTGCTCCTTCAGGTGAATAGAGTTCTAAATTGATTTCATGAAAATGTATTTAAGTGAAATCATAAGAGAACACAGTGAACCAATTTTATTTTTTTAGTTTTTATTTTGTTGGTAGGTGATTCTAATCAACCCAGCAGCGCTATAGTGAATGACTAGAACCAACTGGGCATTTATATGTTGAATGTGAGAATCACTGACAATTAAAAATGGTTGCTAAGAGCCCAGAGTACCATGACTAGCACCAGAGCTGACCAGGAAAGATGTAGTCTGTTCAGTTTGGATCAAAATTAGGGGAAAGATTTGGTTCATAGGAAGTATGTATCCATTCTGAACAACTGTATTATTTATTCTTGATTCTTTGTATCTGTGTGTGTACCTATGTATTTATACATGGATCTATGAATCTTGTGCCTATTTTTCACTTGATAAGGTATCTAGTTCTTTGATAAGCAAGAGTCAGAGAGGAAGGAATTATCTGAAAAGTCAGAGGTTACAGACAGCTTGGTCCTGATCCAAGGGTCATCTTTTGCTTGCCCCAAAGCAGCACTAATAGCAGAGAGAGGTATTTCTTTAACGCTAAGCCTTGACCTCCTGGGGAAGCAGAATCACAGTCCCATTTGACCAATTGTTTCACTGCCGTGTGAGAGGAAGGGAATGTAGTTCTAGAAATGATCTGAGGGTCAGCAAGGGGTTAATGAATGCTTTCCATGAAGGATGGTGATTCATGAAGGAACTGTAGCCTGCACTAGTACCCAGGCAATGCCTACTGAGTAAATAAAGTTATAACTAACTACCTGTAGCTCTTCATATTTCCTATCTTTCCTTCTGTATGCCTGCAGTCTGAAACTAAGAGCAGTATTAATTCAACGTGCTTTATTTTTTGAATTAGTTGGTTTAACTTTTTTTTAAAAGAAGGTCTGCATATAATCGTTCAGGGTGAAGGCTACAATACTTTGACACCCACATGTAGTTTGGAATGTAATGAAGTTATGAACTTAGCTGAACTTACAGAATCTGAACTCAATATTAGAGACTTTTCTTTCCCTCAGAACCTGATCAGAAGAATTTGTGACTGGAAAGACGCCACACAAAAAGGTGTTGCATGTCCGTATTTGTAATAAACCAATTGAAAGATGCTTTAGAGAACTTTTTGTGCATTTTACTAAGCAAAAACCCAATGGTTAGTCCTAGCACTGTCACATCCAACCTGTCTTTATAAAAGCCTGCATTTGACTAGAAAAATCTAGATTACCTAGAAATGAGAGGCTCTTACCTGCCAACACCACTCCTTGAGGTTTACCTGTTGCATCAGCAACAGCATAAGGTTTGACAGTTGTAGGCAACTGTGTATTGTGCAGTTTACACTGTCAGTTTGACACATAGCCTAGTTTAAAAGTGCTGGCATCTTTAGACAGATAAACAGTTACCAAGTGGGTGCTGCTGGAAAGCATTTTGAACAGCTCGCTTCTGAGGAATAGGGCTTTGGGCAGCCTGAGATCCAGTACGGGGAGAGACTGAGAGCAGCATGGAAATATTTCAGCTGACCTTTCTGGAAATTTCAATGTCTGTCTCAGCTCTCACAGCAAAGTTCACTGTTTCATTTTGCAGTAGCATTGATGAGATAGGGGCATTAGAACTGTAATGCAGCCGTATACTAGAAGGCAACAGCTTTAAACCTGGGCAGAACACTGACAGCAGTGTACAAATGTTCTGCCTTCCCTTCACATTTTGAGATAGGCAGGACAGTTATCCTCTTGGTTGGCAGGGGTTTGTTTGTTTGTTTGTTTGTTTGTTTGTTTTGAAGTAATACTGCCTTTCTGAATGCTAATACTGATTTTCACCAAATAAATTGCTATTTGAAAAAAAAATCTAAAAATTGAGTAAAAGGATTAACAATTTAACCAGTCTAATACCATTAAAAATATATGTATACCTACACTGGTCTCATAATAACTGTCTCCACCTTCATTTTAAACCTGAAAAATTATTTTTGGAAGTAACACTTTACAGAGCCTCCAGAGAATACCAGGTGAAATCTAGGATCCTGATTACAGCAACAATGAGTTTCAAATGCAAGTAGCAAAGACTGATCATCATTTTAGGCCATCATCAAGAATTAGTGCACAAACTAATACCTACTGTCAGCTGCTGAACTATGTGGCTGCAAAATACAGCTGGGCTGAAGGGATGTCATAGTGTATCCTGGTTCAGCTAGGATAGGGTTAAGTTTTCCCAGCTGAGAGGGGGAAGGGATCTCCAGCTGGGTTATTCATACCATGCTGATGTCAGGTCCCACATGGTAGTGCGGGAAGCTTTTTCCTTTGTGGCTTTGGTGGCGGGGCGCACGGGGCTGTCTGTATCCATTGCAGTATTTCTCTGTATATCTTTTGTCTTGTTCACTGTTATTGCTGTTTATTGTTGTTATCATTGCTACTGTTGTTGTTCAGATTGTTTATCACACTGTTGTATTAAATTTCTTCTTATTTTAACCCGGGGTTTGTGCCTCACTGCCAGCCTGACCGGCTGAGGGTGGGGGAGGGACAACAGCAATGTGGTCTCCGGTCCCGGCGGGGTTGAAACCAACACATAGTGACATAAGGGAATACCACAACTATTTTCTTTCTTTCTATGTGAAGAAAAAATGAATTTGAACATAGGCAACACTTTAATAAACATCTTCATTTGACATTCAAAAGTTATTTTTCCATTTCTGTAACAGCCACAGGCAAACTATTGAAAAAAGTTTAGAAACAGAACACACACCATTTAATTTTAAATGAAGTTATTTGTCCTGAGTAGTGAACGATCATGATCTCATGAACCAAATTCTTTATCTACAAACCAGAGCAGAAGAGAAGGTTTCTCCACCCCTCCTTGGCTAATGTACTTTTGGGACTTTTAGTGAGGCTGGTAGTGCAACCCCCAAAACTATGTAAATCTCATCCTCTCTGTTGAGATAACCAGTGAGGGTGCCAATTATTCCTGACTGTAATGACATTTTCTGTGACGTAGACATCTGTCAGACAGAAATCACAATGAGACAAGCTTCCTAATATATAAACAGAAATTTAGTGTCTTTTTCTCTCTCTCCTTATGAACCTGCTACAGACGACTTAGAAATTAAGAGAGATTTTGATTTCTGAGTCTTTGAATTCATCAGCAGTGAAACTAAAGAGGTTTTTTTTAAATCTCCAAACCTGGAAGTATCTAGATACATCCAGAAAGATACTGCCTGTTACTGCTCTTGTAATGCAGTACTACAGCAGCTACTTAGAATATGTTGTTTAATTGTTTTATTGGTTACAAAAACCTGTTTTTCAAGAATGACTGCCAGACGAGGTGACCACCAACTCTAGCAGTGTCACAAAAGTCATCATTTGATGGAACCACTGTGCAAGTAAATGCAACAAAATTATGTCACTCCCAAAAAAGACTTTGTGCTTTCAAGCAGCACATCCTAATAATTAATCACCAGTAGTATTACTGAGATTTTTGAGCATCATTTGCTGCAGTATCTTCCTTCTCTAACATATGACCTCCTCCCAGATTTCCTCACTTCCACATGGTTTAAGTTCTCAATTATATATTTCTTCATTAACTTCTGCATTTGTATTTCATTGACCATTAAGACTTGACTTACAATTCTGAAAAAAAAAGGAATCTAAATAATTTTAACCAATATTTCTTGCTGTGTTAGGCAGAAATAAATCTCCTAGAAAGAAAACAAGACATTAGCAAGCAACGTTTAAAAGCCTGATTTATAATGTAATTCTTACAGATGACATGAAAAAAATATTAGAAGAATTCTAAGTGCTTGTCTAGTTGTCAAGCTGCTTCAGACTCACATCTACAATTTTTGCAGCTTGTGATCTATCCCCTATAACAATGCCTAAGTGGAGTACCAGACACATGGAATCAAATTTCAAAGGCCATTCAAATTTATTTTAAAATAATGTGATATGGGGATGCAAAAATCCCACCTTACATTTACCAGATAAAATAAAAAATATTTCTCATTTTGCCTAGCTAAAGTGTTGGGCTCTTTTTTCAGTGCAGTAAGGAAAGGATGGAGGAGGGTTTGCAGGCTGTGATGGGTTATTTGTACAATAAAGCCACATTAAACATTAATTTTATCTTTAAAAAACCTATTCTGACATTCTTTATGCATTTACTTTTCAGTATTATTTAAAATTTGTGCATAAGGTACACAGGTTTTTCTTACATCTGTAGAGGTAGCCAAGACAACCTTAGGGAGTGAGAAAAATCGTTTCATATATTTGACAGTGTTGGGTTTTTTTGCTATAATGCCATTTCTAGATTAAAAGCAACTAAGCAAGTAAACCAAATCATTAAGTACATGAGATAGTAATAGTTTCAAAGGCAGTTTGGAATCTCTCTCTTGTAATGTTAATTAGAATAAATACAATGATTATAAAGCTTTTTAAACAGAAAAAGGTTGCATAATGTAGTGAAAATATTTCATGATGACAGATAAAGACAAAGCTGATAGACAAAGCCAAAACTCTTCAATGGGTTTCATATAAATTCTAAAATGATTGTTGAAACTACTGGGGGGGGGGTGGGGGTGGGGGAATATTATTTATTAAATAAGGACATGCCTAGCTCTGCTTTTAGCTGATGTTTTCATCAGATCAGTCTACACAAACCTTGGTCAGTAAATTTACATGAAAGCATCATTTCAGTGACATTCAGGTAGGGTACATTCTTCATCAGCTGAATGCAGATACACAATATAAAAAAGTTAACTAAATATACATCACTTTTTAACTTCTCCCAAAATCTAACTACTCATAATTTCAACTGAGAAAACTTGTAAAATACTTGAGCCTGTTGGTACATAAACAATAAAATAAAGACTTACATAACTTTTTTTTTTCTTTTTAAACAGAAATCAGAAACAAAATTCAGTGTGATATCTCTAATAATCATAGCAATATCTCAAAATACCATCTTAAAAACCAAAATCCATTCAATAGTTTAAAGAATGCCTTATAGGCTTCGCTGTAGCGGTATTTTACCTTTCCCAAATATTCTTATCTAATTACATTTCACAGCGTTTTGCCCTCTTGTTTGTCTCTCTCTCTGCTATTTCTTTTATAAATCAGTTGTACAAATTAAAAAAAAAAAAAAGCTAAGAATATTCATTCCACTTATATTGTTTTCTTTAATGAAATGTTGACAATTACTGTATCTCTGCAGAGCTCCAGTGTACCATGGACTGCTGAAACCTACAATGGGTTTTAGAAGCTGTGATTACAGCAGCCATTCATGATGGCAAATACAATAGTATTCACTTAAAGATATTCATGCCTTCTGTCTAGCTCACCACAGTATTCAGTGTCAATACTATCTTGTGAAAAATGGTACAGATTCCCACAGCAGGAAAAATCGTAAACACAGTTACAGTAGGAAAAAATATCAGTGTCTTCTTTATGTGTGTTTCTCTCTATTAGCGGAAGCTTCTTACTCCTTCCATCTTTGCATATTAATTTTTCCCCATAGCCACTGAATCTTTTAGGATATATTGTTAAAGTCTTCCTGAGCTCCCATTCCACAGTAGAAAGAAAGATAAGTTTGTCTCAAATACCCTGTCTATCCACTCTTGTACTGCTGTCTTGGTTTGCATTTCCTGACCCCAGCAAAACTGTCACCTTACTTAGGGAAAAGTTGGTGTATCATTATAGGCATGAAAAGCTGTCTCTTATCTCATGGAATAGTTTCTAATAATAGATTCTAAGCAAGATTTTAAAATTATTTTTTTCCCACTAGAAGTGACTTTTCCTTCCAGGGTGGAAAGTCCCATATATTTCTTCAAAAACTTGTTACTCAAAATTTGGTAAAGGTCAAATACAGCTAAAAACAGTTTAAAATATGTTCTGTTCTCCTCTCCTCTCCTCGCCTCGCCTCTCCTTTCCTCGCCTCCCCTCCCCTCCCCCCCAAAAAAGTTGACAAACATTTTGGAGAAGTATTTGTTTGAACTGGGCATGTTTTCTGTTGACTGATGACCAGTGAAATCCATTCAAATTCAGTGAATGGGTGTGTGCATGTGTCTAATTATAAACACCTAAATATTTTAAGTTAAAAGTAAAAAGTCATGTGACTATGCTTTATATTTGAACGAGTAAAAAAATCAAACATCTCTTAGCTGTAGATGAATGTACCTTTCAGCCTCTTCTAAATCTTTTAACGTAACAGCCCATCACTGCAACGTAAATATGGTTTGGTTGGTTGGTTTTTTTTTTCAAAATCCTGTACAGATCATAATAAAGCAAGAAAATGCAAATAGTGTTAATGCAAACTCACTTCAGTATTTTGATTCTATGACAGACGTATTCCAGCACTGGCCTAGCTTCTCTTTTAATGGCTGAAAATGCAGAAGACATCTTTCTTCTATCCTAACAGGCTGATGATGCTGAAAGGCCTCTAACAATATAAATACCTTTTTGCTATGAATGGTGATATCCTGAAAATTAACAGTATTTCAGTTAATGTAACTAGATTATATCAACTGCCATAAACAAACAAGAATTAAGACCCCTCAATTCAGTTCTTGAGTCAGAATTGCATTTCGTTCTCTACACATTTCATTTACTCTTCTATAATGTACATTAGTAGGAACTATAAGAACATTCTACACATGTAGCAATTCATTCTGTAACAATTTGCTTATTAAAAAATTCTCCTTTCTGCTCACAAAATCCATTTAAAATCCCAAGAGTAGATTCATCATTTTTCTATTGACTCAGTATAGTATTTTTAATCAAGTTAATGCAAGTTTTCTGTCCTTTGATACTATACAGCACTCAGTTTAATAAGGAAACTAGGTCAACTGGCATGGTTTTTTAGAAGAGTTACTTTTCCATACATTCAAAAACGGAAATAAAATTTTCAAGTTATGAAAGTCTTTTAATTTGGCTTTTAAGGCCTAACAGTGTAATTTATCTTGTTTGTATTTGTTTTATTTTTGCTGAATTAAATAACATTTTTCAGAACTGCTGTTTTACAGACAGGTCAGAAAAAACCAACACTGACAACTGAAAGAAATGATCATGTTTCTTAAGGAACTATTAAGCAATAACAAGACCCTGAACTTGTATGCAAAGGTAAAATTTTCTTTCAATTTACATAAACTACAGCATAAAGTAAGACATTTTCAGTGCTTTATGCTTTCTGTCCACCCCATAGCAGGCACATAAGCCTGTATATCTTTCTAAGTGGAGTTTTTAAATCACTGTTCCCTCAGCATTATGTGCATATCAAATCTACTATGACAGATCACAAAGATGTTCATGAACCACATAGACAAGAAGACACCTAGATCAGAACAGTACAGAATTTAGCTTTTGAAAAGATGAGATGTAGACTGCCAACAAGCGTTCATAATATATTAGAATAAGGCATTACAGAGCCCATGCAAAAGTATCTTGAAATGTCCTTGACTTTTCAGAAGCCAAAATATCTCTTTCAAATATTTCTGTTCTTCAATCTTTTGAGCCTGTCTTTATCAGAACAGTAGCTGCATAGGACTATTTTTTATTGTGTACAGCTTTTTATTTGTGCACAAGAGTTGGGAGAAAATAAATGCTTTTCCTGTTATTATCACATAATTCCCAGTAAACGTCCCATTATCCACGTTTTGCAAGTGTCTTTTCTTCCTTAATCTCTGCTCCTGCCCTCCCATTCATCCTAAGAAACTGTCATTCCTCAAATGTGACCAAATAGTCCAGATATTGCTAGGTGTACAAAAATGACAAACAATTCAGCTAGCCTTATTTTTCTTTTTTCCTGAAGGTGTCAGAGTAGCTCCTCAGAAAACTGAATTTGCTCATAAAAATCTAGATTTTTTTTTTTAAAAAAAAGCAAGCATATGCAACCCACACAAAGGAATGAGCCTATTTCTATTTAAATTAGCTTATCACAATGCATTTTTTGCCCTTTACCAAGTTATTCATGAGTGACTTTTTGGATTCTGAATGCTAGCTCAAAAATTCTGAAAAACTAATGGAATTGTTTTGAAGGAACAAAACACCTGGAAAATCAAAACCGGATTTCAGCAACACTCTGCCACTGCAGGGAGGGGTGACTGCTCAGCCAGAGGCTGTGGCTCCTTTGTTTCTCGGATGGGTGTGGGTAGGTGCTCCCTTCCTCCCCGCAGAAGCAGTGGTCCCTGTAGCCTCCGTCTGCAGCGGGTTGTTTTTGTGCTGCCTTTCTACCAAGCCTTCGTTTGTCAGCTGCTGCTGTCCCAGTTTCCCACAGGGGAGGATATGCAGATGGGTGGTTTGCAGGAGGGCAGGAACAACCCCGGCAGTGTTTGTGGGGAGGCAGGGTGGTCCCTTCGGAGGTCCCTGCTGCTGCTGCTGCCACCGAAGCCCATCTTGGAAGCAAGGCCAAGACCCAAAGTGCATTGCTGGTCTGTGCTTTCAAAGGGCAGGCTTGGCAAAGTGAGAGAGGCCTGTTTTGGTCATTGAAACCACAAACTGTGTAGGATTCAGGGGAGCGGTATGTTAGGACAAGACCAGCATGGGCTACTACGAGGCAGCTGGTGCTTAGGCTCTAGCACCAGGCACAAAGCCATGGAGGAAGTAGGAGGTGTTCATGGTGAGCAGCACTTGCCTCCCATGCTGTGCATGGAAGAGATGAGGTTTCCCGGCAGAACTATATGACAACAAAATAAAAATCACATCCCTCCTCAGGTTCTTTCCCCACCTGGACATTAATGTCAGTTAATACCCTGTTAGGAGACACATGTAAGCAGTGAACAGAAGTAGTTTAAAAAAAATTTACCATGCTGAAACACTGTAACCCACCTAATTTCTTATAAAACATTTAGTTTGTTTACTGTAGCTCTCAAATCAAAACCTTTGTTTTCAGAGAGTCCTTCAGAGAGGAATTTATGTTTAGTTTGAGCTGTTTTCCTAATAGTGAAATATAAAAGGAAAGCTTTCATCTGTAACCACAATCATCTTTCAAAAAAAGCACAGAACGGAAAAGGATATACCCTGTGTTACATGTGAAGCACAGTTTATTCTAGTTGATAAAATGAATCAAACCAGTAATATTTTGATAAAAACCGCCTATACTTATTTTTGCACAATGCAGCTAGATTAAAGAAATGCATGCTGTGATTCTATCCTAAGAAAACTTAAATACCATGAAAAACAATAGTAATGTTGTTGTAGACATGATGGCTTAGATAAAACGAGGTAGAAGCAATATATTTTATTAGAGCAGCTGGTATATTGAGCCCCTGAGATCTGAAGACAGCCTTGTACACCGAAATGCTTGCTTATTTTTTTCAGCTATACATCTCAGTCAAAAAAAACAAATACTATTTCTACTACAGATTTGCTCTTCTGTTTCAAAAAGCTGTCATTAATTTTTTTACTTGTTTTATAACAACAAAATATTACGTAGAGCCAGCTTACTATTTCCAAAGATTATAAACATAACAACTGTAAAACCTTAAAGTATGATTCATATAATTTAGATGTCTATATTATAAATCTACATTTGAATTTGTCACCTAAAGCTGCTTTGCTAGACAAGAGATGGAAGCAGGACTTTGTATAACACAGCTCATGATGTTTCATGCATTGGCATTAAGAGGAGACAAGTCATGCCACGGAATTACTGTCAAGAGCAACTAACTAGATAATATGCAGATGGGTGTAAGTATTAAAGTTAGGTGAGAAGAATCTTACCTCTAAAGACACACAACAGATCTTATACTCAGCATAAATAAACCTCCCACATCTTTGAGTAGAATTATGCTGTGGGACTGTTGAGTCCATAAAGGACTTATTAAGGGCTGAGAATGTTCCTTGTCATATCCTGTGTCTGGAGAAATATCATTATCTTGTTTAACATGGGAAGGATGCAGTGAGGAGAGACAGAATCATTTAGAAAGGGAGAAAACTCAGAGGCATCTTTCTATTCTGGTTCCTCTCTTTCCACTTTGTTTAAACAATACAGAGGAAATCCACTGATTTATATCACTCCTCAGTCTTGTTTCTATGAGGTTATATCTCATATTTTTAAATTAATGCAGTTCTGGATGTGAATATAATACTCCAAAGTGAAAGGAAAAACTGTATTAAAGAAATGAAAAATGTCATTGCCAGTTCCAGTTTCTTTCTCATATCAAACAATTACCGTGTGTTATCAACTTCCCACAGAAAAAAATAAGTTGGTGGAATTGTTTTCTTATATTAAGCTCTTACACAAATAAGTAAAACATCAGAAGTTGAATTATGATATAATTTTGATTTATTAATTTCTATTCCTTTTTATGCATCTTTAATTTTCAAACTTTTTAGATAAAGGTCCCTATAATAGAAAATTTGTTCTCTTGACTGCTATATTTTAGTCTTGTGTTTTTATTGGTAAGCCAGTAGGTGTTTTATCCATACTGATTCCAGTAAGAATAGGATCAAACTATTCATCAAGTGAGTAAATTAGGAAGAACTATAGTTTTATCCAGATCTAAAATGAAAACCTTTATTTTAGAGTCATGTAGAAATAGATGGGCAAGCTTTCTCCCTTTATTATGGCAAAAAAGATTTCATCTACTGTTCATTCTGGTTTGGATGGTCACTATGCAGCTGTTATGCCTTTTCTGATGTTACTAAAACATGATGAAGATATCTTTTAATTTATTTCTAAAAAGTAATTGATTAATTAATTGAAAGAAATTGCATGAGAGAATAACCAATAAAATACCAAGGTGATCTGCGGAGTTGGATTTTTTTTTAAATCTGATTTAATATTTTTAAATGAATTTGAGTTCTGATCTTTCTTAACAAAAAAGTGAAAAGCTGAAATATTGTCTCTATTAAGTCAGTGGGCAAAATGCCGTTGATCTCAAAGAAAACAAGATTTCACTCTTGATTCACACTTGTAAAAAAATTCCAAGTAAAACTTGTTTCTTACATTTGATAAGCACTGTTTATGCATTGTTTATATGCTATTATATTTTAGACGTTTAAGTGATACTGTGGCTCAACAACATGAAGAAAAGCCTGATTACTTCTTTTTTGGGGGATGCTGAAGGGGAGAAGACAATATTTCTGAGGTCATCTCAAGACATGAATACTCTTTAAGGTAAGTGTACTTTTGATATAGTGGAATACATCTCAGATACTTTCTACATGATTTTGAGGCCACTATTTTAATGCTGCATCCAAGCAGGTAATGCTGTAGTAAAACCAAGATGTGTTTCTTCTTTTTAAAAAAATTTCTTCTGCTTGTAATAACAATTGCAACGATTTCACATGCATGTTTTTCTTGCTGAACATACGTACTACCAATATAATTTCACTTAGTAACTCTGAGTTAAGTATTTGACTAAACCAATTGAAAGATTTTTAAAACAATTGAAAACTACCTCCATTTTAAAGCTAAATATTCAGTTAATATAATTGTGTGTAGACTGTTTTTAGGCATGTGTACAGATCTAAAGACAGTGGCAACACAAGGTCCATATACTATTGTACTTATACATTTTACACTCTAGTTTATTAAGATACCATCCTGGAAGACACCACTGTACCCATAAATTATCTAAAGCTTTCAAAGAAAAGTTAGGGAAATGATAAATGCTTGGTTAGAACAATATTGTTAGATTTAACATACTCTAGGGGAACGTTAAAGTAAAATGAAGTCTTCTGATTCCATAGCAATAATGCAAAACATTAACATTAAATGCAATTTATCTACATTTTAAAAGGTTGCTTAACAAGCATCTTGGGTGCCTTAAGAACAGATTTATCTAATTTCTTGTACATCTTATTGAACTAAGGGGTTTTAAGTCTTTTATGTCTTTAGTAGTCACTAACACAGTTTTGCAATAAATATTTTTGTCTACAGCTTCGTTGTAGAACAGAGCTCATCAACAACTTCGCCACACTAAACTGAAACAATGGGAAGCAGCACCATGGTAACAATGTCCACTCAAACGTTTATTCTGATATGACTAATGAAGAAAGGGAAACTGACTCATACAAGCCAACTTCCATCACACCAGGAAATAGCATTTCCCTAAATTTTTCTCAACTGGTGTAAAAAACAAATTTGTTTGGAGGGTTTTTTTATCTTAGTTTTTAACTTTAAACACAAATTCACAATTAAAAAAAAAAATCTGAAGAAAAAAAAAAGTCTAATATAAGTTTTAAAAAGTAATCAGTTTTCTAATAACAACACTATGGGTAGAAGTAAGCAAAAATGTCGTCATTTTAACAATATACACAGCACTTGTTATATAATATCTAATTCAAGTGGAATTCTTCATTTTCATCAGGTTATAAGATTTCTTCTACTGATTACCATATCTTAAAACATTCCCTTAGCTTTTACTAACAACATATTGTCAACCCGGAGGACTCCAACAAAAGTCATGACTGCACCATCAATTACATTTTTTCGTAGCATCTGCCCACCAAGTAACTATTAAAATTCATACATATATTTTCCATCAGTTAACATTGCATGAGACAAGCAGAGGCATTAATGAGAATGACACACAGTGAAAAAGGATTATTAAAATAAAATTAATACTGATATTTACTTTAACATACTAAAACCAAAAATTTCCATTATATATTACAGGTAATGTTCTATTTTTACATTATCCACACAAAAAGCCACAAGAGACTGATCACTTATCCTCTGAAGATACACTATCAGGTAGAGAGGGAGACCTAGGTTACAGCAAGGGAAGTGAAAGATAAGGTGAACTTGTTTAAAAAGCACTAGTAAAATAAGAAAAGTCAGGAGGAGTGGCCATGTCCTGGACAATTTTTTGATAAATAACAGAAAAAGACATCAAGTAAGAAGGAAAGAATGTTACAGAAGGTATATTATGCATGAATTTGAACTTTGTCCATAATGACAAACCTGTAAATGTTTAACCCAAAAGGAACTAGTTATGTAATTTTAGGCAGAGGAAACACTACTCCTTCTAATGCCCATAGAGATAGTTTTATAAAAAAAGTTCTGACCACCCAACTCTGTTTACTTCTCTGATTCACTGTCTAGAGGAGCTTGTCTCTCTCCAATAACCACAGATGGGAATTATCTCCAATTATTAAAGCTGGTCTTTGTGAGCACCCCAATTCACAACAGTTGAAATATCAGAAGGTCACCACCAGCAAGGTCTGAAACAGAGCTGGGAATTTGTCTCCCTTTAATTGTTGCATCTGTTCTTCTGGTAAGTTGCTGAAGTTGGTTTTCTAATTCATAATTTCAACATATAACATACAGTATATGACATCATTTGCACTTACTCTCAAGTAAAATATATGAAGCTCTGCTCATTGTTGTCTTTATGTAAGGCTGGTTTTGAATAACCCACTAAATCCATTTACAATGAGTATGCTAGATGAACATCTATAGAGAATGTTTTAATCAAATCTCTAAATAACATTCTGATTATTATTACTCAAAGACACACAGGAAATTAATTTAAAACTTTGTTTTCAGTCGTACAAAAATGATTGTACTATAAAAGATCACTCATTTGTGACTAAAACCCCCATCCAACTCACTATTCAGTCATGAATTTGTTAAACTTACAGGAATTTATGTATTATAAAAACCCCATAGCCTTCAGCTACTTAGACCACTTTGAGAAACCTGTTCTAGTGGGGGCTGATGGGGCCCACCTGTTAGGAAAGGGGAAGAATATCTTCAGTCCAGGCTTGCCAAGCAGGTAAAGAGGGCTTTAAACTAAAGTTGCCAGGGAGGAGGAACCTCAATGAATCCCACCCTAACCAGTTTGACGCCATTGACAGAATAGATTTCCAGACCCTGAAGAAGGATCACAGGTCACCAGGAGAGCACCTGAGAGCAGCACAAAGGAATTCCAGCCACTCCCACCAGTAAGTCAGCTTCATCAGGTGCCCAGTTTAAATGCCTCTGTGTAAACACATGTAGCATGGGGAAGAGCTAGAGATGTGCACATGCCTGCAGGGCTGTGATCTTATTGTCATCACGGAGACATGGTGTGTTGGCTCCTATGGCTGTAGTGTTGAAATGGAAGGATACAGGCTTTTTGGGAAGGACAGGCAGGGGAGATGAGGAGGGGGCATTGCCCTCTATGTCAATGACCATCTGGAGTGAATGGAGCTCTGACTGGGAATGGATGAGGAGCTCACTGAGAATTTATGGGTCAGGATTAAAGGGAGGGCAGGGACAGGTGACATTATAGTGGGGGTTGGCTGCAGGCCACCCAGACAGGAAGACCAAGTGGATGAGGTCATCCACAAACAGATAGGAGCAGCCTCATGTTCACAAGCCCTGGTCTTTTTATGGGGGACTCTAACCACCTGATATCTTTTTGAGAGACAACGCAGCAGGGCATAAGCAATCCAGGAGGTTCCTGGAATGAGTGGATGATAACTTCCTTCTCCAAGTGATAGAGGAACCAATGAGAGGTGCTATCTTGGACCTTGTTGTCACCAACAAGGAGGGGCTGGTAGGGAATGTGAAGCTCAAGGGCATCCTTGGCTGCAGTGACCATGAAATGGTGGAGTTCAAGATCCTTAGGGCAGCAAGGAGGACACACATCAAGCTCACTACCCTGGACTTCAGGAGAGCAGACTTTGGCCTCTTCAGGGATCAGCTTGGTAGAGTAGCATAGGATAAAGCCCTGGAGGGAAGATGGGCACAAGAAAGTTTGTTAATATTCAAGACTCACCTCCTACAACCTCAGGAGAAATGCATCCCAACAAATAGGACGTCAGATAAAACCAGCAGGAGACCTGCACGGATGAACATGGATCAACAAGGATCTCCTGGACAAACTCAAAACCAAAAAGAACCCTACAGAGGGTGCAAGAACAGGTAGCCTGGGAGGAATACAGAGAAATTCTCTTAGCAGCCAGGGATAAGATCAGGAAAGAAAAAGCCCTGACATAATTAAACCTGCTCAGCAACACCAAGGTCAACAATAACAGCTTCTATAGGTACATAGGTGAGAGAAAGAGGAGTAGGGAAATTGTGGGCCCTCTCTGGAAGGAAACAGGAGACCTGGTTACCCGGGACATGGAGAAGGCTGAGGTACTCAACAAATTTTTTGCCTCAGTCTTCACAGACCAGTTATACTGCCCTAGTCACACAAGACAAAGGCAGGGACTGGGAAAATGAAGAAGTATCCACTGTAGGAGATCAAGGTTCAAGACCATTCAAGGAACCAGACCATCTAAGGAAGCAGTGATGAGTGGTGTTCCTCAGGGGTTGGTATTGGGACTGGCACTATTTAACATATTTGTCAGTGACATGGACAGTGAGATTTAGTGCACCCTCAGCAAGTTTGCCAATGACACCAAGCTGTGTGGTGCAGTCAACATGCTGGAGGGAAGGGATGCCATCCAGAGTGACCTTGACAGGCTTAAAAGGTGGGCCTGTACAAACCTCATGAGTTTCATCAAGGTCAAGTGCAAGGACAATTGCACGGGTCAGGGCAACCCCAAGCACAAATATAGGCTGGGAAATAAGTGGATTGAGAGCAGCTCTGCAGAGAAGGACTTAGGGATATTGGTGGATGGAAAAAGTACTATGAGCCATCAAAGTGTGCTCACAGCCCAGAAAGACAACAACATCCTGCAGGTCAAGGGAGGTGGCTGTACCCCTCTACTTTCCTCTGGTGAGACTCCACCTGGAGTACTATGTCCAGCTCTGGGGCTCCCAATATAAGAAGGACATGGACCTGTTGGAACAAGTCCAGAGGAGGCCATAAAGATGATCAGCAGGACTGGAGCACCTTCCTTATGGGGACAGGCTGACAGAGTTGGGATTATTCAGCCTGGCGAAGAGAAGGCTTTGGGGAGACCCTACAGTAGCCTTCCAGTACCTAAAGGGGATCTACAGGAAAGCCAGAGTGGGACTTTACAAGGGTATGTAGTGATAGGACAAAGGGTATCAGTTTTAGATGTAAGGAAGAAATTCTTCACTGTGAGGGCGGTGAGGCACTGGCACAGGTTGCCCAGAGAAGCTGTGGCTGCCCCCTCCCTGGCAGTGTTCAAGGCCAGGTTGGACGGGGCTTTGAGCAATCTGGTCTGGTGGAAGGTGTCCCTGCCCATGGCAGGGCGGGTGGGGACTAGATGATCTTTAAGGTCCCTTCCAACCCAAACCATTCTGTGATTCTATGATTCTATGCTAGAATTCTATGTTGGTAGCTTGAACGTGGTGCTTTCATAATGAGCCTACTGTTTTCTTCATATTTTATTAGTCTTTGCACATAGTAATGGTAAATAGAATTTCTGTCTGAATATATTCTGGAGTTGAATTAAATTCATGATGAACAAAAGGAATGAGTATCAGCTCCTGTAATTATTAGGATCAGCTGAAGCAAGGAGGGGTTGGGTGCATTCAAAAATGGTTCACCCCTGTCATTAACTGCAGAAACCAAGCAGTCTGTTCTAAAGCTCTAAATGCTTGAAAAACAACGGTCTTTGTTCTTTAACACCTTTCTCACTTCGCACCTGCTAAAAATAAAGTCGTATATGCTTATTGCAGCACCTTCATTCCAATGCATTGAGTTGAAAGGGAAGCAGAACTGGAAAGAATTAAAGCCAACATTTTTGGGGAAAAAAGGGTGTACATTTTGTCTTACACAGTTAGAACACAGACCACTTAAAGCAGGCTAAAACCTTCAAAGCCGTCTCCCTCTATTTTTTCTTCACAAAATATGGTGACTGGCCATGTACACAAGATCAAAATGTAGTGAGCTGTGAGGCTAGGTATATAATTTAATTATAATTTTTTCTTCATACTATTTATTTTCACAGTGGACTTTTCACAACTAAAAATACATATGTACATACAGTCATTTAAGATTTTCTACCATGCTGATGAAGACTAATTCTGTCAGAAAACAAAAGGGACAAAGCTTATTCAACAAATCCCAACCTTTAAGCAACACTAAGAGAGTCAACTACTCTATAATCAAAACAGGCAAATTACATTCCCTTTTGTGCCTAAAAAAATCTAAATACCAAAAAAATCATGGGTAGCAGATAAACTGTCACTTTCTAGATTATTGCAGAAATATTTTAAACCAAGCAGGTTAAATTTAAATAATAAAATACTTTTATCAATTTACATTAAATTTAATATTGCTATAGCTTGATTTTGAACACGCTCAAATCTCTAAATCTAAAATTGTGCTCATTCCATCAGGAATTGTTTTTAAGGGGACTTTAAAGGGACTAATCAATTAATAAAGACAATAAAAGCTGTATCTGAGGCAATGTTTCAGGAGTAAGAACCTACTGATTACCTCTGATTCCATCTGAGAGGTATAAGTGCTTCTTACTTTAATAGAATGAAAAAAAAAAAAATTGAATATTTAAAACTAAAAAAGTCATGGAGGAATTGAAGTAGTAATGCTCCAACTGCAAGGCTGATGGGGTCTGTTTGCTTTATGTTCATTGTGGAGAGCTATTTCATATTGCAGTGGGGACATATACTCTTAGACCCCAGCTGGACTTCATCTGACCTGAAAGAAATTCTGCAAAAGCAGAAAGAGTTTGTGCTTGCAAATGTCTTGGTACTAAAAATAAATAAATAAACCCCAACTATTATTAAACCTAACATTTAATTAAAATAAATTGCTGTTGGAAAATATTTTTGACCCATGTTGTGCACTATGACTAAATTAATACTACGTTGTTAAAATATGATTCTTTCCCAAGTCTGAACATACACTTAATTAAGTCTGTCACAGAGAGCAGGTATGCCTTAATTAGAATTCCACATATAAAAGAAAAACTGCTAATCTGACCAATCTGAAGGTATAAATGTTTACAAATGTCTTTGTACATTGCAGGACATTTTGGAACATGTAATTGCATAACCACAAACCAAGTACCACCCATTACACTGTTTATGTATTTTCTTTAGTTACGTGCTAGAATAAATTTGTACTTTGCAAAGCAGATAATGAAGTCAGATCTCAGAACAATAAGGAAATTGAATCATATCACTTAGATGATAATATATTTTCAGTGTGAGATGCAGATTTTCCTAACAACATTAAAGCAAAGTAGAAAGAATTATCCTAATAGAAACCTGAAAGATACATTCATATCATAAGAACAAACTATACTATGGAACAGAAGTAAGCTATATACTTATTCTTGGAAAGGAATAGTTATATAACTTTTGAAGATTTTGTGTATTATTTACAAATGTTATTGCAATGTTGCTGCCATTAACAATACATTTTTCATCAAACCAAAAATTTGAACACTAAATATGGTTGTTACTTTAAAGGTGTACCAAAGGTGGCATTTATTGTTTATAATTTAAGCTAAGAAAGGACATTTTTTTTCTCATTCTTTAAAAGGAGGGAAAATAATCTTTTTACATCGTTTAGGAATTTTCAACATCTATAGTTAGATGAGATCTATTCCACCTATAAAGTGAATTTGGCCTTTTTAAAAATGTGTGAACTTCCTTCTTTTTTTCAACTTTAATTCTAAATCAGAATGTGAGCCAGTCCATATTTCAATATGAGGCACATGGGTATGTAAGGTATAGAGCACTGAGGTTATCACAACAAGCATACACAACATCAATAATGAAAATAATGTGCATATATCATTAAATCCATAGTCTAATAGTGTGTAATAGCAACAATGGTTTCCCTACAGGAGACAGCAAGGCTGCCAAAGTGTACTGTGTGGACAAATAAAGGAGATCCTGGTTAGCGATCTTCTACGGTTGCCTGTAGAGAAGGAGAGGTGAGAAAAGCAGGCTGCTGCCTCATCCCACCAGTGCCATAGCTGGCTCACCCTGTCTGCCTCAAGTATTCCAGGAGCTGCTACTTTCAGTATTGCAGTTGCTTATACATATGACCCTATTCTTCCAACAAACTTGTGAAGATGTTAAACCTGCTTCTCTAATTCTTATGTGTAATAACTAGAAATGTTTGTAAGGTCAAGAGAACTGTCTCTATCCTTTTTCATATTGTCTGAAGACATAGTTTCTTCTCCAATAAGATTTTTGTTATAGTTCCTTTTTCATTGAGACCAACACATTCCTGTCTTTAAAAATCACCAGAAACTTCAGGTTACTCCAAATGTCAGTGTACTTGCAACATACTTATAGGATACATTCCTTGTATGTAGTTATGTGCATGTGTCACCTCAGTATTAGGTCTGCTATTCTAATTTAGGTTCCCATGGCTTTAGAACTGGAGATTCAAACTTGTGTCTATTTGAAACAGATATATTTTGGGGGGCCACTCCTGTTTAACATCTTCATTGATGATCTAGACGAGGGGATCGAGTGCACCCTCAGTCAGTTTGCAGATGACACCCAGTTGGGTGGGAGTGTTGATGTGCTCGAGGGTAGGGAGGCTCTGCAGAGAGACCTGGACAGGCTGGAGCCATGGGCTGAGGCCAACTGGAGGAGTTTCCATAAGGCCAAATGCCGGGGGCTGCCCTTGGGCCACAACAACCCCCAGCAGCGCTACAGGCTTGGGGAGGAGTGGCTGGAGAGCTGCCAGTCAGAGAGGGACCTGGGGGTGTTGATTGACAGCCGGCTGAACAGGAGCCAGCAGTGTGCCCAGGGGGCCAAGAAGGCCAATGGCATCCTGGCTTGTGTCAGCAATAGCGTGGCCAGCAGGGACAGGGAAGGGATCTTACCCCTGTACTCGGCACTGGTGAGGCCGCACCTCGATTCCTGTGTTCAGTTTTGGGCCCCTCACTACAAAAAGGACATTGAATGACTCGAGCGTGTCCAGAGAAGGGCAACGCAGCTGGTGCAGGGTCTGGAGCACAGGTCGTACGGGGAGTGGCTGAGGGAACTGGGGGTGTTTAGTCTGGATAAGAGGAGGCTGAGGGGAGACCTCATTGCCCTCTAGAGCTCCCTGAAAGGAGGTTGCAGAGAGCTGGGGATGAGCCTCTTTAATCTAGTAGTAAGTGACAGGACAAGAGGTAATGGCCTCAAGTTGCACCAGGGAAGGTTTAGACTAGATGTCAGGAAGCATTTCTTTCCAGAAGGGGTTGTTAGGTGTTGGAATGGGCTGCCCAGGGCAGTGGTGGAGTCCCCATCCCTGGAGGTGTCGACATAGCACTGAGGGATATGGTGTAGCTGAGAATGGTCAGTGTTAGGTTAATGGTTAGACTAGGTGATCTTCAAGGTCTTTTCCAACCTAGATGATTCTGTGATTCTGTTTACATAAAGTAGCACAAGAAATCAGTGAGAAAAAGGTTTAGCATCTCTCCTACTGCACTACTTCAGCAAAGGATCATTCTCAGGAGGTCTTAATAGCTTCTTCTTTTGATTTCATTTATAGAACATCTAAATTATCAATTGCTAAAAGGACTATTTAGCATAAACACCCTCGAGATTTTTGTACAAATGACTGCCTGGGCCAAACCAGTTTCCAATCTGAAGAAAATATATCAGTAAAAATTGCTCAGAAACAGTCTATCCACTAAAATAATGCTACTTTGCAAAATAATTTTTATCTTGTTTATTCCAATCTGAGATTTGGAAAGACAAAGGAAGAAGAAAATTTTATGTATCTGGAGAGTATCCCTACGATTTTGTAACTCTACTCTCTGGGTATTCTGCCTGTTTCTCATTGCCTTTGGTAGGTAGAAGGAAGGACAAGAATGGTGCTTTAATCTAGTTGTACTCTCTGCTTAACACACTGAATCCTGTTATGTCAACAACCAGATACCTATGATTTCTTAGCAAAATAATTAACTATTTGATTTCTTACTCGGCAATGGTAATAATGTACAAGCAGATATTCAGTTTTTATAGAATACTACAAATGTATACATATTTAACATCTGGCTCATGGATTTCTTGGATCACATGTGGGGTTTATCCTGTTTCTAGAGGAAAGGTAGTATATTCCAGGAAAAAAAAATGTAGAAAGTCCAAATTCCAGTCTTACATAAACACGTATGTGGAATCAGCCCACAGAAAATGGAAAAAAAAAAAAAAAGTGACTCTGTTTTCTAATAATGAGTGTGTGGTGGTGGCACACTCACGATTACCACACAAGGTAATGCTAATGAATAGTGAGTTATTTTTCATAAATTCTAATTTGATATACCCATTACATGTGCATAAACACATTACAACTTCCCATATGTTATGAAAAGTTTGGGTCCAATTGGTAATTCTTACTCATACATTTGAATTTCTTTTATTCTAACTAAAAAGTATATTTGGCAGAGAAATTTCAAGTGTCTTATAATTTTTTTACTCCTTCTGGAGCTGGGATTTATTGATGGAATTTTTTCTTAGCAATGGTTCACACAAGCTTCATCATTCATTTGTTTCAATTAATTATTTTTTCATTAATACAGTAAAGCAATCACCTATCAATTTAATTTTCCACTTTTGTCATTTGTGACATTTATTTCTCAGTTCATGAATTAAAGTTAAATTCCTTTTTCAAAACAAACACACAGTCCATTGCTCCCCCCATTTATTCTATATATTCCTCAATGTATGTCTAAGGCAATGCCGTTTTTCAGCTCACAGAAAAAGCATAAGACAGGCACCTAAAGCGTGAATCTCTTCCTATAAAGCATTGATTAAGTCTTATCAAGACATCAATACAGATGCAGTATAAAATTAGTAGTATTATGAGTAAATCTGTTTGTTCTGTTTAGTCACATAATATTATAAAGATGACACGACGACCTACAGTACTACCCAAGCAGATTGCTAATTTGGAGATTCTCCTTATATCTGCTGGGGTTTGAAGAGGTGGAAACAGAATAATTCCCTCCATAATCATTCATTCATTTTTAGCACATCAAAATCAGCCAAGTCTCTTTCTGTCTCTGTCTAGTTAAACATTAAATACTGAACTCCTACCTACACCACAAGTGATGAATTTTTTTTTTTTTTAAACTATTACTACAAACAGCAACATGCATCTGGTTCCAAAGCCTTTTTCTTTTGCCTTTCTGTCAGTCTGAGTATGTTTGAAATACTGCTGTGAAGTGGAGCACCAACCATAGGGGCAGAAGGCATCACCTGAGGACTGAGGGAATATGTATTTGAATCCATACATCATATATTGTAAAAGGTAATTGACAACCTCCTTCCGGTATATATCAAATTCTTGAAGACTCTCTCTGCTTTCTTCATATGAGAGTCAATCAAACGCAGTATATTGATGCTTACTGTGAGGTTAATCACTAGGCAGTAATTGCCTGTCTGTACTGACCAAATAAATCAATTCCATACACAGGAAAAATTATTAAGAGATTCTGGATATTGAGCTTAAATAACTAAGATTGATTACTTGAATTCTCTCAAAACAGCATATACAATATGATTTCCAGACTAACTACTAGAAGAAAATTACAAACCCTAATTCACTTTAATTTCTGCTAATGTTGAAGGGAAAATGGTATACATCAAAACAGAAAGCAAACTTTTCACCATAAAAGAAACTGCTGCAATGCTGCCTAATGCACATAAGTGCTGTTACTAATTGTCGGTGTACAATGTATTTGTATATTAGATAGTAAAAAGGAACAAGAAAAGCCCACAAAACTCCTCTAAGATTTGTTTCTTGGTTTGTTAGGCATTTCGAAGTTGCAAGAACTTATATATACAAGCATCTTTGTCAACCATATGGATCTAGTTCACTTTCAGATTGCCAGCAAAATCCTCCTTCTGCCTTCTTTTACAGAATATACTGTGGAACTACGCTGCATTAGCACAGATCATGATGTACTCCTGTCTTCCAATGTCATCTTATAATTCTAGAGACTAATATTATAACTCAGGTATGTGTTCAGCTATATGGTTACATGTTTGTAAAACAGATATTAGAGATCTGGTGAGGAACTGAAAATTTAACAGACCATTCTTCATACTGTTCTGCCACTGTGGACAGTACTATTGAAGTATATATTTTGTTTTCATCTATGGTGGATGTTACATATTAATACGGTAGTTTAAATGCAGATTATATTAAATGTATGTTCTCCAATTGCTGTTTGCTAAATCATAGAGTTTATTTATGTTACCTAATTACTCCTTGGAACATGATACTTCAAAATGTTTTTGAAGCCAAGAATAAATGGATTAAAAAATAATCAGACAAATAGAAAACAGCTTAATTGGTAGGCATGGCACATGACGATTGAGATCAGGAAGTTCTTGAACTATAAACTACATAAACTTGGGAGAGAATACCAGAGGCAAAATGCTACCATCCTTCAGTCATGTGCTTCTCAAACACTACCCCTTATATACCAACCACCCAGTTGTGATGGTCTCACTGGTCTAGAGCTGCTGCTATTGGGTTGCAGCTACAGCTATTCTCATATCCAAAAGCAATTATAGATACTGTTATTTAGAGCTAGAGCTATTCTTATGTACCAAGGCATTTAACCACATGAAGAAGTATGATAGACTTAATGATCTTATTTTCTGTTAGAGGTAGTGCTTTGCTGAAGTTACCTGTACCTGGACCACATTTGCCATTCCAAAACAAGACCTACACACAAGCTTTTGCAATAGACCAAAACTCAGACTTGTTCAAAATGTTACATGCACTACTGTGAAATATTCAGGATAGCTTTAATGTATCACCCATTCATATCTAAGCACACCGCAAATTTTTGTGCAAATGACTCAAATATGCACAACTCAAATAACAATTTTCAATGTTCTTTCTAAATATGAGAGAGCAAGAGCCTGTAATTACCTGTAACTGTTAATTCCGTAGTTCTTCTGACAACAAAGAATCCATATTTTAACTCACAAGTGTAATTTCCAATGTCATCCTCTCTAACTTCCCGAATGACAAGAGTGTCCTTTTTAAACACAATACTTGATCTCCATGTCTTTGACTTGCATTCCTGTTTAAAGATAATATAACACTTCAGTGACCATGTTCTTACACTTAAATTTTTGACACTCTTGACAATGATGCTTAAAGCCAAGACAGCTAGGCAAGAGCCCAGGTTAGTTAAGAACTATACATACACTAAATATGTAAAAAACCAGTTCAGTTAAGTGTTGATTAAAAAGAAAAAAGGCTATAGAATTTTATCAGGTGACTTAATATCTGCCCTCTGACAGAAAAAGAAAAGGAGCTGATTCCTTTGATGGTTTTCTTTTGATAATAGTTTGCTAAGGGGCTCCTATTTCATTTACTTATCAGCCATTACACTTACGTCTGTGACCCATGCCTGTTATAGTACTGATAGCTACAGGTTGCACGGGAAAATTTTTATTTTAAATCTATTTGTTAAAACATTTTAATTAAAAAAATGTAGAAAAGCAGAAGATGAGACTGAAAAGAAATGAGAATGTTATATATCTCTTTCTAAACCCATCTTAGAATCAAATCTCCCTGAACTCTTAGAAAAAGGTATTGCATTTACAAAAAATGAGTTAATATTTCAATTATTAAAATTAAAACATTAATTTTTATTCTACAATAGAGAATAAACATTTTAGCATGCATGTTTCTTAGGTCACCAAAATGATTAACTTATCTTCATCTAAGTAATCTAGGTACTATTTTAAATAGCTTTGAATATTTTAGTGTTTCTAGATTTTTATTTTTTTTTATTGGAAACCAATATATTTATAAGCTATTAGAAAAAGGGATTGGTGCGTTTCATAAGAAAAATGTTTTTTGATTGACTGTCACAAAATATTTTACTTGATTATCTTAGCATAATTATTGTTTATACAGTAAGGGTTTTTTAAAAGGTTAAATTATATGAGGTTGTTTGAGTTCACTCACACAAATACTGTCAATGACTCAAAAAGTCAGTCTTTTGAGCCCTCATTCAAGAAGCCAGCCATAGTTCTAAACTTTATAAAACTTCAGGTATATATTGCATTACAAACACAAAATACAAGGTGAGTATAAGCAAATAATTTGTTACATATTTCTTATTTTAGACATGCTGCCAGTTAACTTGGACAGACTCCTTCTAGGCCACAAGTTTTTCCTTATTAGATAGCATAGTCTTGTGTACCATATTTAAAAGCATTTATGTTATCAGGTGAACTATCAGACTTTAAAAAAATAGTTAGAATGCATACCAGCACATACTTAAACTAGGACTTCCTATATACACAGACATTTATAAACATCTTTGTAGATAAAATACACAGAATCTAAATTTCACATTTACTGAACTGATTGAGGACTTTAAGTTGTGTGCATTACAGTACTGAACTACTGAGAATTTCCTGCAGATGGTTAGAAACCCAGAATTCAAGCTGCTGCTTATGGAAGTTCTAGAGCACTCCCACAGGCAGCATTGTTTTCAAGAACTTGCCTCTTAAGTAATGATCTAGAAAACAGTACACAATACTGAAATAAAGTTACTGATAAAAAACATGAAATTATATCTGCAAGAAAAGCTAATATGTAAAGCCCAAAGTTTTGGAAGTCTTTGCTGGATTTTATGCTGCAAAATTAAGCCATTCATTTAGATAATAACATGCATCACTATTCTATTTATATTTTCCCAAATATATATCATGTCTGAATTTTTAGAAGCACACTCTTTAGTCTTGTATAGCACAAACAGTTGCTGTATAAGCATCTCACATGGCTTTACCTTAGAATATCAAACTAGCCCAGACTGGTAACACTTTTCTTCTTTAGCCCTCTTGTTAGCAGATAGCTGCCGATTCTTTGTGACATCCGTAAATGAATATTAATAAAATACCAGCTCCAAAATTTACAAAAGGAAGCACTTGAATTTTTCTCTCACTTAGTTCATTCTTTTCTATCCTTGATTCTGTTGTCTATTCTTAACACATTTTAAAATAATCCAAGATTCATATCATATTTAGATCATGAAAATCATGAGAACATTGCAGCATGAGAACATTCAACACCTTGTTGAAGGTGAAAATGTTTTGCATTCCTTACCTTATACCATAGAATTTCAGGCTCCCTAAATGGAAATAAAAAATCCTCAATTTCAGGGCATGATATTTCCTTGCTTTTGCTAAGTTCAGCTTTTTCAAAATATTTCATCTTTGAATTGTAGCAGAGTCCAGTGTCATTTTCACCCACCGTCAGCGAAATGGACACTTTCATACAGTAAGTTGAATTTCTGTAATGCAATAAAAATAGAAATAAAGTCCAATAAGAAAAAAAATAATAAATGTCAACGTACACGACATTGTTTTTAAGACATTATTTTAATCGCAAGCAAAAGATAGAAAATCAGACATTGTATTTTGTGTGTATTTTACAGCTGTTCATTATAATTTTACTTCTTTCTCAGCCACTAACTGCAATATTCAGAAGGTGCTGGTTGACCTTACTCTAAGACTAAAGGTTTATCGCTCTCTTTCATCAAACTCCTTCCAACTTTACTGTGCTTATTGTGTGTTTGAGAGCAATTTCTCCAAAAGTAAACATGCAGTCAAAGCTCCATATATTTACCTGTACTAGTGAAACTAGACTACCAACTTCCTGACAGACACCATTATGACAGCTCTCAGGGCTGAACAGATCATATTGTAGAACCACAAGCAAATGCCAAATTGGAACTTGAGCACCACACCAAGAGCCACCTATTCATCAGATCTGAGCATGCTTTAAAGTGGAAGTAGTAATCTTTTTGCAGCCTTTAATTAAAATGAGACTTGTGACGCTTCAAAAAAAAACCCCCCAACCCCCCAAAACCAAACCAGTAGAATATATATATATATATATATATATATATATAAAATAGAATATACAACAGAATATATATGTATATTCCAATAGAATAAAGGATATTTTAAATTTAAAGGACTGCTAACTTGTTTACCTTAGCCTTCAATCCCCATACTCCCAGGCCAAAATGTTGCTTCTTCATTACCTACAGCCTGCATTAGTTTGGGCTTTCTCCTGCAACTTGTTACTTCCTTTGCTGCTGGATGTTGATATGTCAGGTAGCCAGAGATTAGGAAACATTGTCTTCCTTCCCACTTTGCACTATGTACTTTAATTAGCCTCAAAGACAAAATTACTTGAAATTTTTTTTTTTTTTTTTCTTTTTCATTTGAGTTTCCAGGTGGCCAGCAAATGAGTACTTCCCACAAACACACTGTGACACTGCAAGATTTCTCTCCTACAGTTCTGTAAATGCATTTGACCCCTGATCTGCTGAAAGAGGATCCTGCAGGGCATGCTGAGGGAACATTAATTTTCTTATCTCCATTCTCAGATTCTAAGAGCTGATTGCTGAATTACAACAGTCTTTTGTATTGGACATGACAGAATCTCCAAGATGGCTACATTTTTTCATTCTCTTTAGATTTCTTAAAATCTGTTTCTTTTCTTTCTGTTCAAGAAGAGGGGACAGAAATGCTTAAGGACAAAGAATAAGAGGAACTTCATTCAAAGAAATCTATAGTCCAATTTTCTAGAAAAAATATAAGCCTTAAAAGGAAGATATATAAGCAACTATCAAATTAGAGAATATGCTTAGAAATGTAAATGCTGGAATGGAATGACCCTTAGCTATCCACAGAAAGGAAAACAAACACAAAACTACTCCTTTACAATGAAGCTGTAAGTACAATTTATTACCCTGTTCAAGAATCTGGTTGTATAAAGCAAATAAAGTTTTTTAAACTCTGTGCAAAGCAAAGAATGCATCTACCGAATACGGATCACTCTTGCTGCTTTTAAGAGCCAATTACAATTCTTACTTGTACATGCAATTTAAAATCATCCAGTATTTTAAAGAACACATTTTCATTACTGTACATTACTTTATTCCTCTATTAAGGTGCTACTTAGAATATTTATTTATTATGTAGCTTGAAAAAAATCAGAAAAAGTCACCTAAATCAGTTTTTACAAATTGGTAAAATTCTCAGTTCTTGAAAGACCTATCCCTTTGAAACAGGATGAAGGTCTAAACAATCCATCAAGCTCTGAGGGTCAAGAGTACACTAACTAGGTGAGAGGATTCTGTTACTGGCTGACAGGAAGCAATACATAGTAATGGCTCAATTGCACATTTAAATATTCTCTTTTATTACTTTCAATGTGTTTGAGCATTATGTTGTGTTCATGGTACTGAATCTCATGATTAAAAAATTTCTAGAAGGAGCTGAGAGAAAAAAAAAACCCAGAGCACTTAACTGTCATCCCATTGTCTGAAGAAGCAAGCTAAATGACATTGTCATATGTGGTTTTTGTCTTCCTTCAGTATTCAGAGTGAATTCGCCAAAAATTCTGATTTATGTTTTGGTCTACTAAGAGCTCTGTTCTGAAACAGTGGCAATGCCAATTGCCAGAGATAGAATTCCTTCTGAGGCACATCCAAGTTTCCATCGCAACAGTGGATCCTTTACCAGATGCAGTTTAGGCTTTCTGCTCTATAAGAAGAGAGGTCTTTTGGAAATATCTCAGAATGTTTGAAGAGCATGTTGATATTTAATGACTCAAAGCTGTGTGTGTCTCTGATTTGAGTCATATGGATATAAGTCTCCGGCAGACAGAAGCACAAATTGACTGGGCTTTAAGGTAATTATGTCCTTAGCTGTCAGATATAAGGTAATGAAACATTTTGGGTGGATGCTTTGTCAGCTGAGTTCCCTAACAGAATTTTCTTTCAAAAGCCCAAAGTATCATCAAAGGAACCTAAAGCGTCGGATGCCCCCCGGTGACACAGACTTTTTTATTGCGACTCTAAATACTAACTGCACTGTCAATCTGACTCACCTCGTACTCTGTGTCAGAAACCAAGGCTGTTGAGATGAAACAATTCACAAAGAATTATATAAAAGGCAGAGCAACACAAACAGTATAAGCAAAGGAAACCAAGCTAATGGCCTCATAGAACAGAATAAGAGAAGAAAATGAAAAAGTCTCCAGATGGGAATGAAGAGGAAGAAAGAGGAAGTGAATTTCCTGATTACAGCTGGAGCATGATGGATACAGTAGAAACTGAGCCCCTCAGCTAGCAGAAAAAGTAGCGGCAGCAAAGCCCTCGAGCAAGCATGCATATACTGCAGAGGGTAAAAAATATTCATGTGTTAGAACAAAGAAAAATTTCCATGTGTCTCCCACTGAAGTCACAACATAGACCAAACAAACCTATGTTGAGTGTCTAAGGAAATTTTATAACCCATCCAGTGTTACATTAATTATTAAGACCAAATGCTACAAACAGTTTTTCTCCTTTTGTTCTCCAGTGTGGTCCAAACTGTGGACCTTTATTACCAGGCAGCTACAATTGAAAGCAGTACCAGTCTAAAAACTCAAATCTGCAATAGTCACTTAAGTAAAATTCAGGCAATGAAAATCACACAGGTTAAGAATACATTGTAGAGGGCTTACTAGAGCTCTGTGTATTTCCTCTTTATTGTCTACAAGACTAAGTTGCTTATTATGACTAGCAAAATATTCCTCCACCTGCTACCACCGATGAACAAAAATTATTTCATATGGTATGACAGAGGCTGCCCCAGTATTTGACATGGCTCTTTGTGGTCACCTTCACCATAACAAGTCATTTATACACTACTGGTCTATAAGTGAAAACAATATAGCAATCGTATTTACTAAATGTATAGATTCCATTACAGGCCTTTTACTTTTATAGCCATTTATCATCCTTAAAATTTTAGGGCCCAGTAGCAACAGATGTGTGATGGAATCTTTTGATAATGATAGGACAGAAAAGTGTGTAAATGGCTTAAATTCTTGATGACTTCTATATCCGAGGAGCAGTTGTTCTAGTGCTTCCCACAGTTCCCTTGAATCAATGGCTCACCTTTTCTTATCTGATATTAACATCTTAGGTGTACAGTGGACATGTCAAAGCATATAGAGCACTGATTATTGAGTCTGTTTAAATAAGACTTCTGCTTTTTACCCTTTTTCTCCTTGAAATGACATTCACCTCATCTGTTCATCAGTACCTATTTCATGTTGATGTTAGTTGATCTGCAACTGTCATAGATTGACATTCTTATAGGTTATCTGTCATATGAGATACTTCCGATATTCAGACCCTGTTATAGAGAAGAGTGTGACAGAGTCAAGTGCAGAAAAGCTCTATGCAGAGAACATGGTTAAGTTTGTGGAAGAGCAGAGCATAAATATGGACAAGTCTTGACAAAAATAAAAGTACAGCTGAGTAAAGAGATCTTGATGAAAAGCAGGAAAAGGTAGGATAAACAACCACAAACACAGACACATTACAGACACATTCCTTCTCCAGGCAGTGACCCAGAAGTCACAGCAACACATTGAAGACTGCTTACTTCATGACCCAAGTTAGTAGTTTCTAAAATAAGATCAATGTTTATTTACAGTCTTCTAAGATTCTCAATTACAATATAGAGCTATATCTTTCTTGAATTAAATGGAATTATAGCAGTTTGTGCTAGATGAGCCTCTGCAATACTTTACTCTTACAACCAAACTGATTAGGTAGACTGCTTTTCAAAAACCTTAAGATTGCAATTAACTATTTCTACAAAAACTTAAAACTTGAAATAATTATGAGCAACTGAGACTGTTTTGTGACTATCACACATCCATCAGCCCAAGGAACTGTACTACTTGGCACTATTTAAAACTTCATTCTTCGTATTATGCATTTAGAAATTAAAGTGAGCCAGTGGAGTAAAGCTTGTCATCTATCTACATAAGCCATGCTTTAACATCAGTATAATTACTAATAATAACATTATTAAAAGATTTTCTTCAGCTGACCTTTTGAGCTGAAGAACCTCCTGACATTTTGAAGAAAAATATTCATTTTCCTTTCTCTGTTCCTTTTCTCTATTTGAATGGACCTCCACTTCAGGATGTTGTTTCTTTGAGATGTAGGCTAGAAAATACACATATCTGGTCTAGAAGCATGGCCCACTTATTCGTGTGGATGTCTACACGAAGGAAAAAAACACCTAAAGGAGAAACTGTGTGGAAGTGTGGGTCTGTCCTGCTAAAGTATCTGTCTCAATTGCTGTTGATGTCTAGCAAAGACATTTATGAAGTTTATCACAAAATAGTTGTGAAATCAACAGCATCCCAAGATCTACAGACTACCACGATGCACAGGTAAAATTCTCTAAATGTTTCCAAGTTTTTACTTTTTGAGTATTTTTTCATATTTGGAAAGGCAAAGACGTATGTATTTCACATCTAGGTATTTTTCTTTTGATCAAGCATTGTGATTATGAGAATATAGCAGAGGATACACTTTTTATCACTATCAGTCAATCAAGTAGCAGAGAATATATAAGCTGTTGACAAGAATCGTGAATGGTGATTGGACCTGAAAATACAGAACTTCCACTGATTAATATAAGGCTAAAATCTTGTCTATTCAAACACTTGTGAATTAGTTCCTATTGACTACAGATAATAAAAGCGTACAAATGATAAAAGCATACATCTGAGAATCTTATTTCAATTGATTTTTTTTTTTTTTTTAAGAGAAAAAGCAGAAATCTGTATTGTAATCCAAAATATCCATGAATGGACATAGATCAACTTGTCAAATCTCAGACAAAGGTCTATACAAAGAATAGCTTTGAGAAGCTTAAAGAAGGAAGAAATTTATGAGTAGAAATCTTGAGAATTAGTTTGTTTTAGTAAGATTGGATTATCTTTGTTGGTTGTTTTTTATTTCTTCGGGCTTTTCCAAAAGCTTTGCATTTACAAAGACATGACACAAATATCTTTCTGCTTCATAAAATCAGGTTATTAATCTTCTCCTCTAATACTAAACAACACAACACATAACATCAATTCACTCTTAGAAGCAAGGATTGAAAAATAATTTGATGAATAAATAAGACAGGACATTGGAAAACTCTTCAAACAGCCTGTGAAGACCTATTTCACACACAGCTGAAAATTAACTTTGTCTCATTCTGCCCCATGTGAAAGAATACAAGGAATATGGATTAATCATATTTTTCTAGAACACGAAACTTGTCTTCATGTTTACAGCCTCACTTCTGTTTTTAAATGTAAGTATATAAAAATCTCTTGTAGGTGATTTATATTTTTTTTTGTTGTTGTTCTCTGGAGGTTTCATGTTTTTACTGCCATGCATTTTTCATTCTATTCTATATTTCACCTGTAAACAAGAATTGATTACATGGAAAACATCTCCTTTAAACTTACTGAAACACCAAGCAGAAGAGAGAAGAAAAAGGGATGTATTTATGACTTTGCAGAGAAAAAAAAAAAAAAAAAAGAGAATTTGACCAAGGAAGTTGTCATTTAACCATAGTAGAGAAGTAAAAAAACACATACAAACCCCCAGAAATTCTGAAAAATCAAAACCCGTTGTTTTTTAAAATAAAAAAAATAGAAGGCAGATAATCAACAAAATAGTAGAAATCATTCTCTTACAGATTACATATTAAGTCACTGTATTAAACAATTTGTCAGGTAGGCAATAGACAACAGTAAACATTATACTTCCAGGTTAAAAGAAAAATTAGAAAGAGAGCAGTATATAACAGATATGTATGCTTTTTCATTTAGCTTTGCCTTGCATTTTTGTGTTGTATGTGAGCCCACTGAACATATGTGATCGGGAACACTATATATCACCTTCATACATTATCTTTTGCCAGGCTGCTGAGCAATGCCACTGGAAGACACAGAATCCCACAGCACTGGATGAGGGAGGGAGGGATTTTTTTGCCCTCTTATGGAAACTTTGTGGAGGCAGCAACTTATGCATCCTCCCAAGAAAAATCAGGGAAGGAAATTATTCCAATACTTCTAAATTCTACCATGTCAAATATCTCCAAGACTTTTTTGACCTTCATATAAGATGTTGCAATTACATTGTCATACACTTATATATGCTTAAGTAAGGTCTAAAAAAAATCTTGAAAATATAAACACTGGTCATCACTGATGCAGTAGTGCTAACACCATTTTGAAATTAATAACTTCATAGGCTTGCCACCACCCAAAAAACTGTTTCTACTTACCCTATCATTATACTAAGCAAACTATTCAAAACAAAAATTACACACAGGCACAGATGAGAAACTGATAGGCAGTAACATCAAAAAGCTTGGTGGTTTTGATACAATATGTTATTCCAGACATTTTTTTTTAATACTGTTGTACATAGTCCAATGTGGTATCAGTTAATCCAGTACAAAAGTGTCAATACATCTGCATAACATGAAAATACAACGAATGATTACACTAGGAAAGAAAAAAAAAAAAAAAAGCATTTTAATTCATACTGTTATAATTACTTTTGTGTATAATAGTGTCATAATATGTAGCACATAAAAAATCAAAAGCCATTGTAAATTCTATATGAAAACAAACTAAAGAAAAGGGGGAGGTGACAAAATTACTAGAAGTCTCACAGTCTGCATAATGTTCAATGTTTTATAGTTCTTAATACACTAGAGATTCAGCCAAGTTGGTAACTTCTGTGTCTAGGAACAGAAGAAAGAACAATCAATCTGAATGAAATTTATTTAATTTTTGATGAAGATAGATAATGAAGACAATAATCACAGAATACTAGTAATTGCTAATAACACATTCCTAATAGTTTTTTCCCATTGCCACTGACTAGTGATATCTGTACCATTTTATAGATTTGCCATGTTACAGATTCACACTTCATTTATATTACAAGCAGTAAGTTCCATTTCACCTGAATTCAGTTACATTCAAATGCCACAATATTATTAATAACTTATCCATAGACACACAAATGTATCCTAACACTAATTCTGTCTGACTTGGTACATTTGTGTAGGACCATTACATTTAAAAGAGCCTAAAGCAGCAATACTGACCATCTACTGATTTATGGATTTCTGTTGTAACAGTCAAGAGCCCATGGGGCAGGCAGAGTCAGAAACTGAGAATTTTAATATTAAAAAAAGATTTTCTTTTTCCCCTCATGATGTCTAATCTCAGATTTTGTATATTCTAGATCAGTCTATCTGCCATGATGTAGTTGCTTTGAAAAATGGCACTGGGTAACTTGTATTGGCTAAACTAACTGTGCTTTAATTCACTTATCCCATGATACATTCAGTGGGTTTCTTTTGTTTGAGATTTTTTTTTTTTTCTGAACAGGGTAATAAGAAGAGTTGACAAGCTAGTCAGTTAACCATTCCCTCATCTATTCAGTCACAAATGTTCAGAAGTGTAAAATTAGCTAGAACCTTTTTCTACCGATAAGTGAAGCTTTTACTTTACCTATTTCATTCAATAGATTTTCAAACACTAAAACATAAGATCTAAACCATACAAAATACAAAAACCTGAAGAAAGAAGCTGTTTGGGGATTTTTATTTAAGACAACAAATCCATTTAATTTTATTTTTTTTTTCTGAAAAATAAATTAAATTAGCAGGTAACTTGTCAGAGAGAAAAAAACAAGAGGAGGAGGAAGAGGAGACTCAAGGGGGAAAACAGACAAGAGAACACACACAGAGCAGAAATAGTTTATATAAACTTTATCACTTACAATATTGACATCTACGTTTAAAGGAATTGCTTAGAGAGCTGGGCAAATAAAGCATGATTTCTTTATAAAATAGATCTCTAAAATGGGCCAGATTGGTTACTCTTATGAAACTCTGATTTTTTTCCTGCATGGAATAAAACACGGTAATTGTCAATCTCCTCTTCAGCCTCACCAAAGAGAATTCAGCGGTGGATTTATACAGCTTGGTACTCCCCAGGCAGCATCCCTCATCTTCCCTATTTGTGACAGAAGTAGAGAAACTGGGATTCTACCTATTACTTGTCACCTCTGGTGCTTTGCCATGCATACTTTTCACCAGCAGGATAATTCAGGGGATTATAGCATATAGTTTATACTGAAGACACTCTGTCTTTGGGACTAGAAAGAAGTGCCCTTTGGAAAATCCTCACCACTCCCCTGAAGAGGGAATTTTAACCCAGCCCCTGTTTTGTTTCAGCCAGATAGTTTTCTGTGTGAAGAAGCTGCTTCTCTCATCAAAGGTGTTCAGGATGAAACTATCTTAATCTACTACAAAGAGTCAGCATTTGAAGGAGAGATGAACAAGGCAAACGGACCTCTGTTGATCCTGGCATTGACCATTAAGCACAACATCTTTTTGCGGTTCTAAATAAATTGCAATGGAACCACAGCACAATAACAATACCTGCAAATGCAGCTAGCCCTCTAACAATGTTTTTCATTGAAGACATCAGTCTTAAGTCTTTGCATTCTTCTGCATGTCCTTTATTTCTCCTTCTTTTTCAAGATATGTAATTCTAGTAGTAGATGGCCTGTCATGACACTGGAGTTTTGCAGTGTATATTAAATATGATGACTAATCAGGACATTAAATGGAAGCAGAGCAGACATGTTCTTTCAGTGTACATCATGACAGCAAATTAGTTTTTTACCCTTTCAGTAGCATTACTGAATTACATAGAAAAATTGCAAGCTTTGTATTAATAGAGACCACTTGTTTGGACTGACTTATGTTATAGTATTATGCTATTTACCAGGGTAAACAAACTTCAGAGCAAACAGGAAGGAGAAAAAAATCTCTTTTATGATTCCCTTCATCATAAAAGTTGAGTTGGGAAAGTAACTGTATTTCTAACTTCTCTTAAAGTGGACATTAAAAAAGAAAGTCTGAGAAATGTCTTTTCTTCACAATATTTTAAATTTTAATAAGTAAACTTGGTCATTGATGCCAATATCCACTTTCTATAAATGGTCCATCCCATTTCAGGGGCGAACTTGTTGACTTCATTAATTAGTTTTTTCATGCTTTTGTAGAAATAGTTCAGTCCTTTTTTCAGTCCAAGTAATTTCTTAGAGTTATTTGGATGCCTGAAAGCTGGAGAAAAAAGCATTCATTCAAGAGAAAAACAAACCCACATTATTGATAAGCTACTTGTGCTCTTGGCCAGTGGCTCCAAAGGCTCTTTGTGAGCATTAAAACTTTCACACCAAAAATTTTAAAGCCTTTAGACAGCAGTGGGGTTGTTTGAGGACACACCTGAAGCCTTGGGCCACATGGCAAGGGAGGAAAACCAGCATAGCCTACTGCAGCCAAAATTGCTGTGGTGCAGTGAGGTCCCCTTGGTGGCAGGGCCTGATGCCACAGCATTCTGTGGCTTCTGGACCATTTGTTCAGGACAGCAGTTTTCAAACCTTTTATGTAAGGTTCCCTTTTCTTGCTTTTTTGTTGTTTATTTTCCCCAAAACTCTGGGATAGCTGGCTCCCACACTTCTTGGCTCTGATAGCTGAAATCACAGATTGTCTTTTCCACAGAGTTTCCAGAGCCAACAGAGCTGCAAGTGTTGGGGCAGTGCTGCAGAAGTGGGGGAAGAGAGAAAAAAGTGGAGGGAGATGGACAAAAACCTGCTGGAATTTTCTTCTGTGCCTTAGAAATTATCTCCTGTTTTCACATCCCGGGGGGCCAACCCAGTTTAAAAACTGCTTTTGACCTCAATTGAATCACATAAGCACTTGTTTCTTCCCTCAAGGTTCACCTAATTATATGCATGATACTATGAAATAACCCACTGCACACGAGCCTCCAGGACTATTTGAATATCAATGCTCTGCAAGATACTTGTTTTAATATGTTTGAATTAGTCACACCAGAAAACAGTGTTCAGTTTTAATGCCCGCTTCCATCCTTGGAAGGCCAAACTTTCACATTTTATCTTCTGACACAAGTGGTACATGATGCCACCCCCAGTTTTCCCTTCTCTCCAACCCTGCCAGAAGAGGATGTCAAAGTCTAACTCATTAGAATAACACTTTCCTTGTGTTAGAATGAGCTACAGACTGATGTGAAAGGCCTCTTATTGGGTGTTCTGTACAATAAAAATTAAATACAAATTAGCCTTTAGAAAGGGAATTGAATTTTTTTATCCTTATAATACTTTAAATCTTCTGTTGTGAGTAAGCTAGAAAAAAAAAAAAGTGTACAGTTTTACATTATTGATTTTTTGTATGACCTCTGTCTTTTTTTAAAGTCTAAGTGAAACCTATACCTTTCTGAGAGCTGGAATCAATCTGACATTGATTTCCACATTTTAATAAAACCTCACTTTCTTAGTACAAAATATTTAAACAAAATTATGACAATAATCTTAATTAAGAACTTGTACTGGCAATTACATGAAAGGTAAATTTGCATAAAGTTAACTAATTTCCCCGTAAAACATTTCCTTTAAAATTAAAGCTTCCTTTATGATAAAATAAAACCAAAAAGGATTCCATAATCTTACAGTAATTTTCCTATAGTGTAACTCTGTATTTCTACAGTATAGGAATATATGTTTAAATACATTATATTTGAAGTTAAAGCTTTCTTTCAGATGAGTTTAAAAGAAAACTCCCATATTCTTACAACATATATTCATAAAATATATGTGCTAAGGCACATGGAAAATAAAGAGGTGACTGGTCACAGCCAGCATGGCTTCACTAAGGGCAAATCATGCCTGATGAATTTTGTGGCCTTCTATGATGGTGTTACAGAGCTAGTGGATATAGGAAGAGCAACTGACATAATTTACCCAGACTTGTGCAAAGCCTTTGACAGTGATCTGCATGACATCCTAGTCTCTAAATTGGAAAGACATGGATTTGATGGATTGACAACTCATGGATAAGAAGTTGGCTGGATGATCGTATCCAAAGAGTTGTGGTCAACAGCTCAGTGTTCAAGTGGAGAGCAGTAACAAGTGGCATTCCGCAGGGGTTGGTATTAGGACCATTGCTGCTTAACATCTTCGTTGGCAACATGGATGGTGGGATTGAGTGCACCCTCAGCAAGTCTGCAATGATACCAAGCTGTGTGGTGCGGTCTACATGTTGGAAGGAAGGGATGTTGTCCAGAGAGACCTTGACAGGCTAGAGAGGTGGGCCCATGCAAACCTCACGAAGTTCAACAAGGCCACATGCAAGGTCCTGTACATGTGTTGGGGCAATCCCATGCACAAATACAGGCTGGGCAAAGAATGGATTGAGAGCAGACCCACAGAGAGGGACTTTGGGGTAGTAGTGGATGGAAAACTGACTATGAGCCAGCAGTGTGGAGTCGCAGCCCAGAAATCCAACTGTATCCTGGGCTGCATCAAGAGAAGTGTGGCTAACAGGTCAAGGGAGGTGATTCTCCACTGCTATTCTGCTCTCATGAGACCTCACCTGGAGTGCTGTGTCCAGCTCTGGGATGCCCAATATAAGAAGGACATGGATTGAGTCCAGAGGAGGGCCACAAGGATGATCAGGGGGCTGGGACACCTTTTCTATGAGGACAGGCTGAGAGAGCTGGGATCGTTCAGCCTGAAGAAGAGAAACCTCCAAGGAGACCTTCTAGTGGCCTTCCAGTACTTAAAGGGGGTGTACAGGAAAGATGGAGAGGTACTCTTTTTCAGGGACTATAGTGACAGATTAAGGGGTAATGGTTTTAAAAGAAAAGAGAGTAGGTTTAGGTTAGATATAAGGAAGAGTTTCTTTACTGTGAGGGTGGTAAGGAACTGTATTATTCTTTATTGTGATGGTGCACTGGATCAGGTGTCCCAGAGAAGTTGTGGCTGCCACCTCCCTGGAAGTGTTCAAGGTCAGGTTGGACGGGGCTTTGAGCCCTAGTGGTCTAGTGGAAGGTGTCCCTGCACATGGCAGGGGGTTGGAACTAGATTATCTTTAAGGTCCCTTCCAACCCAAACCATTCTATGATTCTGTGATATTCCTATACTCTACGTGTATATACATATATATATATGTATATGTATAAATTTCACATGGGTATATTAGGGATTTCAGTAATCACAAAACTAATCAGAGATAGTACGTGATTTGAGAAAGTTATCATATAAAGGTTTTTAAGGCACATTAATACTATATCTATATGTTATTCACTATTTTTTAAAACAACCTTTTATTAAAATATTTGGTTTGTGAACTCCTTCAGAGAATATCACTTACATATGGATTGCAATTAAAAATGTTAGAGGTGGTTAAAAAGGATGAAAATCAATCAGAAAACCATTGTACTTCACACAATGTATAGGGTGTATACAGTACAGATTACCACTAGTCTAAATTTAATAGTATATTTAATAATTTAGTGCTACTTACAAATTTAGTGCTAAATTAGCTACTAATTTCAGTGAGGCTTCCAGGATCTTTAGTGAAGAAATTTTGGGCCAGTGAGTCATAAAGTGCTAAAATGGAGATGTGTCAGAATTATACTAAATGTTTTCTCTGCAGCAGATCAATGTGCATTCCCAAAGGAGACAGAAGTTGAAGAGCTGTGCAAGTATAGCCGTATAGATGAAAATCCCTTTAGCTTTTTACAAACTGCAGTAGGGAGATAATACCTTAGCATGAAACACCTCTAGGTAGACTATCTCCTCATAATTCAGGAGGTGATGGCACTTGCTTTTTCTTGGGAATCAATGATCATGAAGAAGAGTCTATTTTATACCTTGTTTAGCACCGTATGCCAGAATAGCAGAAATGCAGTAATATGTCTTCTTTGGAAAATGACAAGTTAACAAGTTTTATTATTCCTCCCATTTCTTTCATGTATAGAATCACAGAATCATAAAACAGTTGAGGTTGGAAGAGACCTCTGGAAGTCATCTGGTCCAACACCCTGCTCAAGAAGGGCCACCTGGACCTGCTTGCCCAGGAAGATATTCAGATGGCTTTTGAATATTGCCAGGGATGGAGACTCCACAACCTCCCTGAGCAACCTGTGCCAGGACTTGGTCACCCTCACAGTGAAAATTGTTTCCTGATGTTCAGCTAGAACCTTCTGTGTTTCAGTTTGAGCCCATTGCCTCTGCTCCTGTCAGCAGGCAACACTGAAAAGAACCTGGCTCTGTCCACTCTGCACCTTCCCTTCAGATATGTATATACATTGATGAGATCCTCCTGCGCCTTCTCTATTCTAAACAGTTCTAGCTCTCTCAGCCTAGGAGAGATGCTCCAGTTCCTTAATCATCTTCATGTATCTCCACTGGACTCTCTTCAATCTGTCCATGCCTCTCTTGTATTGGGGAGTCCAGAACTGGACACTGTACTCCAGGTGTGGCCTCACCAAGTGCTAAGTAGAGGGCAAGGATCACCTCCCTCCACCTGCTGGCAATACTTTGTCTGATGCAGCCCAGGTTGTCATTAGGCTTCTTTGCTCCAAGGGCACACTACTGGCTCATGTTCAACATGGTTTCCACGAGGACCTCCGGGTTCTGTTCTGCAAAGCTGCATAAATTGTTATTCATGGAACATCTGTTTTCTAGGGGTTGTTTTTATTGGCAGGGGGTGGAGGGGAACTGTTAAAGGAAAATACTTTTTCCAAGATTTATATAAAAGGGACAGAAAGAAAAAACAGTTGGCATAAGAATGAATAGGGAAAAAAAAAAAAAAAAAAAAAGCTTACTTACTGAAGCCAGAGGCCCTTAAAAATATGTCTATCATTTGGTGCAACAGTGCACACCCAAGCAGCTGTGCATATGGAAGGTTCTGCATTCAGGAACAACTGAATGTAACTACATCCTGATGACTCAGAAGGTCATCAAATACTGGAGCATCTTTACTACCAAATCATCCTTTCTGCAAATGCAATCCACCTTCTTTTATAGTAGTAAAACTGAAAGCATTATTGGAAACAAAGAAGATGTTGAACGGCTTCTCCCCTGTTCCCTCTTTCCTTGATGAATTAGCACAAGGGCAACCTACAGCTCTCAACTAGAGCTAAAGGAGGACAGATCCTATCATTCAATCTCAAATGCTGTTGGATTCTTCTGTTCAGCTGTTAAGCAGATGCTTAAAGAATGTCCCTTGAAGGTTTGTCTTGTTTCTGAATGATTAGATATTTATCTCTTGATAACTCTGCATGAGTATGTTCTTTTCTGAATAAAGATTTCTCATGTTCCTTTATCAGTTACTCATTAAAGGTAGATATGGACAATTATAATATTTATTATAGATATTAGAAGAATGACATTTGCACATGAATAAGATTCCTTTGAATTCTCTCAGTAACTTTTTGCATATCTACCCAGTAAAAATGGGCATAAGTATGATATGCTTTGAAAGCAGACAGAAAAGAAATATCATCACACTTACTACGCTACTGCTTCAAGGCTGTTTCCTAGCATACTGATGCCACTTCTCCAGACTCCTGGAAATTCTCAAATAAAATTGCTTCACAACTCTCAATTTAAAAAGTGAAAAATTCCAATACTTATGACTGCTACATTGATAAGAAACACTTTTATTCTTGTTTTACACTTACTGCCCTATGAAGAAACAACAATTCAGAAATCAGTTAGTCTTCTCCACCAGAAGCAAAATTAGAGAGAAGGTCTCTCAAGTAATCTGACAACCCACAGATGAATGTAAGAGCATTGCTGTGTGCAGATTGAACTAGAACTCAAAAGAAATTACCAAATTCCTACAGAAAAGTCAGTCTTTGGCAATGCTTAACCTGCTACCAAAGCAGAACTTTAGAAAGGCACAAGAACTTTATGAAATTTAAACAACTGAATACCTCACAGCAAGTCCTGAGTGCAGGATTTGAAGAAACAGATCAATAAGCAAATGAATATAATACAATTTTGATGTGTGTTTCATCCAAGGGCCTTAAAATACATGGGAAATTTGTCTAATACCTATCTTTGGCTGTGTTCATATGAACAGATTTACCACAAAATAGTTTCCAAAATTGCCTCAGTGTGATCTGTATCAACAGAATAAATATTTTTCATTTAATTTTGAGCTATAAACCATGATCCTGATCCGCCTCACGCTATTGCTGAAGATCAGAGTGATGGAAGCTCAGGAAACAGAAACTAGAACTCAAATTGTATTCATATTCTATTTATATCACAGCATCCCTGAAACCAAATATAGGCAAGCAAGAACTTCCACCCACCACAGCTACCTATTCTGCCCAGTGTTTAAAAGTGCTAGTTCTCAGTCCAGCCTTCAGAGCTTCCTTCTTTCCAGTCTGCCTGTCTGCCCTTAAACGTACTAAAAGCCATCTTTATGTCCACATGTTCAAAGGAAAGCATAGAAATTCAAGCTTTATCCAGCAAGAAAACACTCTCTCAGTAGTCAAAGCCATAAAATCTCTTTTGCCAAAGAGACAGCGTGTCACTATTCCTTCTCACACTGACACCAAGATGAACTATTGCCCTAAGGTTTGCCCCCTGAAAATGAGACATGTATCTGCACATTCTCCATGGTCTCCAAGACTAAGCATAAAAATAATCAACATCACAGAGAAAAGAACAGAGGTCAGTGAACTATTTTAGGTAAATGCTATTCAAGGACCCCTTGAGACTAATTTCTTTAAGCAACTAGCACAGCCAGAGGGGTGCACTTTTTGTTGAAAGGCTCTCAAAGCACAAGTGAGACTCCATATTAAAGAATGAAAAATTGTTGCCTTCTGCAGCATCCCCAAATAAATACATTTTTGTTTGCCTGATCTTATTGACATAATTTAAAAAAGCAACAGCTGTGCAGCTTCACTCCTCTCAATGCCTGATTTCCATCTCCAGTGGTTGGCTACAAGCGGAACATGACACATTTGAGAATTTAGGAGACCCTCAAGTTTCAAATATATGCAACCATACTATTCTTTGTCTCATATTATTATCAGCCACCAAGGTACATAACTCTGAGGTTAAAAACCAAAAGGTTACAGAGGCTTCAGCTGCCCCAACGAACAGAGAGGTACTAGGATAAGACACAGAGAGGTGCCAGACTATATATTTTCATTTCTTATTTTAGTTTTCAGACTTATTGCTACCGCTTATCCTCAGAAGCATGAATCATCCAGAATATCCAGACATGAGAATCCGAAGTCGTATCAACAGTGGCAATATGAATGTATGAAAGCATTTCACAGACAGCTTTGAATAATTTTACCTAATTCAAGCATGCCTGTGTAAGCTATTTTAGTCTGACAAAGATGTGTTTTGCTTTGCACATTTTAATTCACATCTCAAACGTAAAAGGTAAACTGAACAAGTCTAAGTACGTTTCAGATAATTGAAAGTTATAGTTCATCTTTTTCACTTGAACCCTGGTCCAATCTCAATGTCTTTGTACAGTGCCTTTCAGCACAGGTGTGCGAGGGAGAGTATCAGAGACCTCTCACATACTCTTTTTTGGCGGTGGTGTCACAGAAAAGTCCGCTCCATTTGTAGAATCTCTACTTTGGCTTGTCTCGCTGCTTCCTCCTATATCAGCACACAGCTTCCATCTGGGCTGGTGGTGCCAGCTTAATCATCTGTTGTTCCTTGCAGCTTAGATTCACCCCCAAATTACCCACTATCTAAATATCAGAATAGCTGTATAACACAGTTCAGTTCCGTTTATAAATACACTGTGGTTCAAAACCCTGCCATCAGTTTGTATAATTGGTAGAGAACTGGATGAATATATGAAGTCCTTCTGAACAGAAAATTTAACCTATATTGTCATTTACGTACCACATTTTCTGTTTTATATTTTCATTTCTGCAGTCTATTTCAGTCACAATTTCTTCTTCAGATTGGTAAAGAACAAACAGAACCTGTAAATTCTTGTACTGATTAAACTTCTTGTCACATTTTTCATGAATGAAGACATATGTATATGCAAGTATTTCTATATTCAGAGCAATTTGGGCTAGATAGCTATTTTCTTGCCATTTGTTCAGAAACATGACTTCTGCTTGCACTTTTAATGTCTTTGTTAGAGGCAGCTGAATCCAGTAATCAGATAGATGCAAAGGTGCTGCAGCTTTGTGCACCAGATTCAGCCAGCAGCTAGGCTTGGCATGTGTACCTGATAGGGTAGTGTGTACACACACATGCATACACAAACACTCACACACAGACACAGAGCCAATCACACAGACCTACACAGGTGCACAGTGCTCACAGAAACACGAACAGCAATGCTCTTCCTCCTCTCCAGTTGATCAAGTTAAAGTCAGCTAGTGGAATCTAAACATACACATACAATCACAGAATCATAGAATGGTTTGGGATGGAAAGGATGTTAAAGATCATCTATTTCCAACCCCCCTGCCACGGGCAGGGACTCCTTCCACTAGACCAAGTTGCTCAAAGCCCCGTCCAACCTGGTCCTGAACACTGCCAGGGAGGGGGCAGCCACAGCTTCTCTGGGCAACCTGTGCCAGTGCCTCACCACCCTCACAGTGAAGAATTTCTTCCTAATATCTAATCTAAATCTACCCTCTTTCAGTTTAAAACTGTTACCCCTCATTCTATCACTACACTCCCTGCTAAAGAGTCCCTCTCCATCTTTCCTGTAGGCCCCCTTCAAGTACTGGAAGGCCACTAGAAAGTCTCCCTGCAGCCTTCTCTTCTCCAGGCTGAACAACCCCAACACCCATATATATGCACAAAATATGTGTGTCTCCAGCAGCTGGCCTTAGACACTCAGCCCAGGAGTTGTCCCCAGGTCCACCACTCTCCCCTGCTGGTGGTGGCACATGAGGTTAACAGTCCCTATCACCTGGTGGAGCTCAGACATCTTATCCTACTCAACAGCAAGATCAGCTTGAATTTCACTAGCAGGCACCAACACCTGCTTAGCATAGACAAGACAGCCACATGGAAAATAGAAATGCCCTTTAATGAGAAGATGGGACACACTACAGGGCTCAGACAAGAGTATTCACAATCAGCCTATTGACACTGGACAGCCTTCTATCCCCTTTTGTCCCTATCCCTTTCTTTTATCCTCTGTTCCATCTATTTTCCACACTTGTTCTCAATATACCTTAGTCTCTTTCCCACCTACGGTCCTTCCCCTAAACATCCCAAAATAAATTCCATGCATCCCCAGAATCCCTTCAAAACATCATGCAGCAATACTTTTTACATAACAAAAAATCCTTTTCCTCCTTGCATCCCACAGTAAGTCCCATATGCCCTTAAGCCTGAAGCCCTTTCCCGGAGGGACCCTCCTCATGTGATTTCTCTGGGTTTTTTTCCACTTAGAGGTCATAGGGGTTTCTTACTCATCACTGCTCTTCTGACCCAAACCAAGCCTTTGTGTTTTCTGCAATAATCTTTAGGCACTAAAGAATCTGACTAACTTGATACTGCATGTATGATAGCAGATATCAGTAGATTTATGTTAAAACTGAAGACCGGCAACCAGTACTCAGAAACAAGACAGGGTTACATTACTGACAGGCCACAGATATCTTCCAAGTCTCCTCTGTTTTCCCAGCTGGGTCTTCCTTTGCTTCTCTTTCTAACTGGTCTCTTCTCCTTGCTTGATCACTCTCCTGGACAAAACTCCCATCAGGTTTCTCTCTAAGACTACTTTTCTATAAATTGTTTATTGTCCCTTCTGTGCCCTTTAATCTAAAGACTTTCAAATTATGGAATCTTGTGGTACAAGTAGTCACAGCTTTGTGCGTGTGATCATAACTACTTTTGAATGCATTGTATTCTGGTCATCCTGTTGTCTAATGATTTTCTGAAAATTTCCGAAGTCTAAAGCAAATGCATGCAAAATGCCTAATAAGTTTCTGCATCTTCCTAGAAAACTTGAAATATAACTGTTTTCTTAATGTTCAGTTTCACAGTAGTATTTCTTCTAACTGATTTTTCTCTGAAAGCTATGATTTTCTTTTTACTTACCATTTTTAGCCCCACTCTAATTTATTTCAAAAATGTATTTGTTTACACCATGAATCTCATTATAAATATAATGTATCAATATAACTTCCCTAAGTCCTAAATATTCTAAAAGCATTTATTTTTTAGAGACTGAGAAAATAACAGAAATATTTATCTTCTAAGCTAACCAGTTTTGGAGCTACTACAAACAAAACAAATATAAAATAGTAGCAAAAATGCCAGATAGCATTGCCGGATAGCATAATTATAAATTATAGCATAAACATCAAAAAGATTGTACTGTGAAGAGAGAGAAAGAACTTTAAAAAAGCCCCCTAAAAATCTGTTTCTTTCTGAGCCACTTAGGAGTTGTTTGTTTTTCAACAGGACTTGTTATGGGAAATCTTCCATTGTAATTATGGATCAGCAACTGCTACTCCGCAACACTGAAGCTTTCTGTACAATTTCTCTCTCTTTCCTCTTTTTTTTTTTTTTTGAGGAGAAAAATAACTCATAAATATTTCAATTTCCAATTACTGACAGATAAAGAGCAACAGTGAAGTGCTGAGATCTTGAATAACAACACAAATTGTAGTACACCAAAGAAAATATGCAAGGAAAGGGTTTTGTTGAAATGTGCACAGCACTGATGCAACACAAATGTTATGAGGAACATGATTTGAAGACCTCATATTATATTCTACTTCCTTCTGCTGTCTGAAATTTATGAGAGACATTTGCTACTATTGCGATCAATAGAAATTCTACAGTCATCAATCTACAGAGGCATATTTTTCCTTTTTTACATGTATTCATCGGTGTTAGTGACAATAATACTGTATATTATTGTAAAATGTGTTGCCAACAGAATATTTGGCCCTTAAGAATTTATTTGCATCTTCTTTAAGGATCCACATAAAATTACAGACTTTTTCTGTTATTACATTAAATAATTTTCGAAACAGATATTTTTTGAATCTCGGTTCTTAAAACACCAATGGCTGTAGTACAGCTATTAATTAAATGAATAAGTATATGTATATTGAAATGTAAATTACCTCAGAAATGAAGGTTATGTTATCAAAAGTGGAAAAATAAATGGAAGTTTTCTACGTTTTATGTATGTTTGAATCAAGGAATGAATAAACTCATTCCTCATAACACAATCAAAATATCTGAAGCATGGCAGCTTTATGTAGGAAGGCCAGAACTCAAAACTTTGTTCAAATATATTGCAGCCTAAAAGGAAGCATCAATTTTAATGTATGATCGCTATGATAAACATCATTATTACCCCAAGAGCCCTCCAGCATGACAGCAACCCCGTCTATTATGAAAATAAACTAGTTATAAAACCAACGTTGTTTTCACACAATAAAAGGCACTCACAGGAAAACAGTATGAGAATAGGTTTCCTGATTTCATATGTATTTTTTAGTTTCTACAGCTATTTTGCAATGAGTGTTAATGATATTACTCTTTCACAGTAAGCATGGGAAACTGCAAAAACCATAATAAAAAAACAAAACCAAACTGCACCTATAAGTACTATTAGCACATGAGTATTATTTGTTAGAGCAAGATGGAGGTTCAGTAGAAACAGAATATTTGATTATTCCTTATTCCTTCAGTTTCCCATTGCAGACTACTACACCAAACTACTAGGATGAATTAATTCCATAAATTGTGGCTTTTGGAAGGTGGTCCTTCAGAGCATCATCTTACACAGTTATTCAAACAAGATGTATATTTGGAGGAAAAGCCATATCCTCTGCTTAGAAATAGGTGAGGCTATCTCAGCTGTCAGAATTTATAATCTAGTTCCCAGAAAGCTCTTGAATTTCAGGAGACTGTCCCTCCTTTTTAAATTAATTGTAAGCTATCAGTTCCAGAGAAACAAGACTGAACACAAAAAAGTAAGTCTAATTTGTGTAGGTTTTACTTATTTGAGCAGACTTTCTCAATTTTGGTGCAAGCTAATACAGCTTCATATCAGAAGTTATTATGAATCTCCCTGCGGAGAACAGAATTGAAATTTGTGTGTGTGTGTGTGAAAAGCTGTGTAACTGAGTTCTGTTTGCCGTATCAGTTCAGTGACAGCTCATCATTATTTTGTGACTGAAGGCTGTGCTGAACACTTGGCAGAACTGGGCTTATTCTGTTGACAAAGCAGAATTTTGCCGCAATCTGCTGAAATGCCTTACCAGAGGAGGGATAGGCCTTTTCTTCCAGCACACAGGTTCCTCTAAGACAGCTTCCTGCTGTAGTTTCCCTGCACAGCTAGACATGTGGCTTAAATAAAAATATCATCTGTTGTGGTTTATGGCAGCAAGATGGTATGTGATATTCAGAAGCAGAGGGAAGTACCTGCAGTGGCATGCAGTATATGCACATTTATATAGAGAGATATTTAATGATTTAAAACTAGGACTTTTAATGAAATAATTTATAAAAGCATTGCCTTGATTATGATGTAATTAATGAAAAAAATAGGAAGGACCTGACTTAAATAATTACTGTATACATTTGGCTGTAGTTTTAATATACTTACAGTATGGATCAGTTATTAGTTATATGATTATACATTATTTTTCACTGTGAACTTAGCGTATATACATACTCAGTACAGACTAGAGTTTTCTAACTTTCTAATGCTCAACATCTCAAATCATGAAACATTCCTTTCAACACTTCATCTAAAAACATAATTCTCAATTACTAAATCTCATTGGATGCGTTTGAATTCAGAGATGTGACTATGAGGTATGACACAGTGAGGCTCAGGAGCCCCTACCTATGCCTCGGTTTATTCTGAGGGGGGAAAGAAAAGGGAAATGAAGCAGGAAACAGGAAAAAGGAAGATACTTCAGGGCAGAGAAAAAGTCACATTATTTTCCAGAAGGTCGCCTGGGCTACTGAGTCCCTCAAGTTAAAATACAGGCTTGGGGAGACCCTGTATATCAAATAGAGTTCACAAGAAAAGACAGTGGTTACATAAACCCTCTCCCCACCAAAAAATCCAAGAATAAGATTGGTTTTGTGAGGATAGTGACGGATCTGACTGCAGCACCACTAAAATGTCATTCTTTTATCACTTGCCCTCATTTCAGTTTTAATAAGCTCTCTTGGCTCTCTTATCTTTTTATGTTCACTCCACAGCAATTAAACAGAAATGCAAATGTCATACCCATTTTTATAACAGTGCCTCTTATAAAACTGCAGTAAAGTCAGCAAATGAGAGATTTGTTAAATGATCTAATTCTTTTTTGTCATCAAAATCTAGTTAATATGAGGATAATGCCTGTATATGTACCATATGTGTGTTTGCATGTTGTATAAACATGGGAAGATTATTACCACAATTCTACCACAACTTCTGAGGAAGCATTAGACTTTGAAAGCTTAAATCAGTTAAATAAGACAGGGAGTTATGAATATTCAGTTTGGATTTCAAAACAGCTATTCTATTTTAAAAATTACCCCTTTTTATTCATTATATGCAAACATGCAGTAAAGTGAGACTGCATTCTCACAAATATCTGGTAACTACTTTAATTCAGACATGTTTCATACAACCTGATTCTTCTCCCTTTAAAGGGAAGCCTCATTATAGAACAAACAAGAGAATTCCAATTTATTTTTCTCTGTTTTTCTCTTAAACCAATCTAGCAATCCAATCAAGAAACAGAGAGTATAGCACACAATATAATTCACTAATGGTCCATCTTGAATAATGAACAACATGTTATCACAGCGATGACAGCTGATCACTACCATCAGTAGAAAAGACCTCACCCAAAGTATGGGGGGTGTGCTTTTAGACATATTGTAACGCAAAAACGCATCCATCTCCAGCTCAGGTATTTGCTTGTGTCCTCAAGCAAAGTAAGCCAAGTGCTTCACACTCTGTAATATATTTGCTTCATCATCCGTAAAGTGTAAAAGTGTTCTTTTGCGGAGGAGAAACTGACATGGAAAGACTATGCCCCCAATCCTAAATATGATGAAATATCACAAAAATAATTTAAATTCTGAACACTTACCCTCTGTAATCAACTCCATTTCTGAATTAGTGTGTTACAGGATGAAGGAGCAGGAGCCAGAAAGAACATATGAAAGAAAAAACTACATTCCTGTTTTATTTATAGCATATAAATACGACCCTTCCTTGTGACTCTATTATTTTTTCCTCCACTTCTTCAGCCTTTACACAAACTATTCATAGCCCTGTGTAACGGCAGTGTGCTAACACTGGGAAAATGGCAGGAATGAAATCAAGATGCAGGTAGCCTAAATAGCAGTGACTGAGCCTGTGTCAAACAGCAACATGTCAGGGTAGATTAGAAGAACCAAGCAAAACAAAGGGCTGTATTGGGTTTACATGGCAAGAGAAGGCCAGGGCCTGCCCATGCCAGACAGACCCTGTTCCAGATGGCTCCAATAGATCCACCTCAGGACACAGCTAAGCCCAGCAGCCAAGCTGGCTGTGTCCCTGGGAAAAAATCTTTAAGAACACATTTAAGGAAAAGCACTCTGCAGCAGCTGTGAGAGAGACTGAGAAAAAACACTAAGACACTAACCTTGGTGAAGAAGAAGGGGGAAAAGGTGTTCTAGGTGCTGGAGCAGAGATTCCTCTGCATCCCACGGAGAAGACCATGGCAAGGCAGGCTGTTCCCCTATAGACCATGGATGATTATGGTGGAGCAGATAGCTACCTGGAGCCGTGGAGGACCCAGCGCCACAGCAGATCAGAGTGCCATGAAAGAAGCTGCAGCTTGGGGAGATCCTGCACAGGAGCAGGTTTTCTGGCAGAAGCTGAATCCCATGGCTTACCCATGCTAGAGCAGTCTGTTCCTGAAGGACTGTACCCTGTGGAAAGGACCTAGGCTGGAGCAAATCTTGAAGAACTGCAGCCTACGGGCAGGACCGAAATTGGAGCAGCTCATGAAGGACTGTATCTCATAGGAGGGACCCCACGCTGGAGCAGGGTAAAAGTCTGAGGAGGGAGAAACTGACTGCTACCCTCATTCCCTGTGTCCCCTGTGCTGTGACTGGTTGGTGGCTAGGAGGTAGAGGAGTTGAGAATGAAGGAGTGAAGTTGAGCCTGGGGAGAAGAAGGAGACTCGGGAAGCTGTTCTTTAGTTTTGTCTTCATTTCTCACAATCCTCTATTTTTTAAAATCGGCAATAATTTAAATTAACTTTCTCTAAGTCGAGTTACCAGTGAAGGTAACTGCTAAGTAATCTCCCTGTTTTTACCTTAACCCACAAGCTTATTTCCATCTACCCTGTGGAGAAGGGGGAGTGAGAAAGCAGCTGGGTAGGCATCTGGCAGCCAGCCAAGTTTAACAAACCATAGGGGCAAATAATAAGTTCCTGCTGGACTCAAAGTAATTCTGAATCCCAAAGCTATGAGAAAAAATTTTGGTTTAATTTTTACTGCTGCTTATTCTCTAATGATATTTTATTAGTCTTATATCCACCTCAGCAGTATCCTCATACATCAAAAAATGACTTTGTTACATACTGTAATCTTCAAAAAGTATATTCATTAGACATGAGTTGCATGTTTTTCTGCAGAGTTACAGAAAAAGGAGACAGAACCAACACAAAGATGACATGGTAAGCAGGAGCATCGCTTGTTTAAGCATCACTTCTGGAGACTAGACAACATTACTTTGATATACCATATCAAGTATTCTATTATAATTTTGAATACTAAAAGGCAGAAAAATACCATAAAATGAAGCATGACTGAAAAGCTGTCATTGCAAAAGAAACTATTTGAATCCAATGTGGGGTCCACTATGCAGTAAGAAAGGACTATAAAATGCAACATTACGTATAGCCGGCACAAGCTAGAGTTCATCTTTTCTAAATTTGAAGTAATTGATTTTTTCTATTAAGTTTTAAAGGCGTGTTTGCTTTCTCTTCATCTTGACTATGACTTGACATTTTAACTTTGTCTTCCTAGAAAGCTATTCTCTGCTTTGCTGTCACTTTTTTGTTTGTTTGTTTTAATGTACACTGCATCAATAGCAAAATCATCTTCAATGTAACCATAACCTGTCATATAATGTGATGAACAGAAAAATAAACGCAGAATCACACAAGTTTTCAAAACCACTTCTCAAATGCATTCCAAAACTCTAGTAGCACAAGCTCAGAGACCCTGTGTCCTGAGGTAGAGGAGTAGCTGTAGGTACAAAGCCATGTCTTCAGTACGCAAATACCAATAATAGCTCATGATCAGATGCACTTAAAAAATCTGTTGTTTTTTGGGTTTTTTTTATAGAATTTTTGATGGTTTTCATAGTAGGCTTTCAATTTTCACTTCTGTAATAAGTAAGTAATAAACAACTAAAAGGCACAAAAATAATTCTAATCAATGTCTTATCCAGAATAAATTACTTTGAAAAAATGGAGCAATCCTCCTTATCCATGCTTTGATGTTATTATTCAAATACATTGCGTCTCTCTGAAAATTCTATTTCATTTTATCTTGTATTCCAAGTAACACACAAGAGTAACTGAAAAGGAGGCCAAGCAGCATAACTGTACAGCAGAACTAGTACAGAATGGTTACTGCTTTAGGTCCCAAGAGGTAGCGATGTTACTCTGCATGGAAACAATCTGGCTTGCTCCCTAGAGAAGACTTGAATGGGACGTACCATTCAGTATTTCTAAAAGGCTGAATCAAGGGTTTCGATGCTTTCATTGTCTAGCCAGTTGAAGCAACTTGAATGCAGCTGCCATTTACTAAGCAGGCTGGCCTTTATGATCTCTTTAATAGGTCACGGTTAGGTACTCAACAGTAGAGCATATAAATGTTTACAGTGGAACATAGATTTTACAAATCTATATCTCTGTCGACACATCAATTTTATATTCACTCTAACAAATGCCTTTATACTGAAAATAAACTGAAATCCCATATGTTTTTCCTGTAGTCTTAGAATTGTAACATATTATTTGTATTCTAGTAGTGTCAAAATGCTCTGGTCAAAATGAATGCCTCCCTGTTTTAGGTGTTGTGTATAAACATTCAAGAAAAGCCTGTGACTGAAAATCTTACATTAGAAAAGAATCAACCTTTCAAAAAGAGGAGGAAGAGTGTTTAAGATACAAAGCCACATGGTTTTTTGCTTCTTGTTTCTGAAACATCTTTTTTTCTGAAGTTGCAAAATAAGTAAGAACTAGTGTGCTTAGAGTACAACTGGCTACAGGTAGATCACTGAGAAAAAAAAAAAAAATAAATTAAAGAAGGGATGAAACTGTTTGTATCTTGAGGAGAAGCAGAATGTAGGCAGGGCAGGCAGAAAGGCTGACAGGAAGGGAGGCCAGGAGGAAGCCTTGCACTGAGATGAGTGATCTCTTAAGCATCACAGAAAAGGATTAAGGCCACTTTGTTCCTCATCTAAAGTTGGCTGCAGTGAAAAGAAACTTTTCCACTTAGTTCAATGGACTTGGAGCAGTGCTGTTTTTCCATAAGTTTCTTTCCAGTCAGAGGAGGAAGAAAAGCCTGAATAAATTCTTTAAGAAGTCAATCAGCTTGCAGCCAAGTGCCTTCACAAGGGCTTAATTAGACTTCAGGTGTCCTCAGCTTACCCTGTAAGAGCCAACATCAGAAACAGGAGTATAAAATCTCCCGAGTCATCTCTGTGCAACTCTCCTGGCAGATGCCATAATGTAGGTACCCTGGTGCTGCTCTGAGACCAGGCTCCTGTGGGCATGCACTGTGCAGAGGAGCTGGCATTGCTTCGTGTAAACAACACCTAGGACTCTGTTCAAGGCTATTTTTCAGGTTGCCTTTCTGAGGCTTTCAATACCCCAAAGTGAAATAAATCTTGTTACAATTGCTACAGTAGTAGGGAATCGCATTCTTAAGGAAACTATTTCTCTAAGCCAAGTAGTCAGGAGAAGCTATTGCCTAATACACTCATTTCTAACAGCATTGTTTTCTGAAGAGCTGAGGACAGAAAAATAAAAACCCTCAAAATAATATTAAATTGGTTTATAAAATAAATCCATGAAAAGTTGTTGCAGAATGTAAACACCACTTATATTTTAAGTAGAGAGGAACATGATAAGCTGCAACATGAAGGGGACAATGTGTTCCAGAACAACGAGGAAAATATGTGTTTGGGTGTTTAAATTATAATTAAGTCGGCATCTCATGAGACATAGGTTAAAGGGAGATTTACACTTCCAGATAGCATATTTATAAAAAGGTAAAGAGAATAAGAGAAGGTATGGCAAAGACATCCTAAGATAGCCTGCTTATGTGGAATGCATTTTTAGATACCTTTCTGTAACACATTAGTAAAAATGCCGTGGCTATACAATTTCTTGTTTTCAGAGAAATGAAACAAAACAGCTTTCAAAGCAAAGAGAAAAAACTCACTTTGAGAATTATTGCCTGTGTCAGCAGCTGTTACTCAAATTTCTTACATATGGTGCCAAGAAAAAATATGCTTCTTCAGACATATTATAGTACATTGCATCATTGTGTAATTTTGACAGGCTGAGAGATATTTAATTCTGTTTAGAAGAGTTACCAGAGCTAAGCGGAATTTAAAGTTATTTAAAATAGTCAAAGCTAACAGAGTAAAGAACAATATGCCAACATACAGTCCACAAAATCACACAGGACATACTTTAAAAACAAGTCTTGAATGACTGAAGGCAGACTCTTTTCCGAGGAAAATCAAGGAGTAAAAATTAAAACTGTTTTTAAATGAGAAAAAAAAATAATCTGCAACTACTGTGAGGAAAACTAAGTATTTCCAATAATTTAAAACCAAAACGAACAGACTGCTTTGCCAGTAGTCCACTTGAGTATGCTTTACAGTTACCTGTGTGAAGACCATTCCTATGATCTGCAGCAGAAGGTACCCTTTATAGGAAAGGTGGATAAATTCACTAACCTGGGATTAGAGCATTAACCGGGACCATGAAGCTCAGCTATAGAACTGCTCAGAAATCGATAGAGTCTATGGAACAAAAATTCAAAATACAACCAAGCAGACAAATGGTGCAGGATGCACTAAAGCTTTAGGTGTTAAGGTACAGACTCAAAAGACCTGTTTTTTTAATATGTTTTTTTCTTCACTGCTTTTAAGGTCTATCCTACGGAAAACTGCTTTTCAGTTTTCCCATGAGCAGATGGGTAATACTAACACATATTTAAGACAATAAGAAGACTGCACAATAGTTATGTCTGTTCAGTTTTAATCTTCGAAGGACATTACATGTTGGTTTATGCTGAAAGAAAATCAATTTACAACCTTGCCAAATACAAAAGGAAAAGGAAATTTTAGCTTTAGCAATTAGTGGATCAGCTAAGAACATAAACACAATTTTTAAAAAAAAAATGCACCAAAGCATTTTCTTTGGTGACAAAAATTATTTTGCAGAACTTAAGTGTTCCTATTTTTAAAATGAAATAAGATTCCTAGGCTTTACTGAATCTCAAGTACAGTAGTCAAAAATGATGAAGACTACAAAGAAACATGATCACTAGTTATTAGAAGTCTTTTTCTTTGACAGCCATGGTGTTAAAAATCTACAGTATTGGGAATGCATTATTAATCACCAGGTAGAAATGCTTTACTAGTGTTCAAATAAATATAACCCAAACACTTTGTGAATGTCTGTACCTAATGTTTCTTAAAGCCAGTTAATAGGAGGTTTTTCGAAGACACCATTATGGAAAATATGGTCTCATAGACCTCTTCAGGAATTCTAGCAATTAAATATAGTGCTAGAATATATTAGAGTTTGAAATGTAAAAAATTGACTACTTATAGTCAAATGCAGTCAGTGAAATTGTAACACATGCCTTGAGTTTATTGAAAAATTAAATTGAAGACTTTATCTTTTACATTTTTCAGGCTGTAAACTCAGGGTGTTGCTATTACAACCTACTGATACGAAATATGAATTGTAAATAACACTTCATTTATCTTTCTTTCAATGAAATTCTTAAAAGAATTTTTTTTTGGCTGTAATATACAAAACAGATTAATTAATATTGGTTTGCCGATGCATCTTATTCCTTTCATAACCAGACTTCATAATCTCAAAAATTTTCCATGAAGAAGAAGTGTTGATGTCTTTAAAATACATTTCCATGAGTAGAAACACTGGAAAACACACTCCACCACACTGATGTGAGCATGGTCACTGCTGTTGAGCCATAGCTGGGGAAAGACACCTCATTTGCCATTATACACATTACCTTGGTTTGTATTGTTATGTTTTCTCATTGCTCAACTGTCCATCACTTCAAGTGGGAAGAACTCATAATAATTATTGCCACTGATCTTAGAGTACTAGGAGACCTGCGCCATCATTTATTAACAATTTTTTGCACCTTTTGCAGTTTAATAATAAATGTGAAGTTTAATACCTTTCAATGTAATAGTAACTTTGCTCGTGCTCAAAGTGACTAGCATAACAATTTTTTCAACAAATGACTAGTACTACAGTGGAATAACATCATGATGCATGCATGAAATAGACTAATCTGAGATAATACTCCATAATGGATGAGATAATACAACATGGACTTTAAAAAGGGGTATGGACCTATAATTTACATTATGTATAGCATCATTGCAGTTTATGGTATAAATAATAGAACATTTTCAATTGTGTTTAAATACTTTTTCTCTAAAAAAATAATTATGCTGTTCTGAAGAAGACTAGGCTTTCTAAATCATAGCCATGTACCTCAGACTGGCAAGTTCTTGAATGAACAGAAGGCAACCATTTGTATAAACATCTACTTGAAAAATAGAGGAGATCAAATGATCTCAATATTGAATAATACCCACATGTATGACTAAAGAACTATAGTTCTGGATTTCTTTTAAGTACTACTTAAGTGTAAGAAAGATGTCTTAAGGTCTAAATATCCACCATCCACCCCACAGTGCCACACCCCCACACCCCCCCCTCCTAGAAATAAATATGTTTTAACGACATTTTGAATCTTGAAGGACATTTCAGAAATTGTTAAATTGCAGCTGGAAAAAGACACCCAGTATTTCAATAGTTAAGGATCATCATGCCCTTTGGGATGTAGCACCTGAAGATTATTTCACTTATTCTGTAATCATGGCTCCTTCAAGCCAGGTTAAGCTAAATAGTATTTCTTTACGAGATATAAAATAGAAATATACTCAAAAAACACTATTAACAGAGAGATTTATAGGACCGAAAAGACAATTAGACATAGATCTAGCTTGTACTTATGTAAGTTACAATAATTTAATTTTTTACCTGTTCAGATGACAGTCTAGGAAGAAATGCTTCAAAGTACCATGGCCGAGGAGGCTGTTGTTCTGCAGACCACTATCTTCACATTACTCTCATTAATAATGTCTATTTTGCAGATAAATACAGGTTTTCAAAGCCTAGATTAATCTTTAAGGTTGTTCAGATACTAGGTCCGTACATTTCTAAATCCAATTTCCTGCTCTTTAACCTTATAACCAGAAATTTCTACCTGTAGATAGAACGTTATCTGTTCATTCCAGCTTCAGAAGTCCTCCAGCCTTTATATGACAATGTCCAATTATTAACTGGTCAGAGAATAGTAAGGATAAATGCCACCACTTGGGGACTATTAAAAAATCATTAAAAAGGTAAGACTCACATTTTCCTCAAGACAATATCAAAAACTCACTCTGAAACCTTTTAAAATTTAAATTGATATTTTGCATAAAGAAGGTAACTGGCATTTTGTAAGAATAAAAATGAAATTAATGTTCATAGTTAACTTATGTGGAATATGTTAAATTCAGTAAAATGATGAGTGAGCATTCGAGAGGTGAGGGATTTCAATAAGTTGACCCAAGAGAAGTTAACAATAAGGCTTGTTTGGCCTTTCCTGAATATTTCCGTGTGTATGCATTTTCCAATGTTAAAACTACAACAGCTGAACTATGAATTAAATACCCTTTTTGAACCATGATGTCATTCCACTCCCAAAAAGAAACTAAAGCAAAAGAGTGCCTATAAAGCAAAATGCTGTTTTTTAAAGTCTGTATCAGGAACTGACACTTCCTTTAGTAGCTTTTTGAGTGTTATTATTAGATGGAGAAATTTCAGACACAGCTTCTTATTACATTTTTTTTTTTTTTTCCACTTCAGAGGACAGTTTTGAAAAAATATTCCTCCATTTTTCTCCAGAACAAAAATGTTAAAATATTGACAGTTGGTCTGAAACTGAAATCACAGCTTTGGAATTTGTCAAGTTTGGATTTTAGTATTGTTTAATTCAAAGTCTTAGTGTTATGGTTGAAGAGTTCAAGAAAAGCTATGTGAATAAAGTAATTCATTTTTTCAGAAGGAATGGTGTACTAGGAATGGTCAAAGGTAGTTGAAACACATTATTTTCCTAGCTATGAATATTCCCCACTGTCATTTGAATCCCTTCTAGGGGAAATTAGGTACATGGATAAAGCTACAGAGTACTTCACTAGCATAGTCAGGATTTTATGTTTTGTTTGGAGCTACCTGCCATCCTCAGACCAGGGATTCAACTTTCTAATCTGTAGCCAAATGTGTGCAGTGCAGCTTTGAACCTTTGGCTTAGCTCTGCTGAGATAATTGTTTTAGGATGTGAGAATACATGAAATCCGAAGCCACACGAGATTGGAAAAATAACTGTAATTGTTGAGAAAATAATAGCTAAATATTTCCAGAGGAAACATACTACCATGAAAGTTGTGGTATCTTGCAAAAAACCCAAAAGAAAACCCAGGAACAGAGCAGCTCAGCATACCCGAGGATCAGCCCACTTCAAGGAGCAACAGAGGCCAACTTCTCCCTATCCGGTGGCTATCAGCATCTCACATCCATCTGGGGTCTCATTCACAGTGTAGATATATTAAAGCTTAGCACATTACTGCCAGCTGCCTACTGTATTCATTGGTCAATAAATAACTGCTGAATTCTCTGTACTCTTGGGCACATACTGTATGCAGAGTTTGCACACAGCAAAAGATGTCTTACCAAATGTGACCCACTGACAGGTAATTTCTCCGTAGTGAAGGCTTCTCTGGAAAACTGAGTGCTAGTTTTGTAAAATATAATTAATCAGATTATTAGATACATAAAGGTCCTTTGAAGATCTGGGCTTTAGTCTGAAAAAAATATATCTGTGTATGCTTTATAGTCTTTTCTTAAAAGTTGAGCTCCTCAGTAAATGTTTTTTGAGAGGGAGGAAAATCACACAATTAATCAAGTTGCTAGCCTAGGGATTCAGCAGAAGCAGTTTCAACTCCCTCTGCCACCATATTTTTTTTTTTTTTGTCCGATTTTGAGCTAGTTCAGTTAGATAATTTTACATGTTTAAGCACTTGAGGTTCATACAAAGCAACAGGATTTAGGATCCCATATATCTGAATGTAACCTGCTTTTTCTGTGGGTCAGGTCCCTCTTCAATCCCTCTGCCTCAAAGAGTGTTACAATCGTGAAAGATCTAAAGCTGTTCAGATAATATACAATACTATATACTACATTAAAAGTACTTAAAATCAAAAGACTTGTGTCAGGATCTATTTTGAATGGTATTTCAGAAAATAACAAGTTTTTTAAAATATTGGAAAAGACCCTTAAGATTATCAAGTCCAATCGTTAACATAACACTGTCAAGTCCACCACTAAGCCATGTCCCTAAGCATTACATATACGTGTCTTTTAAATACCTTCAGTGACAGTCACTCAAGCACTTCCTTGGACAGCTTGTTCCAGTGTTGTACAACCTTGCTGGTGAATAAATTTTCCTAATATCCAATCAGAACCTCCCCTGGTGCAACTTGAGGCTGTTTCCTCTTGTCCTATCACTTGCTACCTGGGAGAAGAGACCAACACCCACCACACTACAACCTCCTTTCAGGTAGTTGTAGAGAGTGATAAGGTCTCTGGAGCCTTCTCTTCTCCAGACTAAATGACCCCAATTCCCTCAGCTGCTGCTCATAAGACTTGTGCTCTAGAGACTTCACCATCTTCGTTGCCCTTCTTTGGATGCACTCCAGCACCTCAGTGTCTTTATTGTAGTGAGGGGCTCAAAACTGAACACAGTATTTGAAGCGCAGCCTCATCAGTGCCAAGTACAAAGGGGACAATCGTATACAGTGAAAGAAACTCTGCAAATGTTATACATGAAATCTGCAAAAGAACTGAAAAAAGGAAGACCAAATTGGAGAGAAGCCACAAAGTTCAGCCAGCTGGACATCAGAATCAGTGAGCTTTCATAAAGTGAAACTCATTCACAAAATGTAGACCTCAAATGAGAGTCCTATTTTTTTGCAATTTAAAGGAGACAAGAATGTTGCAGTCATAAGAACAGAGAATGTGAATATTTTATAAAGGGGAATAATACATCTCACTTTTTTTTTTATTTATTTAATATTATTACTTGCAATTTCCATCTTTTGGGAAGACAAACACTTTACAATTACTGGAGATGCAATTCTAATAACATTTGTTCATGAAAATGTGTAACATTTACAGGAAAAATATCTCAATGTTTGTCTGTTTTTAAACTATCGGGAAGAATCAAAAAAAGGTCATCAAAAGACTGAAATGTTAACAAATTTCTGCTACTTGTCCAGTTCAAATCACATCAGGCCACTTTATATATTGTATTTTGAAGTTACATGGTATTTAAAAATGGACACATGGCATCTAGTCTCACTTTTCAGTGTATTTTCTCTGGGAAAATAAAGAGACGTTATCATATGCCTCTGTTTAACCCAGCTTATGTCCTTCATGCACAAGTGAAGTTTGTCTGTGAAAGATTTGCAGATCCTTATCTGTAAGGTACCATAGAGCACAAATTACTATTACTGATGATAACCGGTGCTGACAGTATTTCTTTACTGCACTGACAAAGAAAATTGTTGAGAAAGCTTTGCTGTAGTGTATAAACCATTAGTAATTTAGGGTCCTTCAACTGCTAAATACAAAATGTGAACACTTCTGAGCATTCTTTTCACATTTATTTAAACTAAAAGTCTTTAAATATGATTTGAATTGAGAGGAAGATGTTCCTTAGTATTTTTTTTTAAATAAAACTTGTTATAAAAAAGGTAATACATTGTATCAGACTGCCTAGAAAACTAAGCAACAAAATCACTAACATGAATAATTTTTGTCCACTACATGCCTCTGTCTCTTTCTCTGTTTCTTTTTCTTAAATTATAATTACAAAATCTTGAGAACTGCACGCTGGTCCTTTCCATTAGGACAGGAAAAATTAACAGTTAGGATCAACTAAAACCCTGAAAGATATCCTGCAAAGCAAAGAATGTCATCAGCACTGGAAAAAGCTTTGCTGACTGGGCTGCTGTCTACTTTTGCAGAAGTCTATGCTCACTCTATACATCTAATGGTGTGCTTGTGTATTGTGCTCCATGAAAATTCCTTCTTCTGTCATTATTCTTCCCTGAGCATACACCTGTGACCGCAGCTCCTATTGATTTTCCCAGTTAGGGAAAGGAATCAGGCTGTACACAGAAGTACTGTATTATCTATATCCCCTCATTCCTCAAACAGGGAAAGGGAAAGCAGCTCGGGGAGAGCAGCTCATTGTGAGAGATAAAATATGAAATATATGAAGAGAGATGAGGGTGAAAAATTAAATATGAGGGATGTCCCGGGATGTGAGCTAATTAGGCCATTACCTGAGCCATGATATTCACAGGCAGCAGAAGCTTGCCCACCAAAGTGCCCCTCTTTGATGAAGGGGGCAGGACCCAGGAGTGAGGAAAGAAAACCTATCACACACAAGCATGCAGAAGGGTTTCCAAAGGGTTATTTGGGATATGTGACCAAGTGGGTTTCATACCACTAGCTAAGGTAGTCTGGGGGCTTTCAGTGTCCCAAACAGATACCCTATGGGTGTGTACATAAACGCCTTCATACAAAAGATTAATACAGGCCAAATTAATCTTATTTTTTTTGACTATTTGTAACCATCTATTTCTGTTTCAATCAGATTACCTAATCTGCATTGCCAGACACAGGACAGTCTGTTATCGAACTTTTTGTTGCCAAAGGCCAATACTGCTTTTCTGTCCTATTCACAATATGTGGTAACTGATTCTAAATTTAGTGATTATTATATTTTGTTTACATTACTAAATAAAAGTTGTATTTCAGATTCCTGTACTGACCTTTCAGAAATCTTTTTTTTCCACTTACCATTATATCGAGGATACCAATATCTATTTATTTTTAAAGTACAGTGAGGTTTTTTTCATGAGAAGAGACCAAATTCCAATTTTTTTTTTTTTTTTTTTTTTTTACAGTTAACATGAAGGCCGCTTAGTAAGTCCTATCGGGAATATATTTTTATTTTTGTTAATATCATACGGCTATTACTATCTTAGTGATTAAAAAGTATAGTAGAACAGAATATAGCACTGAATAATTGAAGTTGTGCACAGACAAGTGTATGCTCTATCCTTGATTTTCATAATTAGAAATTTTATTTAACTTTTAGAACTTTAAAAGTTATGTGATCTCTCTGCTGCTATATAGGTAAGCAGGTCATTGATAGTAAACAATTATAAAATTGTTTTTCACACACAGGCAGTTTCACACTATAAAGCTGGTTCCATGCTGAAACAAAAATCAAATTTCCCTCATTTGATTGCTTTTACAAAATAAATTGAATGATAATAATTGACTGATAACCTCAGAAGCTCTGTGCACAATGATGAAAAGACAATGAATATGTTTTTGACTGTATGAAATAAAATTTTCTGTAGGTTATGAAGTGACTCGCAAAATCATCCTTTTCACAAGGTGCCTGGTCATAATTCAAAGACAATATATAGAGTGGGAAATAGCCAAGTATGGTACTAAATGTGTATTGCCTATACAGTTGCTACTATACTGATTGGCACATGAGCACATGCATTGCATATGGATAAAAAAATAATGACTGTATTCATTACAATGAGTGATTCATAATAAAAGATAATTAGGAGGTACAAATCATGATGCAACACCTAAGGAACTGCACACAAATAATAGAACAAAGGAGGGTTCTAGGCTTGGATCCAGGCTGTTGGATAGTTTGGCTTCACTATACACTACTAATTTCATCATGAGAAAAAAAGATAGTATGTATGTTTGCTATTAGCCATTGTGTCTAAATAATGTGCCCTGTGTGACAAGTACAGATTTATACCTCTCTTTAAGGTTTACCAAGTAAACTAAGGATCTTTTTTAGTGACAGAGCAGAATACTGATCAGTATTAATAGTGCTTATTTTGCAAATGACTGATCTTGAAAGATCCCAGAGTAGCACAGGATCTCCAGTATGCTGAGGGAAGTAGGAGCCAAAATCTTAAATTACAATCCTATAATTGGACTGCATGAGAAAGATAAACCTGAATACATATTTAAGAAAAGAGAAATATTTCAGAATTTAAAATTCATTATGATGAAAAAATTTTCAATAAGATTTTAATCAGGTCCTGTCAAAATTTTATTACTGCTTATGTCAGGAGAGACAACACCCAGGCCATCCATGACTTCAGAAGTGTGGGCTCCAGCATTAGTGGAGAAAAGGTATACTCATACTCTAGCTATAGCCTTTTATTATACGTTTCATGGCACAGCTCAAGTGAAGAACATCTCACCTTGCCTAAAAAAAGTACTTGAAGGAACAGATATTGCAAAATGGAAAAGAAGTATGTTCCAATCAAGGGAAAAAAAAAACAATTGTCATGGAATATTTCCCAAGACTGAGCCATTCATTTTGCAAAAACACATAAAACTGCTTTTAATCTTCATGTTTTCTAGGTTGCCCTCAAGATCAAGCAATTTCTTAAGCTTGTATGATGAATTAAAGATGAAATGGCTGCTATCTGATCCAAAATTATAAAAACACATGCCCCTTGCAAGTAAATGTACATGTGAAGGGTTATGACAAAACCTGAAAAATGTAAGAATAAATTATCATAGTGACAAAACCTGAAAAATGTAAGAATAATTTATCATAGTCACTTTATAGATTTGCTCTAAATGCCTCCATTGACTATATAGACAATGTCATTGCAAAACTATGGAGGCATCATTATTCGCGTGCTTTTTAGAGCTGTTTTCATGTAGCATTATGACTGAAAAACAATTAAAATTCAGGTCTTCAGACACTCAATAGCAATGCTGTCAAAATGTAATTTTAGACAATTCAATTTCGATGTGGCAGCTGCTTTTCAATGAGATTTTGATGTTTACCCAATTTTGCTGCTGGGTTAATTGAGTCATACTGAGGTCAAGTGGCTTGTCTGCAATCACCCAGATGTAGGCTCAGTGAGAATTACAGCACAGGACTATCACAGCTATAAACTTCTGTTTCCTCCAACAGGGCAAAAATACAAACAGAAATAAAATGATCAATGAAACACTGTCAGTAGAAAACTATGTTGGCTGAAGACTGCTTGGGTTACTTGTATTACTAAAGAATAATCATTAAGTAAAATGGAAGAAAATACATTAACATTAAAATGAGAATAAAGAAGAGCTAAATATACTAGAATTTATGTCATTTTAACAAACTGACTTATTTTAAAACATGCCAACAAGTTAAACTTGAGTAATAACTCGGGCAGTAGAGCTTAAATAAAATCTCTTCCTTTTGCCACAGGACAGAACAATCTCTTATGGAACTCATTACATAAACTGACTGCTCCTCTGTCTGAAAGCAATATCCAGCATTGTAGGAAATGTAAAAAAACATATGTTCAAAGAATAACTTGATCTTTTCACACCCACTGCTGAATTCAATTCAGCTGAAAATATTCTGGGAAAAGGTGTCATGGAAAATGGTCGTATGTGCAGCTGCAATCTCAGCTGCAGCAATAAATAATTTAAAAATTGTAAGTTTTAGAGTGGTACACATAAATAATTAAAATTAGCTTATTTTTACTTTGAATGTCATATTCCTCTCACAAAACCATGTTTTAAACTGTTAAGTAATCCTAGTTTGGAACTTATCTATCCATGATTAAGCTGCAAATTACAGTATTCATTACTAGAGACATGAGGTTTGATAGGCTTTTGGAGAGAGGAGGGAGATTTTGAATGAGTGTGTTCCCATGCACAAGTACAAGTAAACAGGTACTCCAGGACGGAACTGATGGCTCAATGAATAGGAAATGTGATGGATAGAACACGGTTAAAAAAAAGTGCAAGGTCAGAGAAGCAGAAGCAATACATTATTTAGAGGAAAAGCTAAGTGGTGGTGTCATCAAGACAACAAACTACCAGCAGTAGTATTTCAAAAGGCCTTAAGATAGGTGACACAGTTAACACCAAGTGAGGACAAGGAGTAACAGAGATGAGAGAAGGAGAAGACCAGCACATCTACATTACCATTTTAATTTGGTTCAAGAGTACATTTTCAAAGATAACTTCTTGATCATGCCTATTGTAGTCTCAGAATGTACAAACCAGGCTATTTCTCAGAGAAAATAAACCTAAAAGATTGCTCCAAGATCACACTTAATGTGCTCTGACCACTACCAACCAAAGTTTAATCCAAGGTGCTGGACTGCATGTAATCTAAAATGAAATATCAGAAAAACTTGTGATGTCAATGTCAGATCCACAGCACTGGTTCCTTTGCTCTACATCAAACCCTACAGCTCTGTATTATTTACAGCCAGACACAAGCCTTTAAGAGCATTTAGAAGTGGGTAGAACCTGCAATAATTTCTTTTTGAGGATACTAGAGAAAAGCAAGGAAAAATTCTTTGCAACTTGAGGTGAGAATCATCTTTTTAAAAATAAAAAAAGGAAAGATATTCACTATAACTGTCAATGAATTAATGTAATCATAATTTAGATTGACCTTCAGATGTCATCAAATCCAAACCCCTACTAAAAGTGAAATTTAATAGCAGAAAAATTTGCAAGGATTTGACCATCTCATTTATTTCTGAGTACAATTTCTGAGAAGCCTATTAGCCCGCTGTAGCCTACTCCAACAGTATGATTTTTCATGAGTAATGTTCATGCTATGTATATTATCAGTCTGTCATATACCTATATGTACATTCCTCAACATATAGTGAAAACTTTGGGTTTTATTGCTTTTTTAAGAAAAACAAAAATGCATCTTTGTTTGAAGAACTATCTAATCACCCCAAAGACACTTAAACCCATGTACTTCTGTAAATAATGACTAAAAATGTACAAGGAAAGTTTCTTTCAAAAATCCATTAACAGACTTGCATAACAAAGCAAATATATATCAATATTCTTTTGGAATTTTGTACTTCTGCTGCAACAATTCTTGGAAATGGTGCTCAATCATTATGTAATGCTATTCCTTAGAGAACTAGCTGTAACACTGAAACATTAAAAAGTTATAATTGCAATTATATTTTGACATAATAACACCTACATTTGACTTGTTTCAAATCAATACATTCATGTATACAAAGCTATGCTCAAGAGGCAAGGAACAAACTAATAACCAGAAATCAAAGGCTGCTACTATGTCGTTTATGTTTTCACACACACACACACACACACACACACACACGTTGGCACACATACATAAAAACACACATGCACATATATATACATGCATATATATATATATAAAAGATTTTGTCAGTATTTCATATCAATAAAATGTTTTTTAACATGGAAAAAATTTTTCTTAAAGGAAAAAATATAGAATATGCCAGTATGATTCCTTTTGGGCTAAGAAACTGAGAAAAGTACTGATTTCAGGCGAAGCATTCTTCATGCACTCTCTCATCGTGAATCTCATCACTTGAAACATGTATCTGTGGCAGTATCCTTTAATTTGAACTCATAGTTTCATGAAAAATCCTAACAAATTGGTACTAAATTTCCCTCTGGTTTTAATTATCAGTTGTTGACAATTACTGAAATTTCACCCACTCAAAAAATATTTTTACAATATAGAGAATAGCTCTGCTTTTATAATCCTTTGACAACACTAACTCAAAACTTAACACTGTACAGATCCAGGTAAGGATGAAAACATCTGATGTGTGACTGAAATAACCCACCCAACCATTTCTACACTGGCACTGAAATTTAGAAGACTTAAAATGTACAAAACCAAACTTTTTGTTTTATTTCAAGCCTAGCATTAAAGTTGTTAGAAATATTAGTTTAGATTTTGGTCATATTGTCATGAGGAGAACATACTTTAGAAGTTGTTCTCTCTCATTTTAAAGATGGTCTCTTTCTACAGTATTTCAGCTGGTTCACCAACTTCTTTCTCTTGAATTATTTTGAACCAAAGACATGACAGAAAAACCTGAACATTCTCCGATTTCCAAATAGAGTTTTAAAATGACATTTTATGTTTGCATTTACTGATTATATGGAAGTTTGATAAATATCACCTTGCAGTTCTGGTGAAAATCTCTATTTAAAGCAACCCACTGTTTGCCACTTAGGTATTTGGCAAGAAAATGATCCGAAGAAGACAGATAGATGACAGGTAAAAAAGAAAGGAATTTACTCTGGTCACATTAAAGTCAAAGAGGGAATATAGGGTTTAAAACTCATTAATCAGACAAAACTGTCATTAATACAATAAATGTGGGTTCTGTTTCATTTCCTCATTTAGAATATTTCTTCAGCTGAAATATTCTTAATTATATTTTTTAACATTTACTTGTAAACATGAATAATAAAGAAAAACAAATAAATAATTATATTTTCCAGTCTTTTCTATGTTAATTTAGAAGGTACTTTAAAAATTATTATAATGATTTTTTGGGTTGAAATTGGTGCACATGAGAACTGGCAACTGACAGAACCAAGTTCAACTACTTCCAAATTGTCAAAAAAAACGCCATGTGTGTAAAGAATCACAGAATCATCTAGGTTGGAAAAGACCTTGAAGATGATCCAGTCCAACCATTAACCTCACACTGACAGTTCCCAACTACACCATATCCCTCAGCGCTATGTCAACACTACTCTTAAACACCTCCAGGGATGGGGACTCCACCACCTCCCTGGGCAGCCCATTCCAACACTTAAAAACCCCTTCTGGAAAGAAATGCTTCCTAATATCTACCCTAAAGTTTCCCTGGCGCAACTTGAGGCCATTCCCTCTTGTCCTATTGCTTATTACTTGGTTAAAGAGACTCATCCCCAGCTCTCTGCAACCTCCTTTCAGGGAGCTGTAGAGGGTGATGAGGTCTCCCCTCAGCCTCCTCTTATCCAGACTAAACAACCCCAGTTCCCTCAGCCGGTCCCCGTACCACCTGTGCTCCAGAGCCTTCACCATCTTCGTTGCCCTTCTCTGGACACACTCGAGTCATTCAATGTCCTTTTTGTAGTGAGGGGCCCAAAACTGAACACAGGAATCGAGGGGCGGCCTCACCAGTGCCGAGTACAGGGGCAAGATCCCTTCCCTGTCCCTGCTGGCCACGCTATTGCTGACACAAGCCAGGATGCCATTGGCCTTCTTGGCCACCTGGGCACACTGCTGGCCCCTGTTCAGCCGGCTGTCAATCAGCACCCCCAGGTCCCTCTCTGACTGGCAGCTCTCCAGCCACTCCTCCCCAAGCCTGTAGCGCTGCTGGGGGTTGTTGTGGCCCAAGGGCAGCCCCCGGCACTTGGCCTTATGGAAACTCCTCCAGTTGGCCTCAGCCCATGGCTCCAGTCTGTCCAGGTCTCTCTGCAGAGCCTCCCTACCCTCGAGCAGATCAATACTCCCACCCAACTGGGTGTCATCTGCAAACTGACTGAGGGTGCACTCGATCCCCTCATCTAGATCATCAATAAAGATGTTAAACAGGAGTGGCCCCAACACCTTGCTATTAAAGACTGAGGCAAAGGAGGCATTAAGCACCTCAGCCTTCTCATCATCACTTGTTACCATGTTTCCTCCTGTGTCTAGCAGGGGATGGAGGCTCTCCCATGGTCTTTTTTTGATGTTGACATACTTATAGAAATATTTCTTGTTAACCTTGATCGCTGAAGCCAGGTTAATTTCCAGCTGAGCTTTAGCCCTCCTGATTTCTGCCCTGCATAGCCTGACAGCCTCTTTGTAATCACTGTGATTGGCTAGCCCCTTCTTCCAAAGGCTGTAAACTCTCCTTTTCTCCCTGAGTTCCAGCCAAAGCTCCCTGTTCAGCCAGGGTGCTCTTCTCTGTTGTCAGATTCTCTTACAGCACCTGGGCACTGCATGCTCCTGAGCCATTAAGACTTTTTTCTTAAAGAGTGCCCAGTCTTCCTGGACCCCTATACCCTTCAGGATCATCTCCCAAGGATTCTGTCAAGCAGCTCCTGAAATAAAACAAAGTCAGATCTTTGGAATTCTGGATTTTAGTTCTGTTGCCTCATCTTCTGGCCTCTCTAAGAATAGAGAACACTATTATTTAATGATCTCTGGTGCCCTAGTAATCCTCCAACTGCCACATCATCCACCAGTCCTTTGTTCACAAAGAGTAGATCCAGCAGTTCACCTTCTCTGGTTGGTTCTCTCACCAGCTGCGTTAGGAAGTTCTCTCCCACACATTTCAGGAATCTCCAGGACTGGTCCCGCTCTGCTGTGTTGGGATTTCCAGCAGATGTCTGGGAAGTGAAAGTCTCCCACAAGAACAAGAGCAAGCGATTGTGAGATTTCTCCTAAATGCCTATAGAATATCTCATTCACCCCTCTGTCATGATTGGGTGGCCTATAGTAGACTCCTACTACATCTGCCCTACTGGACTTCCCCCTGATTCTAACACAAAGACACTCCACTCTGTCTTCACTACACTTGTGCTCAAAGCAATCGTAACAGTCCCTAACATACAGCACCATCTCACTACTTCTCCTTCTTTGTCTATCCCTTCTGAAGAACTTGTAGCCATCAATTGGCACACTCCAGTCATGGGTGACATGCCACCATGTTTCTGTAATAGCCACTACATCATAATTTTCCTGTTGCATCATGGCTTCAAGCTCCTCCTGTTTGTTACCCATGCTGTGTGCATTGGTATACATGCACTTCAACTGGGCTGGTGTCCCCAGCATCTTTTTGCATTTAGAGGTCCTAAGTCCAGCTGGAGCTTTCACAGTTACTGATCCATCAATATCCCTTGTATCTTTGTTGTGCTGCATGTCTCCATTCCTTGTCCTCACTGGGACAGCAGGTTGAGGGTCATCCCTGGCATAACAGACCACAAACTGTGGTAATCTACCCTGGGGTTTAAGTCTGGGAGTTGCAGTTTATTCCAGAATTATTAAGAATTTATTGAAATATGCTTTTAACTAATTTACACTATTAAACAGGTTCTAAAATTTTAGAAACTGTAACCTTCTGAAGTATTAAAACTCTGAAATCCTTCTATCACAGAAATAGATGCTGTAATATCATAAAATTGAGAAGTATCACTTAGACTGATAGTATCATGATTGTATATATTGGGGAGAAAAAGTTTCGAAAACTTTCTCCTCCCCATTTGCACTCACTTTGGTTAGTGGTAGTTTTAGTAGTTTAGTGATTAGTACTCTTGAACCACTCAAGTATTGTCTAAAATAATCCTGAAATTTCTTCATATTCCTCTGAACACAAAATTTCCCTTTTTCATGTTTTTTTTACTTTTTAAACACCTTCCAAAAAGCTTTATGGTAAGGTAATGAAGGTAAACATGAAACCATAGAACAGTTTGGGTTGGAAGGGACCTTAAAGGCCACCTAGTTCCACCCCCCCTGCCATGGGCAGGGACACCTTCCACCAGACCAGGTTGCTCCAAGCCCCGTCCAACCTGGCCTTGAACACTGCCAGGGAGGGGGCAGCCACAGCTTCTCTGGGCAACCTGTGCCAGTGCCTCACCGCCCTCACAATAAAGAACTTCTTTATATCTAACCTAAATCTAACTTCTTTCAGTTAATAAACATTACCCCTGTGAGAGACTGAAATGTCATGACTGTCTCAAAGCTTGTTTTTTTTCTCTGCAAACCTCCAGGACAAGCTGTTGTGGCCTGTGTATTGTTCTGGGGCGTTTCACCCAGAGAAGCGAGAGTGTGTTGAAGGATGCGCTCCCCCCCCACTTCTTTTCAGTTGCATTTTTGGACTCTTTAGACAAGCCTCAAAAGGCCAGACATGTAATGAGCTGGCCCCATTCTGTAGCCGTTTGTGGCCCTATTGTGTAGGCCAGACCCCATGCATGCATTGCTGATGAACTGACAAGAGGCAAACGGTCCTGTCCTGAAGCCAGATGCAACAAAATCTGTGGGATGAGAGAAAAAAACCCTAAAGGTGGGTAAATATGCTAATCAGTAGATATGATGAACTTAAAAAGGCAGCAGAAAATTTTGCTCAGTGTGCATCTACCATTGAAGCCAGATCCATGTGCACCCACCACCGAAGATCTGAAGACTGAGGACCAACGGAACACCTCTGGATCCATGGTAGTGACTATTCTTGCAGCCCTATCCTGCATCCTTACTTTATTTCTGTCTTTTCCTTCCATTCTGTCCTATTACTACCCCTTTCACTTTTTTAATAATAAAAACCTGGTTTAGGTATATGGCATTTGACCTCATTTGTATCTTAGTCTTGGGATCATATCAAAACCTCCCCTGACATTGGATCAGGACAATCCCTTGTCCTATCACTACACTCCCTGATAAGGAGTCCTTTCCCACCTTTCCTGTAGGCCCCCTTTAAGTACTGGAAGGCCACTATAAGGTCTCCCTGAAGTCTTCTCTCCAGGCTGAACAACCCCAACATCTCTCAGCCTGTCTTCATAAGGAAGGTGCTCCAGTGCCCTGATCATCCTCGTTGCCCTCCTCTTGGACGTTCTCAAGCAGGTCGATGTCCTTCTTATGGTGGGAGCCCCCGAGCTGTACACATTACTCCAGGTGGGGTCTCATGAGAACAGAGTAGATGGGGAAAAGCACCTCCCTTGACCTGCTGGCCACAATTCTCTTGATGCAGCCCAGGATACAGTTGGCTTTCTGGGCTGCAAGTGCATATTGCAGGGTCTTGAGCTTCTTGTCAACCAACACCCCCAAGTCCATCTCTGCAGGGCTGCTCTCAATCCACTCATCACCCAGCCTGTATTTGTGCTTGGGATTGCCTTGACCCATTTGCAGGACCTTGCTGAAGTCCTTATTGAGAAACACAGACCAAAGATTAGAGAAGCAAGAAGATCAGAGAAGATGTACAGTCTTGAGATCAGAAACTGATGATGCACAAGCAGAATTATCAGTGCATGATCATTATTTCATCAGAACTTAATGATTACAACACAAATAATCAAGCTTTTTAAAATGATGTGGCCCTGTTTCATTTTTCTTTCTTTATTTTTTTTTTTTTTTCCTTTGGTGAGTGTAGCTACTGACAGAGAAGAGTTTGAAAGAGTTTCTTTTGCTGTTAAAGAAACATAAGAAAATAATAAAAGTACTTGCACAGGAAAGCCTTGTTGATTGATAGAGTGCTCTTTACTTCATTCTTTGGCACAGAGCTAATAGACTTTCATGACAGAGGGAAAGAAGAGGAATAGAAAGAATGGAGCTCCTTTGATTAACAACTGAGTGAAGCAGAGTCCCTTAAGAAAATATTGGAAAAATGCAGACTTAAATAGCAGACAGGTGTTAGAAGAAGGATGATAAGCTTTTAATTGTTTTGCTTAACAAATGGACAATCTGCAGGAATACCTTCCTACAGTTAAAACCTCTAACCAAATCAAACAAAAAAAGAGCCTTTTATTCTAGGCAAACTTGTGCTGCTTTGAGTGGAGTTTCCAGCAAAATATTCCCATGCATTTAACCCTGTGACATCTCTTCCCTTTCTTTTAAGGTGGGAACCCTATCCTTAACTATGGTATTGCTCTAAATGTGACATTTTAACTCTTCATTTAGTAGAAGAGGGAAGAGAGGCAACCACAAATTTGTTTTATTTAGAGAACACTTAGCCACAGTAATTTAACATTTTCTTTGAAAAAAAGAAACAACAAACCCAAACCAAACCAAAAACCCCACAACAAACAAAAACTACCCATACCCCCATAATAGTCTTATTTATATCAGGTTCATATTATCTAGTTGCACAAGGAGAAGTGCAAAACCCTGCACCTGGGCAGGGAAAACCCCATGCACCAAGATATGCTGGGGGACACCCAGCTTAAAGAATCTTGGCAGAAAAATACCCAAGTATCCTGGTGAACATGAAGTTGAATATGAACCAGTAATATGACCTTGCCACAAAAATGGCCAATGGTATCCTCAACTGCATTAGATTAAGTATTGATGGCAGATCAAGGGAGGTGATCCTTCCCCTCAGCTCAGCACTGGTGAGGCCACACCTGAAGTACAGTGTCTAGTTCTGGCTCCCCAATACAAGACAGACATGAAAATGCTGGAAAGAGTCCAGAAAAGGTCCACTAAGATGATTAAGGGACTGGAGCACCTCACACATGAGGAAAGGCTGAGAGATTGGGGACTATTTAGCCTAGAGAAGAGGAGGCTCAGCGGGATCTCAATGGTGTATATAAATACCTGAAGGAAGCGTGCAAAGAGGATGGAGCCAGACTCATTTCAGTGATGCTCAGTCACAGAAAATGAGACAGTGGACACAAAGTGAAGCACAGGAGGTTCTGTCTGAACATCAAGAAACATTTTTTTGACTGTGGGGGTGACTGAGCCCTGGCACAGGTTGTCTAGGGACAATGGATTCTCCATCCTTGGAGATATTCATAAGCATAGTCCTGGGCAACCAGCTCTGGTCGGCCCTGCTTGAGCCAGAGGGTTGGACCAGATGATATCCATAGGTTCCTCCAAACTCAGTTGTTCTGTGGTTCTGTAATTCTATTATTCTGTGATCTAATCTAGATTGATTCTAATGAGATGTAAGAAAACCACAGTGACACTAAAGCCTGCATTGCTAGACATACTTTTAGGAGTCTCCAGAGCATCTATCCCATGTTAATAAAACAAGAACTTCATACTTTTTCTTTTCTGGTGAAAATACTGCATTATAGGTCAGATATCCACTAATCCTCCTTCACCTGCTCTCTGAACATGAAGAAGTCAGTGTACTTCTTAATGCTAACCTTTATATATCCCATTTTTTATGTCCTGTGTTTTTGAGATCAAGGCTGTCATAATGAGTCAGGTCCTTATCTGCGATAATATGTTAGCAGCCGCAGGATTTAGTTATAGTGATTAGGATATTTTGCTTGCTAACAGTTCCATGTCAGCAGTTTATAAGTGTAACTGCAAGAAAAAGAAAGTCTAACATTAAGTGTTTTTTCTTAGCACATCACGTACACTAATTTCCATGATACAAGCTTTATATCCTTGTTGGGGTACTTTGGTACGGTTGAAGTTCAGCTATTCTGGGTGAGAGAGGATAAGCTACTCTTTTCATTTTTTTTTTTTTTTCCCCCTTCTACCTCATGTTGCTGATGCTTCAAGACTTGGATAAGTGCCCTTTCTTTTGTCACTGAAATTTTATTAATTCATTAATTCCTGGTCAGAAGAACCAGTTTCAACCAGGAGATGATATTGATCACAATATTTTAAAATATAATAGGAAATGGGTGGAAAACTTATCATTCTGACCTTGTAAGTGAATGATGAAAATTATGTTCAAAAGGGATTTTCAAGACCAGTGTTACATAGTGTATACTGTGATTTTTAAAAGTTGTATTAATAATAATTGAATTTAACTTTTAAACTACAAACTTTGAGCTTTACTAATGAGACACATAACAGTAGTGGAGAATTGCTCTTAAGGAGAGGAATTTTCTTTATTAACGTATCATGATAGCACAGTCTTATCTTGCCCTTTATGTACACAGACGAATGTATGTATACCCAGGCAATGAATGTATATACTAAAACACGAGTTTTTTAGATTGCTGACTTCAGAAACTTCAGAATTTGTTTTGTCTGTACTAGTAAGATGAAAGGATAATATTCATGTTGCTTTGATATGCTAGGCAATAAATTGTTCTGGCGGTTGATTAAATACTAGACCAAAGCCAAGGCATGTAATCAATTCATATGTTGACTGCACATTCCATTGCCATAAATTTTACTGCTACTCTGACAAAAATACTTACGGACAATATGATCTTATAACCTCCCTCTCTTTAAAAGCTCCCCTTCTTATTTTCAAAGCTTTAAATGGGATGTGATAGTGACACAATTCATACTCAGAATGTTCTCCATAATCCAATCTCAAAAGATAGATCTACCTGCATACATAAAATTTATTAATTGATTTAACATTACTTTTGTCCCTTGCACATATTCTCAATGTGGAATCAAAAACAAAAGTCCATTTTCAGATAAAATCACAACGAATCAACCTCACTCATTCTATCCACATTGTTTCATTTCAAAATTCCATAGGCTGCCTTGGCTGCCTGTCCATTAATTTCAGTGAAGTATCTTGTTAAAATCACCTACGCAGTTTTGTCTTTTCATGTGTAATATGAATTATTTACAGATCACAAATAACACACAACATGAGACAAATGCATATAAATTCAGGATCTGGTAAATATTTGCAACGATCTGCCTTAGAAATCCTGAAGTTGTTCAAATGATGCATGGAAATATATTCTATGTCATGAAGTTCTTTGGAAACTTTTCTTTTTCCTGTTTATAATTTATTTTTTTTCATTTTGTATGACTGATATTTACATGTCTTCCTTCACTACACTATTTTAAAAAAGGATTGAAAGGAAGAGCAATGAAGAATGAATGAGAAAGAATGAATAATAAGGCTACTGCTCAGATATGAACACTCATTTAGCAGAAGAATCCAAAAGAACAACTATTTCACAGCATTGTGCTCATCACTTTCTTCAGGCCTACCAAAACTCCCTGTTAAGTTTCTGATATAACTATTTTAGGCTCCTTCTCAGGGAAGGATCTGTTTCCTAATAAGGTGCATTTTGAGGAATAAAAGCTGTCATTCCGTTGTCAAAGATTTTATTTTTTTAACATCAGAAGGGATCACAGCCCTGTAGTCTGACCACCTGCATGATGTACATTATGAAATGCATGATTTCAGTACTAGAATGCAACTTTTGTTTGAGGTGCAGCATGTATTTCACAAAGATAATTTTACTCAATTTAAATCTTCCAGCAAATGAACAATTCACCAAAATGCTGAGTAAATTACTCCAAATATAATAGTTATAAATGAACCATTGTTCCTAGCCTGAGTGCTCATTGCTCAAGTTTCTTACCACAGAACCTTGTTCTGCCTTTTGCTGAGCCATCCTATTTGATGTTCCCGTTCTCTGTCACATATTTAGGGTAACAGATGCAGAAACAAAACCGGAGCTCATGTCTGAGCATTATTTACAATGAATCCATAGACCTTTTCAATCACTGCATTCCTAAGCAGAGTTCCTTATCCTGTACATATGATGCATGCTCTGTTTTATGTTTTAATGCATATATGATTGGATTAAATATTCACATTTTGGATGAGACTCTGCATTATGAGAAGTAAAATCAGTATCTACAGCTAATTTATCATCTGCCAAATGTCTCACTTGCGTAAATCTGCCAGGAATAATTATATATTTTCTCTAGAAAACAGAAGTATGTAATGGTTAGAGAAGGGATTGAAACGTTTAAACAACCCATTACAAATATACAGTGCTAACACAGTAGGGTTATCTCTGACTGCTGTCTGCCTATCAAGGTTCTTAACCTTATATGCATACTTTTCTGGAGGTAATTTAGTTTATCTTCAAGTTAATCACAAGATCCTTGTCTGATAGTTTTTCGGGTTTGTAATAGCGGTAGCTACAGTAGCATTTGCACAATACATGAAAGCAGAAAAACATGGATCACAGCATGGTTTTGTAAAATAACTGTTTTCACATTACACTACTTTGAACTTAATATATTGCATTCTTGGACTTGGACTCAAAACAGCAGTGTATAAATGATCAGACTTTGTTTCCCACAATATATTACTAGGTGTTTAGCCAGATATTTTTGTTAAGTTTTCTTTACTGACATTAAAAATATTTTGAAGGCATGATTAAGATACAGTTGCAATGTGTTTTTAGGTTCCCTAAAGCTCATTCAAAACCATTACAATTAAATAAGACAGTGATTTCTACACTGATTAAATGACTGCTTAAATCACTTAAATCCCTGCTTAAATCATCTTTCTCTTATGAGAGTACTACATACTGGAAGAACTAATGGGTTATGAACTAGAGAATACTTGCAGCTGTCCCTATTTCAGTGCATGATAAGATTATAGAATCAGAGAATAAAAGGTTGAAGGGACCTCAAGGATCATCTGATCCAACCTTTCTAGACAAGATGGCCGAGTACCCTGTCCAGCCAGATCTTAAAAGTGTCCAGTGTTGGGGAATCCACCAGTTCCCTGCAGAGATTCTTCCAGTGCCTGCTTGGTCTCGTGGTGAAAATTTTCCTCTTGTGTCCAACCAGAATTTCTCCAAGAGTAACTTGTAGCCATTACCCCTCATCTTTTCCATGTGACTCCTTGTAAAAAGAGAGTCTCCATCTTCTTTGCAGCCACCCTTTAATAGTGGAACACGGTGATAAGATCTCCCTAAGCCTTTTCTTCTCAAGGTTGAACAAACCCAATTTTCTAAGCTTTTCCTCATACAGTAGGCTTCCCAGGCCTTTGATAATCTTTGTAGTCCTCTTCTGGTCCTTCTCCAACCTGTCCACATTTTTTTGTACAGCAGGGACCAAAATTGAACACAGGATTCCAGGTGTGGCCTGACAAGCACTGAGTAGAGTATATTCTAGAGAGAATTCTAAACATACGTGCCCGTCTTCCTCCTTCCCTACAGATACCCCAGAGAGCTGGAAACATGTTACTACTTGAAGAAGTCAGTCGGTTCTCCAGCTGAAGTAATTTATTTCTAGCAAGAAACTAACCTGTCAAATTTACAGAAAATAGTCATGCCTTGCATACTGTTTGTTCTCTGTGTTATAAAAGATTAAAATGGGGATGCATCGTTTTTGTCTCTGAGGAGAAAATATGTATCTTCAAAGCTTTAGGGAGAAAATTCCACAGAGATCATAGAATCATAGAATATCTCAGGTTGGAAGGGACCCACAAAGATTGAGTCCTGCTCCTCACAGGACTACCTAAAACTAAATCATACAGCAGAGATACAGCGGTAAACATAGGAATCCGCAGTAAATATAAATAACATTAATTATTATATCCTTGTGATCTTTTGTGATCTTTGGAGTTTTGGTTCATTTTGAACAAGATGTAAATTATTTGTTTTCATAATTTCCACTTCTATCACTTATCTAAATGCAATAATTTATATAAAGTTCATGACTGAACCAGGATCACAAATACTGTAAATACAGAAAGACCTTTTTGTCATACTCTGCATGTCAAACCCTTTAAATTTCTTTTAACTGAAGTGGTAATTTACTAATTAATGAAGCTGGAATGACTGAAAAATTAGACCCTTTAAGCACTTAAAATGAGAATAGAAAAATAAACTGCAACAATTCTGGGAGTGTAGTACAGGATGAGTAAATCACCCACTCTTGATTGTGATTTCTAACTATATTGCAACATCAAAGTCACTCTAAGCACATGAAAATTACTTCCTTACCAATTTCTATCAATTGCTGCATAATGGTTATTGAGTAGCAGATGATGGTCCCTTTACACTAAATATTTTCTCCTTTTTCTGGTGACAGAAAATCAAAACCATCATTCTACTCACAGCGATTATTTATCCTTTTAAAAGAAATAGCATCCATGATGCAATTCAAATTTACACACATATAAAGATATTTCTGTATTGTAACTTGTGAAATTTGCAAATTTGATATGCAGTGCTTCAGCAAACACAAATTTGTCCCTCACACCTCTTTCAGACAGAACTATTGAAGAATCAGAAAGGGTGAGATGTTAGGGCATATAAAATGCTCAAAACTTTACTAATCATGTAGCTGTTCACTCAAAAACATTAAGCCTCCTTTAGCAGTCTTCACACTACTAAAACAAGAGAATCTATAATACTTATTCTGTTACTCAAATTTGATTTCTTTGATGCATTTTCTAAACACCAAAGAGTAAAACATGGTGTCAAAGTACTGCATGCTGTTCTCAGCAGCAGCAAAGGACTGAAACACAAGCAGATTGCTCATTTAAAGTCCCTGATTAAACGAGACTGAGAAGAGACTAACAGTGAGATTTGCTGTAGTTTTCCAAAGTTAAGGTTTTCATGCAATATTTGTCGTTCTGTTTCATGCAAGAATGTTATGCCATAGTCTGCTAGAGTCTCATCTAAATTTTTACTCGCCCCTCTCATCATTTCAGGAGGCAGACATAGATGTTTGGACACTCCCCATATCCCACATAAAAAAACATCTGCTGTCCTGTGTAAATCATTTTATGTCAAGTCTTATGTGTGAGACACAGGGGACCCACTGTCCTTCACACTTTAACTCATCCAGCAACCAGTCATGCCTGCTCTACCCTAGTGGGACTGGGGAACTCTGATTTTCAGTGCTTGAAAAATGCCTCAGAAAAAAATCTGGATCATAACATATTTTTCTCATATTATTGTCCATGCAATTTTATCTTACTTTTTTCACTGACGGAATTTAACTGTCATGAAAGCTGGTGCAAGTCATATTTTCAGACCACATCAAGTCCACAGAAACATCATCTACTGTTTAGTAGACCAACATCATTGGCCTTATTATTTTGAATATAAGCACATTATAAAAAGAAAAAAAAAAAATCCAAACTCTTCTATTTTAGCTGATTTGCCAATTTTCCTCATGGATTGAACACCCACGAGATTTGAAGATATGTGGGAGGATTTTTATTGCAAAGAATAGGAAAGTACAGCTTAAAAGTACCACTCTAAACAAATTGTACATTATTACATACTCTGCTGGTTTATGTCTCTAGTTAACAACTAGATATTTTCTCTCTGGTGAACAATATGAAAGGTTAACAGACTCCCTGTTTTCATTGATTCCCTGTTGAAGACTCCCTGTGACCAAAAAGTCTAATGCTGGGACCTATGCAGTTTTAGAATTATTCCCTAAATAAATAAACTTTCCCACAAAAAATAAGCAAAAATCTGTTCTTATAAGGAAAACTATTCATAGTGGAAAAACTGAACAGGTTTTCAAAAGCAAGGGGCAATATTTCAGGCCAGACAATTGTTCTAATACAAAACCCCTTGAATAATGAACAGACTTGAACTTTAGAGGGTGTTCCTGAGGCACATAAAGGAGTCTGCAGACTGTTTTGGCTTCAGCACTTGAGAACCAAATGGAAAAATTAGCAATATCTATAAGCATGAATGAAGTATTTACTGTCAGGGTATCATAACAGTCTGGTAGATCTCACATTTATCTGAGGCCATTCTTCTTCTCCTTTCAAGTCATGAATGGATCAATGCAGCGTTGCTGTCAGGAGAAGAAGGGACTGTAACTTTCCAAACTTTCCAAACCTGAAATCAATACTACTGTGAAGGAAATATTTTAGGGAGAAGGTATTTCAGCATGTAGCAGCCAGTATTCTGCAGTGGGGAGATCGGGCACACCCTCAGTGTCACCGCTGACATTGACTGTGCCTGCACAGGGACATTTGCCCTACTCATTCCTATATGGGGACCTAAGAGAATGATACAGCCTAGAAATGGGAAAGCTGCATGTCTCACTATTAAATCTCATCACCATCTCAGATAACTTTTAAAGAAGGACAGGGACTCAATATAATTTTCTATAACACTAAATCTACACAATTTTTTAATAACTTTTCTACCTATAGTGCTATAGAGCCTGGGTAAAATTCGTAGGACAGAAGAGTCAAAGATGACATATTAATTTTAACAAGGTATACACACCCCATTAAAATTAAAACCATACAATTCTACTGCCATGCAATGTGTAGATTTAAAATGCATGAACAAAAAATGTGAAGTAAAAAATTAGATGTAAAGGAATACAGTAATTAAAGTTTCCTTAATCCTGCCACCCTGTGTGCCTATATTACAATGTTATCTTTAAATAGCATGAGCACATTTCTTTTTTCCCCAGTCGTTCCTCCACTCAGACACTTCCTCTTATTTGGTACTCTGGATGTACAATGGATGTACAATCCACAGTAAATGTGCTCTGATCTCATCTTTCTTTCTATCTTACCACTCAGTATGCAGGTCCCAATTTTAGTTACTGCATATCCTGAACTGAATACAAAGGATTTCATTTCCTTATAAGCTCGTGTATAGTTTTATCACAGCACTATCCAAGTTTTTCATTAACCTTTCAAACTAGAATATTTGACTGCAATCTTCTAGGGAAATTGTTTTTCTTTTTTCTGTCCCATCCTGAAAACTACATCCAAACAATTCATAAAGAGCTAGTTATTTTCATTGGAGGGTTAACTGAAATTTTCTATTCTTAGATTAACTTCTCTCAAATAAACTCTGACTGAGTGAAAGTTGCCATTAAATGATATGTACTTGGAATGACTGCATGAGCAGCTGAAAAATCTTGGCTTACTCCATGTGTGACTTACGTAGACTCAGTTCCTGAGTTTCAGCTACTTAATTGGGTACCCCTACATTCACATTAATACCCTATGTGGTTACAAGGACATTACCAGCCACACTCTGCTGCTTTTAATATGAGCTGGTAACTGCAAATTTAGGTCCCACTGAAGCCATCAGCCATTTTCCAGTTATTAAGAAGTCAGAATCTCAGTCAAAACTCAGACACTTTGAGAGGGAAGAGCTTTCTATTGAAAAGTGATCATATTTGCTGCACTGCAGTAATAGGATAATCCCTTGCTTATTGGGGAAAGAATTGTTCCCAAAGTAAAAGATAGATATTCAGGTGCCTTAAAGCCAGAACAATGGCTACAGTTAAAGCCTTTTTTTTGCTGCAGTATTAGTTTAAGTGCACATTTTCAACATACTCTTCTCCAGCTCAGCTGGGAGTAGTGGCAAAAACTAATGCCAGTCAGTCCTGGAATATTGTATATCCAATGCTCCTGTAGTGAACTGAGTAAAGATGTTTGTTTAGAAGCCTGACATTTTGATTTTTACACTTTATTATTAGTGTAATGCCGTAACATACCGCATCCACATGTCCCTTGTCTGCATTCTAGTAGAAAGACCTGAGGTTTGCTGAGACTGAGAATCTGCTCCATTCAGGTACTGAACAGATGTAAAGCCAGGAGGTCTAGGCACTTTACACTTCTTTCCCTCAGCACTGAGTGAAAAGGGTATCTGGAAGCACACTTCCGTTAAAAGACAAGATTTGGGTTTTATTTTTCATTCGCTTTAATTGTAAAGATTATGCTGAAATAGATTTAATTTTTATAAGACCTTGTCTTTTGCCAAGCATCCACAGAGAAACAATACAAGAAAACTGTAGCTAAAAGCAAAGATGTTACTAGCAAAAATACTTTTGGCATGTAACACTAATTACAAACAAAACGTTGAAGGTATTCGATTCAACCTCTGGCAGTAAAGTACCATACTAATAGTCATACTTTAAACAATACCGAAGATACAATGAACCATGGTTATTTTAGGAGATATAATGTCACACATACAGAAACTGCCTGTGACTGTCATTTACCTATTATCTATAAAGAAACAATTGTGAGGGTGTATTTGGCTATGTGCTCTTCATTTAATAACATGTCACAACTGGGGGTTACTGACTGCTACTTATGTAAGAATAATGTTCATAGCATCTAGATTAAGAGTATCTGTGAACCTGGGCCTCAAAGTCATTAATCCTTTTATTACATGCATGTATATTTTATAGATATGTATTTATCTTCAAATACTATACATATAGGCATATTCAAATTTATGCATGAAGGAGAAGAGTTCCAGCTATTAAGGGAGCAAAAATGCAAAAGCACCTTTCCTACAAAATGTGGGAGAGAGAAATATTTATTGCTCGATCAGGAAAAGCAACAGTAACTGAAGCCCACTTTCTGAATGAAAGAGCATAAGGTTAAATACGAGAATGCAGAATAGATTAATTAAGAAGAACTGGAAATGGGGTCAATGGCAGCTCCTATGCACAGGTGAAAACCTGTAGTTTCTTAAATTTTGTCCTTAAGCACTGAAAAGTTTTCCCTTGAAGTGCCAGAAACATCTTCATACACCTCTTCTTTCCAACTGTTGATACCAATGGCACATTTTCCTTTCCTGGATCATCCCTCTGTCTTCTCCCCCAGGTCCTGGCTGAGACTGACCTGCCTATAGAAGAAAATTCACTTGTATCTTTCCTATTATCTTATGACTGCCAACACTTCTCCCTGCAGTTCTCCACAAACCTTTATTGAAATACTGTCCCATCGGTTATTCAGGACATGTTTTGGGTACACACAGTAAGACCAAGTCATACAGTGTTCATGTCTTGTAAATTGGACATTTTTTTTTTAAAACCCTTCATGTAGTAGTAGGCATCTTGGGCATTGATTGTGTAATCCAAAACCTGGCTAATACCATACAAAAATCTCCAACCTGTCTGGCCTTGGCCTGAGGCTAGGTGTCACACATTGGAAAGAAGAATTCCCTTCAGTTGTCATATTGTCATAAAACTTTACAAAAACACAGTAGAGTTACAATGAATATTGAGCTATACCTGTTACCAAACACTAAACCAAGCTGTTTACATTGAATGGGGTTAATTGCAATGTCCAGAAGAAAAGGTAGATAGACATTTCAGGAAGGAAAAAAACCCACAACAAAAACCTGTTATGAAAATGTCACTGAAAAGGCATTAGTACTTGTGCTAATTTGAGCAATCTCTCTGCCACTTTAATAATCCATAGTTGAAACTGATTAACTTTAATCTGTACTCTGCCCTTAGAAGCCAGCCAACTTGATTTTAAAAACTCAAGAACATCACAGAAATGAAGCTCATTGTATAGTTGATTATTCCTTGCTGCTAAATCTACTCAGTTCACCTTGTGCCTGAAAGTGGAAAAACTTGTTTGAAAGGGGAAAAGAAAATAGTCATAGCTGTCTATTATTTGCCTTTTTTACTACATATTGTAAATATGTATTCTTTTCAGAGAGTATATAAACCCCATTTTCTGTTCTTTGAGGCTATCATAAAGCAACTTAACATATCAGGCAAAACCCAATCATTTTAAATTTCCTTTTTAAACTGTAGGGGGAGGCGTTCAGAAGATCTCGCAATGTACGGGAAGAACAGGGGACCAGTCAAACATACCAAAGGAGAACATTACCATATATAGTAAAAGACGGCTAGGATTAGGGCAGACTCCTTTAAGGACCATATATAAGGCAATTGTGCAGTTAATAAATTGAGCAAATAGCAGCCACCATATTGGCGTTTGTGCTTTTGTTCCCATGAAGGTTTTAACCTCCTGCAGGGGTTAGCTGTGATCTGAACGCCGCATTTCTGTGGCTTGGCAGATAGAAAAAGAGCTAATACCTTACCACAACATTAAACTACTTTTTTAAAGTTTTTTTATTTTCATATATAACCCTCCAATTAAATTTCAACATATAATTACACCAAATATAAAACTTTGGGATCTTTTCACTCTCAGAAAACAGGTATATGTATGAAACTAAAACCAGATAAAACAGCTGAACCAAAAAAGCCACCATATCTTCTTGTATGTTGCCATGTATTTTAAATAGTTTATGTCAATATTTAGCATGCGAGACTGAAAAAATAAATGCCAAAATCATAGAGGGGTCATATTATAATGATTTCCTGCTGAGTGGCAAATTCAGTTATAATAGTATATAATATATATATAGCATATATAATAGTTGTTATTATTCTCATTATATCAAAGAAATAATGCCTTACAGGGGTTCTTTTTAGTGCAGCCTGAAAAAGAGTGGCCAGAATCCATAGTGCAACCCCAAAGAGAGAAAGGCAAAACTTGCTCCAATGACTTGTCCATATTCTCATAAGTGTGTGACAGACAAAAATTAAGTCCAATTTCCAAGCATGTCCTCATCAACTGTATCAGGCCATCCCTTCCTGCCTTTAATTCTTTCTTGGTTCACTATGTACATATATATATATGCTGGTGTTCAACTATGGATACATGAGTGTGTGTGTATTAACATGCACACACTAACTCTTGTAGTAAATGAAAACAGGAGCCCTCCTCACTGTCCAATCTTGATTAATTTTCTAAACTAAATCCTAATTTAGCACTCAAAGGCTGAATTAAGATTATAGAGATAATCTTGACCTTTGATCATCTTCTCAGCCTCTGCAAATAAGTACCTCAAGATCTGTTGTGTCAGTCTCATCACCTTTGAAATCAGTGTGTTGGTTTAAGCCCTGCCGGGACTGGAGAGCACGTTGCTGTTGTCCCTCCCCCACCCTCAGCCGGTCGGGCTGGCAGTGAGGCACAAACCCGGGTTAAAATAAGAAGAAATTTAATACAACAGTGTGATAAACAATCTGAACAACAACAGTGGCAATTACAACAACAATGAACAGCAATAACAGTGAACAAGACAAAAGATATACAGAGAAATACCGCAAATGGTCACGGAACAGCTTCCCGCCACCAAGACCACCAAAGAGAAAGTAAAAATGTTCCCGCCCGGACCTGACGCCAGCATGGTATGAATAACCCGGCTGGAGATCCCTTCCCCTCTCTCTCTGCTGGGGAAACTTAACCCTATCCTAGCTGAACCAGGACAATCAGCAACATCAGGTTATGTTACTTTGACAGAGAGTAACACTAAGCAAGAACCAAATATGCAAATGTCATTAGTTTTCCTCTACAATGGGAATATCTGCACAATATTATTTTCAGTGTTATAAATAATTTTTATTGTTAAGTCTGCTTGTAAAATTTATGTCTGGAAGACATTAAAAAAATATTATAAATTCACTGATTTCAGACTACCATCAATTCTATAAATGTTTACTACAAAAGAATTACACTTTAGTCATTCTACAGTCACTGCTGGAACTGATAAAACAATTCATTTTGAAATATGGTCATTGCAAACATGGATCTTTATTTATCTTATGCTTACATGTGAACTCTGACTTTATCATAATAGAACAAGAAAGAGAAATATTCTTGGAATCCAAATTATTTAGGTGTTACAAGATCTCATTTTATTGCTTCTAGCACATCAAACCTGAAGTCACTTTAAGGTCTCGCTTGATTTCTCCAAGTACTCTACCCTCTTCACACTAGATTATTGATTCATGTGCATCAGCACTTCTATGGAAAATCTGCTATTTGACATTGCCAGACTTAGTAAGTAACTTGCTTCTCCTTATGCGCTATGTTTCCAAGGCAATATTTCATTAGCATACAGGCTGCGTAAATGAGTATCTGTTCCTTTTTTCCTACAGTTTCCTCCATGGTCACCAGCTATCAGCTATCTCATAATGAGATCACGAACTGTTTGCATCAAATATCTTATCCATACATAATTTAATGGACGTAAACATTTGAGAACGGATGCTACTAAAAGAAATTTACCAAAATTTCTTTAAAATTTTCTTAATCTAAATCTCCCTTTTTCTTAGTCTCAGGAAATATACAAATGTAATAACATCCATTAACTATTTTTCCAGGATATTTACTATATGCAGTGTCTGGATATTCATTTTGCTTCAGCAAGAGTGTTAATAGTTAATAATACTATCTCAGTGAGATGGGCATCATCTAATCTACATTTTGAAAAAGAAACAAAAAAGTCCACATAAATGCTAAAATGTCATTTTTAGCAGAACAATGATGCAGACTTTCCAGTAGAAATAGTTTAAAATTATATATATTATTATAATATATAATATATATTTTTATATATAGTTAATTAAAAAATGTGTATATAACAGAGAGTTGCCTTAGCACTGTGTTGGGTTTGTGTGTGATGGGTTTTTGGTATCAGGGGAGTGCTACAGTGATGGCTCCTGTGAGTAGCTTCTAGAGGCTACCCCAGCTCCAAGTCAGACCCGCCTCTGGCCAAGGCCGAGCTAATTAGTAACAGGGGCTGCATCCCTGTGATAAGGTATTTAAGAAGGGGAAGCTTAAGGAGGAGGAGTTGTGAGGGAATTGTCTATGCAAACACCAAGGTCAGTGGAAGAAAGGAGGAGGAGGTGCATCAGAGCAGAGACTCCCTTGCAGACCTTGGTGAGAAGGCAGGCTGTCCCCCTGCTACCCATGGAGGTCACCAGTGGAGCAGATGCCCACCTGCAGCCTGTGGAGGACCCCACGCTGGATCAGGTGCCTGTGCCTGAAGAAGGCCAGGGCTCTGCAGGAAGCCCACACTGAAGCAGTCTGTTGCTGGGAGGGCTGCACCCTGTGGCAGGCACCCAGGCTGGAGCAGCTTGTGAAGAGCTGCAGCCCATAGGAAGAACTCATGCTGAAGGAAGTTCATGGAGGACTGTGTCCTGTAGGAGGAACTCCAGATTGGAGCAGGGAAAGAGTGTGAGGAGCCTTCTCCCTGAGGAGGAAGGAGCAGCAGAGACTGGATGATGAACTGACCACAACCCCAATCCCCTGCACCATTGAGGGGGAGGAGGTAGAGAAATTGGGAGCAAAGCTAAGCCTGGGAAGAAGGGAGGGGTGGGGGAAAGTGTTTTTAAGAAGTGGTTGTATTTCTTACTGTCCTACTCTGTTTGACTGGTAAATTAAGTGGTGGTGTTCAAATTAAATTAATGTTATTTTTCCTTCCCCAATCAAGTCTGTCTCTTCACCATAACCATAATTGTCATACTTCCCTGTCCTTGTCTTGATTCCAGAGACTTTTGTTTTATTTTCTTCTCCCCATCCCTGAGGGAGAAGGAGTGAGCAAGCAGTTGGGTGGTGCTCAGTTGCCCTTTGGGCATAAATCACGACAAGCATCTATTCTCAGGTTTATGTCTTTATTAGTAAGCTTTCAGATTAGCAAAATTTTGATGAACCCATCTGTGACTATTGGAAGATACCCTTAAAAACAAGGATAATTCATCTTATTAGCCATCACTGTTTAAAGCAATTCTATGTAAGAAACCCTTGACACAGAGAAAATAGATAAAATTCACAGGCTTCATCAATATAATCCACTCAAAAATTGTTTAGAGACATGATTAGAGAAACAGAGGGATTTCTTTATTTCTTTAAGACTTTAGAGACTGAAAAAGCAAGCAAAACGAAATTAAGTCAGAATATGGCTTTCTAACAAGTGAATATTGATAGCTTGTCTTCAGGATTCTAGACTAATACATTTAGTCTTCAATTTCTTTTTCACTTGTTTTCCCCTCCCTGCAACTCATGCTGTTCAGTCTTTTTGATGAGAGATACTATTTTTCTTCTGAAAGGATTTGCACAAAATTTTTGATGTTCAAAACCAGTGAGATAAGTCCTCAAAATAATTTAAGTTTGATGAATTTTGGGAGCCTCAATCACTATTTTAGATTTGCATTTCAGAAGAATTTAGATTATAAATTAATTCAATCACAATACATTCTTACATTATAGACTCTTCAAATAAATTTAGTATTTTAAAATGTCAGTCTCATGACATATCACAGAGTGCAGAGATATGTCCCTTAACTTTCACAATAGTCAGTGCATTTCTATGTATGTGATATGAATACACAAATGAAGTTAATTTAGTTTGGGATTGAGTTTAAGACATTTCAGTTCTGTTATCCACTTACATTCATATACCTGTATGCTATGTCTAAGCTCTTACTGTAGCTGTCAGTTGGGCTGATGGAGCCTAGAAAATGGTTTAGCTGAAAAGCCAAAAAAATCTCATTTTATTTACTTAAGAGTGGGTGCGTAGTGGCATGCAGCTTGACCATACCCATCCCACATTCAGCCTCCTCCACATTCAGTGCCATATATGACATTGCCTTGCAAATGTCTTGGAAATGCTCCTAGTACCTCTGAAATAGTATTAGACACCTATCCCCATGTAACTGAATCAAGTTTCAGCTATATTTTAACATCAGCTGAATTGGTCTATGGCCTGAGAACAATGGGAAATAAAGAAGGACACAATTCACATGCAGCTATTTAGCATCTAGATTCTTAAACTGCATTTGATGCCTGCAGGCTGTTTATATACCCAGAGGTAAGCATTTCCAGGACAGAGATTCAAAATAGAATTTGAAATAAAATGTTACGGACAAACTTAAACAATCATATAAAAAGTAGGAGGTTAGTTGGTATTATTAGTTATTATTATTATAGTTATTTTTACTAACTATACAACCTGGTTGTTTGGAATTCTGTTAGAGGAAGGAATAGGAAAAAAAAAATCTATAAAGAAACTTTGCAGATAAAGAAAACGTTGAAGCTATTATTTTGAAAATATGAGCAAGCAACTTTAGTTCTTTGTGTTGGTATTCCCTTTTCTCTAGTGCCTGGAAGAAAATTATCTACCCTTGACTTAAGTATTTGTTATATGGAATTAACTTCATCTGTATTTTCTCCTCCTCCCACATTTGCTAAAAGGGCAGCTGATAGGCCACTTCTTCCATACTATTACATGACTTCTGGTTCTTTTCTAAAATGGATTAAATTAGGAGGAGAGTGTAAAATGAACAAAATACTGCCTACTCTTTAACAAGAGAGAAACTGTTTTTCTTACTAAAACCAATGCATATTAATGCAACCTGACTACATGTTAGTACTTTTCTCTCTTAAATTACAGATTAAAAACCAAACATCACAGTCAAATTTTACTATTATATTGAAATGAGATCTGAAGTGATAATTTTTGGTCAGAAACATTAATTTAGTTGTGACAAGAACCTTGACAATCAAAGGGCAAGTGAAACTGGTTTGCTAAAAGTACTTTTAAGGACAAAGTTATTTGTTAAATTGTATTTCAGCAAATTTCTTGATAACAAAGGAATTAATAGTAAAAGAAACTTGGGATCAAATAGAAGGCTTTTCTTCATATAATTCTCTCCTCAAGCATTGTCTGTGCCATTACTGTAAGTTCAGATCTGTTAAAATGGGATATTAACAATGCATTCTGCTCAGTCAAATACACCAATTTCTTCTTCTTTTTTATTTTTTTTCCCCAGTCTTAACATCCTTCCACTATTCTGTGTAAGTAAAACACTGTGTAAGTAAATGCATTACTTCTTTTCTCCTCAGTATAAATTAATATATCCTTTAATGAAGTCTTACCTAAAACAATTCTCTGGACTAACTCTTTTAGTTCTCAGACTTGTTTACATCTAGTCCACCAAGACTCTTCAGTTAAAATCATAACTCTACCCACTGTAAAGGTTGTATTGCTCCTTTATCTACTCACCACCATGCTTGGTTGTTTGTTTGTTTTTTCAGTGCCAAGTTCTCACTAAGCCAACCAAACAGCAAACACATGCTGGAATTTAGCATTATGCATAGTTGATATCAGTTTAACAATGAGAAGAGGTATCCTGTACTCATCTGTTTATCTTTTCAGTAGTAGGCATTTGTTTCGTCCTAAAGCATGTGAAAGATATTTATCACATACCATAAAGATGCTAATGTCAGACAGCTGACCTCTTGAATTGTCAGAAGACCTTCCAACAAGCATCAACTTCAAGACAATCCCAGATCTCATTTATTTCTAGGAACTAGCAATTGCTTTTTCCATCTGTACTGGACACTTAATGTAAGCTGCAGCAACCGAACCTGTATAAATTCCTGATAGCCTGAAGCCTTTTTCTACTCACCAAGGCATTATGTCACAGTGAAAAATTTCATGAATGTCTGGCTAGTCTACCAAGCTCACATTTGAAAAGGAGATGGATCAAACCTTGATCACCATAAAAGCCAGATTCCTTGTCATGGATCTTTCACAGAAGAAATTCCATACCACTTTCACAGAAGAAAAAGACCTTTGAAAAAGCTCAGACAAGCCTACAAATGAAGTGTAGGAATAATGAAGGCACTGTCAATTGCCTCCCCTGCTCTCTACAAACCAAATCAACAAGAAGGAGGGGACCAAGGCAAGTCCTCTCCTGTGTGTAATAAACATTCTCCTGAACTTGTGCACTACTTCAAGAGGCTGTTAGAACTGTTGACTTCCGTACAAAGACTTGTAGTGTGTGGTTCAAACATTTAAATAATTCAAAAGGTGCAGACATCTCCATCCTTATTTTTCTTCTATGTTCCTTTTTCATCTCCTCAGTTTTCTTGACAGATGGCTACAAATGCCTAATTGCTAAAAGATTACAAAACTACTTTCTTTGTGTGGGCCAATGCTCTAAACCAGGACTTCTGGGCTTCACTCAAAAGCATTCCAATAAACACAAATCATGAAAACTTGCAAATCTGCATTCCAAACTACTTTGCAGTAATTTAAAATCTGTTTCTAGTGCTCATTTTCTGGTAATTACCACTGTGATGATACTTATTTAAAGGAATTAACACAATATCAAGCTCTTCTGAGAGTTATTTCTGTATATTGTTAGCACATTTGATCTTCCTTTAAGCTTATTTCTCTTATCCATTGTCAGATTTCTTTCTTACTAACACAATTAAATGTAACCAGGGATCCCATGAAGATCTAGGGAACACCATGTGTATGAACTTGTAAGATAAACTGTGTAAAGGCTTAATTTTCAGATATTTCTCTTTTTTTCTTTTTTAATTTATTTTCATCCAGAATTAACATGTAGTTATCTGAAAATTTACTCTCTTCTTAAGATAATAATTGGTAAAAACTCTATAAAGAAATAAAAATATTTATTAATACATAAGGCAAGGGTAAAAGCCCTTCCTATAGGAAGACAGTTTTTTAACTGGTTGGTTGGTACTATGAAATGTTAATTCCCATTTGTAAACATGTATTATATTATCAAAGATAATGAATAAATGGTGCTTGCCCAAGGTTTATGAAAAATTAATTGTATTTCTTTTTTGCTCACTAGAGCCAAGATTTTCTCATGCATTCTGTATTCAGGATTTCTGACAATGTATTAAACAATTGTGTGAATACGTATTACGACTGTGTGCAATGCAGTTTTTTTAGGAACCAATAGAATTATATATATATAAATAGATATTCCTATTAAAATTAATAGAACAAGACTTCATATTATCTGAAAGAACACTGGTAATTGAACAAGTTACTGCAGGGGATAGTTAGGCTCCATAGCCTCTTCAAAAACAAACAAGAGACTAAGAGATTTTTCTGTAAAAATAAATTGCATATGTTGTTATTTTAAACTTCATATTTATTATATTTATTTCACAAAATAACTATGTGCTTATAATAATGCATCATTCATAAGACTGCAATTATTTTAACTAGCTGTATATAAACAAACAGTTAAGTAGTTACAGTGGTTAAGCTATAATTCTTAGAATAGAATGGTTTGGGTTGGAAAGGAACTTAAAGATCATCTAGTTCCAACCCCCCTGCCATGGGCAGGGACACCTTCCACCAGACCAGGTTGCTCCAAGCCCCGTCCAACCTGGCCTTGAACACTGCCAGGGAGGGGGCAGCCACAGCTTCTCTGGGCAATCTGTGCCAGTGCCTCACCAACCTCACAGTAAAGAACTTGTTCTTTATATCTAACCTAAATCCACCCTCTTTCAGTTTAAAACCGTTACCCCCCATCCTATCATTACAGTCCCTGATAAAGTGTCTCTCCCCATCTTTCCTGTAGCCCCCTTTAAGTACAGGAAGGACACTGTAAGGTCTCCCCAGAGCCTTCTCTTCTCCAGGCTGAACAACCCCAACTATCTCAGCCTGTCCTCATTGGGGAGGTGCTCCAGCCCCCCTTATGATCTTCTTGCCCCTCCTCTGGACTCACTTGAGCAGGTCCATGTCCTTCTTATATTGGGGGCCCCAGAGCTGGACACAGCACTGCAAGTGGGGTCTCACAATCTGTCAAACCTAGATCTATTAAACTACAGCAAATCAATATTTTCGTATTTGAAGATGATCAGCAAAGGAACACATCCTACCTAACAGAAGGAATTTATGCTATCTAAACTTAAAATGAATTTTAATATGATTATGATAAAGGACTATTCTTCATATATTCACAGCAATCTCATGTTTCTAATGATGCCTAGTGAAAAAAAAAAAGTATATTCTCCTACACTGTGATATTTTTCAAAGATAATCTGAAGCAGTTTTAGTTTAAAATTTTATAGAAAAAATTCCTAATTTTTTAAAAATTTAAAATATTCATAAAGGTATTCTATTTTATTTCTGTCTTAAATAAAAAATTATATAGTAACTGAACTAGATGTCAGGGAAGTTATGCAATTCAGCAACATAATGCCTGTATGTGTTGATGCATGTGTCTATCTATATGTAAATATTGAAAAATCCACAACTGCTGTGTAGTTAAGTATTTATTTTCTCTTTTTCCTTCCTTCCTTCCTTCCTTCCTTCCTTCCTTCCTTCCTTCCTTCCTTCCTTCCTTCCTTCCTTCCTTCCTTCCTTCCTTCCTTCCTTCCTTCCTCCCTCCCTCCCTCCCTCCCTCCCTCCCTCCCTTCCTCCCTTCCCTTCCCTTCCCTTCCCTTCCCTTCCCTTCCCTTCCCTTCCCTTCCCTTCCCTTCCCTTCCCTTCCCTTCCCTTCCCTTCCCTTCCCTTCCCTTCCCTTCCCTTCCCTTCCCTTCCCTTCCCTTCCCTTCCCTTCCCTTCCCTTCCCTTCCCTTCCCTTCCCTTCCCTTCCCTTCCCGTTTTACTGATTGCTTGCTTGCTTTCTGAAGTAAAACCAGAAAATTCTATATGCTTCACTGTATTTCAGTCTTCAACTCTTTGTCTAAAATGCTAGATTGTGTGTAATAGAAACAGATGGATTCTCAAGCAGCTGCTCAGGTTTGTTACTGACTGAGGCTGCAAATAGATTTGAATTATCTCCATAGTTGCTGTTATTCCCAGTTTGAACCTGGCAGTAAGATTTGAATTTGAAACTTCAAAGCTGAGTATCCCTGAATGAACAATAGGCAGTATTTTTATGGCTGATAATACCTAATGAAATTATTTTGTCTGTTAAAGTTGGAGAAGGTTCTTAATCTGTAATGTATTTGAAATGTATTATTTAAACTTCTATTCTTACCTGTTTTTGTCTGGATCTTACGCTTACTTTATAACCACTCTCATGTTTCTGAACAAGACTTGATTGATTGCATGCATTTTTCCACTAAATGTTTCAGTTTATCAAAGCAATTAATACTTGTAAACATCCAAACACATAAGTCTGCACAAAGACTCAACTACAGAAAAGTAAATGGGCTACTATTACCATCATGATTAAAAACAAATGAAGGACAAAAGAAGATGTTACATGTCTGAGGTCCGAACTGATTTCTACCAATGAAAATACATTACCTCTAGCTCTGAAACAGAATTTCTAGTTACAGATGTAAAAGCAACCTCACTTTAAATATGTTTAAAAACAACAAAGTCTTTAGTTAGTAAGACCATATTCAGATTCAGAAAGATGTATGCAGTATATGTAGTATGTGGTGATAAAGATGGTTTCTAAACACTATTTAACAGACATAACAATGCAAAACTCTGGACAAATGTATAATAAAAAACTTATTTTGTCTCTTGCAATACAACCCAGTATAGAACTTTAGCACAAATTCAAGCCTATCCTTCCTCTCAGGTCCCATCAACCTGGGCTGATGTTAGGTTGGGCCAGTATTGAAGATACTGTAATAGAAGTTTCCAGGCAGGGAAAGAAAAGATGAAAGCATGAAGGAAATTTCAGTTTGATGGGAAACATATTTCAGCTTTTTTTCAACATTAAAGGAGGCAGAGAGTTTGGCAGAAACTTCTTAGTACTTACTGTTATACCATGTCTGTCTGTCTGTCATCTGTCTATCTATCTATCTATCTATCTATCTATCTATCTATCTATCTATCTATCTAATCTATCTCCATATTAACTCTTTGTGCAATTTATCTAGCTATATTTACTGCTCAGATATGTTAAACAACAAGCAAACATGTGACGTGACATCCACTGAAAAACTTAACATTTTATAACTTCTGCTTCCTTAAAATTGCAGCACACAGAAGTTGCAGCAGAACAGCACGGTGTTGTACCTGAAACAAACCACATTATATTCTTCCTTGAAAGCAGGGTGTAAGCCCATACATTTTCTACCAATCAGCTCATAGTCCTGGTAGACTGAAAGCTATTTCTAGCTGTCTACATCCTCTTCTCCAGCTACAGGTGTGCAACAGTACCTTGATAATAAGGCTCAGTCTTGATTTTCTCAATTTCTTTATGGCAACCATCTTCCCATAGGTAGAAAACCAGGGATAAGAAATCAAAGGTGAGAGTATTGTGAACACTTATGAATAACGATGAAGGTTGTTTCTGTGTTTCTGAAGGAAAAAGAGCGAGCCTTCACTATATCCCTATGTTAATTTCACTGAAAATGTGAATCATAGAACCACAGAATCATTCAGGTTGGAAAAGACCCTTGGGATCATCGAGTCCAACCATCAGCCCTACTCTATGAAGTTCTCCCCTACACCATATTCCCCCGCATCTCATCTAAATAACCCTTAAGCACATCCAGGGATGGTGACTCCACCACCTCCCTCGGCAGCCTATTCCACTGTCTGACCACTCTTTCTGTGAAAAATTTTTTCCTAATGTCCAGTCTGAACCTCCCCTGTTAAAGCCATTCCCTCTTGTTCTCTCTCTAATCCCCTGTGAGAAGAGACCAGCATCAACCTCTCTGCAATGTCCTTTCAGGTAGCTGTAGAGAGTGATGAGGTCTCCCCTCAGCCTTTTCCTCCTCAAACTGAACAGTCCCAGCTCCTTCAATGGCTCCTCATAGGATTTGTTCTCCAGGCCCTTCACCAGCCTCGTTGCCCTCCTCTGCACTCGCTCCAGCACCTCGATATCTCTCTCGTATTGAGGTGCCCAAAACTGGACACAATACTCCACGTGTGGCCTCACCAGTGCAGAGTACAGGGGGACTATCACCCCCCTGCTTCTGCTGGTCACACTATTTCTAATACAAGGCAGGATGCCGTTGGCTTTCTTGGCCACCCGGGCACACTGCTGGCTCATGTTCAGCTGCTTGTCAGTTAGAACCCCCAGATCCTTCTCTCCAGACAGCTCTCCAGCCACAGCTCCCCAAGCCTGTAGCCATGCATGCGGTTGTTGTGGCCCAAGTGCAGGACCTGGCACTTGGCCTTCTTGAAGCTCATCCCGTTAATGTTGGCCCGCCGATCCAACCTATCCAAGTCCCTCTGTAGTGCCTCCTTATCCTCATGCAGATCGACATTCCCGCTTAACTTGGTGTCATCTGCGAATGTACTGATAATCCGCTCTATGTCCTTATCAAGATCATCAATAAAGATGCTGAACAGAAATGGTCCCAACAGCGAGCCCTGAGGAACACCACTTGTGAGCGGCCGCCAGCTGGATTTAGCTCCACTGACCACCTCTCTCTGGGACCGTCCATCCAACCAGTGCTTGACCCAGCAAACTGTTTGTTCATCCAGTCCATTGACAGCCAGTTTTTCTATGAGAATTCTATGGCAAAGTGTGTCGAATGCTTTTCGAAAATCCAGGCAGACAATATCCACAGCTTTTCCCTCATCCAATTTGTCATAGAAGGAGATCAGGTTTGTCAAGCAGGACCTGCCTTTCATAAACCCATGCTGACTGGGCCTGATCCCCTGGTTGTCCATTATGTGACTTCTAATGGCACTTGAGGTGACCTGCTCCATGACCTTCCCTGGCACTGAGGTCAGACTGACAGGTCTATAGTTTCCTGGATCCTCCTTTCTGCCTCTCTTGTAGATGGGTGTCACATTTGCCACCCTCCAGTCCAATGGGACCTCCCCAGTTAGCCATGACTTCAGGTAAATCATGGACAGCGGCTTGGCGAGCACATCTGCCAACTCTTTCAGCACCCTTGGGTGTAACCCATCCAGTCCCACAGACTTGTGCATCCAAGTGGTGTAGCAGGTCTCTGACCACCTCCTCTTCAACTGTGATGACCTCAGTCTGCTTCCTCTCCACTGCTAAAGACTGAGGCAAAGCAGGCATTGAGCACCTCAGCCTTTTCCTCATCCTTAGTTACCATGCTTCCCTCTGCATCCAGTAAAGGAGGGAGATTTTACCTAATCCTCCTTTTGCTGTTAACGAATTTATAGAAACATTTTTTGTTATCCTTAACAGCTGTAGCCAGGTTGAGCTCTAGCTGTGCTTTGGCTCTCCTAATGTTCTCCCTGCATAACTTCACTACATCTTTATAGTCTTCATGAGAGACTTGGCCCCTCTTCCAAAGGCAATAGATTCTCTTTTTGTTCTTGAGATCCAGCCAAAGGTCCCCATTTAGCCAGGCCGGTCTCCTTGTCCACCTGCTTTTTTTTTCAGCACACGGGAACAGCCTGCTCCTGTGCCTTTAAAACCTCTACTCAATGAAATTTCATGTAGTGTAGTGTAATGCAGTCACTGTAGAAATTTACTGCTATGTAGTGTGTTGCAGCATGTTGCTCTCTACACATCCTGTGCAATAGATATATTTCTCTTCCTTACTGTTGACACAGGTAGCAAAAATACAGAACTGTAAAGAAAGGACTTTCTGAGCAAAGAAAACAGTAAGTACTGGACTATTTTACCCCTTCAGGTAAGTTTGAAATAAAAACTAGACAGAGACATTTATTCAAAGTGCAGTTCTGCTTTTGCCCATTTACCCTTTACTGCCTGCCATCATTACCTCACAGGTACATCTTTTCTCCCTTCTCTCCTACTCAAATTATTGCAAGCATCTCACTGAACATAAGTTTACCACAAGGTAATTTTAATTCTCTTAACTGAGCCTCTCAACTGGGTCTTCAAAACTAAAATAGCTTATAACATCATTTTGAAGGCGTTTAAAGCACTCATCAAAAATAAAAAAATATTAAAAATTAAAAAACAAAACAAAACAAAACAAACAAACCCCAACAAATTCTAATCTATAAGGAAAAATTCCTAAATCCCATCCTTGCAATCTTCAGTTTGTTTCTTGAAAGAATTGAAGTTCTTGTTCATTATTCTTTATCCAGATTCTTTGGTATATTCTACCAGTATCCAAGCATAAAGTAACAATGTGGCTGAGTGTTCTGATTTCACTGATGAGACTAAAGAGTAGTAAAGAGCATTAGACAGCTATTTTATGTGAGAGATTTTTCTAGATATTTCTGTAGCAATAAATTTGGAAGTACAGATAGACTATATTGCTTTGCCAGATAGCATCAGATCAGTTGTTTTTTGTTGTTTTTTGTTTTTTTTTTTTTGTTTTTTTTGACAGGTAATTACTTTATAGTCTAAGAACCTGAAGGAATGAGGGAAAAATGAAAACATTATATTGCTGACTAATTTATTTATTTCAGATTAAAACTTCAAATACATGTTTATCTCAGGAAGATAATGTATTAAGTTTTAAACTTGATTCTAAATTGTCATTCAAAACTATTTGAAAGTAACCTTTGACTGTATGCACAAAACACTGTATTTCTCTGATACTGAAATGAAGATTGTGTCTTCTACCAATAAACATCTTGATTTGAAATATGGAATAATTTCAAATTTAACTGAATTGAATTGGTTCCATTTTCTGATGGAGGCATTTGAAAGGTTCCATCCAACAAATCTAAGACAGAAACACTGATATAAGAAGCACAGACTTCTTAGTACCAACCCTTTAACCAACACTTGCTTATTCTAGTGAGTCTCCTCATAGTGAAACGTTTTGCAACTGTTTATAAGAGTACTCAGGATCACAAACTAATTAGTACTGTATTTTTTAAAAATCTATCATCATTCTACATGTATAAGCACTGACAACTGGAATTTAAGCATGTGCTAAGAAAGTAGTATGTATCTTAAAGTGGATGAGAACATGCTCTTACCTACCTTCAGATTAAACAGAAAGACATTTAGAAAAAGCATGAATACAGGTTGACATGATAAACACATTTTAAAGTATGCCTGATTATCTTAATTCAGCATATATCTATACTTGCTGGAAAATGCATTATCAAATATTTAAGGTTTTCTTTGTCTAAACAGAGGATTAATTATGGCATTTTCATTAGCACTATAGAAAAATTGACAAAACTCTTGACATTTTCACAGCTGCTGTTACACATCTGACAAAAAATACAAATCTAAATATAACTAAATATTGTCCTTAAGTAGCTTAACATAGTTTTTGTGTTTTTCTTTTAAAGAAAACCATCATCATCATAAGAACCACGTTGAAAACGCTATTGAACAAACAATGCAATACAGAATGTCTCACAGGTTATGTAAAGAGCCCAAAGAACAAATGTTTTTAAAAACACATCAACTGGTAAAATCTCCTTCATCCTACACAACCCTGACAGCTTTCACTGAGCCCCCTGCCCTCCCCACCAAAAAAAGAAGAAAAAAAAAAAGTAGTAGACACGAAACATCCCAGGTGCTGGTAAAACAATTTCCTTATTTTCCTTGCAACATTGGAATAGCTTCATTGTGCATTCATTTTCTAGCCATTCAGTTGCATTTTTCTTTCATTCTGACTCTACTGTGTGTGAGTAGCAAGACAATTTTTATAGATATGTAGAGAGGAACACTGCTTCATCTTTTCAACTAACTGCAATAACCAGTTGTTTCAAACCTGTGAACAATTGGTAGCAACTCTTTGTACAAATTCTAATCTGCATAATTTTTCATCTTGTGAAAATCTAGTATAAGTCTGTGAGACAATATGAAAGTGCCTAGGTGATTTTTTTGATTGTAAAGGACCGGAAACAATACGTCCATGCAAACCATAAAGATGCAGAAAGAAGCCAAACACCTCTTTTGGAAAGCAGGAAGTGGAATCTAGTCCAATTTATGGTGACAAAGCTTGATGCATCAGAAGGTTAAATATCTTTGGAAGATATCTGGCACTCAGCCTCTATTATCATGTTAAGGCAGATGTGATTCTAGAGGATGTGTGCCTATAAAAATGCTCACATCTCACCTTCTGTTTTCCTTGATGCAACTACTTAACATCAAATAGCATTTTTCTACAGAATAAAAAGTGAATTAAATAAAACCATTCAATAGAATCTATATAAAATTAAACCTGAACGCGAAAAAGAAATTTTTACTCTAGGAGTTAGTTAAGCCAGAATCAGAAGCAGGAACACATGACTTACCCAGTGCCACCCATCACATATTTTAGAATTTGCTATGAATGACCTAAATTTATACCAAAACAAATTTAAAATGTTCAAGACATTCAATAGTAGTTTCTACTTCATCATCTACTTCAGGGAAGGGAATACTAGGAGGAGAAGAAGAAGGAACACGCTCAGAAAACATTTTTCTTTGGCATGTAAGCCATTGCATCACTATTAAGACTCTTGTTTCATATTTGGTTAATTAAAATGCAGTATATTAAAATATAGTACCTTATAACACATGCATAGAGCCCGCTGTCTTGTACCACTGTTGGTCGGAACCAAATGGAGTCTTCTTCTTTGCTCATTCTAATTCCATCAAAAGCTATGGGTTCCTCAAAATCTCCAGGTCCAGAGCTTTTGTACCACATCAAACTAAGTCCAGCACTTTGGGCTAGGGAGTAGTTAGCTCTAATATATCCATAAAAAAGTGCACATTTTATACGAACAGGTTCTCCCACTAGAACTTGATATTTCTTGTAATCCACAGACCAGTCAGTGCATCCATCAGCTAAAAGATAAGAGAAAATGAAAAGAGGTTATCAAAGGCTTCAGAGATCACCATTCACACATCAACCTTTAGTGTGAGAAAGCACTGCATTTAGGAAAAGGTCCATTGTGTGACTAGCGGTACTTTTTTAATCCCCGGAAAATTAACTGCATTTTCACACTGTTAACATGTTAACTGTTAACATTACTGTTAACATTAACAATGTTAACATGTACTTGTCTACACACGAACAGAGTTTTTATGAGATTTTGTGTTTAACGTTGATAATTTCTGAGATAACTGAGCAATTGCTCTTTTTTCTTTTGTGGAACTCCAGCATGACCAGTTATAAATACTGGAGTGAAATTAGTGCAACAGAGAGGCCATGTGGTATACAGGGTGTCATAATCTGAACTGCATCAAATACCTCCAGTGTAACCATGTAATGAAAGCAGATATTTCTCAGTCTCAAAAGACAGTAGGACAAGCAGCTGTGGCATATACCAGAAAGTGTGAAAGTTTCAGTTAGATTTGAAGGAGGAGAAGAAACTGTCTTAACAATAAGAACAATAAGAACAAATGTGAAAAAAGATATGGCCAGGAAAACTACTGTCAGTATTTTTAATGGATTATTCAAAAACTAGTTAAGTAGCTCTTACTTGGAATTCCTGACTTTCTAGAAGTATGTTAAAAATTAATTTAAATGATTAATGGTTTTTATATTTTCCTGTCCTGATTATCAATAATTCTAGAATAATTTTCATACTCTTCACATGTTGAATATCAGCCACTACCAATATTGTTTGTTCCACAATAACTGTTCACCAGAAAGCAATACTAGATTTGTTTAACTTTCTGAACCCCAGCAACAAAACCGAAGCCTAAAACCAAAAAACCCCCACCCAATCTCCCTCCCTATTCTCCATTATTTTTACTGAAGAATACAAAAAAAAAAAACCAAAACCAAACCCCCAAAAAAGGAATAGATACTTTATACGATGGCTACCTTAAAAAAAGCTTATATGGTTTTCTTAAGGAATTTCAACCATGGAAAAACCACCATTGGGTTGATTGAGGTGTCTGATCTCAGCTGCTTAATAAGGCCCCTGATCCAGTCAGTAGAAAGCAATCACTACATCCAAAGGACAATTTATTTCATCTTAAAATGAACATTTATGACTTGTATAAATATTTGGTCTTTAAACTTAACACTGCTTTCTATTAATTTTAAAAAAGCTTTTAAAAGATAGCTAACTTAGAAAATCAACTTTCATAAAACAAAATTCTCATCGAATGCCTCTCACCCTAGAGCTGGTTGAATAGCAACTTTAACAGAGAATTCAAGCTACTGTGCAAGATAAAGCAGTATTAGCACTTTAAACATAGACAATGTTTTCATCTCTTATTTCATAGAATAGGATGCCAGATAGAGATTTTTGATATTTACATTTGGATAATACCACAGTATTTATTATAAATAACAAAATAAGAAAGACACAAACATCTCCACACATCACTGTGTAATAGTAACCTAAGTTGATACAACATTGAAAGATGGACAAAACAAGAATAAAAACTTTAGAATCATTTTGCATTGCACATAGAGAAGTATATCATATATTATGTATCATTTATAGATTTGTTTCCTCCTGTGTTTACTTTTGAGACCATGAAGGGACAGTAATATGTCCCTGTTCCAATTTTGCTACCCAATACTCCCTAAAAATTAGTAACAATTACAAGGCCATAATAAGACATAAAGGTACTTCTGCAGAAATTGAACAGAGACAAGACTATGCTTCTCCATAGGATTTAAGAAACTAACTTTATTTCAGAAGTAATTTACATCTTTTATAATTTCATTTTTTACTGTTCTGAAAGAGCATTTTCTCTCTGATTTGATTGTGTTTCTCTCTGCTTCTAAATTCCCATGCCAAAAATTAATTAACAGGCACCTCTAAGCAGGGTTAATTCCATTATATAAGTTAACAGGTAATAGCTTCTTCATCATACTTTATTAACAACTTGTAATCTTGCCTTTTACTGCCTAATTAAGTTAGTAAACTTTGGTTTATAGTATTAGACTGCTAGTCATGTTTTCTCTCTCATCAGTTCCAATGGTTCCTTGAGCTTGATGAATCTCTAAGAACACATTGCAGAGTAACACCAACTCTGCTTCAAGCCTACGTATCAAATGAAGGATTAACTATGCAGAGCAGATATCCTTGTCTTTATAACCTCGGTTATGTTCCTCATGAAAAGTGCTATGGATCACCTCGCAGTCCAGTTTAGTAGGCTTAAGCAAACATGTTAACAGGCATTCTATACTCACATGCAAAACCAAAGAGAATATTACTAAACTTTTGAAAATTACCATTATCAAAGTTCAGTTCCTGAGTTTTAAGGAGAATGTTAACAATAGATTGAAAATGTAAGTATTGTATTTACATTAATGCTCTGTGAAACAGTTGTTTCAAATATATAATTTGGATGACATTTCTATGGAAAGAGAATACCAATCAAAAGCTCCTAAATGCCTAGATTTGTCTGAAGTTTCACATTAAAACTTCATATCACAAAGTACAACCAACACTACATTGTAAGGTAACTTTCTACTGAACTATTTGGTCATTTGTTGGCACTGACCACATCAATATGTCCACCAGATAGTTTAAGAGAATATCAATTTAACCAAATATAAATACTGTCATGCTCATAATATTATGGATTTGTATTTTATGTTTTATTTTGTGGTGTACCCTAGAGGTCAATACTAGGTCCAATCCTGTTTAACATCTTCAGCAAAGATCTGGATGATGGGACAGAGTGTACCTTCAGCAAGTTGGATGATGACACAAAACTAAAAGGAGTTGCTGACACACCAGAGCGTCACACTGCCATCCAGAGGATCCTCAACAGGCTGCAGAAATGGACTGACAGGAACCTCATGAAATTCAACAAGGAGAAGTGTAAAATCCTTCACCTGGGGAGGAACAACCCCAGGCACCAAAATGTTCTGTGGGACACCCAGCTGGAAAGCTCTTGGCAGAAAAGGACCTGTGGTCCTGGTAGATACCAAGTTGAACATGAACCACCAATATGCCCTTGCGGCAAAAAACGTATGCTGAGCTGTCAGTTGGTTGAGGGAGGTGATCCTTCCTCTCTACTCAGTACTAGTGAGGCCACACCTGTGTCGAGTTCTGATCTCCTCAATACAAGAGACATGGACAGACTGAAGAGAGTCCAATAAAGAGTCACAAAGATGAATAAGGGTCTGGAGTATCTCCCCTATGAGCACAGACTGAGAGCTGAGACTGTTTAACCTAAAGAAAGGAAGACTGAGGTGGCATCTTATTAATTAATAAAATACCTGAAAGGAGGGTGGAAACGGGATGGAGCCAGGCTCTTTCTACTGATGCCCAGTGACAAGAAAAGAGGCAATGGGCACAAACTGAAATACAGGAGGCTCTTTCTGAACATCGAGAAACACTTTTTAACTAAGTGTGTCTGAACATTGGCACAGGTTTCCTAGGGAGGTTGTGGAGTCTCTGTCCTTAGATATACTCAAAAGCCATCTGGACATGGTGCTGGACAACCATTTCTAGGTGGCCATGTTTGAGCAGGGGTTTGGACCAGATGACTTCCAACCTCAGCCATTCTGTAATTCTGTAATTTATTATAGTTACATTCAGTGATAACCATCAGAAAACACGTGTCCTCTTCTCAATGTGGTCTTTCAATGAAGTGAACATGACAGTGTTTCCCTTTGTGCTTACAGAAATATACCAGTTAAACTCTGCCAACACTGACATTTAAGTAACTTAGAACTGTAATAACCTTATTACAGCTGGAAGCTTTAATACCTTAAAAATTTTCCAGGAAATACTTCACACTACTGCTCAGCCAAACTGCCTTCATGTATGAGAAGGTGCTAATGCAGTTTTGACAGATAAAATAGAAGTTCATCATTCTCATCATAAGACACAGTCACCCTTCTGTGATATTTTGTGGTAACAGTGATATTTCAGGAGATAACTGTCTGTGCTTAAAATGCTCCTATTCCACTGTAACTGAGGAGTATAAACAAAGGCTTAAAACCAAATAATGGAAAGAAAAATAGACTGTTGAGGCCTTATAATGAGATTACTCTGAATACTCAGACAGATGATAGCATGCATGCACAGTTACTGACTGTAACTGTTCCTATGTACACTCTGCATGTGGTGTACAGAGCACAGGCACGCTTGTCAGTCTAGGAAAACTTGGATGTATCAAAAACCTAATATAAATCCTGATTTCAAACTCCTTGAAGTATGTAGATACATTTGAAAAGACCCAAAGATGAAATATATTCATGCTGCCTTTTACATTCATATAAATATTTAGATTTTTCTATTGACATTGGCACCTTAAAAATGTTACATATTTGCATGCTAAACGCTTGTGTTACTGCCTTCATAAAAAGGGACAGAGAAGAGCAAAGGCTTAATGTTCGTTCAGACTTGTTAGTATTAAATACATTGAGGGATTTTTATTTAGTTTTGTATTCTAACTGTGGTTCATTTCTATTTTGATTGGAATTTCTTCTCCGTGTATAAGTAGGGCATTGACCAAACAATATATGTAACATTTCCCTTCTTAATTACAGATGCTACTGACACACAGTGAACACCTACATTTATGCTGGTTCAAAACAACTGTGGAAAAAAAAACACTCAAGAATTTTTTATGTTTCATTTCTATCATCACACCATCAAGAAGTCAATCATCTTTTATTTTATTTTATAAATTACAAAATACTTGAATAATTCAACAGCTTTGAAATTTCAGAACTGCCTTCAAATGAATGGTTCTAGTCCCTGATCTCTATTTTAATATGCTTCAGTTATTGCTAAACATAATAGCACAATACAGGGTCCAGAATGAAAATCATTCACTCAGTTATTTCCTTGAGTGATTTCAAGGTATGAAGTAAACCACACTACATCACTGTCCTAATAATAAGATTGTTCTGTTGGATAAACAAGCTTTTTTCAGTCTGTACCTGCTGATAGGACCCAGCAAACAGAATATTTAACATTACTGAGAAGATCTTCCCCTTCATTTTTCAGGAACTTATGTACCATTTTCAAGGCAAAATTCAGTGCTGTAAGGGAAAAAAAAAAAAATAAAGCTAATAACTCCTGGGTCCACTGCTACAATCTGGCTTTATTTAAAAGCATCAACTCATTTTATAGGTTTCAGAGTTAGTAGAGATGTTCATGTTTCCAATACATTGGTGGAAATCTGAATTCTGGATATCTAAACAATTTAGGTCTGACAGTTGAAAACAGTTTTCCTAAAACATAACATTAAGAGTGAAGTCTCCTAAATTTATTGAACATAATAATATTTAGTGACATAAAAATTAACAGATTTATTTTTTTCTGCTTATCTGTGTTTGTAGTTCTGTTCTTAACGTAATTTCCTACAGAGAGGTTTAGGCAATATCACTGTGTCTTTATTTCTCAGACACTTCAGGGCTTTTGAACACATTAGGCATTTGCAACCAAGTCTGACAAAGAAGTGATCTCATAAATTGTGAAAAATGGATATGTAAGGAAAAAAGCACTAGGTCTTGTTCCTATAACTGGGAACTTGTCAAGGAGGGCATTAGCAGATGCAGAAATAAGGTGGTAGTACATAGGGAGAGTAAATATGATGGGTAGAGAAAATGAACAAAGGATATTGTCGCAGCGCAGCTAAGATTTTGGGGCAGAGTGAAGTATGGGGCAAGTCAAAAAACCAGACTTTTTGTCTATCCATACAATAACTTTTCAAAAGTTTATCAAGTGATGAATAAGACTTGAGTTTATTTTCTTTAAAACAATTTTCACAACAATATTTTACCATGAAAATCGCAGTCTGTTCTGGGTTATCTCTTTTTACCCTGGTTGGTTGGTTTTTGGGGTTTTTTGGTTTGGTTGTTTGTTTTTTTTTTTTTTCTTTTTGCTTAGACTAGCTAGCATTAAAAAAGGAAAAAAAAAAAATCAAGATTTTGTACTTTATAGTACACTCATTACTGTGCCTAAGCCAATTAGCTCTACGCAACATAACACATGGTATTCTAATGTGTGTTCTCATCATGAAGAAATGTGAAGATTATCTATTTTTGGTTTGTATATCCTTTTATTTGCTATAAAAATGAACTCCAACAGGAATGAAGAAGCAGAGCTTAGAAATGCAACACACTATGGAAATGAGAGAACATGGTCAGTTCTATTCTTAGACCACTTAGATTTGTACTTTCAAAAAAGTACCAGTATAAAATTGGAAACATGACAAAATATGGATTTATCATTAGTACTAATGTTTTCAAAGGCCATGTCAAGTATATTTTATACATGACAAAATTTCCTTTTGCACTGACTGCTATTACAGCTTTGTACATCACTATGCTGCACTTCTATTTGAGATAGCATTTTCATTTTGAAATGGCATTTTCCATTCTCTTGAAAATTCTTGCAAAAATTATGTTGTAGGCTAAAAACTTACATATTTCATTCTCAGTCTAGAAGTGTGAAGTGCTGGTACGAGGGGGTGCCAGTAAGGGAAGAGAAGATGTTGAAGGACATTTGTGTGTTTCTGTGTGTTACCTTCTTTCAATTATTCATTTTCAACCCAGAGATGATCTCTATATTTACAGTTACAGCATAGAGGTGGCAGCATAATGTAATCAACGGCCACAAAACACAAGTTTGTTTACTAAATTAATTTCCTAAGCCTGATATGAAACTGCATTAATGTTCAGTGCCCATCTGAAATGAATTGTTTCTTGTTTTTTATATTTTCTATATATATTTATTTGAGGACAGTTCTATATCCTCTGTTTCGTGTGTGGCTCTACTAGAGTATCTGCAGTTCGTTTTGGACCTTAAGAATGCAAGTGGCTTTTCTCCCTGCTCCCCAAACATACTATGATTTTTTGGAAAGATGACTTCTACTCAGTGCCAGTGTCATACAATTGCTATTGTTAACTATATGATTTAGATATGGAATCGCAACATTACTATGTAAGGAAATGAAGTCTGGTATGTATTGGTCTTATTTCCCTCTGGAATTGCAAATGTCTAAAACAAAATAGTAACCCAACCTGAAGAGAAACTACCATGGGAAGTGGTTACACAGATTTCTAAAAATTGAACAATCTAGGATGCCTTTTAGAAAGATTTCCAGGGAAAGACAATCTCTGGGCCATACTGGTGTATCATGTCGTATTGCAGAAGGCAAATTTTTAATTTCTTCCATAATCTCTTATTAGTGAAAGTGCTTCTGAAAATACATTCAGTTCTCCAGTAGCTTCATTTTGGAGATTATAAGGAAGAGCAAGAACTTCTTCATGTTCGAATTTCAGTAGCACTTGAATAGCAGCTGTACTTTATAATTTTAAACTTTTTCCTACAAAGAATGCAACTGCTGAATAACACAAACAAGTTGCTGAATATGCTGAACTGTGATAACTAAATACGTGAAGACTCTACACTTGGAGTAAATATGAGTAAATTCAGCAGATTAGTTCATAACATAAGAAGATTAATCAAATTATTATATGTGCATAGGAGAGTGCAAACACCTTGTTGCTGTGTCTTAGCTGGTGGAAATTTCTTAAGCTACATTGTCATGACTATGTGACTAGGACTGCAGAAATGAATTGCAGCGAGTGTTTCAGAACAGCTGAGATCCAAAGAAGCACTGTTTATTTCAAACAGGTTTTGAATCAAAGGATCTTTTTAAAATGTAAAGTGTTGAAGATTAAAAGTTCTAACCATATAATTATTAAGTATACTTATGCCATGAGGTAGTCAGCAGTACTACATTTAAAAAAAAAAAATTGCGTATTTCTGTTTATTAATCTGTCCTACATTACTTTCACTCAAAATAGTTAGTTAGGAGATAGTTAATATATTGAAACTGTGATCTTGGATTGACAGTATCAATATTCTTTGTCAAAGTATGTTAACTGCATATAACTATGGATTTTGATGACTATTTATTGCCTATAGGTAGTCCTATCTGACTCAAACTGTAGACACAGATTTATTTAAAGACATATATGTGTCTGATAGACATTTGTATCTCTAACTGCAAATAAATAGAAGTTAAAATACAGCTTTATGCAGAAAGAGCATAAGGCAGTTCTAGGAAGGATTTTATTTTTCTTCACTCAATATGACAAGAGTTACATGTTTCTCCCAAAGTTGACAAGAATTTTAACATAATCTTCAGCGCACATCACTGCTTCAATTTGATTAACTGTGTGTGCATTTGCATGCAAAAGAACTGACCTAGTAATTACAGTGTTCCTGGACAGGGATATGATGTCAATATTTATATCAATAAGTTAATACAAATGTATGGTGTCATCAGGAATCCATTATGTAAGGCTTTACTAATGATCAATGCTTTTGAGACACTCCAGAAACATTTTTAAACACTTGAGGAGAGAATAACCTCTTCTTCCCGTAGAAGTTCTTGGGCAGGTAAGTGGAACAGAGGTGGACCCAAAGGCTGAGTCTGGGAGGAGGGAGGGAGGCACGGGGACAGAGAGGTCTGGAAGGGCAGCTGCTTTATGGGCTGGTTACAGCTATCATGGCACCAATGTGCATCCTGGCAATGAGCACCACTGCACTGGGAGACAAGAGGGGTTTTCCACATGATAGGTCAGACCAGCATCTGTGTTGTTCTACCATCAAAAAGGGGTAAAGAATGATTAAAGAAGGGAAAAAAAATAAAAATGACACTGTCCATGTAGCTGTCTCTTCAGCAGGTGACACAGGTACTTTAAAACACAGTTGTCCTTTTTAACAGAGATAAGTCTATGCTATGTTTTGCGATTACATTATCTTAACAAATTGCAAAAAATATATGCTAACAGATGCTGCTAAATTTTTGGTGTACTATGTATACATGTATGCAGGCATCCAACATCCAGAAAGAGACACATTTTCCTTCTCTTTCGCATTTCTTTTAAATTTCAAAGGCCCTTTAAAATTTTCTGTGTGAATGGCTCAATGGAGAAATAAATTCTTGATGTTATTCTGGAGCTTGCTACTGGCATGTAATACAGCACCCAGTGCCATAACCATTAGAAATACATACGAGACAAAGTAAGAAACTTAACCATTGTCAGTTTGGAATTTGTTAACTAAAGTAGATGCCCTGTTATATAAAAAAATACTGTTATGTAATGACTACCAAAAGTGGAATATAACAGACTGGAAAAAAAAAAAAAAGTATGACTGTTCCACAAAACTACAAGAAAAGCTTCCATATATGTGCAACGCTGGGATGATTTATCATCAAACTGATAAAGAACACATTTGCTTATGAAATAGAAATTAATTCTTAATTGAAGAAGTTTTTATGATATTCACTGTTTTTGTGCAGATGTTAGCAAGTACAAAACATGGTCATATAAAGCCAGTAAGAACCTCATGAAAAACTTAGCAAGGAACAACAATATTAACTGAACTTTAAAGAGAAAATATTAACTACAGTAAATCTGCACTCCATGGATTACAAAAAGTAATTATAAATCTGTTTGTACACTTTTTTGTGTTTTAGAACTCATATTATTATAGCATCTGGCATTTTCCTTCCTTTTTTTTTTTTTTTTTTTTTTTTGTGTCCATATTAAGTCTAGAAGCTAAAGCTTATGAAAGATAGTAAATTTTGTAAATCTTTGCTCCCTAGTTTGACATTTCCTCTGTTCCCATATGCCACATGTTTGCTACACTTGAGACAGCATTAGGCAAAGGAAATTAATATCATTGCTATTTGAGTTTGAGAAGAAAACTTTTCTTCTCTCACCAAAGCTTACTTTAAATCTTAGCATGAATATTTTCATTGAAGCAAATCTAAAGAAATAGAATGGATTTAATTGAGTTAGGAATCCAAATCTCACAAGACTGAGATAAAAAGCTTCCTCAAGTACCTTTGTGGATCAGGTAAGCACACTGATGTGCCTAGATGCATTGAATTTCAAAGATGAAACCAAAACATCAGAGAACTTCCCTATCCCTACAAAAATTAAGACTTGTTATATAAAGTAAACAAAATACATTCTTATATTCAAATAAATTTTTGCATCCTGACTCAATGAACACCATCAAAATATTTTTGGAATGAAAAACTGAGAGAATTTTCAATCAGAAAAACTGAAAGACAAATTTTTGATTTTTTTTTAATTTATATTTTTTCTATTTAGGTTTTATGAACAGACACAGAACATGTATTTGATTGTGAAACTGCTTTTTCCTACAGTACAATTGACAATTATGATCAGGTCAGATTTGCCCTAGCAGCCACATTTCTTAGTACTCATCTCATACAAAATCCTTGCAGCCATAAAACCGCTTGATGAATGATGACAACCAAATTACACCACTAGACATAGAGTTCAGCATGAAAGTTGCACAGGAGAAAGGATTTGGCTTCGGACATCCAAATCACAACGTCCAAGGTAAAAAACAAAAACAAAAAACAAACCCAAACAATTTTATGCTGATTTACGTCAAGAATTGTTTCAGTAGCCCCATACTAGCTACTATGAAGAAAATTATTCCAGCCCAAAACATCACAACATCAAAATGAAATTCCAGAGATTGGGTTAAAACAACTTCAGAAGATATGTTTCAACTACTCTTCACTCTAAAGCTATGTAATGTAGCAGACTTTCATTGAAAACTTAAACCTTATAAATTCCACCAAATAAATGAATAAATAAATAAATACAGAATGTTGCACTGTCTATATAGTTATAAGCTGGCATGCTCGACTGGCAAAGTACGGGCTGAATGCTTATAAACATTTCTCAAGGAGGGGGTAAAGATTTCAGCCCAGTGCTGTTGTCCAACTTTTTCCTGGGTGTTTAACCTATGCAATCAACATTTGTACAATATTTATGTGGTACTCATTACGTATTTGTTGCTCATCATCAAGAGGCCAAAGACAAGGTTCTTTGTAGCAATTTCGCTGGGAGAAGCGACAGCTCTCTACTACAGAGACAGGCAGCTATTGACCACAGAGAGAGGAAAGTTCCACAGATAATAATTAATGTTGTGAAGTTGAGATCACATTCATAGATAAAGTTGGCATCAAGGCAAAAAATTCAGATTAAGGCTGGGAGATCTTTTTGTTACTGCTGTCATATTTGTTTATGCTTTGCAGCACAGTTAACTTCATCAACAGGCAGCAACAACAAAATCCCTGTGTTTTAATTGTTTCTATCTGTTCTAAATCTTAAATTTTCCTTACAAATGCTTTCCATAGCAAAAATTACAACTCTGTTTTCAGAATACTACCCCTTTGCTTTGAATAAATTGAATCTCATGGTTTATCCTCTTCCATAGACAAGAGAGATTCCTTAGCTGACCAGTAACTATTTTCTATGATTACATTGGTCTTCTCTTTCTTAGTCATTAGATGGATCCTTACAGGATGTGTCAGCTAAAGAAGCCTGGCACACAGACCAATAGGGCTATGAATTATAGCATGATATAGGATGGTAATGATATTCCCCCTGCCCCATCCCATCTTTTCTTTCTTTAAAGGAAGAATTATTTTTCCCGTGAAATGCACACCACCATAAAACAAACTAACAACGTATAATAACCTATGCTTTCAGCTAAACCTAGTACTCACATGCCTGTCTAATGATGGAGATGTTTCTTTAGTCCAGATTAGGCACTAGATGTGACTGCACTGGCTAAACATAAGACATTTCTTACTTTCTATGCTTCTAGTTAATTGTATAGCATATGATCATGTTTAAGTTAAGTGAAAAACTAAGCTACTTTTAATAATTTTTCGGAACATGTTCAAAAATCCACCAATGTAAAAAAATAAAAAGAAATGTCTAGCATTTAAATTAAAGAAACTCATACTATGCCTTTCCAGTTACTGAAGGAATAAACATTTTTATAAAGGAATTAAATGAAATTAGAAATGGTTGTAAAACCGCTTTATAATCCAAATATTCCACTGAGAGTAACTTTTACTAAGTGATGTTTCACTCTAATCTCTGTGCAGCCTTTTTGCTACCTCAAATGCACCAAGGTAAAGAAAATGCTAGTATATTTTTCAAGATAAGGTCACAGAGTTGAAACAGATTTTAATCTGTGATTATTTAAAATTTCTTTAGGGATTGTTCAGTTTAGTAACTAATTCATCTATCTATCCTCACTGTCCTCCTCTGCACATATATGCACACTTAAGTACACAATTTAATTATTAATGAGGAATTTCACTGCACAGAGTAAAGGAATACCGATGAGACAGAAATCTGAGTGCAAACTGGAGCTGTGCAATTTGAGGGTCACAGGTGTCATAGCCTGCTAATCCTGTAGGAAGGCAACATGTGGAATGCACAAACATAGGCTCAGATTTATGCCAGAAAAGATGTGACTGAAGTAGACAGACACAGAACCCATAATCTGTACAGTCAAAGATGAATTTGTGTTTATATGTCCAGCGTGAGAGGAAAAAAGGTCTGGGAGCTTTTTCTGTCAGAAAAAGGTAACTGCTTCCCTCTTCTTCTCTCCATAACTAAAAGGAATAGAAGTAAGGGGAATTAAGTAAAAAAAAAAAAAAAAAAAAAAAAAGTATATTAGCAGTATCAGACTTTTGAAAGACCAAGACTGGATAATTTTAAAAAGCAGAGAAGAAGACATATGAAAAAACAACATAGTTAATAAAGTTTCACTTTTGTTTGTAAACACCAGTGCTTTATATTGCTTCTTGTTTTGTCTGGTTTCTCCTCACCATCCAAGTATTTTTCATATAAATTCAACAAGAAACAAGTAAAATTCCCGGAAAAGTTCATATTACCTCCCCAAATTTCCTTTTCTGCAGTAGTTACATCAACTTAGAAAATTTTCCAACACTAAGTTTATGCATGAATGTGCTTGACTACTTTATGATGTGTTAAGCTTCAGGTCTCTCCCTTATTTTCTTTTCTGGAAAGGACTGCAATTTCTGGCAGAAATATATAAGAAGATATAGAAGAACCTAAAATTGCAATATCGACTTCTAAATTTCTACCAGTTCAAATATGGGGAGGAAAATTCATCTGAATATATAATACTTTTTGATAACTAAGTTATTCATTCTGCATGGACTTCCTGCAGTTTCTATGCCTTGGAGAATACTTGGGACATTCTAGTTGCTCCAACCGGTGTTGAGACACCAGGTTAACTGCCTGAAATGGGGATAGAACAGGAGAGTGATAGTCCACCAGGACTCACTAAGGAAAAAATCCCAACATATGTAAATATACACATATGTATGTTTGGGTTTTTTTTTCCCCCCCTTAATTTTTTCCTTTTTTTTTTCTCCCTGTATAAATACTCATGCCTATTCTGAGTAAAAGAAAAAGAGGTTACATAGGTTTATAAGGCAGAGTGAGGTCAGTGCACTTCAGCCTGGCCTGAGTTTACTGGACATGAAACAGCACAGTATTAGTATAGTACAGTGCATAATCTGTTAAGTTTTGTACTTCAGGTTGGGAGCAACTCTGTGCTAATAAGACTGCACAGCTTCCAGTCTGGAGAGCTGCAAATCTCACAGCTCAATGCAGGCATGTGATGCATAATTTTCTTTACCTTTTGAAGATCAGCTCAGTCTCTGAGAGCAGTCAGAGAAGTTACATCAACCCCTCATTCAGTTTTTCACACACCTCTCCCAGGGTTTTGTGACTAGTACCATTCATTGTTCCATTTTATAGTAATAAATAAGTGCTGCTCCAGTAGGTCAGAATGGCTGTTCACATGGCATTTTTTGCCACATTAGCCAAACAGAAGGAGAAGTCATATGTGTCCCATTTGACAACTGAGTCTCATTTTACTCTTGGGCTTGTAAATGGACTAAGAAATAATATTTATCAAGTTTCTCCTCAATACCATCTTCTTAATACCAAGGGAAACTTGTCTTTAAGAGTAAAATTGTCTCCAGCTGAGCAATGTCTTCTACACCATGTTGTAGTCTGTAAGTAACTTGGCTCTTAGGAGGGTCATCAGCAGTTTAATTACCACCTTTCTCTAAATCTTGATCTTTAATGTCAATAAACATACCTGAGAAAAAGATCTGGTTTTGTTTGTGGCTTAACCATAGCAAACAAAGTGTTCTACCAGCATGAATCAAAAGATTATAGTTTTACAAAAAAGACCTGATTTGTATGAATGATGGAACATTTTGAAACAAATCTCTTTTACTTTCAGTTAACCTTTGAAATTAAAGCCAACATTTTTCTAAAGGATTATTTTTAGTTAGAAAAAATCATATTGTGACACCCAGAGCTACAAAGAGCCAGACAGAATAAAGAAAATCTAAAGTAAGATTATATGCCTCTTGAAGTGGCAATTGCAAATCAGTTCTTTAATGAGTCAGTAACCAAGAGAGGTAGGCAAGGAAATAAAACCAAAACTCAAACACATCCTCTGTGTAGTATGTGTGATATCTGATAGGATTAAACCTCACTGTATGGCATATAGTGTATTATTTCACAGATGTAATAGAGCAAATGAATGGGATGAATGGGCACATAAGTATTAATCCCAAGATTCTCACAACCTACATCCTCAGGAGTCCTGTTTTCTGTTTCCTCAGAAGTGATTCTGTAAATGATGACAGAAGAATGGAAGGCTATTTTTAATTGTAGGAATTGAATGATCAAAATTAAAATCCAGGTCTCATAATTAATTTTGAACACTTTACATGGTAATGTATGAACTCTACATGATATGACTTTTTTATTGTTATAAAAATGTTATTCATAACTCCATAGTTAAGGCCACATTGAGATTTGCACTGGAAGTGGGACTAAAATCCTTCCATTTCACACTTAATTAATTGAGCCTCTTTTCACAAGTTAACACAATATCTTCAGAGCAGAATTTACTTTTTACTTTTTTTTTTTCCCCCCCTAGAAAATATTCTCTGTTAGAAAAAAAAAGCTACAAAACTACACTGATCCATTCTGGATTTCTCTTTCACCTTTTAGATGTCTCCTATTTTTTTTTCTCAAAATTATAATAATCACACAGTTCAAACTTACATTATTTATGTATGTATATAGCCACAGTTTAGACAGGTCACATTTTAACGCAAATTTTATTCAATTTATGAGTTATAACCCTCACATAGAAGTGGAATTAGAAACCTAAGAGCTTATTTTCTCTTTTCTACTATTCAGCATCTCACCCTATCTCTAGAACTAGTTTATTTCTTCAGCTTTTTGAAGAAGAGATAACTGCAGAAGCTTCAGCAGAATTATCTGTTCAATTCACTGAAATCAGGGTGCTGCGAAATCGGGTCAATCTTAATCAAAATCCTTTTCTGAAAGGAAATTGGAAAAAAAAAGCAAATGGACAATATTAAACTAAAAATGTTTTCGCTTTTCCTTTTGAAATCGTTATAGTTTGTATTCATAATACTACACAACATACTGGACTTGAAATTTTTCTCTTTTTTTTGGTGACAAAATGGTCAAACGTTATTCATAACAAATCCAGATTTTACAATGAACCCTCCTTCACAAAACTGTATTACTATACCTCTGGACTTGCCTTATCCAATACAAATTCCTGCTTTCCTTTAATTGGAAAGCTCCTCTCTATAAAGAAGTTCCCTGATTTGGCACTTATTCAGGAGTCACTTGACTACCTGCATATGGACTGTACAAGAAACCAGTCAGCCTCTGATGAAATGTCTTTTTCTTTCCCTCTCAGCACACTGCTTTTAAAAGGACTGTCCTGTGTGGTTTGGAGTGTGGTTTATGATTAGTGGGAAAGAGGACATTCAGAATTTGCATCTAATCCATTGCAGAGATGCCAGGTATACATCTCTCCTCTGCTGTCTTACATTTTGCCTGTTCTGATGTTGCTGGAGGGGATCAGCGCAACAGGTGAATTATAGCCCAGCTAGCTGGCAAAAGTTTTAAAAGATGTATTTGTCTAAAAAAGAGAGGATCCCACTGGAGCCAAGCATAGTAAAAACGTCAGAAAATGGCAAATTAATAAGTGCCAGACACACATGAGAGAGTGGGGTTTCACTTTGGCAAAAAGGTTTTAGATATATAATGTTTTTCTGTTGTTGTTTTCCAGGGATATCAGAAATTTTGACAAGAAAATTAATTCACGTATAAGGCTGTCACTTCATCTTTGACTTCTCCATTTTTTTTTTTTAACAGATTCTTATGCTTAGTTTTTTCCTTTCTCCCAGCTATATAACAGAGCACTATAAATTTACTAAATATTGTCTGTAATGAAAAATTTTCATTATGATAACAAATAATTCCTATCACGATATAAATAAATATCTTGACAAGGAAATAGAAAAAAAGTTCTTAGAACTAACTGTGTTATATGCCAGATATTTTGTTTCCAACGTGAAATATCCTGAAGATCTATTGTGTAAAGTATGTTTAAAAGACCCCTTTGAATATTCAGTCCCATCAAGGCATTCAAACATAGAATTATTAATTGCTTTGTGAACTAAGCCCTGCTGAAAACGTGACTACATAGTGTAATAGTAAAAGAAATAACCACTGCAGATAAAAGACATCAGAATTAAACTCCAAAATGTTAGAATTAAAGAAGTTAAATAGTAGACACATGGTAATGAAAAATCATCTGAAAAATAAATAAGAAACTGAAGATTTCATAAATTAATAGTTTGATCTTTTTCTCAAGTTGCCAAGAGCTGTTTAGATTTTAATTTAATCTGCATATAAATACATTTTTCTATTCTTTATTAGACAATTCTTGACATCATAAGATCCATTTCACCAAAATGTAGAGATACTGGAGGTTAATGCAAATAACCTTTCACATGAAAATATTCAATATCCACTTGAATACTAAACAAAATTAAGTATACACAAATGAAAATGAAATCCATTGTGTTGTATCAGAGAGTAAAACTGCTCCTAAACACTATTATAAAGTGTGCCTACTAAGTACAGACTTTGAAAGAAGAAAAAATACCTACTTTTTCTCTTCCTTAAAGAAATGACCCACTGTTCTTAACAGCAGGACAAGGCCAGGTCTTCTGAGTCAAAGCTTCTAGTTGTCTATCAGCTCAATCAATGGAGGAAATAAAGATAATTTTATCAATTCTCATCTCAGGACCACTTAAAGACTTTTTTTCTGAAACTCCTTCTGGAAAGGGCCTCCTCTAATGTTTAGAAACTATCTTGTAATTTATGGCCCAAATTTAATTTATACCTTACCTTTATCTGTGGTCACTTTATATTTGCACTTCTTTGTGCAAGTATACCTCATTTATTTTCTCTTTTTTAAGACTAGCAATTTGGAAAAGCCCTACAACCACTTTATGGACATCTCTTACAGCTGTTTGAAATGCAGAGGGGAGCAAAAACGTTTTGACTCATCAGTGTTTATCTTCATCACTCTAGTACAAGTCCTTTGAACAGGTAGGATATTACTAGTAGTACCAAGAAGCATATTTTCAGCATAAAATTCTATTAGGAAAACAATGTTTTATCTTTTGAAGATACATTAAATATCTTGGAATAAGTGTACTTTAAAGATGAAATTACAAAACAGCAGCACTGATTATAATTGCTTCAGCTACTGATGCCACAAATTGGCCTCTATCAGATGGGTCAAGCTTTGTCAGAAGAAAAACAGGACCTTACTAATTTTAATAAATCCGTAAATAAATCTTTATCGATCCTCAGTGTGGTCACATCATACTTTATTCAGTTAATTTCTTTTAAGGGTTACTCTAGTTTGATTAAAACAATTCAGGTTTATACTACAGTCTGTAACAGTCCATAAAAAACGTTTTTGTGGCTCCTTAATTTTTCCCTAGTGTTCCTAACTAAACAGATTCACAACTACAGATTCATAACTGAAAATCTGATATGCTGCCTGACAGAATTTGAGATCACTCCAAGAGAACAATTACATACAATTTTCATTCTCTGTTTGGTCATTATAGTACATTATTGACATTTTAGACCTATTGCAAAAGTACATACACAGAAACAGTGGATCCCAATACAGCAATTTGAAAGACTGGAGAGATGCTCTTGTAAGAGAGAGAAAGCAATGTCATAAGCAGTATATTTCCTTCATTTCACCAAGAGATGATATTTAAGAATGATCCCATCCATATATTGTAAAACATGGAAAATTAATACTTTGGGCACTACTCAGACTATCTACTTTAGATATCATTTGAGTGTCTAACAGAAACCTGGGTTCCTTTCTACTTGATAGAGAAAGATCCGTGAGGGGGCAACCTGGAATGTGAAACACATTCCAGTGTTAAACACTTAAAATTAGGTGCTGACTAAATTGCCTGTGTATGCAGATGGAGACCCTAACAACTGAATCCTGGGAGGAGAGACATCACCTTGGAGCTGTCCCTTCTGTCCTGTGCACCTCTGCTGCAGGGACAGAACATCTGCCTTCATAGAAGTTAATGAACAAAGACAAGTTACAGCACAACAGATGATCTTAAGCTATAGCTCATTGACAGTTTATTCAGTGATGCTAGATTATGAACTGTGATGGGTCCTGCAACAAGAGTAGAGAAAAAAAAAAAAAAAAAAAGGTTGTGCTGCATAGCCACAGATAATAACCACTACAATTTCTAAGACAGAAGGTCAGCACTTGTATAGCAGAGCACATACCCATGTTTGCAAATTGACTTTCCCCTTTCGCTAAAAGGACAGAGTAATCCCCAGTTTCTCAGTGAAAGAAAATAATACTTCAGCTTTTTAGTTTTGTGTTCCATACATACCCACTAAGAAGACACTTCATCATCCCTTTCCCCAAGCCCCCTGCCAAGAGGAGGGTTGGACGCAAATTGACAAAACCAAGGTGGCATTGCTTCTGAGAAACACTGGTTGAGCATGTTTCCTCTCCTTTCAGCAAAACATGAGTATGAATCTCCAAAAATCAGCTCTCAGCAGCTGTCAAGCAGGAGTCAAGCTAGCTAGCCTGTGTGAAGAAATCAGGCAACTGAACCAACCCAGGGGCTGAAGTCAATCCTCAGTGCTCCACAGATACTCCGCTCAAAAATATTTCAAAATCCACGCACAAATACATTACAGCAGATCAGTTTCACCCAGTGAGAAACAAATTAACATCTGTCTAGAAAAGGATGCTCTGTTGTACACTTTGTCCTCCACTGCAACTTCCCCTCCAGTTTTCATTCAATTTTAATTCCTGCCCAATTCTATTTTTCTGAAGAACGAACAGCTCAGGGATTGTAGCTCTGAACTGTGTGTTTTCTAGCTAGTGAAAAATGTATGTGTTCTAGTAGGTGTTCTTGCCAAGACACATATGATGAAAAAACAAAGTGATTTTCATTATCAAGACTGTTTTGTCAGATACAGGATTTTCAGAGTGCCTGAATTCAGTAATAATACTATCTGCTATAAGAGATTAGGTAAGCAAGTGCTAATTTAACTGCTGGAAAACAGCCAAGCTATCACTACTAAACAAGAGTTACCTGAAGAGATGCATCTCAGACAAAGACAAGAGATATTACTTTAAATACCTCTCTGGTTTTTCAGTTCACCAGACTTTTCAGATTATATAGTCTGAAGCTTGCAAAGGTAATGGATTTTGCTTTTGGAAACAATTAACAGAAGAGTTGAATTTAACACACACACACACACACACACACCCTCCCCAATAATACTCTCTATGGCATAAAAACTACAACACAACAAACGTAATTTCTATAAATTCTGTAAGTTTCTGCAAGACAATCCCAGTATCTTGCCCCTTTCAGCTGCAGGAAAAGTTTATATTTTACCCACACATATATCAATGAAATACAATTAGAGACTCAGGATTTTCTGTGCAAATTCTAGTACCCATTAATAATAATAACACCAACAATAATTATAATTCTAAATTGTAAATTATACATCAGAAGAAAAAATATAGGATGATGAAAATTAAAAAAATTGCACTTTCACAAATATACAAGCTACCACACACTCTCACTGATGATTTTACAAGGGTCATTAGCTCACACAAATTCAGAATGTAAAGATATATGTGAGTAAAGTGTTAGAGGTATTTCAGCACTGTGATAATTCCCAGCTTTTTAGAAGTCTTTACAATTTTCAGTTGGATCTTCACTTTGATTAGTTAGTTCAGCACTTTTTACATGCTTTTTATAAATGTGTTGCACTGTATTTGTATTTGTATTGAAGAAAAGGCGTACTTTAAATGTATGACACTCTCTTAAATAGAAAAGTTGCTATATACATTTTTTAAATAGAAGCATTATTTACCATTCCATCAATCTCATCTGTACTCAAAGTATAAAATAGTAATTAAAGAAAAAGAATGGGAGATATTAAATAAAATCATAGAATGGTTTGGGTTGGAAGGGATCTTTAAAGGTCATCTAGTCCAACCCCCCTGCAATGAGCAGGGACACCTTCCACTAGAACTGGTTGCTCAGAGCTGTCCTAACTGATCTTGGATGTTTCCAGAGATGGGACGTCTACCACCTCTCTGGGCAACCTGTTCCAGTGTTTCACCACCCTCACTGTAAATTCTTCCTTGTATATAGTCTAAATATAGTCTCTTTTAGTTTAAACCCATTACCCCTTTTCCTATCACAACAGGCCCTGATAAAAAGTGTGTCTCCATCTTTCTTATAAACCTCTTTAAACTGAAAGGCTACTATGAAGTCTGCACAGAGCCTTCTCTTTTGCAGACTGAATAACCCCAACTCTTGTCAGCCTTTCCTCATAGGAGAGGTATCTCATCTCTCTGATCATTTTTGTGGCCCTCCTCTGGACCTGCTCCAACAGTTCCATGTCTTTCCTTTGCTGAGGGCTGAATACATTCTCCAAATGTATAAATCCAGACAAACAAAAAATTTGTAAAATCAAAGTCCGAAAAAACCCTGCAAAACAACCTTGCAAAATAACCAAAGTTGTTTCCAATGTGCAGTGCCTGACAATTTCCTAAACTACTGAAATACAAACAATTGAAAAAAAAGAAAGCAATCTGAAACCAGGCCAGAAATGAACAGAGGGGGAAAAGATACGTGCCAAAGTGAACATTTCTCAGTGTTTTAACTGGCAACCATCAGTGAAGAAGTACAGAGTTGGCAAAAATATCTCAAAACTTTTATACTAATGTTATGGTTTAACCCCTGCCGGGACCGGAGAGCACGTTGCCGGTGCCCCTCCCCCACCCTCAGCCGGTCAGGCTGGCAGTGAGGCACAAACCTGGGTTAAAATAAGAAGAAATTTAATACAACAGTGTGATAAACAATCTGAACAACAACAGTAGCAATGATAACAACAATAAACAGCAATAACAGTGAACAAGACAAACAATATACAGAGAAATACCGCAAAATGGTCACGGAACAAAGCTGACGTGTGGGTACCGCCACCAAAAAGCCAAAGAGAAAGTAAAGTCAAAGTTTCCTGCCCCTGGATCTGACGTCAGCATGGTATGAATAACCCGGCTGGAGAGCCCTTCCCCCTCTCTCTCTGATGGGGAAACTTAACCCTATCCTAGTTGAACCAGGACAACTAACCAACAGTACTTTAAAGTGGAGAGCCCAACAGTGGACCCAGAACTTCAGTTGTATCTCAGTAGGCCGGATCACCAACCATAAATTGCTGACAACACTCTGACTTATACAATCCAGAACACTGTTGGCGTTCTTTGCTGCAAGGTCACACTGGTATCTCATGTCCAAATTTGTGTCCAGCAAGGTGCCACAGGCCTCTGCAGAGACGCTTTCCAGTTGGTTGGCCCTGGCCTGTGCTGGTGACTGGAGTTATTCCTCCCCAGGGATAGGACTTGGTATTTCTTTTTGTTGAACTGCATAAGGCTCCTCTTGACCCATTTCTCCAGCCCGTTGAGGTTCTTCCGCATAGCAGTACAACTACCTGGTCTAAGAGCCACTCACCACAATTTTGTGTCCTACAAACTCACCAAGGGTTCACTCTGAGTCATTGTTCAACTCACTAATGAACATGTTGAGCAATACTGGCCCCGGTATTGACTCCTGAAATAAATCACTAGTGACAGGCCTCCAGCTGGACTTTGCAGTGTCAGTCACAACCTCTGAGCCCAGTTGTTCAGCCACCACATTTACATAGTCCTTGTTTAGTCAGCATGTCTATGAGGAAGTTACAGGAGTGTTGAAAGCCTTACTGAAAGCAAGGTAAACAGCACCCACTGTTTTCCCCTTTATCTATCAAGCCAATCATCTCAGTGAGGACTAGCAGGTTGGTAGAAGGCTATGAGGCTGGTAAATGGTACAGTATTGCCATTGTTAAGTAAAAGATCCCAAGCTTTCTGCTAGTTCTACAAGGTCTCAGGACCTTCCAGGTCTTGTTTGGGCTTCTCATGGCCTGCCTGGAGCTTTCTTTTAACAGTAACAGCAGTTTTCCTAAGGACATGGTGGCTATTGCCTAATTTGTTTTACGTTTGTTTAATGCCATGAAAATATGTGAAGTACTATTGAGCATAATTTTTATATATATCAACAAAGAGATGTGATCAATGAGGAGGGGCTCATCCAATGCTGCAGTAAGTGGGGTTCCCAGCATCAGGAGGCATGTAAGATTGCTGTCCCTTTTCTACTACTTCTATTCTCTATACAATAAATCAGTTTACTAATTTGAGTGTTGGTGCCTTTCCTACTGTGATCCCCCCAAAACTGGCATATCCTCAGTACCAAAAAGTGACTGAACAAAACTTTGCCTCTCCACTCACACTGTGTCAATGGCCTTATGACTCAGAGGATCAGTGGAAGGATGAGCATAAAAGCAGTAAAGGGCACGGATACAAGAATGTATGTGTGTAGCAATTTTAATTACAGTGTTTATATTAATTTACAATTTTTTCCTGTACCAGCATTATTCTTTTTCTTTTAATCTGCTTTTTAATAACAATTAGATATGAACTAAAAATAATACCATGATTTTAAAATCTGATGGTTAAAATTTTAACTGTTATTTTAACTGTTATTTTAATCTTACGTAAGATGAGTAGTCCCTCTTTTTTGCCCATAACAAGAATGAGTGAAATAGATCACTGGAGAAGACGGAAAGATTTTGAGTGTAAAACCAGATGGGTTTAAAACTTAAAATTAGTTAAACCATGAACAATACACTGTTGAAATAACTCTGGCATCTATATGACTTCAATAGAGAAACAATTAGGTTATTTGTGAGCTACTGCTGCTCTTTTGTCTTAAGAAGTCACTGTACCATCATTAGCTTATAAATTGCTATGAAAGGTGATAACAGGGATGAACAAAAAACTGTATGTGCATTGACATTTACTACTTCACACAGCAGAAATTGCTATATCCACACATATTTTAGTTTTGGTATAAAATCAGTTCTTCCTGTTGGCCAACTCCAGGCATCCAGTCTAATGGCAATCAAATATACTGTTAGCCAAGAAACAAAAACGTTTAATGGACAGTCTTTACAAAACAACATTATCCAATATATGTGAATATTACAAAATTAATTAAAATATTAAGGATTGAAATTAATAACTGCAATATATTAAAAGTATGACAGATCACAAATGAGTGATAATACCAAAATATGTTTTATCGCTTTTACAGAGAGGATGAACTTCACAGGTATGGTATTTTAGAGCAACTAATAAAAAACCCCAAAACCTCATAACTTTTCCTTATTACCTATACTTACCTCATAATTGCATTTGTCTTCTGTGGATTCAGAAATCCCTAAACTGAGCATTTCTAACCGTTCAGTTTCAATATCTTTTTTAAGATAAGTGACCATTTACAGCTTGGGCTACTGACCTGGTTTTAAAAGAACAAAAAAATTAACAATGCATATAAACAAGATTTTATCTATATTTAGTTCCCCTTTTACACAGGAGCGATTAGCTCAATTTTCATAATTTCAGATGACAAGCTGTCAAAGACATGTTTCTCCCCCTCCTGATTTACCATGAAAAAGCACTACCTCTTTCCTATTAAATTATTCAGAATCACTAACCAGAATATTTAGTCTGCTCTTTTTTTAAAAAAAAGAAAAAAGAAAACATGCAGTACTGCAAGACAAAGCTGTGTATGATGTATATGAGTTTACACAAATGTGCCATTTTTCTTCTCCCAGGTATCAGACCAAGTACTGCATATATATGTGTTGGGATTCTCAGAGGGTAGCAAGAATATTTATAGAGAAGAGGTGAATTAATGTTTAAAACCCTAAGTATTGATTTATAAATCCAGTAAAACAAATCAGTGAAACATGTATTTCTTGAAATAATTCTGATCTTGCTTCTTTCCCACACATCCTAAAAAGACATTTGATATACTAGATGAGGCACTGTGCAATGCTGATATATACATGTAGGGAAAAAAAATACTCTATTCTCACTTCAGATGTACTATGCTGGTAGTTAGAGTTCAGGAGGCATACAAAATACTTGGTTTTCAATTCTATTTTCCTCTCCAAATTTCTTTCAGTTCACTAGAAAGTATATTTCTCCTTATTGAGTTCTGTTCTTAGTTATAATACATTTTTATTAATGTTATCAGTCTGGCTTTGCAACTTGAAGGGTTTGCTATTGCCTCTCCCAGTGGGATCTGAACCTGACAAGGAAGAGGAGGAAGAGCTAGAAGCATAGCTGTCAGTGAGAAGCAACTTTGTGCTAACTGCCATGTTCTTGGCAGGTCTTCTCTAGACATGAAAACTTTGATCCTGAAATACTTACACAAAACCTTATTTTAAAGAATTTGAATGGCTAAAGACCTCCCACATGCTAAGGGTTTTTCAGATGTCAAACGCCTGCAAAACCAAGACCCAACAGACTCTCCTCAGCTTCTTTTTCTTTGGTGCTTTTCCACCCTCCCTTATACTATTTCAAGCAAGTAAGAAGCTGTGAAGCAGATTTGATGCGGTAAAGCACACAAACACAGGGAGCATGTTCATGAATGGTATCTGCAGTTTAAATGTGATAGGCAGAAGGTGATCTTCCTCTATTGCATCCTTGGCTTACTGAAAGCCACATTGTAATTCAGTATGCTTTCCCACATGTCAGTGAGGAGTCCCATTTTCTGAAGCTTTTGCCAGAATAGGCACAAATGAATAAGCATCATACAGCATAGAGGCTCTCAAAATTTTTCAGTGCCTTAGACATCAGTAATTATTTACTCAGGAAGCATATAGAGGAATTAATCCCTACCTGAGAACCATTTGTTGTCGCAGCAATAAAACCCCTAAAATCAGCATGAGTTGTCCATACTTTCATAACAGAGCTCTTTTTTCCCCTCTAAGTTTCATGTAATTGCATATTCAGAAAAATTCAGTGCAGCAGCCTTCAGATTAGCATATCATATGTCTTACAGACCTCATTAGGAAAAAAAGGAATTGTGTGAAAAAACTAATTAATTTTAAGGTTTCAAACACATTAAATTTGCAAGTGGATGTTAGAATTTTGTATCGTTTTTCTCTGGCATATATATTCATTGTGTCTATATAAAGTGTAAGTGTAAGTATATGTATGACATGGTTTAAAGAGTGTTAAGGATGCTTTTAATCTGGTAACAATGAAGATCAAAGCTAGCAGAGCTTTTCTATTTTCTTCTATTTACTTCCTAATTTCAAAGAAGCCTCCTCTCCCCCTTGTTCAAAACGGAATAAAGAAAACTCTTCTCAGGAAAGCAAACACATAGACAAAAAAAGCCAATTACCAGGCCTGAGATTCAGAAATGAAAAAAACCTGCAAGATCATGAAATGGAAAACACCTACTCATATATAAGATTATTTCCTTTCTTACTGCTGTTTCACACACATACATTGGGTTTATGACTTGGGTTATGATTATGCAACACATACATAACACTTAACTACATCTTTTCCTTTCTCTATTTTTCTTCCTCCTATTATATTTAAACTGTGACTCATGTGTACTATTAATTTTAATCACAGTCATGAAAAATCCACAGAATTGTCATAAAGTCTAAGAAAACATGGTTAAAATAAAAGGAAAAAAAGCTCACTGAGTTTGAAATGATTGATTCATCCAACTTGTTGAGCAGCTTTTGTGCTATATAACTTACAGAGTTATCAGTAGCAACACCACAGTTAATGCTGTGATGAAATGTGCACTTAAAGCAGGATTAAAATTCTTCCATTTCATCTTTTGGTGATAAAAATTAGATTCCAAATGATGTAGCAACTCTTCAGAAGATAAATATGTACCAGGCAATTTACAGATGAATATTTGAAAATAATTCCCTATTAAACATTTTCCCCAAGAGCCTTAATGCACTGGTATCACCTTCCTATCAAAAATGTAATGATTTTTAAGAAATATGCCCTAGTCTTGAAACCTTCAAATTCAAAAGGCTTTTTAGGTAAGCGTTTAAACACTGTTACTGACCTTGTTTCTCTTTTTCTTGTAAAAATCAAACAAGACCATGTGCTAAAACTTTCAGCTGTGCCTAGACCATGTAAACACCTCTGAGTTTTATTTGAACTAGCACCTGGTCACCTCCATAGCTCTGACTGCAGTTTTCACTGCAGTCTTGCTCCAGATTGATTATGAAAACAAGAAATTCATGTCAACACTAAGAAGTCCTAGATGTTCCCCAAACTTTTTTTACTGGAAGATCCAGAAAATTCATGCAATTCCTTAAGCCGAGGAAAAAAGTATCATGATATGCAGCCTTCAATTAACAACGATAACAGTCATGGATTTTATATTGACCTCCTCGGGTATCTCTTCCTCTCTCAGATGAGGGATGGGGTGAGGGAGCTACATGTGCACAGAAGGGCTGCAGTAGCCCAGTGGAATTGGAACAATTGCAATTCACCTCAGCTACCAGGACATATATTTACCATGAACCAGATAACACAATAACACAAAATAATTTCTGACATGTTTCTAAAAATGTTTTTTTTTTATGAAAACCAGCATTTTATAATAATATTTAAATCTTTTAACTAGTTACAGGGTTTTTTCTGTCACAGAGTGATGGCATCTTTTGCATTGTGTTTAAGTAAAGAAGCAAGGAATACTGGATAAAAGCAAAGGTTTTATACTGACAATATTCAAATTAATTAGAGATAATCAATAGATCATTGTGAATAACTTAAGCAATCCACTGTGTTTATAAAATAACTACAAATAACTCAAGATATTTAAAAAAATTTTTTTTCATCCTATATCATAAGGGCTTTTTCCTACAGAGAGACCTTATTAATTTTATGAAATTACCGTGAAGCACATTTTAATGTGATTAACGTTTTCATTCACAGATACCAACATAAATGACACAAGTGTGGTATTGAATTTGTAATATTCTTTATGTTGAAGTCTCATGGTGTTTACCAAAATGATTAAAAATTAATACCAAAGTAATATATTCCTGCAAAATTGATAGGATCCTATCTAGTAGTTACCAGAGGTTCCTTGAACATAAATCCTAACTAGAGTTATGCTGTGCAAACTGTCATTTTAATCTCCTTAGTTTCTTTTAAAAACTCACCATGCCTATGTTATTTGTGGAAACCTCAACAAGTCTCTCTCTGGGTGGTGTGCAATGAATAATTTTTTTTCCAATATACAATACCTTGTATGGAAACATTAAAGCCAACAAAAGACTTGTGATTTTATATTGTTATTTTGTCATAAAATACATTTTAGACGGTTTAGACACTCTTAAGTTGTGTCAGGATGAAAATTACCAGTAGAATGCACAAAAGCCCAACCTAAATATTTGCAAGACCACAGTATGTATCATTTTAAAGAGAAAGACTGTGGTGCCTACACAATTGTTGGAAAGAACCATTGCAGGTTGCGAATCTTAGGTGCTGTGTAAGAACTAAAGATACTTAACAGTTAATATTTGACTTCACTCTGAGGCAAACTCATCAGCAAGACTGCAAAAGCTAACTGGTAAGCACCTGACTGTTGTCAGATCCAGCCTTCTGTTTTGCATGAAGAGTCACAAATGAAGCTTTGGAATTCTCATGACCTTATACATAGCCTCCCGCAGACAAATGGTTCTGGTTCAAGACTTTCTGAAGGAAAATTACATAAGCTGAAAGACATTTAATTTTATTCAGTTAATTTAATTTGTGTTTGATTTGTGACCTGCAGAGGCAGTTGCATCATCTCTTTCTCTGAAATAAAGTTCTCTGAGTATAAATTAGTTGGAAATCCTGCCATGCCATTCTTTCCAAGAGGTTTTAAATTTTGCACCCTGCTCTAGGTCTGCTTAAGCTTTGCATTATCAAAAGGCAGCTACAAAGTCTAGTTTTAAGCAACTTGAGATCAAAGCAAATAAGGATGTACTTAGTCAGTACACTAAAGGATCTCAAACTGTATTTCCTATAGCTGTTCCCCAACAGTGATGTCAGATAGTTCACTGGTGAGTCTTTCATGAAACTTTCCAGTACCCCAATCTGTCTCCCAACCTATTCAAATGCCACTGGTTTTGAGTACAGTGAAAAAACTGAAATACTAGCATGAATTGGCCTTACACAATTATTAAAGTCCTTAGCCATCAAAAAAAAGTTTTTTAGTTTATTTTGCTACATTCAGACATGCATGCTGCCAAAAACCAAATGGCTGGCTCTGCTGGAAATCATATAATGCTACATAGCAATGGCAGGATTTTTAATTTTATTTAGAGAGAAGTAATTGCGGAGGCTGTTCTGCTGTCCAAAAATAGTTATCTGCAAAAAAAAAAAAAATTTACATTTGCATTTTATAGCCTCTTCACTGAAGTATTTTTCCTCAAAATATGTTTTCAAGAAAAGTAAGACATTTTTAGCTACTTATTAGAAAACAGTAAACATGCAATATATATTATCAAAAAGCCCCTGCTTTATTTCACAGTAAAAGCTTCTTTTTTGGAATGTTTTAAATGAAATACATAACAGAATTGTCACCTTATTTTGGAGTTTAAAATATAAACAAGGTCACTGTAAAATACAGAGCATAAAAACTTATTTTCTGATGGGGAAAAAAATTGAGTCAGTGCCACGCTATAAAGTTAATTGGACCGCTGGGAAAAGATATTTCAGATAAGGAGCTACAGTAGATATTTCTTTACCACCATGTATAGATATTTTTTTCTGAATCAATAAGTTTGGTTACATTTTCTCTAAGAGGGTAATTTAAATTATGCATAAAGCTTCTCTCTAATCTATTTTATGCTAATATACTAAAATACAACGTGCAAATCTTCAGCAAGATGCTCTTGCTGGGAAATGAAGTTCACTGAAAAAGGCTAAGTTTGCAAAAAGTTGTGAAGGCCTGTTTCTTGTTTTCTGGACCTGTCCTCAGCATAGATTGCTTGAATCTTTGTTTTCTATATTCTGGACAGGATAACTGCTATAATATGCTGACATGAAATGCTTTGCACTTATTCTAAGCAGAAGAACAGAGGTTACAACCAGATCAGTTGAGCCAGAGTTACTGCTCCTCATTTATTACTTTCAGTAATAATAACACTATGCTTTAAGCAGAACTATTTATTATTGGTCATGTCTTTTAGTAAAGTTGAAAACAGAGGAAGAAGAAATTCAAACTAAGAAGATACGTGATATACAGTAAGTATGATAAATCATACTTACCAAGTATAATTTATCCACGGATGACTCTTGTGACTACAATTAAAACTTACAATAATGACATTATCAGATGACTCTGATGTTTCTTGTGATGACTATTTAAAATCAGAAATGCTAGCTTAGGCTGGGGGCACATAGCAAGCTTTACAATTCCTTTAGCTCTACCTGTTGATCTGACCTTGACCTTAGCTGACGTGTTTAACTTGTCAGCCTCCAGATGTAAATAACTTCCTGAAGAATGAAGACGAACACAAGCTTTTTGTTTTCAGCAGAGTAAAGCAGGAGATGGGAATAAGGATAAGAGATTTTACACATCCTATATGAGAATAGGAAGTACAGATTACTCAAAAGGATTTTTTCCAAAGTACTGACATAGCTCTTAGAGCTTTCGACAAAATGCACCTTTGAGCAGAGTTAAAAAATACACTATCCTTTAAGAAAGTACGCAGCAGTCGGTACATATACATGTTATGTATACAGCATTTCTAGTGCTAATTGATCTTTCAGTTATAATATTGGCATTATATTATGAGGTACAATCTGGCAAGAAAAAGAATAACTGTACAAGTGAATAGTAAGTTTCATTAAAAAGTACTTCCAGCAGGCAATGATTTGCCTCAAGTGACTCCTTCCTTGAAAATGCAATGTAAATTAAAGGCCAGCTTGTGTAACAGAACTTGATACTAGTTCACTGATATTTTTTTAATACAAACATTCCTACGAAAGCTTTTATATAAACCTTTATTTTGAGGCAAATGTGATCACGCATCTTCAGAGACATACAAATTAAAGAGGAAAACAAACCATTGTAATAATGGATAAAGATTTAATTTACATTCCATTTTCTACATACACATAGGGAAACCACAAATCATTTGATACAGGACGGTCCTTTTTATATGTGTGTACATATAAGAACAGTCTCTTAATATCCTTCCAGCTGTTTTTGACCTCTTCACTCAAATGACACCTTTCAATGTTAAGACTGAAATATCAGGCAGTGAAGGTCTAGCTGTATTGCTAGGGTTGCTGTATTGCTATGAAACCCACAGATGGGCTGCAAACATCTTCTGGATAAATAATATTTATCATGTACCTACTTCTCATCTGCATTACAATCATCAATATATCTTCTCCTCCCCCAATCATTTTAACATTTTAACCTCTCCACATCTGTTAGAAAGTGTCCTAGTACCAAATTATTTAGCTTTTTCTCTTCCTTTTTTTTTTAATTTTTTTCCCCTCACCAGTTCGCATTATTGTGAAATCTAGGACAGGCATCATTCAGTCCTGAGCCTGAAAAAAAACAGAGGATCTCTTGATCCTCCTGAGTCAGAAGAGGTTTCTTTATGCCACAGGAAGGGAGTTAACTGACAATTTTATAATAGGATTCACTACAGGAGGTAAACCAAAGCAGAGGCGTTACTTCATGCTTGGTACACTAGTTTACTGATTTCGATTATATAGTTACTGGCACATAAAGAAAGAAACTCAAAGGTGAAACAAATCCTTTCAGGATTATTGGAGAATGCATTTACAGAAATAATTATCTGATTATTAAATCTACATTCACATAAGGAAAATTCACCATTAGTCCCTTGCTGTGAAGCAATATAAAATTAAATCACATAACATCAGGCACCTCAAGTCTGGGACAGAGACAAAAATTTTAACATTTTATGTTTAATGCGTTTGATGGTAGGTAAAATGAACAGTAAAGATACTTCTGGTCTTATTGCTTTCAAAAGGATGTTACTGGTGGCATTCAGTAGAGTCCAACTACTGCAAGCTTAAATGGCAATCTTCATCTGTTCTTCATATTGAATGTCCTTCTCTCCTAGCTTTGTTTCATTTTGTTTCATGTGATTTGCAAAGTATTTAGGGCTAGTACAGTGCCTTTACGAGCATGTATACAGTGCTGACCACTGCCAGACTTTGGGCTGTACTAGACACTGTAGTAATACTATGGTTATGATTTACCGTACTTCTTTCATCCATGAACAGTGTAACTAAGTGACTTAAAGCTCTCATTGCTTTTGATAATCTATTTTTTTATTATGGCAAATATGGGAAGACACTTGTAATTTGGTGGTTTAACCCCAGCCAGGAACTAAACACCACACAGCCACCTGCTCACTCCCCCCACCCAGTGGGATGGGGGAGACAATCAGAAAAAAAAAAAAAAAAAAAAAATTGTGGGTTGAGATAAAGACAATTTAATAGGACAGAAAAGAAAGAAAATAATAAAAATGGTAATAATAATAATAATTGGATTAGAATATACAAAATAAGTGATGCTCACCACTCACCAACTGACACCCAGTCAGTTCCCAAGCAGCCGTTCCCTGTCACCATTGCCCCCAGTTTATACACTAGGCATGATGTCATATGGTATGGAATACTTCTCTGGCCAGCTGTCCTGACTGTGTCCCCTCCCAGCTTGACGTGCCCCACTAGCTGTCTTGCTGGCAAGGCATGAGAAGCTGAAAAGTCCTTGACTACTTCGCAACATCTAAAAGCATCTGTTTGTTATCAACATTATTTTCATACTAAAATCCAAACCACAACACTATACCAGCTACCAGGAAGAAAATGAACTCTACCCCAGATGAAACCAGGACACATGGTAACAGCCTCTTGAGACTTAAAAATAAAACTAAAAAAAGACACAGTAAAATGCTGTTTTGTGATAAGACCACAAGCAGAGAATGATGAGGAATAGAACACTCCTTTCAAGCCCCCTCTGACAAACCTGAGAATTATTTTTTTTTATTTAGGGCATACAGATGAGAACTGTTACTCCAATAAGAATGGAATGCCTACGAAATGGTAGTTCTGTGAAAAGAAAGCCCAGCTGAAAAGAGTGGTACTGAAAGAAATGTTGTGTTAACATGTTTTTTTTGTTTTAAATAAATTTTATTGTCTCACTCCTTAATTTCCAGTATTGTATAAAATCTGTCTACATGCTTCAGCACTCAAGAGGGTTGGTAAATCTGACCTAGAGCTGGTTTCCAACTGAAACATAATGTTGTATAAAAGCCTTCTTATTGCTCTTTTCTTACCCACAGATATGATCTATTTCTTCAAATCAAGCTGTACATAATCTGTGCTGTGTCAGAAAACTCACTCATGCACTCACACGGTGCAAAATAAGTAAACAAGAGTAGTTATAATAACAATAATGCAACACACACCCACTCACTAATATTTCAGCTTCTGCCTTGATTTACCTAAAGGGGAAAACCCATATCAGTTATTGGCTCTTACTGTGATCATTTGACATAAGACACTTGTTGCAGGTTCAGCAACATCTTACTTCACAAGTAGATTTTACTGTTATATATCTGTTATCAAGAGCATCAGTGTTGTAAATATCTCTGCTTATCACTGTATGTATTTTTATAATCGCTGACCTCTTTGTGCTCTGAGCTCAGAATAGTCCCATATCCTTCAGCAGCAATTCTGTACTTTCACCAGGTATGACTGTGATATACCTTCCTGTCACCTCCTGGCAAGATGCTTGGTTGCAATTTTCACTTGAACTATAAATCTTTTTTTAAGTAGGTATTTCTTTAGTTTATGTACTCAACAAGCTGGGGTTATTTTGTTTGATTTTTTTTTTCTTTTTCCTTCCACAAAGTAAAAAAGAAAGCCTTAAATAGATATTCTGGAATGTGTAAAATTTCTCTTATTTTTTTAAGTTGTGAAGTCTGCAAACCTTTTGACATATACGAGACTATTAATTTACCTTCACTCTAATCTGTCATACCTACCAGACTTGTTTAACTTTTTCCTGACTCTCCTATCTTTTTTTTTTTTTTTTTTGTTAGCACTCTGCTCTCATATTTTGGGCTTTCAACCCTGTGGCCATGACCATCTCTTTGTGTATATGTGCATGACACAGTTACCTGTAACTGTGGATGCAGTAATGCGATATAAATATCAAAGTGTAACAGTAATGTTTGAACATCTCTTAACACCTTTGTCTCCTGTTTTTGATCTTATCTACCCACATTAAGTAAAGCTGATGGTTTATAAAGAATTTAGATTATGAGCTTTGCCACGAGATATTGTTGACAAGTATAATCAATGATAAAATAATAAAAATTTAGCATCAACAACCTATGAAATTAATCTTAATTTTCTGAAAAAAAGTGAATCATCCCTCCTCCACCCTTATATTGCTTCAAGAACTCTATCAGCTTCAATATAACATAAAAAAAGCTACTAAATCTTTCTTCTATATTTTGAAAGATACATTGACTTGAACTGAAATTTGACTGGATATTTTCAGAAAGGTTTGGAGGTGTCTCATCACTGCACTTGTAACTGGGTTGCTAATGCAAATCTGAGTACACAAATCTCATTTGAAGGGCAAAGCCTTTTCCTGTCCAAATTTAATTTTATGAGCACAAAAATTAAGGTCAACAGGAAACTGTCTTCCCTCCTTAAGTCTCAGACTGCCAGAAAACACGATGTTTACACTGCATTTTCCACTTCAGCTAACTACAAAACCTTCCATTACAAATCCTACTGTTTTACCAGAATGCTAACCCTCTAAACCATAAAGTCAGTCAGCTCGAAAAATATCTGTACTACAATAAAGTGATGTATTACAATTCCCCAGATTCCCAATTCTTCTTGTCATCTAAGGCTAAGAGGTACTGTTACAATAAATTTTCTGTGTAAATTCTAAGAGGCCAATTGGATGCAATAATCATTTCTCGTTTTATGTAAGAACAATATATATTGGATAAAAAGAAATGGCAGGCTTAGGATTTTAGGGTTTAGCCTAGTTATAACTTGTTACTTGTAAAGGATCCTTCCCAATAAATAAGCTTGTTGAGTTTCTTCAATAAATGCATTTTTCTTTCTTTTGCTGATCATTTTTACTTTCTTAGCTACTTGACTTTGCAATTTATCTACTGCACTCCCTAGGTTCTTTTCACAAGGCACCAACAATTTTCTAATATGACGTACCATACTACATCTTATTTCAGCTTTCTGGCTATGACTTCCAAAATTAACACCCAGGAGAGAAAGAGATTGGTGATGCAAAACATATATTTGCAGTAAGAGATACACACATATAGGAATACCTGTACAGTCCACTCAAGGCCTATCTATCACTCCATCAAAATTCTATAAAAAAATCTCACCTGTCATCCGCTTACATAAATCTTCATCTCCTGCTGATCTGTTTAAAAGTTACCAAAATTCTGCACACAGGCTAAATCTGAATAATTCAATTTTCCATACCATATCCATAAACTCAGTAACTGACCACTTTTAAAATCAATACAACTAAATTAGATTTTTAGTGATAAAACCAGGGCTTTCTTTTCCACAATAATGTGGAAACATAGGATATATACCTAGAAATTATCCAGATTAACCTGTGTAAGAGGTTACTTTTTAACAGTAGTATAAGAGTGCTATAGAGAAGAAAAAAACCCCTGCATTTATTTATCTTGTATAAAATTCTTGTGGGCACACTCAAAAACAATAGTCATTACTTTCAAACCTAGTCTGCAAATGAAAGGACAACTTGTTATCAACACAACCAAATTATTTCATACACAGATCTAAAAAGCTGATAACCAGATGCTGAAATATCAGTTATAGCAGCCAAGAGGTTTCTTCATTGTAAATAGCATAAGATTAAGTATTATGCTCCATAAGGAAAGACTAGGACAATGAAATGCTCTTATGAGAAACCTGAGAAAACATCTACTGCATATTTAAGGACTCATTTTTTCCTTTTCCTCGTGGGGAGAAAAAAAAAAAAAAAAGGTCTTGGAAATTATGTGTCTTTCTGCACGCACAGAGGTATCCAATGGGATGCTCATAAAAGAACAGCTAAAGAACAACTTGTCCTACGCAGCTAAATACAAGAGCATAAATAGGCTCTCATGATGAATCACAGCCATCTGTGCAGGCCAGCGTATGTAGAATTAAAAGGTAGTTCTGGAACTATTAAAATATCCCATCTTCAATCTATGGAAAAAAAGGAAGTGACCTACTTCACTCTCTCCCTAGGTGGATTAGATGCTCTTTTCCTTGAAAAAATTGAAAAAAATACAGACATTAAAATTATTATTAGACAATGTTTATCTGATTTTTAAGATCATGTACAAAAGAGCATAACTGTCTCCCTCCACCTATATAAGCCTGGATACTCACAAATTTGATCTAATCTTAATATACTTGCAGAAAACCTTCTAGTGTGCATGTTGCTGCATAACTAATACAACACTGTTTTGGCCAGAGGAAAGCACTATGGCTTTGAAGAAAATATTTTCATATTTATATTTACATTTATTTAACTATATCAGGGAGTGAAAATTAGCTTTCATTCATTATTTTTCTTCAGCTATGTTAGGCTAAAACAGAACTGCATTCTTTCCAATTTGAGAAAATGCTCAGGCATTTTTTTTAAAGTGAAATATTTGAGATCTGGTGGACTGTGTGACTGCCATGAGAAGCTACCCAAGGAGGGCAAGCAGATCAGAAGTTTAGCATCCCAGAAATGAGCAGTAATTTCTTAAATTTAAGCTCGTGTTCACAGCTCAAGCTTACCAGCACTAGTCTGGGGGTCAACTTTCCTTTTCTTCTAGTCAAGATCTCCTAATTCAACCTTTTCAATGCTCAAAAGTTTCCACTTGATGGCACCATAAATATCTGAAACTGCTTTTTTTTGACTCTGAAAAAGGTGGAAAGCCTGATGACAGTGCATCGAAGTGTTGAGATCATTGTTACACCATACCTGGACTCCACAACATTAGATCCAGCTACTGGTCAGTCCCTAATATTCTTAAAAAGCTTTGAATGTTTCTCTCTAGTCAAGAAGTAGAGTATGGTCTTGTTTGTGCTTTTTTGCTCTTTGACCAAAACATTTGACAAGAAAATTTTTTTCTCTTCAAAGACAAATAATCTTGCTTCAGTAGTTAATCTGAACTTTGGGGTTTTTTTTAATAACAACTGTTATTAGCCACAAGATTTTTGATAAAATTAACCAGGCAGAATAGCTTACAGGCAAAGTGGTTATTTGGATTATGCAAGAGGACTGGTTTATGTTTTTAAGATAGAGAAGTTGCTAAAAAATTTAATTCCCTCCAAACCACTGAAGTCAGCTGTAAGATGACAAATAGTTTAGTAACTATGTCAAACAATAAGGAAGAACCTGACAATCACAAAAACTTGGGTTTGGTTTTTTTGTGTTTTTTTTTTTTTTTTGCTTGTTATGTTGCCTCTGATAGAAAATTTTGCCCTACCTAAACTCTTTTTAGAAGTTCCATGAGTCAGACCTTATCTGAAGAAATTTTCTTCTTGCAGTCTGAGAATTTTAATTTAGGAAAAACTAGAGACAAGATTTTCAAAATAAAGCATGGAAGATTCATTTATTTACAGCATCTTTCATCTTTCATTGAAAAGATGGAAGAGGGTAACTTTCACTGAAGTTACTGAGTCACTTTGACTTCCTTTATTCTCCCAATGCAGCCCACCTTCCACACTTGTCTTAGAGAAGTAGAAGGTGATTAAGGTTTCTGTGTATCCCTAACTTGTTTCTCAGCAGCGTACAGTTGTTTCCACCAGAGAAGCAGAGCTGCTGGAGGATGTTCACGTCATGAGATATAGCACCGTTTTTTCTCCTCATGTATGACATAACTCAGGGCTTTTAGCATAGCTTACAAACATCCTCCACCATGATTTCCACCCTGAAAGTATTTATACAGATGTGTAATAGCCAGAACTAAGCTGAGATTTTATATTTACAGTTTCATAGAACTGTAGTGATGTCCCTGGTCCCACCTACATGAAGCACTAGTTCTGTCTGCTAACAAGCTCCTGCTAAGAGCCATGTGTGGAAACAGGAAAGACTTTCATACTGTTCCAAGAAGTTATTCAATTGTTCTAATCACCCCTAGTGTGTCTGCAGGACAGTAAGTAATTTCTTTAAATGCCTACAATGATTTGGAATCTAAGAGGAAAAGCCAAAATGGAAATAGGTTATTCATTAACTTGTTGAATATATTTACATTAACATCAGTTTGAAGGCATGTAAAGTGTAGTTCTCTAAATCAATATACAAGGAATTATCACAATGTATCAGTTCAGAAAGAATAATGACAAAAAGTTAATGTCAGTAAAACCCAGTACAGCTTATTATAAACTCACAGGCAATTTGGAACATGAGTTTAAAATAGACTCTTTCAAATACAGTTGCTCTTGAGTGACTTATTTTATTTTTGGTAATGGAACAAGGTTAAAATGACATGATGATAAGGAGTTTCAACTTTTTAATTATGTATCTCCTCTCATTTTAAGCCTCCATCCTAGTATAATTTCTCTTCACTGACATACAGGCTCTGGCTAGATTGATGAAAGCAGACTCCATCTGCTGGCATTCATCAGCTGCACATTCCCTGCCTGTGCCCAGGCTTGGGAAAGCTGGTGCCACAGGGATTAGAGAGTGTGGCTCACTTATGGAAATGCAGCCTTGTTCCAGTCATGCCAGATCTTCTCTAGGGACATCACAGTCCTCCTCCTCCTCACTGGACATGAAACAGGTAACTACAAACTAGGTACAAACTGCACACAGTCCTCCTTGCTAAAGGGTATATAAGAAATCATCATCCATTAAAAATAGAAAGGGTTAAAGTAGTGTTACTTTTATGTAAAATACAAGCATTTAATTGCTACATATAGTGGCAGGACAACCCTGAATTTGTACTTCAGTAAATTAGTATATTTCCTAAATAATTTTCTTTTTATGATTTATGCATAGACTTCTCATTTATTGTCAATTATCATTGAAATAATTCGCTTGCCAAGTGGCAGAAGGAATATTTAAATTTAAAAAAAGGTTAATTCATACACATTTCTGTCCTCACCCTCAAGAAGTTGAAGGAGGGAGGGGGAACAAGAGTGTTTTTACATTCCACATATTCCTTCTCACATTTTGGGTCCCTTGGTCCCCCGACAGTGACAAAGCAGTTTCTTATGTCATACTTAGGGAACCTCCTAAGTGTGGGAATGTAGAAATTCTGGTACGAGGTAGTGGAAAACAAGTGCTGTACTTTGCAGAGGCAGGGTTACCCAAGGGTAGTTAATTCTAACACAGGAAACGAAACAGCTCTGAGCAGCCAAGTAAAGGCACATGGAAATCTTCAGCTTCCCCCGCATCATGCCCTACAGGGACTGTGCTGATTTTGACAGACCACGCCATGGAGTACCTTGCCAAGTCAGTCTGTCAAAGTGTCTCCTAGGATGCTATTCTACCTTACATAAATGAGAACAATCCGTGACCTAGAAATAGCAAAAATGGCTGCTGTCATCCCACCCAAGACAACTGTGAGCTTAAAACATGCTATTGACATATTAGTTATTAGAATATATGTTCCAATACTGTATTCCTTGAAGTAATATCTGCTGACTCATGTTTTAGTACTCTCTTGCAAATTCATTCAGCATGGCTTCTCTAGAAATCAATTCATATCTGAGAAAGTCAGAGGACTTAACACAATGCTATTTTCATGACTGGCAGCCCTATTTCATTTCTTTACATGACGGAACTGGTCAGTTATTAGTGCTTGTCAGAGGATCTTCCACTTCCCTTTCATCTGCTCCACAGAAAATGTTTTCCTTCCTGTGAATAAAGGAAAAAGCAGAAACTGGGTTTGTGATGTTATTGCTGTCTCATGGGAGTTGCAGTTCAGAAAACAGCCACACAGCTGTGAACAGTTGTTTCCCACATGGACAAACATGTCTTGATTTACAATGAGTTATGGGAGATACACTGGAATCCAGTGCTCAAATAAAACTGAAATGGTTGTGTAAGACAATGTGAAGACCAGCATAAACACATGCATTACATTTGCTTACATATATGTAAGCATTGTTTTTCCCAATCAGCAAAATTTGCATTTGATTTTATGAAACTCTGAGGACTTTTTTTTATGATTTGGGTTTCCTTTTTGTTTATACTCTTTTTCCTTAAAAAAAAAAAAGTTTATCTAGGAATGTAATTCTTTGTCAAGTATCATTGCAACATTAAAAAAAAAAAAATCAGCTCTACTTCAAACATTTAATATATTATTAAGACTTTTTATTCTTCCATTCACTTTTAAATATCATAATGATTTAATTATGATGCATATGAGAACTAAGTGACTTCAGTGTAAAAAACCCCAACACATTGTATCACTCTCGGTTTGTAAAAAATAAACTCCATTTATTCCTTCTTCAGTCAATATATTTACAGCTTTTAAGAAAAGTTATTGTATTTTAGAAGTTTTCTCCTATGAAAAAGTAATCTTGATAGGGAAATAGACACCTTTAATAATACAAACAATAGCATTTCCTCTCATGTCAACAGTCACTTTTCATTATTAGCTGGATATATAATTTCAGTTATTTAAATTCAGATATTCTTAAGCTAGTTTCCTTTAATTTTTAACATAAATAACTCAAATATCTAAGAAAAGGCTGAAATGTTTCTGTACACATTGACAACATTGGACATACAATGATATGAATGTTACATGCATATATTTACTTATATATTACTATCCTGATTGAATATAGAAAGCTGAATCAAATGAGGAAGGCAAGAAAAAGGCACAGAAATGTCAAAGATTACATTCCCCATGCTGTTTCATGAGGGATGTGAAATAAATAAAGTTCAGCCTGACATCTGCTCAAGTGGTAACTTTTACTCAAATGGAAATAAACACTACAGCTATAAAACATTGGGTTGAAAAACAATGGAAGAGAGGTGCACCAGGGCTGAGTTTTAAACAGCCCATTGCAAGATAAAATCAATCTATCCAAGGAAGAAATGACGTTAATTGGGCTAGAAGGAATTTTCAAAAACAGACAAGGAAGGATCTCATTTTATTTAAGAGTTGAAAGTATTCTGTGCTTTTTGGTTTTAAACTCTTTGTTACGTAGTTTATATAACTTTGGATGAATGAACAAACTATACTTTATGTCAGAAAATCTTATGGTTGCCCGGTTGTTGAAAAACTGTTTCTTCACACATTTAATTATTGAAGGCTCATGGGCCAAAACTGATTTGGCCTCAGATTAAAGGGTTTTAAAACCAGCAAGATTTCAGACTAATGATGAATTCAAAAGCAGTTAGGTGGTATGGCTGCTACTCAAAATGAGGAGCAGAGAACAAGATTTGTCATTAGAAGGTGCACTCAAGAGTGATTAAAATTAATTTAAAGAATAGCCCTCTCTGGTACTATAACATCTGTTTTGTATTACCATGTATTTGGAGTAACAGTTGGTCTTTGCTTTTTATGGCTTTCATAATGAAGTGAACGTTAAGAACCAATTCCTAAACATCATTGGTTTGGATTCTTAAACATGCTCAATTACATGTCTTCTCATGCCCAGAAAGGATTACTATTTTCTTATTATGGATCAAATACAAACATGGAAGGTACTTTTGCCAAGAAAGAATGTTTTAAAAAAGAGATTCATATATAATTTGTAATGCCTGCTACAGCTGCAACTGTAAAGCAGCAAGAAACACTTAAACCCCCTGCGTTTTGCTAACATGAGGTGTGAATCAACAGTCATTTAATCACAAGTTAGAATGGGGTGTCTTCCAGTAAAGGTCACTATTATGAAATAATGCTAGTTGTCAGATGGGTCTAAACTGGTGTACAATTTTAACCCAGTTCTAAGCAGCATCTGATTTTTTTATTTTTTTTTTTCTAATTTGAAAATGACCAATATGTTTTCTTAAATTATGAATACCTGTTGAATGCATGGTTCTCTATAGAAAGTTTTACGTTTATAGAATATGCTGGTCATCCATTCGTATAACTTCAATACAATGTTTCACCAATGTTTTTGAAAACTAATGAAATGCAAAGATGACCTCTTGAAATACAGGTCATAGTATGATGCTTCTGCTTAAGGAGTCATTGTTAAGTTTTCAAGCCACAAAATGTTTAAAGAAGAGAAAGGCAGGAAAAGGAATATAAAGTAATCATTTAAGCTGGTTTAGTCAGAACTTTATTTTATATTAATTGAACTTCACAGCAAACCCTACTGGCATCAGTTTTCTGGATTAGATATTGACACCTCTACAGTTAGACTGCCAAAGCCAGTGTGGTTTTCTACACCAATTTTAATCTTTATTTGATTATTTCTGACCACTTTTTATTGATATGCCTTAAACCACCAATAATAATTTCCCAATTTTTAAATTGCTCAGATCACAGAGGCTTAGTTTTAAATATTATTACACTTCATCAGTTACCAGCTCATCTGTTCTTCTTTTTCTGTTACATTCAGTACATGCCATCATCACACATTTTGAGGAGCTTCAGAAAAACGTTTACTTCTTGCATTGCTTTGATTTTTTTAGTTTAGAATTAAAATTTCTGTTTGGATGTAATTTCGCGATAAAATAAATGGAACTAAAACTTTCTTGGTTTTGATTTTCTTTCTCTGAAGTGAAGAATTATATCCAGAGTGAAAAAGAGTGTTCCCCTCACAGACTGCCTTGGTGACACTTGCTATAGCCTTAAAAAATGAAAAAGATAAAATAAGTTACATATAAAATTTAGTTTCAGTGGTGTCTCTTCTTAAATTTAACACTTTTATTAATATTTTAGGGTAAATATCCACATTAATAATTTTAAAAGTAAATCAACAAAAAGGTCTGAGAATAACTTTTATACATCATGAAACTGAGCTGCAATTCCAACATCTTTCAGCCTAGCTTTTGTTACTTGTGTCCATTCATTAGTAGGAGAAGATTGGGACTGAGACCGCCTAAGGAACTTGAACATGCACAAGTACATAGGATCTGATGAGATGCATATGAGGGTCCTGAGGGAACAAGCAGATGAAGTTGCTAATCCACTATCCATCATATTTGAGAAGTTATGGAAGAGAGGTGAAGTTCCCAGTGAGTGGAAAGGGGGAAACACAAATCCCATTTTTAAAAAGGAAAAAAAGGAAGATGCAGGAAACTAAAGGGCAGTCAGTCCCACCTCTGTGCTGAACAAGATCATGGAGCAGATCTTCCTAGAAACTATGCTAGGGCACATAGAAAACAGAGAGGTGATTGGTGACAGCCACCATGGCTTCAATAACAGCAAATGATGCCTAACAAATTTGGTGGCTTTCTACAACAGGGTTACAGCTCTGGTGGATAAGGGAAGAGAGAGGGATGTAATCTACCTGGACTTGTGCAAAACTCCTGCACGACATTCTTGGAGAGACATGGATTTGATGGATGGACCACTCATTGAATAAGGAATTGGCTGAATGGTTGTACTCAAAGAACTAGTCAATGGATCCATGTTCCAGTGGAGAGCAGTGACAAGTGGTGTCAGTCAGTGGTTCGTATTAGGATCAGTACTATTTAACATTTTTGTTGAAGACATGGACAGTGGGATTAAGTGCACCCTCAGCAAGTTTGCAGATGACACCAAGCTGTGTGGTGTAGTTGACATGCTGGAGGGAAGGGATGGCATCCAGAGGGACCAGGACAGGCTTGAGAGGTGGGACTCTGCAAATCTCATGAAGTTCAACAAGGCCAAGTGCAAGGGATTGAATATGGGTCAGGGCAATCCCAAACACAAGTACAGGCTGGGCAATGAGTGGATTGAGAGCAGCCCTGCGGAGAAGGACATGGGGGTGTTGATGGATGGAAAACTGACTATGAGCCAGCAATGTGTGCTCGCAACCCAGAAAGCCAACCGTATCCTGGACTGCATCAAGAGAAATGTGGCCAGCAGGTCGAGGGAGGTGATTCTGCCCCTCTACTCTGCTCTTGTGAGACCTCATCTGGTGTACTGTGTCCGGCTCTGGGACCCAAAACAAAGGACATGGACCTATTGGAGTGGGTCTAAAGGAGGGACATGAAGATGAACAGGGGGCTGCAGCACATCCCCTATGAGGACAGGCTGAGAGAGTTGGGATTGTTCAGCCTGAAGAGGAGAAGGCTCTAGGGGAGACCTTGTAGAGAGCTTCTGGTACTTAAAGGGAGCCCACAGGAAAGATGGGGAGGGACTCTTTATCAGGGAGTGTAGTGATGGGATAAGGAGTAACAGTTTTAAATGGAAAGAAGGTAAGTTTAGATTAGATATTAGGAAGAAATTTTTCACTGTGAGGGTGGTGAGGCACTGGCACAGGTTGCCCAGAGAAGCTGTGGCTGCCCCCTCCCTGGCAGTGTTCAAGGCCAGGTTGGACGGGGCTTTGAGCCACCTGGTCTGGTGGAAGGTGTCCCTGCAACACGGCAGGGGAGGTGGAACTATATAATCTTTAAGGTCCCTTCCAACCCAAACCACTCTATGATTCTATGATCCTCCTTTCTTCTGCTCCTTCAGAAACAGACTACAAGTGGCAACAGGAAAAGAGAACAGAAGATTTATGTTATATCTGAAACCAATACAAAAATTACTCCAGAATTTCCTGGACTTAGATGCTGTCACCTTTTTAAACAGATAAAACTGGCTAAAAGTCTAATTTTCCCACCATATAAAATGTTAAGGGAATGCATATTAATGCTGTTTCAAAAGAGCATATTGATTTCATTAATAAATGCATGACCTCAGGTAAGTGACCAAGTTCTTCCCTGAGTTACACTTAATTTGAGGGATAACTTTCAAATAAGCTGAGGTTTTTGGATATTGCCTATACACTATATATATACGGATCTAATTCAGTGAGACAATGATTGACAGAGCACATGCAATGAGAAAAATGTTGTAACGGGTTTTAGATTATTTATCATCCTTACCTACATTTTTTGCTCAATAAAACAGCTGAGCAACATAGGATAACAGCAGTTACTACTTATGAAGCGAATTGGTGTGAAAAGCTAAGAAAACATTCATTAAGCACCTAGATTTCATCTTTCTGTGAAAATAGAAAGAAAAAAAGCTAATATATATGCATGCACAAACTAAAATACAGAATGCACACAAAATTTCTTCAGTGAAGACAGGTAGTAAGGTCTGGATACATCACAAAGGATACATATACATAGTTACTGCTATTACAGCACCTTCTCTGGAAATTTAACACCCAACAAACATTATTGAATTAAACTTGTTAAAATAAAACATCTAACAGATCTAGAAAGTAGTTTGTAGAAAATGCTTTGATATTATTTTGTTAAATAAACTCTTATCACTCCATCTAGTATCAAATTCCCAAACTGAAGGCATCACAGATCACTCCAGTGATCTCTTACCATTTCACTTAGTAGGTGAGCTATGATTTACTACAGATCATTGTCATAAAAATCCAAAACTCTTAGAAGATGTGCAAGTCAAGCCTCCTTGCATGGTTAAATCTCAAGATATTTTTTTATTACTCTTTGTGGCCATACTTAGCAGTGAATACTCTAATACAAAATGCTTCCTTCCCCCACATTGCATTCACCAGCTCAGAAAGTGCTTTTATGATAAAATGATTAACAAAGCTCTTTCTGCTGTCAAATAACCCATGCTTCAAAATGTATTCTGGATAAGATATCTACAGTACAAGGACATCATAATCCTAACCTTTTGTGAAGACATTTAAAAAGCTCTTCAAGAGCTAGAAAGTTTACACAATGTACTATTTGTACATACACACTTCAACTAATTACTAAATATATTGCTTTAAGTTCTGAGAGGTTTTTTGCTTTTTTTTTTTTAACATGTTCTACAAAAATCTCCTTACTGGGGACACTGCAAGTGAGCATACATATAGCCATGAGTAAATACACTGTATTTTAGAAACAGAAATTTATGTATTGAAGTCAGGGAAAGATGCCTGGATGTGTGCTATAACATTAGAGATTTTCAGACAAGTTGTGTAGGACTGCATCAGACAACACATTTGATGGAAGTCACAGAGTTGGTACATGGCTTTTAGGAGAATTATTAAAATAGGCAAAAATTGAATAGTGGCCTAATGATGTAGACAGCCAGAAAATATCTAATGGAGTTGTATGTGGTTCTCTGCCCTAACTCAGCAGTAAAAAATCCTCTGAATTCATTAATTCATGATTCCCACCAGAAATACTCAGTTTCCTCAGCAAAGAGATGCACCCCTTTCCTGTCTCTCTCTCATTTTCCACTACCATGTAGCAAACATAGGGGGCTTAATTGCTTATATGTTTTTTATCCACCATACATTTATTTCTATGACAATTTCACTTCACTTGCACTCAGAATCTCATTATTTTTCCTCTAATTTAGTTTGTACTATTTACTCATTTTATTCCCTTATAGAAATTCATTCCAGACTCAGCCCCTGCAGCTAGAAAGATTTCCTCCACCACGTTTTCTTATTGTGAAAACATCTATTCCTAATTGTAATTTTTTTCACCCTAGTTTTCTTTACAACTCAAAGTTTTATTTTAAAAGCATTAAAGCATGTTAATACAGAGTTGAATATAAACAGAGAGTCAAAGAAGAAACACCCCACAGAATGCCATGATGACCAGGACAATTGCATGATTATGCAGAAACTTCAATTACTATCTGTTCTTCTGAATTCTGTGGATGGGTTTTAAAATTAGAATTTTTTTTTCATGCATGTCATTGTAAGAAGCAACAGCAATGACACCACCCTAATTCAGCAACTGTTTATAGGTGCAGGTCTGTCCCACACTTGCTTAGAGATCCCTTGACTCTCAGAAGTGCTCAGCATGGATACTGCATCTTATACATGCTCAGATAACTACAAGTCCAGAGCCTTTGCCAGTACAGTTCTTCAAAGATGTCAAGAAAAAAAAAAACCCTTGCCTTATTTAAAGCACTGGCAGAAATCCCATCAATTTTGATTGAAACAGGATTTCACCCAAAATGTGGCAGTTAGCAGGTTAAAGAGCAATGGTTTAAATATCACTCACTTAAATAATTCTGTGTTGGTAACATGCTAGTCCAAAACAGTTACACGAGCATAAGATAAATGCTTTTACTTTCTGATACCGAAACACAGTATTAGCACAACCAGGCAATTCTAATGGTCTGATATCACTCTTGTTCATAAAGTATAAAAGAGAAATCAAAAAGGTATATTAAAATTACTGTGCCACAGTATTCTATTCACCATAATATCTTTATACCTAAACACCCTGTAATGCTTGTGTTGAAAAATGGAAACATGTTTGCAATTACTTTGAAGAACCAACCTATAGACTTGACATGACCATTTAGTCATCCTTGTGGACATTAATGACAGCATGAGAGTTCTTAGGATGAATCCATTTTAATTATGCTTTTTTCCTGGAGGAAAAGATAATATTGTGTTTTATTGTGTCAGGAATAGCCATAGTGGTGGTGTTCAGCAAAGAAAGAAAAGCATTTCTTAAAATTAAAAAAAAACCCAACCAAAACAACAACCCACCAATGATTAATCACCAAGTTTGAAGAAAACAGGCATAGGGGAATATGACAAGGAAAAAAAAAAAAAAAGTTTAGGAAAGGTTTAAAAATATCTTTTGTGAAAGAAGAATTCTTGACTGCTGTTTTGATTCCTCAGTTCTCAACCACATCCATTTTAACATTCATAGATGTTCATCTTTTTATTAGAAAAATCATAGTGAGATCAAATTTGGCTTTTAAATAAGAGGATTTTTTTTAAAATCCCAATTTAATTTTCAGAAAAGGGGTAATACTTATGGTTTTTAAGGTTAAAATTATTTTGATTTTGTTTTGAACATAGAACAAAATGGCATGCCTCTAGTTTTAAAAATGGTTATAAAGCACTTCCATAGAGCAGAATGACCAGTCAGCAAACTCTGTTATCACATGAAAAGATACAAAGATCAAAGTGGCAGTAAACATCTTCCTGCTTTAATTATTTTGCTTAAAGGCATAGGCAAAGAAGAAAAATTTATTACACAGCACAAGTGAATGTGAGTGAGTTCTCAGATTGCTGTAGATATAAAATTTCCTTTCAGGATAATTCCAGAAAGGAAATTGAGAAAGACACAAAACTTCAGTAATATCTAGATATATCTGTGTCTAAAGTATTTTAAACTGTAGAACAAATGAGCAGTTTAGGCAATGTTACAAAAATGATGACCAAACACACATGCAAGCTCTTAAATATAGCATGTGCTATAATGATGATAGATAGGATTTTCCCTTACAGTGCAGAACATCTGAATTCAGTAGTGATAGCTACTAATTTGAGAAAAGCACAAACACTGCTCCTCAAAACAGATCGTTATTTCTGAGGACATGAAAAATAGCTTATCAACATTTTATCGTCAAAAAACATTAAGGATCCAAGAAATCACCACAGGAAAACAAACCAACAGCACTGCTGCTCCAAAATCTTTATGTTGAATAGTTTTACCTTTAAGACATTGCAGAAGATTGTTATTAAAAAGATCTTGCTAAATTTTATTGAACACCAAAACAATTTTTCTTCTGCATTAAAAGTTGAATTTCTTTCTACATTTTCTCCAGAATGAGTATAGATTGATCACATACTCAAAACCAAGCTCTAAGGAAGTAATAGTGGAGAGAAACCCTCCTATTAAAAAAAGCCAGTTTCATTTTTAATTAAGTTATAATGAAGTGAACAGAGAAATCCTGAAAAGTATTTCTTGAAGAAGGGTTTTATAAATAGGAGTGAATCTTCTTAACAGGCAGAAAGGCAGTAATTCGGTAAAAGAAGCCCCCTCACCGAACACGTTTTTTGTTAGCAGCTTTCTGCAGGTTTTAATGGAAAAATGCGGTTAAAATCTAAATATTAACTTTACATTTAATTTTTACACCAAAAAACCCCCACACATTAGATATTCCACTGCCTGTTCTAAAGGTAAGTAGCCCAGAGAACCTGGAGAGCCCTACAGACGAGCAGCATGATCGAGCTGCTCAGCTTTAGGGTCAGTCAGCTGAAGACACAGCCCTTCAGGGAGCCTCTGCTCAACATCTCAGGTGTTGGAGTTGCTTTCAAGTTTAGTGAGACTGCAGCTGTGTGTGCCTGGGGACTGTTTGCCTCAATGATGCTGGAACAGAGACAGGCAAGTTATTTGCTTCCTGGTCAGGACTCAATATTTTTTGTGAAAACGAGTCTTGGGGAGGCATTTTGCTCGGGGTGTGTGCTTTCATGACTGATAACAAGTGGAGAAGGCTGGAATCAGACTTCATGACTGCTGCAGAAACCCTAGATGGAGACAACGGTGGGGCAGGAGAACTTCCTGACTATAATGACTGGTTTCTGTGGGGATGATCTTTACTTTTCCAGATATTCAGATTACTTTTTTTGTGGAGTAAATCCAGATGCTCTGCATTTCATATGTGATCAAGCAGTCTGCTTTATGTCCAGTCCCTGACACAGACACCACTGGCTCTGTACCGCTCTTAACACTCCAAGATCTTCTCTATGGGGTATAGACCCCATTAAATAACATGAGTACCTTGTGATACATACTTATTTTACACATGAATTTCTTTCCTTGCCACTTTGTGCAAAGATGAAAACTTATTATGAAACTTGAGTTAAACTGCTAGAGAAAAGCGAAGCTGGAAAAATGAATTTCAGAAGCTCGTAGAGATAGACAAATAGAGTGCCCTAGGAAGAGCTCTAACATATATATACCCCCGCTTATCAAATCAGAGAAAAATAAGAGAAAGTAATGTTCTTAACAGACAACTGAACAAATCTTACAATCTGAATACCAGAGTGACACCTTGAATATGATTCATTGAGCTAGCAAAATAAAGAATAAATCCTGCAGTCTAAATGGTCTATAGTCAACTGAAAACTCAGAATGCTCCATTTACTAAAAAAGAAAAAAAGTTGCAGTCACTAAGACTGGAGCTGTGGTATGATCACATTATCCTACCATATTTTTAGTGTGAATGAAATGTCTCAAACTTAAATTCAGAAAGTAATAGAAGTCACTATAAGTGGGGAAAATAGGTGTACTTCTTCCGTCCCTCAAAAAAATGTTTTGCATTTGTGGCTTTTATTAACATAAATTTTCAAGATTTTGCAATTCTATGTTATAAAGTAGATGAGATTCATCTCTTGCCCTGATAAATACTTTTATTTGTAGAGAGAAAAAATAATGGTTCCCTTAGATTCACTTATGAATTATGCTGCAGAGAAAAATCCAAATGCAAAATGAAAGCACATGTTGCACTGTATCTCTAGAAGCAAATTTAAACAAATGAAAGTACAAGACTATGTTGCTATAGTCCTAATTTTAGAGCTAGAACTACACCTTGAATACAGCTGCTGTTACAGAAATTACAGATTTCCGCCTTAGAATATATTATAAAGAAAGAGGAGTACCAAATATGTTAATGTTAAATTAAGAGAATTTGTAATCTTTTAAAAGAGAGAAACGCTATCCTTGAAGGTTAACTTCAGTGGATAAAAAAAAAAAAATGTAGCCCGTCTTTTATTTTTTAATAAAGTCAACTAATAAGGTAATTTCTTATGACTATTTTTTCAGCTTTCTAATTTCTGAGCCTCCCTCTCAAAAGTGCTATTAGGTATATAAGCACCTACAGCAATAAACAGTACAATGCCTGTTTCAGCAACAAAGCTAGAGGTTTCCTATGATCATGATTTCCAAAATAGTATTAGCAGTCCATGACATGAAAAAAAATCACAAAACTAGAACACAGTTGTTCCCTTCTAGCCATTGCTACCTAAATGAAATCTGTCTGCTTACCAGCAACTCATTAGTTGCAACCTTCTGACTTTGCAAGGGATCAGAACTTTTCTCCACAGGATACCAGAAAGATGATATACAGATCAATGCTACTGACATGACAGGAAAAAAAGTACTTGACTGAGGAACAGGAGATTCAAACAAGTTGTTCATTTCACCATTGCCAATACAACAAAAAAATCAGACTTCCTGATTTTTCAATTTTCTTGCAATTTTCCTCTAAAAAGTACACACAGTTGATCAACACAAAAAAAATATGAAGGAAAGTAAAAAAGACTAAAAGACATTATTACCCCAGTCACTTTTTAAGAAAACTGGAGAGTACAACAGTACAGACACAAGCCCTGAGAGCACACATATGCAAGTTCATCCCATGAGGATGGGAAGTTCAAAACACAACTGGGTTACATTTCTTAGCTCTTGGTAGCCAAGGCCTCACTTTAATAATAAAACATTTTACCCATTGGAAAGAACTATGTTTATCATATATAAAGTATTCTGTTTGGCACACATTCTTTAGTAAATATATTTCTGTATGCTAAAAATTCTTTAAAAACTGACAGAAATGTCAGTATTCAAATAACGTTTGAAACGCGGGTGGGTAATCCAGATTTTAGACATGTAAAATGCAAAACCACAGCAATCCAGGAGTTAAGTGTTTCCCAAAACCAAGAACACAAAACACGACCCAAAATCTGAATTACTATGTTTAATAACAGAAACTTTATGGAAACATAATCTGTAATAGAATCTATCCATAGTCCATGTCGGCAGATTAATATATTTTAATACAAATTGAACTGACAATAAATCTGTCTGATTAAGAACTAAAATTAAAATTGTAATCTTAGCAATAGTTGTGTGTAATCTACGTATTAGATTATTCATTACCCAAGCATGTTTCAGTGACTAAAAGTAGAGGATTTTTAATGTAGATGTGTTTGGATATGTATACATATACATGTGTGTGTACACATAAAACTCCCTTAAGAGAAATATGTTAGTAAAGAATATATGAAAATTGGTAATTAAAACGGTTTAGTATTAGGAACATAATTATGCAACAAATCCCTAAAAGTAATATTACAGGTATCATTAAACAGGAGTCTCTATCTAAAAGAGACAGGTTAGCTATATTTGCAAGGTTACAAATTAATATACTCTGGTAATGCTGTATTATTCGCATAGGGAAGAAAATAAATTGTATGTATTTTTTTAGAACAAAAATGGAACAAAGTTATTAAATTGGCTATGTTATATTCTTCCCCTTCCTGCACTAGATCTTGCTTCTTGTGATATTATGGCTAATGCTCCAAGATACAGACTATGCAATTACAGAGTATCAGCTGGCAGTTATCTGAGTGAAGCAGATAATCCTGGTTCACTCCTATTACAGCCTAAAATCTTTTTTTCTTTTTCTCTTTTCAATCAGATGCTCAGTGTCATCTAAAGAAAACAATCTGATCACACAGGAATGAAAACCACTATGAAACACAAAGCATGGTAAATAAAACTGACAAGTTTCTCATTTATGAATATTTTAAAACAGCACGACTATCCAAGCAATATCTTTCACAATTTCCATGAATTTTCATACTTTTTACTTTCCCTTTCGTCTCTTTACATTTTCTTACATTTTCTTACACTGTCTTTATTACTAAAACAAAAAACACTCAAAAAAACCAAAAAAAGAAACCCAACCCAGAACCAAAACTACATTTTTCTAAGAAGAGTTACTGTTTAATGCCAGTCTTACATTCTGCTTAATAGTACTGAGTGCTTGTTGGTGAGTTATTTTCATGAGGCAAAATTTGCATATGCCAAATACAGATAAGAGAACTCTCACAGTTAAACATCCTCTGAAATTGTGCCTTTGTAAGCCAAATATCAATTATTCAGACACTGACCAAATCCATGCATTTTACGGGAGATACCTGAAGCAAAAGCTTGCAGGGGTCACGAAACCAGTCACTTATGTCCTCCTAATGTTAGGATAGACAGGTTGTCTGCTGCTATTGAAAAGGTTGAAGATGCTGATTAAAAGTTTAATTCCTTAGAAGTCGCAATAGTATTTCTAATATTAAATATCCAATAACTTAAGACTTCTAGTTTCATCTGATGTTTTTGAAATGGAAAATAATCTTGAGACCCTCACACAACTCATCCCTAAATATGTCGGAATAGTTCTGGTGTTGCAAGACCAGAGTATTCCTACACAACAACATATTCTTTCTTCTGTAAAATTCTTTCAGGAAATGACTCCTTATTACTTGGAATCAAGTTTTCTCTAATGTAGATGACTTTTCTGAAGTGCCTTTCTAGAAAACGGAAAGATATTTTATACAGTAACTGACATAATAGTGCAAGTACATTGCAAATCACAACATAATAGCATGTGGTGTTAGTCATGAGATGAACAAAAAAACCTCATGCAGTTCTCCAGTCTAACACAACTAGCTGTAAACTTTCCAGAAATAACAGAGATAACATAACACTTGGCTGAAAAAGCACTCAATCTTGACTTTAAATTTTCAAAAAATGAAAAAAAGAAAATCTGAAGAGTAGATGCCATTAGTTGACTTGAACCCTTTTATCAAGTGTCTCTAAAATGTACAATGTGCAAGCTTGTCAGGTAAAGAAGCAACCAGAAATAGCAATTTGGAGTTCATTACAGCCTAGTTCACTGCATTTCTCAGAGTGAGTTTTCAGGTAAATTGGGATACCTGGTAGTTTGGTATGCACAGAAATCAGTGCAGTCATAGCATAATTTACTTCAATGTAAACTAACATATATGTCATGGATCTAAGGACCACACACCATGAAAACTTTAGCAAGTGTGTACAAATTTAAAAAACTAAAGAAATATCTTGTCAGTGCATTCAATACCACTGAAACTGGGATTTAGTAATACATGTCCAATATAGACAGAAATCTGGAAATAATAAATTGACTATGTTCCTTAAATGTTTAAGAAACAGGTATGATATAGAAGATTTGCTTACTTAATTCAAGACAGTTTAACAGAATCTACTGCCATCAAGCTTTCCACAACAGAGAATACATATTTCTTTCCACTCCCACAATCACAACTGAGGAAATGTTAAGGCCTAGAACTATAAATTTAATGCTACATTTTAAATGCTTTTCAATTATTTTCTGCCACTGCCAAAATATACTGAGATGACATTTATCCAGAGGACAGATACAAATGTAGGTTGAACACAATGTGTTTCAGAAGTAAGCCTAAAGTTCAATGTGGGAAAATACAATAAAAAAGTACATCTGAAGCAGTAGGAATAAGCCAAAATATTTTATATGGTTGACTGACAGGAAAACACAAAGGAAGTCATCAAATGGTAATGTCAGCCTATTTTTAGAGCATACTTAGAACCTTTGCTGCATTTACATTGTGTTTTGTATCTGAAAACCCTTATTTTGAGCTAGTTCTGAGACAGTTGTGATTCCTACTGATGAATGTCTGATGAAAGAAAACTTGAAGATTCAGTATAAACTTTTTTTAAATCTAGAAGAATTATATAAAATCTTCAAGTTTAATTCTAAATTCAGTATGTTTGCCCTATAATTCTTCTTGGAACACTCTTCCAAAACTTTTAATTCTTAGAAAAGCTGTCAGTTCTAACGCATTTATGATCAATTTATAGTCACTTGATCCTGCACCAGTACTGTCTTTTAAAATTTTTTTTTTTTCCTTTATGTTTAGCTTTTGGACAGCAAATCATATAAACACTTAACCTTTAAGAAGGCTAACGACTGACTAGTTCTTCTCATATGAAAAGCCCTGAACAGTCCTCTTAACCTCTTCAGTTTATGCTAATACTTTTGATTCTGAAAACCTGTAATCGTACATAACGTTCTATAGATCAGACGTTGCTACATTTAAACTTATTCTATCTAGAATTCCACATTTTGTCTCTTTCTATCATGGCAAAATATAGCAACAGCTACACCAGAGAAGAGATTCACGCAGTCTAATTTATAAACTTCACAATTCAGTATATTCAAAGAAAATCCCAAAGAAATCTAAGAGAGCAGTGTAAGAAAGTGCAGGTTTCTCAGTGCATGGCATCTTCCCTGAACATGCAAAGTTGTGTCTTGCAATTTCGTTTTCATCTCAACTCAGAAGTTGTTAGAAAAAGAAATTATTTCCTTCTGTTTTGGGCAGTGAAAAAAGTATTTGTCTGCAAGTAAAAATCTTAACATAACGCATTCCATGTTATTATTATGCATCATTCATGTTCAAAACCTGCATTCAGTTTCTTGACAATTACAAGGTTAAGTTCTCAAGTTTTTGTATCACAAGAATATGAAATTAAGAGATCTAACCTAGTAGCAGATTATTCACTTTGCTCCAGTCATTAAAAATAGATCAATAATGTTTGATTATTTATGATATAGTAGGTAGTGACAAACTTAAGTTATGGGGAAGGCGTTTCTAAGTTACCAATTTATTTTATTTTTAAACAAAGCATATTTTCATAGGAAGACCATAGGAGAACACACAATACAAATTAATCTATTAGAAACATTTGACATCACGTACACTCATGAAGCAATTGTAGAATATTTTAATTCCCTTGTATTTCATTAACATTATTATGATTAAACCCAGATCTTTTTCCAAATGGATACTTAAGGATTATAATGTGGTTTTACTAATCAAGATTTTTTAAGCTTGACTTAAAACTTAAAATGTAAAATTAACATGCAGGACTAGAGAAAGTGAGAGAATATAAAATTTATTTTTAATGTAGAAGGATAGAGATATGCAATGTATAAGCACTTTTTAACTTTCTGCTTGCAGACGTATATCTCTATTATGACCCTGAAAATTTAATTTTGCCATGCAAATAATTCTAAAACTGGAATACACAACATTTAAAAATGTATCTGTAGGTTAAGAATTTTATGTCCAACATTGACAGATCTAAAACTTTTTAGAATTTTTTAAACATATTTTTCAATTTCAGAATTTTTTCTTCAATTCTCTGTTCTGATAAAGGCTCAGCTAGATACCCGTTTCTATACTATTTCCATTACCTGAGTCTTTCACATGTCTTATCTTGATGTCTGGTTTAACGTATTTCCAATTGCTTCTACACGTGTACCTAAAAAATTATAAATTGCATGGGAATATCAATGACAAAATTTTCATGCTAAAATTAAAAACTGGGTTAGAAAATTGTTTCAAGTTTCCATCATAGAAAACCATGTGAAAGAAATTGACAGCTGGCTGAACATGGGCCAGCAGTGTGCTCAGGTGGCCAAGAAGGCCAATGGCATCCTGGCTTGTGTCAGCAATAGCGTGGCCAGCAGGGACAGGGAAGGGATCTGACCCCTGTACTCGGCACTGCTGAGGCCGCACCTCGGTTCCTGTGTTCAGTTTTGGGCCCCTCACTACAAAAAGGACATTGAATGACTCGAGCGTGTCCAGAGAAGGGCAACGCAGCTGGTGCAGGCTCTGGAGCACAGGTCGTACGGGGAGTGGCTGAGGGAACTGGGGGTGTTCAGTCTGGAGAAGAGGAGGCTGAGGGGAGACCTCATCACCCTCTACAGCTACCTGAAAGGAGGCTGCAGAGAGCTGGGGATGAGTCTCTTTAACCAAGGAACAAGCGATAGGACAAGAGGGAATGGCCTCAAGTTGTGCCAGGGAAGGTTTAGACTGGATATTACAAAGTATTTCTTTACAGAACAGGTTGTTAGGTGTTGGAATTGACTCATGTCATAGACCAAACACTCTCTTCTCACTCCCTTAACCTTTTCTTTCCCAGTCGTATACACATTATGAGAAACATTTCCTACAGAAATTTTTTTTTAGGGCTACTTTTAGAAGACTGAACTACATCTGTAGGAAAAAAAAAAACAAACAAAAAAAAACCAACACCACGAAAAGTATTACTTTTTCATGTATTTCTACAAACAAAATTTTATGTGTGATTTCTTTTATTTATTCTGCTACAAGAAGAATAAATCAAAGAAACGGCTTCTGAAACAAATACTTTCATTAAGCGAAGTAGAATCACTATGACTCCATTAAATTTATAAATTAGTAAGAACATATAATTGTGATATTGAACAAACATAAAAAATTTCTCCATCGTCTCTGAGTGAGAGGAATTTGACTAACCTTTCTGAAGAACATCAAGGGTGTGTTACAGAACTGTAGTAGGCTTACCCAAAGCTTTGTTTAAGCTGTTCTTTAGCTTTATCATATTGTAACGCAGTACAATGCAAATAAGCTCAGATTAAAAGCTAAATGTGTCCAAGCACTTCTTGGTTTTGTTTTTTTTTTGTTTGTTTGTTTGTTTGTGAGTTATAAAGAACCAGAGACACTTATTTTATGTTTTTGACTAGGTATGCTAAAGAAGATAATCTGAAAGCTAAGGAATGGGAATAGGTGAGATGAAAAAATAAATGAATAAATAAATGGGGTAAAAATATTCCAAATTTTGTTTGTATTTTCAAAGCAGCAAAAAAGCATTAACGACTGAATAAAAAGAATGAAATATGCTAATATAAATTACTGAAAGATTTCAAGATTTCTATAATTTTAAAGCATAAATATAATTTCAAATGTTCAACATTCTTTTAAATAATATTTTCAATTAGGTCTGTTTACTTCATGAAATATATAGTTTTACTGTGTCAGCTGGTAGTAAAATAAGGTCTAACTTCATCCAAACTCTACAAGTTTTGATGATTAAAGTCTTAGGAGACTTTTTCATGTTTTATAAAGTATGAAATTGTAGCTGGCGCTAATTTCCTAGTATGTCACAGTAAGAGATCTTGAAAAAAGACAGCACCTAAATTTATAAAGACTCTAGAACAGAACAGAAATTATATTTTCAGTATCATCCAAAAGTCATTATTCAGGAACATGTTCCTAAAGTCAGCTCCAGAAGAAGGTAGAGAAAATATTTCCAAAATCCAAATTTATCATCCATCATGCAGTATTTTTATTATATTATATTCAAAAGACTTTTCAAAATTGCTAGGTTAAATTTGTCCTGTCACAGATCTCTCATGAATCTAATACAGATACTTTCTTCAATATATCATTCACCAAATATTGGAACAAGGTGTCCAAGATATCCATATAATCACTGACATTTTACTTAATGTGTTTTACTGCTGAGTCTTGTTAAAGCTGGGGCTTCACTGAGTAACTACTGACATCCTATCTCAAAACACTAGTTAAAAGCTATGCCTTTCTGATCGGTGTGAAAACACTGTGAACAAATTTCTGATGTGAAGGAGTAGTCAGTCACTTTTACCATCCCTGCAAGGTTATTAATTCCAAAATATTACATTAATATTAAAAAAAAAAAAAGTGCACAATATTGATTTTCCATCAGAAATTTGACCAGGTTACCATGTTGCTTACAATATCACTTAACAGATTTCTTCTTTTTAGGATTTCTGATTTCTAGGGTCAGGCTTTTTAAAACCTTTAAGGAAGCATTTTATATTGTTTATCAATAGCCATGACATATTGTGCATATGTATAGCTTTCTCTTTTCTTGTGCAAATAAATGGTTTATAATAATATTTTAAGATAAAAACAAAAAACCCCACCTCAGTCAAAAAAAGAAATACAAACCCTCTAGTACTCAGCCTATGTTAAAATATTATGCGCTATGAATTAAAACATTTTTGTTGATACTACCTAGCTTAAAACTGATTGTTTATAGTTCTGTCTTCTAAATGCCTCCTACAGAACACAGATTGATTTGTGGACACCTGAGGTTTTTGCTAAATATCTAATGAGAATAAATACACAAGGATAAATCATGCTGAGAGGCCATTGCATTTACTTCAGCTTCTGTCAAAATCTGAAATCAAACGCAGACAGTTATTACATTTTATGCCACAAAAGCGTTATAGTATAATGACTTGAATTATTACTGTGCAATTAATTAAAATTATTTTGGCAAATTTATAAGCAACTCCTTCTGTAAAAAGTTTAGCAGTGTTTATATTCCATAAGCAATCCATCTTGCACTGTCTTTGTAGTTCTCCAGAGAGCTTAATTTTATTTCCTTTTTAATTGAGTAAAACAACAGTAAACATCTTTTTGAGGTGTTGTATGTGAAAAGAAACGAAACTTTCTGTTTTGTTTTGAGTGAGCCGATTTATCATCACCAGATATTAATATATTAGTATTTATGATCCAGATGTCAAGGGACTAAACTGAAAAAAAGTGAACCTCCTGCAGTTGTAACAAAAGACATTTATTACTGAAATCTCAAACCTTGGTTTGTTTTTTTGGTTGTTTTTTGGTTTTTGATTTTTAGTGTGGGTTTGAATTTGAGGGTTTTTTGTGGTGTGTTTTTTTGTTTGTTTGTTTTTTGTTTGTTTGTTTGTTTTGTTTTTACTTTCTTATCTTAGTTAGAGCTTTATCAAACAGGACAGTCCTTACCCATAAAAAGAAAGGACTATCTCTGCTTTTCACCTCAGGGCACTTTAATGGTGCTATGCACTCAGGACCTTTATTAACAAGGCTACACAAATGGTCTACATAAACAAATAGTTGAATAAATCTTTGTGTTTGTACCTGTGCTTCTTAAAAATCTGGAGTAAAGTTCTATCTTGGCAGGAAGTTTGTCATGAAGCTTTATATGACCCACAGTTTCACCTGTTCTCATAAATAGAGGAAATTATAATGATGCCTTAATGATGTCAATTATAATGATGTCTTAATCATTTCACATACTGAAAGAATACAAAACAGTTTTTTAAGCAAGTGTCATATAAACCTTATGGACTATAAATTTATAAATCTAAAAGTGATACAGGAAACATTTCTCTAAATTGATAGCTAGCTTCGAAATATAAAATTCTGAATCCCATTTTTGTGAGGATCAATTTCTTCAGGACAAGGATGAACAGGACTTATCTAAAATATTTCATTGCATGAGATTCATCCCACCCATTAACTGGAACACGTGAATATGACCTATCATACATTTTAGCTACTTAGAACAGTTAGATTGTGAAAAGTAGATCCGAAAAATCATACTACAGGTGTAAAGTGGAGATGTATAAGAAAGATGATTGTACATCCATTACAAAGTAATAATCCAGCAATTCTTAAACGATCAATTCCTATAAAAGTGAATTCAGTGGAAATTTCCTAATTGATTTTAATTTGGAGTGGTTTTAAAAACAGGTTTTTAAAGATTGGTCTTCCTTTCAGTTTGGGGATATAAACAATAAGGGAAATATTCAATTTTATTTTCAATTGTGCAATGATTTCTATTGAAAATTGGCAACTGCCAGCATTCCAGAAAATAAGACTTCTACTTTATGTGCCAAAATAGCAGCATTTAGCTGCTGAAAGATCTATCTAAATCTATGTATCTAAATCTATCTCTAAATTACTATTTCCTAAATCAAGTATGTATTTATATTTGTGGAAGATTACATTATTTTTCCCAGCATGAAATTAGGAATAAGTTTTTCTGCACAGAAACAGATCCAATGGATTTAATCTTATCCCTTGCTTAATGCTATACTGTTCAAAATTTTCTAATGGTAAGATCCAGCCTGGAGATACCCAGACCTTGTTTTCCTATCAAAATAGCCAAGGAACACTTTATTGTAACAATCAAAGGTACTATTTAATGAGGCAAGATTTAATTTAGAGTTTAAACTTAAGGAATACTGCTAATAATATTAGTTTACTGTCCTTAATGATACCGAACATTAATAACCAAGAATATGTCAAAAGACATTAGAATGCATTCAGCAGACAAGTTACAGTAAAATTTATCTGGAGGATTCAAAGCTCCAGTTTCATTAGATAACAAATACAAATAAAGGCACTTCAGTTACTTTGGAAATATAAGCGTTGACAGAAAACATGTAACGTACTGGGTTAGAGTCCCTATGCTTAAAACATTTTTTTTCTTATTACCTCTTCTAGTGATTAGTGCCTGTAGAATAAATTGAAGGTAACAGGAAAAACATAGAAAACGCAATTTAATTTTAATGTATGTAATAATTTTTGAAGGATTTTCATTTGCCGTTAAGTTAGAATACATTATTATTATTATTATTATTATTATTATTATTATTATTATTATTATTATTTACGTTTATGTTTCTGGTTTAACTGTGGTCCTTGAAAGCTACTTGCACCTAAGACCTAAGTTGCACCAAACTCCTTTCACCTTAGATCATTCTATACCTATAAGAATGGAATTAATGTCAAATATGAAATGGGGGGCTTATGGTAAAGTCAAAGTTGCTATGGAATTATTTCAAAGAATTCAGGGATAATAGCTTTACAGTCATTTTCCCTGAAAACTATTTTTTGTCACCAAACTTGACTACAGCAATAGTTTCCATAAGTGTCAGAAAATACAGATGGTGTAGTAGAGCAGCTTGATATAGATAAGTTACCTTGACTTTCTGCACTGAATTTGCCGAGTTTCCAGAATTTCAGTTCTTTTGTGAGAGCTGTAAATAAATGGTCTCTGCTGATCCTACAGTTTCACTTGTTTGTGTAACTAAAGGCACAGTCAAGTTTGATATTCATAACTGGCAGGTGGTCCACTGATATCCTTTCTTACATTAACTATTATCACAGAGAACAACAAAAAAACACCCCACATGTTGTTCCCTTTCTCTCTTTGCAAATGTATCTCTCATTGGCCATTAATTTTATTCAGGATTGTAAGGTCACAACTCATATTGTACAACACAGAAGCATCAGTTCATAAATCCACTATCAAACATGTAAACCTTTGATAAATACATACACAAACACACACTCATGCAGAAGAAACACACAACTTATTAGAGAATACAAAGGGAGTGTTGCCTGTGTATACAAATATATTTCATCCTTCTACTGATGTTTTATAGAGCCTTTCTTCTTCAAATCTGATGGCATAAATCAGCTTGATAATAATCTGTTGAACATCTAGGTTAAGACAAGGTGTTAAAAGAATTGTATAGACACTAATGAACTTATCTCCATTTTAAGTATTTTGGTGAATTTGTGAGAATGGTTTAAGTAAAAAAAAGTACAGCAAAATTTAATTCAATTAATAGTTTTAGACTGATAAAGATTACCTTTCATAAATACTAGATATGTGGATTTGACTATAGTATCAGCTCTTGGCATTACAGCAAATATCATGGCAACTGCTAAAGTCAATGCATGACATGAGGCAATTGTCAGTTTTTTCAGAGACAACCTAAAACTGACTATTGCTACTTAGGATAGAATTTCAGTAGGACTTTTCTTTAAAGTGTTTAAACCTGAAGTCATTACAATGTTTCTCAGACAAATTCATTTTGTTCATATACAATTTCAGACAAATTTTAGATTTTGTTTGTTTGTTTTGGCATCATTTTTTCTACAACTTAAAATATATTTTTACAAGTTCTATGTCCTGTTTCCCCCCCCCCCCCCCCCCCCCCCCCCACTTGGGAATCCTACTTCTAACAGACCTCCTAATTTTCTTTCTCTTTTTATTAGCTACACTAATTTTGCAGGATTTTGTATGTTCTGATTAGATGTTATTTGCAGTGCCAAGATTTTGCTTAAAAGATCTTGCTCTTTCCTGTCTCCATAACCCTAGAAAGCCACTGAAAGTTATCTTACAAATATGGTCTTGAGTATTTAACTTTCTCATCTCACATAGACCAGTCTCCTCAAAAACCTTATCTAGCAGAGTCTCTATTTCTTGTCCTTACTTACCACATTTCATGCATTGTATGTCTTCTAAGTTTTTCTGAAACCAACTTTTCAAAAAATAGAACTCTCAATTTGACAACCTATGAACATCTCACAAATTTTTAATTTCTCAGAGAACTCAATGTTCTCTTAATTAAGTTGACCTAATTATGACAAAAATTAAAGAGAAAATACCTTCACTTTTTGAAGTGTCTTTAAGGTACTTTAACACTGAGATGGTATTTAACTAAGGCATTGGTAATGAATTCAGGTATTTAAGCCCAACTAACAGTTCAGGATGTTTTAGGAGCTTAACACCTAGGCACAAGCTAGTTAATTCTCATGGAATTAATCCTTTTATGAAAGCCCTTTAGCTAACATTGTTTCCGTTCAAGGCTTTAAGGAATCCGTTTTGATTTAAATTAAATGAGCTCTTGAGTATTTAAAGTAGTTTATCTGTTATTTTTCAGCTTTTGAAAATTCCAAACTTGAGTCTTTTTTAATAACAGTTGTTATAAATTGCTGAAAAAGGCTTGATATATAGTTCAAATGATTTATACCTTAAGTTCTACCAGTGTTAAAGTTAATTAAAAGAAAAATAATTTTGCCCTGCCTCCCTCATGATTAACCTGAGCTTCACCCACAAATGCAGAGTCTGTTGATGTCAGACAAGGCCCTCTACACCTGGGGAATACAGAAAAACTTTTCAGCAGTACCACACAGGGTTAACCTGCAAATACAGAAACTTGTTAACAATGTTAACAGGAATTTGATGATTCGGGAGCTCAGAAAATTCTTCTTACTATCTCTAAGATGAGCTAGATCTATGGAGATGATTTAGTGACAACTAATAGCAACATTTTATTTCTTTCACAAAGAAATAAGACGTGACAGATAATATACAAGGAGCAGATACGATACTGCTTATGTAGGACTTTCTTAATTAGGTCCTGGACTGCATATCAGCTTAATTTAACACAGGGAAAGTCAATTAAGCTGTTTTAACTCAGTCGAGCCTTTGATCGAGCTTAAGTCCTTAAAATGGTGTTCAATTTGCTTTAAAAGCTTAATGAGTTGTAAGGTAGTGATTCAACCCCTAAAATGTGTCTGTTCACATCTGGCATTTTTCTTTTAAATAGGTCTTACAAATATAGAATCATCATTTATCTACTTATTTAACTGATTAAGCTAGTTTTACTTTTTTCCCTGTTTACTTCTGATAGACCCGCATAGCAAATTTGTTGATGAGAAAGCCAGCTAGAACCTCTTATGTTTTATGAATGGCAAGGTAAAACTCTGACCTTAGTTTAAACTATTCAGCATCACCAATACCAACAAAATAGTGAGAACATAATTTCAAGACAAGTGTTCTGCAATTGAAACAGCATAGATCATTTGGCTTGGTTATCTATTTCTGTCACATTTTGTAGTTGTTCCATGCAAAAGGAGTAACCCCACGATTTATTTGAATTATGTCACCCTAAAAAAAAGAAACCCAAAAGAAAAGTTCTTCTCTAGGAGGAGAACACAAACTAGTTTGAACAAAAAATGGTTGTCTGCATCTATAGATTGTCATTAAACAAGATACCAGCAGTTTTAGGTTTGTACAATGAAATGCATTGCAAAAGAAGTCAGGACACAACAGGATTTTTTCTTGGTTTCTTTGCAGGGAAAACAGTTTAAAAACTTCATAATATCAAGTGCAAATTCAAACAGCTTAGAGTGGAAAGTCAATGACATGCAGCAAATATGCAATCCCAAAAATGCCAAACTAGGAAACACTTTCAGATGAGAGCCACTTGTAAGCAGGAAATGCTGTCTTAGTAGCTAAAAAAAGTACAGCTTGTATTCAAAATAATTAGCTGCTTCTGAGGACCTAATAAAATTTGGGACCACAGGACTGAAAGATATAATTCAAAACACCCACGCATAAAAAGACTGAACAGAATTTCACCAGTCTTCATTTTTCTCATTTGAAAACTCAGAGTTTTCTGATTTTTTTTTTTCTTCCTATTTTTTCCACTTATAAATTTCAGGTGTGCCTTGTATATTGCTCACATGTCAATTCCTGGAGAAGACTATGAAGCTTATGTTTGTTAAATAATAATTAGTGCTGTCCCTCTCTGTTCTCCTCTCCTGCTCCCTCCTTAGCCTGTTGAGAACCCTCCACCCAGAACTCCACAGTTCTTCTAGTCCCATTCAGAAATTTCAGTGGAAAGCCACAACTTTCATCAACTCCATTTGTAGCTGAAGAAATACAGCAGTCAAGTCTCTAACTATACTGTTTCACTGAAACTGTAGCACAGAGAAGGTCCAGTTACATCTACAACCCGACACATTTCTAAGTCTCATGAAGAGCTGCAAGGCCTTCCTACAACCATCATGCTCAGCAGAGCTCTGTAGAAAGTAGTAGGAAGGTTTCTTAACCATTCATTTTCACATTTTAGGCAACAGCTAGGAGGCTTTCCTAATTTTCCAAGCTGAGGCTAAGAAAAATCAGACATGGGCTGAAGGTTCACAGTATGAACCAGTAATCAGCATAATAAAGACACAGTAGTGAGCGTTTTAAGTTACAGAATTTAGACAAGTTCTTGAGCTATAAATAAATTTTTCATGTAATTTTGAGTTAGAACATGACACTGAGTGTACCCAATGTCTTACAAAACTTAACCACCTACAGCAAATTCCAAATTTATAAGATTTCCCCCATTGTGAACAAATTCTTACTGAATATGCTGAAAAGGTACCATGTTCTTTAAGAGAAATTAACCATTTCAGAGTGATATTTTTCAAGAAGCAGAAATAGAAGGGAAGATAAAAGATTGCATTAGAACACTCCAATAAACATAAATCTGATTTATTATTTGTATAATCCCTTTATTTTGTGGGATGATCATGAGAGAGAAGAAAATATTCTCAGGACTTTAGTAACATCCAAAATGCTTCTTCAGTTTACTTTAGTAATTAACAGTCCTTCTGATAAATCACTACTATTCAAAAAACCCTAGGTCTTATCAACCCACTAACAAGTTCCAGCCAGATATATGATTTTATCATATGAAAATTGTGTTCCTTGGAAAATGAGAATCAGGAAAGTAAATAATGCTACTGGTAAAGTCTAATAAATGAGTGGCACTTAGGAATTTTATAGACTTGTGACTATTACCTAGCATTTAAACTGCCAACTTTATGTGACAGAAGTGTCAACAACAAGGTGTTTGTGCTGCACACATTTGCACTAAGTATTTAACCTAGGTAGGTATAGTAAATAGTAAAATGACTAGCCTGCTGAGAAGAAAGACCTACAGTAATACTAAGTTTTAGTTCTTCACTCATCTTGGCATGTTTCCTTTCCTGATTTTTTTTTTTTTTTTTAACTTAGAAAAATAATACTCCCATAAAATGTCTCATTTTTAAGTCTTATCCCATGCTTTGTGATGACTAAAATACTTTCAGGGAGATTATAGGGGGTTTAGGAGACCTTTTTGCAGTTAAGAACCAAGACACAACATAGCTTTCGCTTTAGTTGCCATGAGGATGAAGTAATTGAGATTTCTGAGGTCTCTGGATCCTTTTGCAACAGAAGATCTACAAACTCATAGTTAAATTGCTGCAGTAGATAGCTTTCTACCTCTGCCAGTGGATGCTATCTCCTGTGACCCAACATTCCCCCATGAAATTTTAGAGGGGAAAATAAGCAGGTTAATCAAATGAACCTTATCATGTTTCTTTTTGTTCTAGTGTCCAGGCTCAAGGGAACAATCCTGAAAGTCTCTTGCTTATTATGTAGTATTAATTTCTACTTAGTTTTGATGCAAAATCCTTAGGATCTCATGAGGTGGCATGGTAAAAATGCATTTCATATCTTCTAAATTGCTCTCCCTTTTATAATTTGTCCTAAATACTTTTTCAGTTACCGTGTTCTAGCAATAACTGTTACAGTCCTATGTATAAGCAACTTATTAAAGTGACAAAGAAAACCTACAATGAGAAAAATTAGTTTTAGGTGTCTGAAAGGCACTTACAAAGATAGGTACAGCACATGGCATTCCATTTTTTCCTTAAGTTTGGGAACAGGAACAGTTCCTGTGAGACAAAAATGAGCTGGAAAGCTTCCATACAGACCATGCCCAGTACGTATTTTCTTTTACTATTTCCATAAGTGCCTTTTGGTATATGCAAGCCTTTTTTTAAATTTCGGAAGGCATTAATAGCTTTCCTCCACCCACCTTTGGTGAGTTTTATCAAACGCTGTGTATATTTCCAATTTACATTTAAATATATGTCTAAAACATGCTGACAGAATTTTCTGGTCTGTCTTTCAGGTCATATAAGTAGCATTGGGAAAAAGAATTCTGGCATGTTAAAAGGAATGTGAGATGCTTCCTGTAAATAGAACTATGATCTTAATTCTGAACACCTGTTTTTCCATTGAAATTTGCATTCTCTGTCAAAGTTATCACTCGTATTTAACAGGAACTGAGGCAGAATGGATTAAATTTTAGGCCAGACTAACAAAAGGAGCAGAGTTGGTAAGAAAAATTAAGTGCATTAAGTGCATTATTCTGTAAGAACAGCAAAATAGCTCTCTTCTAAAACTCAGCTCTTTCTCTCTATTCACCTATTCACCTTCTTGCTCACCTCTTTTTTTTCTAGTCATTTGTGAACCTTCTTCCAAACAGAAGTTTTACCTGGCATGTTAAACTGTTTCTGCTGAGCCTAGAAGAGAGAGAAGACAAACTGCAAATGTTGGACATATTTGTTTAGTCTATAAAATGCTTGCATCAATTAATCGCTTTTAAAACAGTTGACTGCCTTTGGGTTTTCTTAAGTAAACTAGCAAGGGCAATGCCAGGAGTTACAGTATTCTTTGAACACAGAGGTGTACAATAAGGGAGTGGGAAGGGTGGACATGGTTTGGGGACTACCACTAGGAGGCTCTTGAAGGAGGAGGGAACCACAACCATAACCCACCTCTTTCTGCTGCAGCCCACCATCTGCTCCTGTGGAAACTGAAGAGGTTTCTTTTCCCACCAGCCACTTTAACTGCTAATACGATTCGAGTCAGTACAGAGTATCCTCTTCCTGTTATTACTCACATTCACCTACCTGACCTTCTGCTGGAGCTCATCAGCATGAATCTCTAGAAACAATATTAATTATCTGTTTGGAAAGGGCTATGTGTGTGTATTCCCCCCACCATATTTGAAGGCAGCTGTTATAACCAGCATGCACTATATTCTCATGGATTCCCAAACCACCACAAACACCAGAGAAAAAAATGGCTTTTTAAAACACTATGCGTATTATTTGTGGTCTGAGAAATCACCAGAGACTGCAGAAAAAGAATAGAATAATTTTTTTCTTCAAGTTGCATTTTAAAAATCCTACATATTTTTAATGCATTAACCCCTCACTGTGTTCACTATTCCTCCTCTGTTTATATAGCAATGAAGCACAAAAAAAAAAAAAAAAAAAAGAAAAAAGAAATGGACCAATGTTGGCCTACTAAAGAAAATGTAACTGTATTGTCTAAAAGTTAGGTGTAGAAAAGTTCTAACATTGGTGATTAAAACTCAGTTGTATAAAGGAGAAATTGAAAAGAGCATCTGTGGTATTGTTGTGGTTTTGTTTGTTTGTTTGCTTGTTTATAGACAAAATAGTTACAAAATATCTGCAGTTAAGCTGTTTTCAAATATATTTCAGCTAGTTCAGGCCTGAGCTATAAGTTATATTAAATGGTCAAATTCCAAAGCAACATGGTCTTCCTCTGCATACAAAAGACATGTAAAAAACCTCCCACAGGTTAGGTATTGCAATGTTATTTTATATTTCCAGCTTAACAATGCCTTCAGAAAACTAGCTAATACAGGAACATCCATTTTTTTTTTCCAGTCCATTGAATCATCACCTTACGATTTTATGTGTGACAAATAAGTTTTATTTTAGACAGATTGTCAGGAAGATGTTTATTTATAAATTCATATTTATATATGCATTCATGGAATGTAAATTCTAAAATAATGGTACACACTGCCCATCATTTAATGAGGTGACCTTGTGTTTATGCTCTCTGCTGGGAAACATGTGATCACCCTTTCATAAACCATAGTTGCAATACTGTTCCCACTTAACTCATTGTAAAAGTTCTTCATGCTTTGAAAATTACAGAATTTTCTACACATGTATTAATTCCTCATCTGCTGTTTGTGGACTGTATAATTTGGAAGAGATGAAAGAGAATTTATTCTCTGTTCTGTCCTCACCAGCATTACAGAGCATGAGGAAAGATCACCTTTGCTTTTGTCCTTATATAGGGACATCACAACACCCATTTTGGAGAGTTTTCAATGACAAAATTTATCACTACTGCAGACAGGACAAGTAAGCACTTTAAGCTTCTTTCAGTGCCACTACAGGCATCCTTGATCCTCATGCTCTTCCTCCAGCAAGCTCCAACTAGCTCCTATTTTTCCAGTACTGCCTTTGTTACACCTTCTAAACTCAACACAAACTTAAATGTTTAAGGGAATTGTTATTTATTTAGGGGTTTTATTTCCCTTTGTCATGGGGAGTACACATAATTCAGCTCAACACAAAAATCTGTATTTAGCGTGGTTAAACAAAGAAAAGAAATCAGTTTCTATCTGATGAGAAGATCAAATCCTTTCATTGGGTTATGTGATAAAATGTAGGAGGACAGAGGCACATGGGAAAGGGAGGGGGCCCTGCCCTGGCCTCTACCCAGGATGCCGCAGCAGTTGACCAGCCCTATGACTGGGGCGGACACCCATCGCTGTCAAACCAGGGAAAGGTTTTCAGGCACCTTTGGGTTGAGGGTGGTCTGGGGAAGAACAAGTGTGTGAAAATAGAGGGACAAGGGGGCAAAAGGAGCTGGTAACATGCAAGCAGGGGCTGGTCATTGTGTTTGTCTAGACATGCCCTGTGCCTGATCTGTCCTGTCTTCTTATTAAACTCCATTTCTGTTTTTTTTCCTGTGTGAGGGGCTCTCTATCTACGTGCATGTGGGTGTAGAGGTGTCTGAGTGGCAGCAACTGGAGTGGGATCAGGGCTGACGGGGTCCATGTGCTTGCAGGCCAGCCTGCGAGGGGGTGTGTGCCAGCACATGTCACCAGCGAACATCAGGCTGGCCTGGCTGGTGAGGTGGGTAACTGGCCTGGGGTCTGGGGATCAATGAGGCCGTAAGTCTGAGTAAAAAAATGGAAAGACCAGAGTCTGAGAGGTGGCTACTGAAGGGGCCAGCAGCTCTGTGGCAGCTACTGGAGAGGCCTGAGAGAGAAATGTGTGTGTGTGTACATGTGTACATGTGTACATGTGCACGCACACACACACATACAAGTCAACTTCGGTTGAGGAGACCCAGGGCCCACTACTGGGTAGACTGAGCCTGACACTACACCTTAAAGGCCAGTTACTGGGTGTTCACATGCGTTCATGTCTGTGCTTATCCTTGGTACTGGCTGGACCTGGGAGCATGGAGCTGTGGCAGCTTCACCTCTACCAGATTCAGCTTTCACACAATTTATGCATATCTTCTCTGTATTTAATATGTGTATGCTGTGACAGCCTTGGAAGATTATCTTTGGTTTTAAATCTTTTTAAAACAGAAAGGTTATTTGGCACAAAAATAATTGAAATCATTCATTAACCTCTTTACCTCAATCAACACAAAATTATTCCTACTTCCACCTCAATACAGCTTTTCTAATCTTCATGTATTTCACTAGATCATTTGTTACAAAGAGGAATGACGATGAATAAGCTCAGTAAGACACAACACCAATCTTAACTAACACATCTTAAAATAAAGGACAGATGGCCTTCCAGAACACAGGACACACAATTTTCTCTCACAGTTTTTATTTGTGAAGAAAACCTCAGGGCTTATGAACAAGTATAGAAGATCCTCATTTCAAAGCACGCAGGTACCAATTAAAAATACATTTTCTCCCTCAAAACCACACTGTCTCAAGAAAGAAGAAATACTAACAACTATATAAGAGGCATCTTACCTTACAGGGCAAATTTTATGTTTCTGCTGTGCCACTAGATCCGTAATCTAACTTTCTCACTTGCAACACGGTCATGCAAACAAACAAAAAATCACCCCTTACTTTTAAAAAGCCATAAAATTACAAAAAAACCACCAACTTCTCCAAGCAATTAGGGTAGTTCATCTGTTCTGGCAACTCTTCTATAGTTCCTGAACTGTTCTTTACTTGGAAAATGATCCCAAATGGAGGACAGGAATGTTGTAAAATTAGTCTTTTATGAGAAAGGGCTATGCTACTTACACAGCTAGCTCCAGTAAATGCAGCAGTGTCCCTGATTACAACCTAGGGTAACTTTGAAGAACACTGGGTTCACTAGACTGCTTCAAGTAAATATAAAGGCTAAGTATAGATAGATAAATTGTATTTATGCATATACACATATATATATATATATATATATATACACACACACACCCACCCACCCATACACACACCCAGTAAGATTGCAGGTAATATATGGGAAAAATTACTAGTAAGTCTATTAAGAGCTAAATATAAATTTTTTAGATTTATAATATCAATGTTTACGTTTCTACTTCTGGTTAGTAATTAGGCAGCATGCATTCTCTTTTAATAATTATCCCTTTTTGACTTTTTATTTTCTGTTTGTTCACATCAATTTGTTAGATCCATCTAATGATGAGCCAATGTATTGAATCTCAGATCACAAAAACACAACATGAAATTGGTCCCAGCAGGAATTAAACATTTGAACTGCCTTACGGTCATCCAGACCCATATTAAAAGTTTCTGTGCTAGGGAGGAGGGTTGTAATCTGAGAAGGGTGATAATCTCCAAGGGACACGAACAAAAATTTCAATTAATAAGGAGTTAGTACTCCCTTCAGCTCTTGTCTCTCTACTGTTGACAAATAAAAATGTGGGGTTCTATTGCTTCTTGAGGAAAGCAGAGTACATGGTTTCCATCATTTTGTCAGAGAAAGTCCAGTATCTCCAGGTGTCTGAAGTTCCTATTAGATCAAATCAGATAGGGACAGGAGTCTCTTCCTCTTCTGGTCAGCTCTCTTGTTCATTATTAGTAACTGTATGAACTATTTTTCCCCTTATTCACCCCCCAAATGTCTTTCACATGCTGATTAGGTGATTTCCAGCATTTATTCTTCCCTTCATCATGGGAACAATAATAGAATATAGAATATTTGTAATGGGATAACCTGACAATGGAACATCTAAATATTGACAAACGATAAGCAGAACATTGGTGTGACACAATATAAGTGCCTGCATATACAACATAAAGAGTTTAACACTGAAGCTGTTTTTACTCTGAATTAATCCAAAAGGGCAAAGGAGAAAATAAAACCAGATGAATATTAAGTACATTTTACACTTCTCCTATTATTAAAACAATTGCATATAATATAATATAATGGTAGCACTCAAATCATGAATCCCTTTTAAATAAAATTGCATACCACCACAACAATTTAAAGTAGACATTTGTTTTGCATATTTTGTAATTCCTTTAATGTTTTAACTGTTTCTCAAGCAGATACTGTGAACTGCCTGCTTTGAACTTTTCTGTTTTACAGTGTCATGCTACAAGACTACTGTAGTAATCTTTTTTTCCCTTAAAGCCAGAGTCTTCAGACTATATTTAAGATCAATAAAATTCCACATCCTTAGAATTATTTTTTAAAAATAATCTTGCTTATAAAACATTTGAGGAGTATTTTTGTAGACCTTTCCATATGTGTAAGTTCTTGGTGGTCACAAAGGAATTATCTAGTAAACACAAAGCAAGATATATTGGTTTTATTTACTTAGCTTAAGAATGACCTGCCTAATGAAAGCCAAGAGATTCAGACTGCTGTAAAGAGAAAAAACATAGGAGACCATTGAGCAGAGAATGTGTGGGCTTTTTATTTATCACATGAGAGCCAACTCTCAGTGTGAAGCCTGCAACAGCAATGGTTGTTGAACAACTGCCTTGGTTCAGACCAAGTTAACTCCTGGAAAGCAGAAACAATTGCTTGTGTACCATAAGAAATTCTATCTTAATTACTTTTTCAAATCGAGAAATAAAATATATAAGAAGTAGCAGTAAGAGCAATCATAATGTTTTATCAGTTCTAGGAGGCACACTTTCCAGTGTGTCTCACTTAATTCACTCTTACTGAGAAGAGTTTTATCTTTTGCCCCATCAAATACTACATCCTTTCATTTCTAGCATCTTTCTCCAGAAATACACAGAAATGATCAATTGGATGTGCATTTTTAGCCAGGGTATGTCATGCTCTACAGTATCTTTTCAAGACAGATATATAGTGAGTTTTTTGGTGTGTATTTATATATTATTGAGTGCCCTTAACATGGTTGCACTTCTGGATCACCACTACTTGTGGTGTCACCCTCTAGATCTACCATGCTTTGGAAGGTCCCACCAGAGCCTTTCTAGCAGAAGACTGAGCACAGCTATGGCAGAGAAAGACAGTAAATTCCAGCCATTCTTCAGTTGTCTACCACCTCACAAATGGATGAGTCGAGGGAGCAATTTTCTAAGATGAATTAAAATTTCAGTTGCTATTCATAACATTCTTTATCATGTCACACTAACTCCTTCCTTCTGAGGGAACAGAATGAATCCTCTGCCTTCACCATTGTTAGTACAAACCCTTAATCTAGAGAGATATTATTGTCAGGTCTTTAATATGGTCAAAATTCATGTCAATACACCATGAGATTAAAAAGAAGTTGAATTTTTAAGTAGATGGGCACTGCAGATGGCACATAAATGCATCATCACAGAGATTGTTTTAGAAATTCTGTTCTGCTTTAGAGAGTGTGTAGGTTTTACTGGTGTCCCAGATGACCTGTTAGAATTCCCTATATGTATTTTTTCTATACAAGAGAAAATTATTATATGGTAAATTCTCAAAAGCAGCCTACAAATTGAGTTTTATTGATGTAAAATTTGTTCTCACAAATATCTATGTGAAATTTACTTGCAACTGTTGCTTGTTAACATAATATACATATTTAGTGACTTGATTTACAGGCATCAATAGCCAGCCTGAAATGACCTGACTATAAATCTAGAGGCAGGCTGTATGAAATTTGCTTCCCAAAATATAGATAAGTTTTTCTCTCTGTAATATTTTCAACTTTTTTACAGCAAAGAATGCTTAAAAATGTAGTGCTTTTATTCTTTACCAGCTCTATTAGTCTATCACTTTGCAAAGTATTTTCACTCAGACTTTGTATAAATCAGAAAAAACTTATTCTGTCCTATCAGAGTTAACAATATTCTTTCTTTTAAGTGAAACTTTACATAAAAAAAAAAAAAAAAAAAAGCAGCTGCATTATCGTCACTTGGTTTTCTTTGTTTGTCTCTATTTTTGAGATATTAGGAAGCATTTTGCTATTAACATGTACCTGTGCAGGCATTATATTTCTAAATTATAATTTCCTGATCACATCTCTATAAATGTATATGCATAGAAATGAAGAAATAATGATTAAACAAAACTGACAAATTAAGATGGAGAAATATTGTAGGAACAAAAGTCCATGTGTCTTCTAATGTGCCAGCCTTGTTACACATGTACACTGCAGCTGGACTGTAAAAGGTGTATGGTCACGCAGTTGACAAATTAGACCTGCCAACAGCTACAAAGAGAGGTAAATGAAGGAGATTTCACTACACAAGGAAAAGGTATACTTTCTTCTTTGAACTGAATTTACATAGAAACCTAGTGAGTGGTTTAAAACAAACATTTGAAAATACAGTAATTTATAAAAAACAGTCCTTAGACAGAAACCCTTAATAATAGCCTAGCAAATGGAAAATTGAATCGACCTGAGTACAAAAAGCTTAGGAGGCTCTCTTTTTTCTTTTCCTCTCGATCTAGTGAAGCAGAATAATACCTCACCACCTGTACAGTCTTTCCGTTCTAAACTAGGAAAAATATATACTACCTGACAGAGCACCATATTCCCTGGTGCCAACCTTCAATTTAATTATACAGACAGAAAGGATTCTGAAAAGACTGATGTGTCAGTAGCTATCAAGATCATTAAAATCAATCCCTATGAACAAAATGCTGAGTCATTTTCAAGAAGCTGGAATGGAATGGCTCCTGGCCTTTATCAAACTCATTCTGAATCAGCGCCCAGTCTAACTCTGCTTATCACATACAGAATCTGCTTTTATAAAAATTCAAGCTGAAGAAAAGTGTTTTGGTCCCCTGCAAAGAAAAGGCTCTGGGGCTGCAGCCTGCACGCTGGCAAGTTTATTCATCAGGTTTGCTCTATTTGCATCCCACACTTCGATGAGCTCATTTGGTAGCAGAGCTCCCAGGTGTACATTACTTTGATTTCTGGACCCTGTGACTAACCCACATGCATCTTCTAAAATAAATTAAAGTCTGATTCTATTTCCTCACTTCAACATTTCCAGAGCTAATTCAAATTCATTATTGATTAAGTTAAGGTCGCGAAAAAGTTTTAACTCCTGATTCTAGTTTCATTCTGGTGTTTCTCCAGTATATATGGCCATTAAGACTAATGGCGTCACTTCTGATTTATATGGGCACATATAAGAAGATTTCTGACACTACATTAAGAGAAGATGTCAGTTTTGGCCAGAAAAACGATTTTTGTGCACAAAATTTAATTGAAGGCATCCAAAAACCTATTGGCATTTAATAATTGATTCAATTATAGTCATCCACAAGCCTGAGAATACATAGCTTTTTATTTAAGTGAAAAACTGTGTACCTCAAAGTATCAGAAAATTCAGTAGACCGTGTCTTTATTTCAGAGCATTGAAATACTTTTACTATACACAGCAATAGAGAAAGACGGTATAAGGGAGGACATAGCTTATTTTCTGAAATATGCGAAAGAAGAGAAGGCACCAATAATCAGTCAAATTATAAAGTTCATGTTTTCTTAGAGCTTTTCAAACTGTTTGGCTGCAGTTTCTTTTCACGCATTTTTCAAGAAAATGACCCTGAATGTATTTCGATGCATGGCTCCTTGTCACAATTATCCTAACCAAGATTTCACAGTTCTCAGCTTGAAACCTATAGACTTAAATGAAGTGTGTGCCTAATGTGAATGAAAAGCTTTCCAGAATACCTGTAGAAGATTCAGAGATGAGTCGGTAGTATTATTATGCACACATATTACTTGAGGCCATAAATGGTCTGCCCTCTCCTATAACATGTGAAGACAACAAAAGAAATAAAGAGCATGAACAGATCATGTCCTCTTTCATCTTCTCTTGTGAAATACTTCAGTAACAAACCATTAACATGAACTAAATAAAATGAAGGCTACATATAATTTCTTCCCTATAGTATCCTTATATTCAGTATGGGAAACCAAGATCATTATTCTAATAGAACAAGACAACTTTTTTGAATATTAATCTACCATAAAAATAAATTTTAAAAATTACGAGCGAAAGAAAGCTTGGTGAATGCATCTCACCTCACTATTTTTGTAATGCGATTGTGTCCTCGACCTTTGATCTACTTATCCTTGCAGTGAAAGCATGCGATGATTTTCCTATTTTACAAAGGCTATAAGAGGTATACAGATTACATCTGAGTTACAGAATTTGGGCGTTTTCATATCAGAGTAAGTCCATGCGTGCACAAGTTCCTCTACCTCTCAGATGAACCACGGTTTCTATGGAAAGGAACTGCAAGTGTGCGCCTTGGATAGAAATCTCAGAGGGTACAAGCAGATGCAGCTAAAGATGTTAAATAGCGTACCATAAGTGTCTGGAAATACTGGAAAAGGAATCTGGTCACATGTAACCCAAATTCAAAGTACATTCTTTGGTGTGGATGAAGAGCAACTTGAAACAAGTCTGTGGAATTTCTCCAAAATTAAAAATGTGTGAGAACACAATTAGATACTTTGTTCTCTGTAGTGAGTTACCAAAATCAAAGCTGTAAATGCAGCTTTCATTTTAAATGCAGCCAGTTGAGATTAAAAGTGTGCCAATCTTTTTCTCCCTATAGAGCAGCATCACACATTAATAGAACTTTGGTCAAGAAAGAAGTTTGCATACCAAGTCAAATCTCATACATTACAGGCCATTACATTTCAACAATTTATCTACTAAATTTAATCACTGGTAGGTAGTTTTCTCAAGTAGGTAAATACAGTCAGTTCTTTATCTTTTTCCCTTATATCACTTTTCTCTATAAAAGGCTATTTATAGGACAAAATAAAGTTACTACTTCATTCATTTGTTAAAAAAAACAAACAAACACACAAACAAAAAAACCCAGCTGAACAAATAGTGTCCTTTCTCAATGGCTTTTTCACCAGTTTTGCTGACCTCTTGTGTGGGTTTGTTTATCCTCCACTTTTCTAAATCATTCAAGCAACCTGATGGTCATAAATGTGGAAATATTGGACAAACTTGTACTCTGCAGAGACAGAGAACAGAACAAGGATTGGAAAGTTTTCTTTTGGTTCAAAGTTTATTTTCAGACTCAAGCTGAAAATGTTATTTTCAAAATTTGTTCACCAATATATTTACATATGTTACTTATTACTGTTGTTTTTATATTATTCCAGCATGTAATCATGTACGTTGCAAAAGGACATCATGTCAGGGTTGTACAATATGACATGATATAGTAGAAAAATATTATTTTATTAAAAAAAAATAAAGTAACTTTCAGCTGGTACAGTTCTCCCCCAATTTTCTACTTCAAAATATCTATAATTTTTAAGTCATTAAATATTATGTCCCTTTTATCTTTCAATAAAATAAAAATGTGCTGAGGGGACTAGAAAGTGAAGTAGTTTTCAAAGGTCAAGAAAATAATCCAGGTTAACACAGGTATATTCACAACATCTGTTACCCTAATTAGTATATTTAGTGATTCTTCTGCTTCATTGTGGAAAGTGTCAAGATGTCACAACAGTTTCACACCTAGTTCCAGTAGCTAAATGCCTGGCATTTCATGTCTGTCACATCACTCTTCCATGAACTGCCTCCAGATGCTTCTTGGTCTTCAATATAAGAAGTCATGATCAAAGAGCCCTCTTTTTATTTCCTAACAGACTGGTGGAAATAAAGGGGATACACTTGAATACACTCTGAAAAGGAAGATCCTAACATACAGAACATGAGTTCTGCTGTCTGCCTATCTGTCTTCCATCCCAGGTTTTCTCAAAGGATGAGTGTCTTTCTGAAACCAAAATATTATGCCCTGGTAATCCATGTTAAAAGCAGAGCTTCAGAATCAAATGCACTATTAACATGATAGAAGACATTTGTGCATGCTCACTGACTTCAAATCAAGCATCTTCAAACAGTTAAATCAGTGAAGGAAAAAAAAAAAAAAAAAGATTAAAGGCAGGGGCTAAATTTCCAACTATATTGTAGAAGAAATGCTGACCTAGTTATTAACATCTCTTGTCAAACTGTTCACTAATGAGAAATTTTCCATCTATAGAGTTCTTATACAGTACTGTTATTGCCATGTAGTAAACACAATGTGTTGAATGTGACTGCAAAAAAGATCTATGAGTAATGGACCACTGTTTGAATCAGAAAAAGAATCCCCTATCCATCAGATTTTTGTCTTTTTTAACATTCTCCGTCATTAGTTAATTATGCTGTTCATTATAAACTGGAAATGATTAGAAGAAAAAAATGCAAACAACTCTGTTGTTGCATGTTTTTATTTTGTTATACCCAGGCTACTGTAAAAGTAACAGATAAAGTATATTTTGTGATATGTACTGACCTCTAAAGTGGCCTGCTCTCATCCAGTTTTCAAGAACTCACAACTTGCTTTACTCTCACTATTGCAAAATAAAGGTTCACTTCCTGCTTTACCTTCTTTAAAATTACCTTTCGAGTCTAGTGAATTTGTGTTTCATCAAACTGGAATCTTAGAATAAAAGTTTCAAGAAACTGTCTTTCCTTAATGACAAAAAGATCTACCCCAAAAGTAAGAAACTGGGAAGTTTCAAAAAATAAAAGGCAAAACTGAGGCCATTTCCATGGTTTTAAAGAGTTGGGGAATGGTTCTATGATAAAGAGGAAGAGAATACAGCAATCTCTTGAAAAAAGTGACTAAAACCAGGTGTGGTTTCCCCCTCTGACACAGGGAAGAACTTGTGACATTAATTTTGTAATCCATGTATTAGTGAATCAATGTCTAAAACAAATTTCTAAATTAATGTGATGAACATTACAGACCTAGTCTTCATACTGCATTATGTTCTTTTTCTTTATATTTAAATAATTCTATCTAGTGCCACATGTTGATTAAAGACCTTTGGGCAATCTTGGACAACTTGACTAGAATATTGCAGCTTCCTATGTAGGATAAAACACGTAAATGACTTTTTCTTTTTATAAACTAGATCTTTCAGCTTAAGTATAGATTGATTTTAACTCCCACATACCTCACTTTTCCAAACATGGATAAGATACAATAAATCTGGTTTTATGTCTTCTATGTTTCAGGCAAAAGTATCTATTTCTTCCTTGATTGTTTTTTTTGGGGGGGTGTGGGGTGTGGTGGTGGGGAGTGGGAGGGCAACAGGCTGAAGAAATCTTTAACTATACTTTTCTTGTGATGGGTTGGAGCAAGTAGGTGCAAGTAGCAGCAGCACTGTTTCATTTCTCCTAGACAATATACTAATTTTCTGTTATTTGTGGCTATAACAAAGATCATGACCCATTTGATAAACATACAAAACAAAAACTGAAGCTATTTATCAACTATATTGATATAAACCAGTTCACACTGATGCCACACATAGATAAGTAGATAAGAGAGAGAGAATAAAACCCAAACTGTGAAAACAGTACATCCATAGTTTTATCTCTTGGAAATTACATCTCTGGTTTGGAGATCACCATGTTATTTTAAAATGTACTAACCTTTTGGTTGTACTTCACATGAGCTACTTAGCAGCTGCTGTAAACTTATATAACATCACTGTTTGATAAGTAGAAAAGAAAGTATGTTCAAAAAATGCTTAAAACCCCAGCTTTCTAAACAAATATGATTCAATTACTATATCACTAGCTATACGTAGTATGTTAAAAAAAACCCATCCTCTAAGGATCTTCATTTTAAGATGTTTTGACAGTATTGCACATTTCCAGCTGAAGGTCACAACTGAACTATACTACAGATAAAAGCAGGTTTTAACCAACCCATGCAGTAAGTGTTTCATTTTTAAAATTTTGGTCTATTTTTTTTTTCTCTTTTTCATAAATGAAAATGTATTTTTTTAGACTATTGTTAATCTTCTCTTGGAGATTTTAATACACATAAGATTAATAATATTTTACTTTCAGATAAAAGTCAAAGCAAGCAAATAAACATTTTTTTAAAGGGATAGACCACTTTACTCATGACAGATGACTTTATATAACATGAAATTAGTAAAAAATACTAAATTATTACAAAATAGTAAATAAAATTTAGCCATCGTTATGAAATTGTCATTGATTTAAAATAAATAAGTTACTATAATAAATTATTAAGAATTAATGTAGGCACATCCAGCATGTTTTCAAGTTCATTCACATGCAGGTAACACTATGCATGCTCCTCCCTACTTCACAAAATAAAAATGTTAGAGAAATAAGTCCTTCTAAAATTTTTGACATATAAGTTCCCCACTCATTGTAGTACAAATATTCCAGGATCCCAAGGACTAATGTTATTAATAGATAACTTTACTGCAGCACACTTCCAAAAGAAGAGATTTCAGCTAATTTAGTCTGCTGTTCAAGTTTCTCGTGAGGTCTGATACATTTTATCCAGATGGCAAATTACACTGCGGTTCTGATTATGAGAAAATCATGAATCTACCAAAATAATTTTCTACCTACAAATTGTCTGCTTACAACAAAAATATTCCTCTGAATAACTTCAGGGAATGTGGAATGATCTTTTTCTTCTACAACATGGACAGTATATCTGTATTAAGAGGAGGATCCTTCGTGACTTCTGACATTTACATTGACTGTTCTTCTGATCCACCCCCTCCAAGATGCTGAGGGTGGGTCATGAACTTCCCTGTGCTGTTGGGACGTGCTATGGATATTATAAAGCTATCTTCTGCAATACTTATTTCTGTTACTAGTTTTTTAACTAATTTACTCATTAAGCTTTGGTGAAGATATTTGGCTTAATCTGCTCCTGTCTCCACAAAGCCTGTCTCAGAGCTGAATAAATTAATAACTTACATTCTTCTGAGAAATACTTAGTTCTGTTTTTTTTGCTGATATTCTGTTTTCATCTTGCTGTGTTTCTTTCCGTCAAAGCTTCTTATCCTTTTTGTTTTCCTCTTGGTGACATTTTTTTACCATTTTCTCTTAAAAGTCCTTTATCAGATAAAGGGGTCAAATTCCAACAACAAATGGACCAACACACAAATCTAATTTGAGACCAGAGCTTTACTGACCCTCATTGCTTTTTCAGATATAAATGCTTTGTTTTTCTTCACTTTCATTCTCTTCTGTCTGCCTCTTAATGTCAAAAGGAGGATGTTCTCTTATCTCTCTCATTAATCATCTCTGACCCTCAAGTAGAAGTCTTATACACAGCAATCTTTCTGTAGACGCTATAAGCTGAGTTCACCTCACCATAGGAAAGGACACAGAGTCTTTAAAATTGTGATCTATAGACATAGCATAGGTGCAGTCTTTTGCTCTTTCAATGGTTTGTATTGTGGAATCTTCATCATACAGTGTCTTGTCAACATACATTACCTAAGTGTGACAAGATTAAAGAACATCAGCCTTAAGTATGATGGACAGGAAAAACTTTCACACTGTTGTGTGATGATACTGACTGATAAAACTTCTAAAACAAAGACTATCAAGCTTTCCTCAAAGTAATTTCAACAAAAAATCTTATTTCATCTTTAAGTGTTCTTGCATATAATTTTCCTCTTATAGAGAGGTTAATAAGGTATAATAATGTTATTATATATCACACACAGAGTTGCTTATGTATATTTATATATATAAATATACTGTATGCAAATGTATGTATATTTGTGTATATAAGTCTTTAAGTACATGTATACTATATGTATATACTTGTATTTATGAACATATAAATTTGTATAATGTTACCTATCAAACTTCTATATACTTAAAATACTATTTTGTCTCATTTGGGATGAAATCTTACACAATCTCTGTCATGAAAATGTCACAACTAATATAAGTTTGATATAAAAACTGGTTTGGATTGTCAAAAAAACACAGATATTCTTAATGCACACCAACAGAAGAAAAATGTGACTAATCTATGAAACTCGGTGACATAATCTTACCTGTAGTAAAGGATAAAATTCATGGTCTTAACACTATTTATTACACTAAAGAAAATACTGCATATTTAACATGTTAATTAGATTTTCTTTACCAATTTACTTTGCTCATGTTGCAGGAGAGTACTACAGAGTTGGTTAATTAGTCTGAATGTTTGCAACAACAAAAGTATTAATGCCCATGAGTGGCATAGAATAGTCACTGAAAAGCTATGAAAAGCAATGTTTATTACTTTACAGTGTTTCAGAGTTACTTTTATTAGGCTTAAAAAGAAGCACATATTATCATCTAGATAACTTTTATATCAAAGCAGAATTCTGATATTTGTCTAATATAACTATTGAATATTAAATGATTCTTTAAAAATTAGCAAAATTACATTTTCAAAGAATGCTGAAAAAGTTAATTTTTTTACCGTAGTGATATGTGCACAGAAAGATATGCAAGAGAACTTGTGATCAGTAACAATGAAAATGTTCCCTGGTATATGTTTAGCAACAGTTGCAAAGACTAATATACAAAGACATAGGAAATACCTAAAGTATTGATTAATATTAAAATAAATTCTGTAATGGTCGTATCTAATATTTCAACATTAAGAAATAATATCATGAACACACTGAGAAATTGTGTATGATTTTTGTCATGGCTGTTGCTTCACTCTTGCCACAGCTGAGCCATACACCATGGTTTGTGAAATGGAAAACTCAAAAAAGTCCTATAAAACAGTGTCTTCTGAGAACAGTCTGAGCTCTGGAAGGGGGGTCCGCTGTAAATCAGTGACATTTAATATCTTAGTGAATAAAGGTAACCTGCACCAAGCATGTAAAGGCTCAAGCTAGCTCTGCGTGATCTGCTGGTGAAAGCTGGAAATGAGATGCAGACCCCTTCAGCTAGCTGTCCTTGAGTTGGCCCGAACCTGGAAGCAAGCCACGCAATACTGAACAGAACCCCCCAAAACTAGACTGCTTCCAGAGAGATACTGCCATCTCTACAGGATGCTGTGCTGCGTGGATTTACCAGCTCAGATTGCTTCTAGCTAAAGATCAGCAGCTATTTACACCAATCTCTTACCCATGCACCGGAGAAAAGCAGCGATGCTTACCCAGTCCGTTAATTAGACCCTGTTGTGGGACTGGTAATGGACTACAATGAAAATAACTGATAGACACGCAGCATTGTGCGTTTGCATGTTAGGTGGACAACTGCAAATTCATTGTTAGTCCCAAGAGGCAGAGGAAGCCTACGACTGCCCGACTTTGGCAAGCGTGAATCAATACATCTCCTGGACATCATGAAAACTAATAATGTTTGTATCTGTGCAATCAGCTTCTAATGGAAAATAGCAATTGCTGCATCAACCAATCTATTACTAGGTGCTGAAATAGAAAACATGCTATTTTTGTACAGACATAAATGTAATGGCACTGTATTGACAATATTCCTAAAAGTATAAACCAGGAAAGTTTAAAAATTTTTCTAAGTATATATTTTAAAAAATATCTTTACTCAATTGCTTACTAATTTTTTAAATGTCTCTCATGTTAGTCCTTCAGGATATGCAAGGCAGGTGAAAATTAATGTAAAACAACTATTATTGGCAGCATTTACACTGATTGAAAGATGGAATACCTTTTTGGTGCATCTTGAAAAAGACATATTTTTCCTTTGCTTATAAAAACTCTTCCTGTGTGCTTCAGGACCCTGCCATAGTCCATGTAGAGTTTTGAAAAAATATAGTCCTTAGCAAGAAAAGAAAAAGGCAGAAAAACAAGCACCAGTTATGAGTCATTTAATGATAACATAAGTCTTGATCTTTCTGAAAACACTAGTCCAAAACTGACCTAAAAATCTTTTACTCTCAGGCCCTGAGGCATTGAATTAATATGACTAGTAACCCATACTGAAAACAAACAACCAACCAACCACAACAAAAAAACCTGCCATATGTTATTCTGTATTGGCAAAGGAAGGGAAGGGACTGTAACTCACACCAATATTATGACTGTTGATATCTGAAATATATCACATCAGAGCAGCTAGACAACCATATTTATTCCTTTGAAAGAAGAAAAGACAGAGTGCATAATAAAAAAATTCTGACTCATTATGGACCTATCAAAATGTCATTAAGAACCTCAACATAAATAAAAAATATGGCCCACAAGTTTTACAGAAGTATTCATCGTGGACCATATTAATGCAAAAATAATGTTAAACAGTGATAGAGAATCTGAAAATGCAGTTTCCCACCAAGGACATAGCAAAAGAAACATACACTGCCTAAACCCCGTAACTCAAGATTCAAAGCATTTCTGAAGTCTTTGTGTTTTTGCCAAACTAGCTGAAGTGTTGTCAGTTCCTAAAATATATTTCAGAGCTAGGCATCATTTAGGAAATATGCAGTCATTTTGACATGTAGTGACCTATAGCATATTGAATCATGAACATTTTGACCTTTGGTCTATTAAATAATGCATCTTTTGTGTAATGCTTCTGAACAGTGTCTCCAAAAACTATGTATACAAGGACATCAGTTTAAGACTAGAAAACAGAGAGGCTTTTAAAATATAAGCTGTTATTATGGAATCTATGAAATAATTAAGAAAAGGATGGGGACGAGTGTCATGTAACAGAAAAACTCCTAAAGATTTTATTGCCTGTAATATAGACATATTATAATCTGTTTATCAAATTGAAGAATGTAGAAATGAATAGAATGCCTTCATATTAAGAATAATAACTGACAGGAAAATAGGATTCACACTTCACCTTTGAACTATTGCAACATGTGCTTGAGCTATAGAAACAGAGTTCAAGAGTCTTTAGTTTCAGTAGGTCAGACAAAGCTTTCTGTACAATTAATATTTTGACAAAGCACCTTTGCTCTGAACGATGCTAACTGACAATAAAATCCTGTATATTATTAGAAGCTTGTATTTAACAAACTTTCCAGTCTTTCTCAAATGTTATGCACAGTAGTAAGTTGACATGAATGGACCAAGTAACATGGTCCAGCTGGAAGCAGATGTCCTCAGAAATGTTATTCCTCCACTGCCCTGGTTCAGTTGTAAGTCTGACCAACCGGGCTATTCCTAAACACCATGGTCTCCCAAAAAATACTGCAGATTCTGACAGAACCTCTAAATAATAAATCGTCAAAAACAGATGACTCAGATATTGCCCAGCAAAATTGTTTCTATTAGACATATCTCCGACGTTCCCATACTGCAGCCTGTAAGTATTGTAGCTTGCCACACTCACAGTGACTGCTGGTCTCAGAAATTCTCTTAAAAAGGGTTCTCACAATTACTCTCTGGCCCCAGGCTTTATCCACCAGTTCAGTTTCCTTAGTTTCTCATGTGAAGTAGTTCCGTGGGAAAATCAATATGAAGTCCAAACACAGAACACAGTAGGATCAAGAAATTTTCCCTTTTTTTTCCCTATATACCTGCATCAATGGAATCACAATCTGGTCTAACACTTACAGGGGAGTCATAAATAACTCAGTAGAAATACATTTTTGTCCACTGATTTTTTTCAGCGTTAAACTGATTTTGTTCCTTTAAAGAGGTAACAGCAATGAAAGATGGAACAAAGTGTGAATTGTGTTGCAAATATCAGTAAGATGTCATTTCTGTATCAAAAGTTTTTTTAACGAGAGTTGCATTTCTCAGGAAACGAAGGAAGGAGGAAAATTCAATGAAGTTAAGTTTAATGCATGAGTCATCTAAGCAAATTAACTATTTCTCCTGTATATAAAACACTACTCACTTAAAGCCACAAATATATCATTAAAAATATGACAGTCTACAAACAGAAATGCAAACATATACTTAAAGTTTTCTCAGATAGCTCTTGCACCTTACCTTAAACATTTCAGAAAGCCACTTCAGTAATCTCAAGGTCTGTTTTGCATATTACTGTATGGAAATCTATTCAGGGTATTACATGGCCAGTAGCTAATAATTAATGTGAACAAGTCTATTCATTTGGCAGAAACTGAAGAAAACCCAGCATCTGTGTTTCAGTATGAAAATGTAATTCTGTAGCAATAAAAGTAAAGGTTGTGTTACATTCACTGAGTTGTGAAACCGCAAAAAGGGGCTAGGATACTCCAGCCTTTCACGTTAAGGGGCCACGCAATGAATGACACAGCATCAGGACCTCTCTGTCAATGCTGGGTTTTCAACATTAAATTCCCCTGGAATAGTATGCCATGCAGTCACAGGGCATGACAATTCTCCAGGCAAAGAGAACCAAACTCAAATTACAACAGAATCACAGAATCATCTAGGTTGGAAATGACCTTGAAGATCATCCAGTCCAACCATTAACCTAATACTGACAGTTTCCAACTACACCATAACCCTCAGCGTTATGTCGACTCTACTCTTAAACACCTCCAGGGATGGGGACTCCACCACCTCCCTGGGCAGCCCATTCCAACGCCTAACAACCTGTTCTGTAAAGAAATACTTCCTAATATCCAGTCTAAACCTTCTCTGGCGCAACTTGAGGCCATTACCTCTTGTCCTATTGCTTATTACAGAAAGAGGTAACACAAGAGAAAGCAGAGTGGTACTGGTTACAGAGTTAATTATGTTTCTTTGCCCCGAAGTCTCCACACTGCTCCCTGTTTTCAAGCAGAGAATGGGGAGGATGGAGAAGGAAAGTCGGTGTCTTGCTCTGCTGTCCCTCCTTCTCCCTTGGCTAGCAGTGGTGCTAAACATGACGGCAGGACACACTGCACCACATCAAAAGATAAATGATGCTCCTTGTGCACACTGAGCAGCTCAGGGAGATGTTCTGCGTTTCCAAAAGCAGTAACTCCCATGTGTTCCACAATGCAACAGAGATCTGCATCACACTGACTTGGTCCATCCCCAAACAGGCACAGTCTGGCACCCCAACAACCAAAGGACTTACAGAATGTGACATAAGCACTTTACTTCAGTGAAAGTAACAGGTTTATCTAATTCATAAAGAAAAAATGAGGTGTAAAATTCCCACAGAAGAGGGTTTCAGTCCAAAAGACATTACTATCCCATGCCCTTTGTAAGCCAACCCACACCAAGGAAACGATGTCTGAGACTTGTTAAAGAAACTTTATTTGAACAGCTTGATTGCTGTTATGAACCTAGTAGTGGGAGTTTGGCTTTTAGCATATGTGAAAATAAACATGGTGTGCTCTGCTTTACACATATAAACAATTTCCCACAGTAACATAGTAAACATTGCCCAAACTAGATATGGTTATGAAGCCCAAGCACCTCCTTTCGGTGCCTAGTCCTTTTGAAAGACTTTTCTTGTTGATCAAATTTTGAAATAAAAAATCTTTCGATAAACTGCTATTAAAGTTATTGTGAATGTAGAAAGGATGGGTATATTTGGGTTATAAAAGGGGAAGGCAAGAAAACATAAGACAGATCTCTATCTTCTTGTAACTTAAGCAAAAGACAAACTCCTGATGAGCTGGACAAACAACCCACACTGTAGGATCCAGCACATTTACAGAGTCTCGATATGTAAGGGCACTTGTACAGAATTATTTTTACGCTGGGAAACAGTCAAAATTGTGTGCATGTTTCAACATAAAAGTTTGAACAGAGAGAAACTGTACAGGGTGCTGAAGGAAGTTGCACTTCTTTTTTAAAAGCATGTAGTACCTCAAAGTTATTAAGTAATGCAGGACAACCTGATACACAGAATGCTCAAAGAACATTCAATAATGCTCTTTGGGAGTAAAAAAATTCAAGAAAAATCAAAGGGGATGGTTTTAAGCACTTTTTGGGACTTTCACCCTACATATTTCAGAAGTATTAGAACATTGTCATAAGTGTCAAGAGTCCTGTTCTGCATTACTGGCACGCTCTCAGAAAAGGGCAAGGAAAATGATCTCTACTTGGCACTGTCAAAGTGTGCAGGGATGGATCACAGTTCAAGGCTCTGAGAATAAGAATTCACATCCAATATTGCACATGATTTGGAAGTGAGTTAGGAAAAGGAAAATTTTTTTTTTAACAACCTAATAGGCATCTATTCGATCTTTAGACGGCTAAAGATCATGTATAATCTGTTTCACCCTACCAAACAAACAAAACCAGGTAACTTTTATGTCTTTCATTGCTAGCTACAAAATTGCTCTGAGATGATGGAAAAATTTATACCCCTGACATAGAGAACGGGCTTTCTGGGCTTTGTCAGAGGCCTACAAAGCCTTCTTCAAAAAGGCTGCTTCACAAAGGATTAAGAGACTCAAACAATCTGAAAACAAGACACCTTTATTCTTTGAGTTGTAGGTTCAGTCATTCACTGTTACTTATTGTGCCCCCTGTATCACCTTTTCCATTATTTTTTATTTACTACAGAAGCTTCTTTTCTTTGTCTTCTGCCTTTTTCTTCTTTCATAGGACTGAATGACTGAAAAGGATATAAACAGGTCATCTAATCCATCCTGTTGGGACAGTGTCAAGTAGTCAGCCCCCGTGGGGCACTTCTCCCTTTAACTCCTTTTCCTGAAAACTGTTTCTTCCTTGTCTAGATTGGCTGGGTAAGTTACAGCTTTCCAAAACATAATCAAGCTTTTCAATCAGTTGTTTACATATTACGAAAAAACACTAAAAACTTAGGTTACCAAAAATTCAGCATCCACAGATATATGGCTTGTATGCTATTAAACTGAACAAAATAAACCCAAGCCTCTTAAATGGGTATCAATGTATTTATTTAACGTATTTTGCACACATTCTTCCTATAACAAAGAAATATTCATTAATACATGCATATCTGTATTTTCTAGGCAAATATCCTACAGGCATTGCATAAAAAGATTTTGAATGTGCTATGTTGCCCCAGTATCTTCAAGCAGTAGAGTAACCATTGGCTTATGGACTGAGAGAGTCTGAAGAACTTCAACAGAAAACAGAGAAGAATAAACAATGGCAAAAAAGGTTGATAATGATGTATCAGTCAAGGCATTTTCTTTCTCAGAGTCAAGAGATAACCATTTTTCTTGTAAACAGGAATTCATTATATCTCTGATCAACCTGGTGATATCACCGTAGCCTTGATAAAAAGTCTGTAATATACCCAAGAATAAGTATCAGACATTAAATCAAGGCCCCTTTGTGGGTACACTGTAAGGTAAAGAAATATGATCAGAGCAGTACTTCCCAGTTTCTTTTCTGACCTCTAGTTCTTTGAAACAGAGTAATTTAGATTTGTTTAAAAAAAAAAATGAATTTATTATAAAATTTAAAAAATGTATTATACCTGCAAGTTTCCAACAACTAAAAATCAGAATAAAATAAACATTGGTCTATATTTTGTAAGAGTTTCAGTTTCCACTGTCTTACATTTTGTTAAAGTTTCAACTTTGTAAAATTTATACAAGTATAGGGAAATTCTACAAATTCACCTTAAACTTTATTTAGTTAGTTTTCTTTTCTAAAAAAAACCCACTGGTCTGAACTCGCTTCCACATGCTTAAAAGCTTTATGTGTACATAAGAATTATAATGGATTAAGGCTGTGATTAATTAAAGCTGCAGGTTTAGCTAATCATCTCAAAAATTCTTATTCTTCAAAATCCCTCAAACTTTAAAATTAATACTGGAAAGAAAAGTTGAAGTGCCATCTTTTTGTTTATTTCCCAAGCAGCCAGAACGAGGGCCTTTCATCAGCACTTTTCAGGCAGGGAAAACTGATGAAAAAGGGAGGGTTTAGAGCAAGATCAGAAAACTAAGAGTCAGATTTTGTTAGACAAGCCCATAGAGATGATACAGAGAGGCAGATAAAATGGGGTGTTTCCATCCTTTAAGGTTATTGGAGCAATGCCTCACTCTTCAGCCATCTAAGTAGCAACAGCTAATACCCCTAATTGGTCTGTGTGCCAGCAGTGGTCAGCCTTGACCTAAATGGTCAGGTGGACAAGGTGAACATCCTTGGAACAAGAAAAAATTAATATCTCTAGAAATTGAATCCATCTGCCTGCCATATGCAATAGTTCTGAAAGCTATGCAAAGCTTCCTTATGTGTTTTCCACTTTTTGTCTATATTCTATGACATATTAGATATATAACTATGTATTAAAATGATAACATGAATTTTGATAGATCAATGATTATTACAATTTTGAAAATGATGCAAAATTATATTTTCAAAAGAGGGCAAAATGTCAAAGTTACATAATGTCAAAGTTTTGCACTGCATTTAATGAAAATTCCATTTATGTAAAATGAATATATAATTAAAAGGTATTAATTATTTTTTTTTGTTGAAGGCTATTTATACAAAGAAAAAAATTGGGTGAGCTCTCCAGTTAACATATGAAAATGAAAGCAGGTTCACTCATAATCTATCATAACTGTAGCGCTAACAGGCTAAAATTTAATGTTTTCCAGCCTAATAAGGTAGCTGTAAATTCAAAGTACAGAGAAATACATTTTAACCTAAACTTTTAGTTAGTTTTGATTAGTTCAGTGGATAAAGAACAAAACCTTTCTATTTTTGGTATAAAGAAAATTATAATAGAGGATGCACTGGCACTAAAGGAAAAATGGCCTATTGGATCTCTGCTGCATTCTTTATTTCCTGAGTCCAAACTTGACTATAATTCAGGTGTCAAGTAAAATTATGTTAGACGGGTTTTCCTTGTCCTTGTTTGTTCACATCACAAAAATGGCATGTTTTTCCAGTTCAGCTGGAAACAACAGACTTGAACTAAGGGTCTCAGGTTTGAAATGATGACAGTAAAAGAAGGAGAAGTCTGAACAGCATTTTCCTGCACCACACTTAACTGTAAGTACCTTGTAAGATTATCTAATTTAGGGACAAAGGGCTAGTTCAGAGTGGCCAGTAACTACCTCCTGAAACCTTGCATGAGAGAAAACATCACCTAAATGCTTTACTTTGGCCCCATATGGTAAAAAAGCAGAGCAAACCCAGGATTTTTAGATTTGTTTTTAACTCCAGATCCTACAGTTACATAGTACAAAGCACACAATGCTTGACTGTGGCTCAATACAACATACTGTCTCATCCCACCTCCAAGCAGGCAGTTTGGCAGAATTCTGACATGTTACAGTTTTGAGATGTTTCTTACAGAGAAGTGAAACTTTAATAAACCTTAATCTAGTGATCTGAATAAACAATCTTTCTCTCTCTCTCTCTTTTCTATTTTTTTTCCCTTTCTCTTAGTTTTCCTAATAAATTTATTTTTATTCAGGTTTTCAGAACAGCCTAAAGAAATTTATTTGAGTTTCCAGGGCTTGTTACACCCTTAAAAGTATCCAAGTAGCAGGAATTCAGCATCATTCTCCTGACACATATCTCCGGTGTGAGGGACCAATGGAGGATATATCTAGAGTTACCTAGATATATCTGGAGTTTTCTAGATACATAAAGAGATAAATCCAGGAGAGGTGCAAGAGAGGAAACCTAAGACAAAGTGGCATAAATTTCTACTTCCCACCTCTCTCAAAGGACCTTCATGTCTCTTTTCTCTCTGGAAACATGCATGTAATGATACTGAGATAACAGTTATCTCAAAAAGACAGATCCTACATATATGTCTTGAAGAAACCATATCTCTGATTGCACTGTCTTCAGTAGTAAACCTCAGACTGATGCACAACAACACAAAGTGAAATAACTCTACATTCACACTACATTCTACCACATTCACAGTTCTCAGTACCTCCTTTAAAGCATGAGGGTAATCTTTACTTTCGTAAAGTTTAGTGAACTGCATTCACTAGCAACATAACTTTCCAATCGCTAAAGCCAGCATGCTACTGCATGTGTTTAAGATACTATTTTACCATCCTGATGATCAACACTCTCATCTGCTTCTGTCCTGAAACCAATATTGAATAATATTGGAAAACATGTTTTGATGTAAAACACTTTCTCTGACCTGTGGGAGAAACACAGGTTTATTGTTCATAAATATACTCTCTGATGAAGCAATTTCTTCACTCGACCAGTGTCTTTGGTTTGTCATTGCTAAGACTGACTTGGATTCTCACCTACAACATTATTTGTAAAGGATATTGAATATTTCGGTAATGAATATGTTTCATTTATAAACAATGTTAGTTCACAGTCACATTAAGTCAAAAGAGAATGTTTTATTACCCTTACATTAGTGGGGTGATTGATTTTTTCAATATACTGAAAATCATTAAGTATTCTCACATACAATATTGATGTCTCCTTCACGAATTTGAATGTGGTGTTGTAGAAATGTCATTCATTAATATTTTCAGTGGAAAATTCATGGAAAATCAAGAGCAACTGTTTTATCTTATCTCAGTAAACATCCCATTGCTGATCTAGCCATTTCAGAGGAAAGTTCTCTGTATTAGACAATCATAGAGTAGCTCTGAGGAGTTTTCTCTTAAATCTGCAAAACCAGAGAAAGTCTGACTTATGCCCTACAACTTGTTTTACATATTTCCACATCAATAGTTTAACATAAAATAGCTTTGCATAACATATCATAATTATTTTTCTAAATGCCTGATAAGAAACAGTGGCCATATATTGCACATTTAGTGGATAAAATGCTTAAATTTTTTTAAATTTAAATTACTATTTTTTCTGTTATGGGAAAAAATATTCTTTACCTTTCCATTTTATCTTTCTTCCTTCTAATCTATAATATCTTCTTTGTCTTTATTTAATGTCTTCCTTTCTTTATAATATTTTTTTCTTGTTTCTCTATTTTTTCTCTAAATTTTTAAAGTAAAAGATGTAACAACTACAAGAAATTTGAAGTGTGAACTATGCGGACTACTGATTTATTGTTTATTTCCCCACCTCACCCCCAATTGTCCTGTATGTCATTCGTGTAGCATATCTTCTGAATGACTGTAACATTGATTAAATTTCTTTCAGTCTGATGAAGTTTCTTTTCCTAGCATCTAGTCAAACATGGGGATGATGGGGATGATGGGGAGAATTTTCTGTGTTTGTTTCACAGATTCTTCATTTTCCAAAATTACTATTTAACCTGGAATAGAAACTTCTGTAGTGTCTGTTTATTAAGAGTAAATTGAAATATTACAGGAAGGAATGTGTAGAGTTGCACTGAAACACAGTATCTGAAAGACACAATAGATATTTGGGGCTACACAGAGGTTGATGTTGATGATTCTGAGATAAGTAGTGGAAATGAAAAGAAACAGTTTAACTGAAATGTTTGAAATACATTTTTCCATTTGTTGCTATTTTTAAAAAAATGAAAACATAAAGATTATTTTTAAATTCTAACACAAAATCATGTAAATTCTTTGTTCTGATTCACTTTTCATCTATCGAGTGAAGTTTTTACTCAGCATTGCCAATGATTTCATAGCTCAGAGTCCTTACATCTGGGTATCTGTGCATTATGGATATGTTATGAGGGGTGTTGATGTAACTGTGACTTGGACAAGTCCTGAAGAGTAGGTATTAAGGGCACTGCTGCTCCAAGAGCAGTTCTGAGAGCTGCTGTCTCTCTTAGACAAACCTGTAAGTCATGATTCTTCCATTTTGCCCAGCTTTAAATTATGATGTGCAAATTTGGATTCAGCTGTTTGAAGCTGCTATAAGGCACATTAAACCCAAACATGCTCTGTGTGTTTACCCTAGAGATCTCTGAGGACACATGCCTGAGACATACAGACCAAGATGCAGTCTAGCTCTTTGAATGCATCAAAAATCAGTGAATGAAAGTAGACAAAATTTTGGTTCTAATTCTTTCAATGTTTTCACTGGCTTTTTCAATGGCTTACTGTGTCAGCTTTTGCACATATCTAAACTTTCAGTAATTTATTTTCCCTATCTGTAAAATAGAGATAGCACCAGATGTACCACAGGCTGAATACAAATCAAATTCTTCTGAATAACTTTCTGAGATCCTGAGCTAGAAGGCATCTTGTAAGTGGTAAACATTATTATAATTACAACATAAATACGTCTAGTAATAGTATCTTTTTGTCACTATGAAATTACCTTACTACAGCAAAATTTTCTTATTTGCCATATATGCTGGTAGAATCTGGAATGTGCCATTTGGCCAACTGTCCTAATTATTTGAAATTCTAAGAAATAGAAAAGAGGCATAAGAAATGGGACAAATACCTTTCTCTAAGTACGTGCCTGGTCACACCATGAAAACAAATCATGCCAAAAAATTAAGTCAGAAACAGTAATGCATTTTAAAAACCTGTGTTGAAGTATGTTTTATTCAATAATCTCAACAGAGTGAGGAAAATCTGAAATAAAAAGCTGACAAAGTAGGTTACCTATGACTATGTAGAATGTTGTTCCTGTTAACTTCAATGAATTAATTTTTGCACTAGACCAACTGTTCTACCAGTTAATCAGACCAACCATCACCTTCATCTACTGCTTCTAGTTTAAATACCCACTGCACTGTTACTTAGTTTTGCTGCATCATTTTTAACTATTCTGAGTGTTTTGCCTAGACTGGGAGCTTTCTCATTTAGGTATCTTTAAAGCACTGGCAGTTGCAAACCCTGGTATATTATGTATAAGCAGTTGCAATGTAAATAAAAGGGATACTAGAGTATCACCTCTTCAAAATATTTCTCGAGTATTGCATCAGTTTGTTTTATACCAAAGGACTAATATTACTCTAAATAGAAGTAACATTATTTTGTTTTATTACTATCTTGCTTTTAAGATACTGGTAGCCTTCCCCATGCCTCTCTCCTCCTCTCTCCCTTCCCCTCTCTCTCCTGCTCCCTTTCCCCCTTCCCTCCCTTCCTACCTTCATGGCTTCTTTAGGAATTATGGGAGTACAGTAAGGCAATGGATACAGAAAGAAGAATGAGCACCTCAGAAATTCATTCTAACGTTGAGACTTTGAAATGAGAGCCTTGCAGACTAAGTATAAAACCTCAGAGTCATAGTCCCATTATGAAGAAAAAATGTGGAATTTGGTTTTGTACTGTCTTACAGTCACAAAGCATCCCAAAGCACTCATCAAAGCAGGGCATTAGCTATTGCACTGCCTGTGATGGGTAAGCAAATAGAGAAACAATTTTCTTCCACACAAATGGGTACTTCAAAGAAGAATTTTTAAGAATACTAATGCTAGAAAACATACAGAGACCTTCCTTGGACTTCCCGCTCCCCTCTTAAAACTAAATACTTCATTATTATTTTCTGGACAGTCATTCTGAAGGAAAGAAACACATTCTTGTGCCATAACCCGAATTACACGATTTCCTAAATTCTGCTTGGCATGAGCTGAGCCATTCCTAGCAGTTGGGATGAGTGCCCCTCTACTAGTCACAGATAGCTGAAAAACACCAAAGTGAAGGCCTAGAATATGATTTCTAAAATAATTCAGAAAGAATAATTAGACTAAATCACATTTCAGTATCAATGAATACACCTGGGTTCATGAAAAAAAAGTTAAAACCCATTAAGTCCCACACAAGTTACAGGCAGTATCACAAGCACCTTCCCACTCTGCCCATACATGTGAGAATATGAATATCAAAGAAACCAGGCAAAGGGCCCTCCAGGAATGGGGCTTCATATCATTTCTCAGTGATGGGGGTTCTTTACACCATAGGATATGTTGCTATTAATTTCTATTTCACTTTTAGTTTTCATGCTGCAGTCTCAGTCACAAATTTGCATAATGTGTTATGGTACTTCTTCTCATAGAGTAAAGGGAATACAATCCTAAAAACTATAAAATTCCAGTTACAATCACATATATCCATAATCTCCACAATCTAAATCTTGATGATTTCAGCTTAAAAACTCTGACAAAGAGCCCTAACTAAGGTCAGCGTTCAATAAAATATTCAAGAGTCACATTGCCCCTGTGATGAGGAGGAAGACACATACACTGGCAGCTTCCTAAGCTTCCTGATAGAGGAAATCCTTTCTCTAAGCAGTGTGGTTTTTGCTGCATCAGGGGAAGTTCATATTGGAAATTAGGAAAAAGTTCTTCACTGAGACGGTGTTAAGTCACTGGAACAGGTTGCCTGGGGAAGTAGTTACAGCTTCAAGCCTGTCAGAACTCAAAGAGCATCTGAATGATGCTCTTAGTCATATGGTTTAGTTTTAGGTAATCCTGTGAGGAGCAGGGAGTTGGACTCAATGATCCTCATGGGTCCCTTCCAACTCGATATATTCTATGATTCTGTAAAATCCTGTGATTTCAGTCACACCTCAGGTGAGACAAGGCATCCCTTTTCCTGGTTTTAAAAATAGATTACTTTGGAGCCTGTAGATATAAAATGAGCTGCTTGTGTGCAGGCATTTTGTTTGAAAACAAGAATGTGTAATAGCTGCAAAGAAAATTTTCAGCTTCCTTCTATCAGATTTTTGCTGTTGCTTACAAACCACAAAAAGCATGCAAGCCCAGTATCAATCTATCTCTGGCAATTTAAGAATGGGGAATATGGAATTTCATGCTAGTTACTTAGAAGAAAAACACAACATTCTTGACGCGTATAGAAAACACATAATTATTCCTTCAATCTAAAATAGGACACTGAAATGATAAAGCTAAGCAAGGTTATAAAAATCACCTGTTGCCTGTTAAGAAACCCAGGAGCAAGAGTCCCTGGAGCTATGTTACAAGCCACTTGTATGTTACCTAACAGAAGCCCTTTTTTCCTTCCCCCCCCCCCCTCCCTTTCTTTTTCTTCTTATAAATCTGAATTTTAGCTCAATTCCTCTCTGTTTGCCTAAAGTATATATTAAGGATTAAGTAGATCTTCTAAAAAGCTGCATGAAATAATTGCTTCTGATTAGGTGGTATCTGGTGAATTGGCTAGTTATATTTCTTCCATTCTAAACATCAGCTAAAATATGCAACTAGTTGGTTAATTCTAATCTACTATTTCATATAGTTAATGAATTATTCATAGGTTCATGCAGCTGCTAAAGTACTGCAAAAGTTTAAATTTAGCACTCAGATGGTATACGTGGCAACTCAGCAATTATTATTTTTTTGAATATGGCTTTTAATTTAAATTCATATGTGATTGATGTGGTATGACATACTGAGAGTACAACAGATAGTTTAATCAACAAATGGTCCTTATGAATAATGTTGATGGTAAAAGTTCTATTCAATTTCATGTCACTTTCTTCATCCTAAAAATGAATTTCAGATCTTGTTCAGCTCTTGACATTGAATGTGTTGTTTTCTTTCATTACAAAACATCTTAAAATACTGAGGGAGGATGGACAGAAATGTAAATAGGAAATAGATTATGATACCATTTTGTGTTTTCTGTGAATTGCATTTCCATTTCTACTTCTTTACCTTCACTTGCTCGACTTGGTCCAACACTTTCTACCACTTACAGTAAAGTTTTAGATCAATATATATAAAAATGTGGGAGAGATCTGCCCTAATTTATCAGAAGAGGTTCTAATTGTGTTTAGTAAAGTTCTTTAATTCATAATGGTTGAAATATCATGAAGACACAGAGCACTTATTTTCATGACACTGGAGAGGTGTTTGCTTTCAAGAACCAAATTCTTAGTAACCTAGATACTTCCATGGAAACATAGAAGTGGGAAATGTCTTTCACACATTTTGCATAAACTCTTGTTTTGTAAAAGCTAAAACTCAAGTACCTATTTCTTCAAAAAGTAGAACAGAAAATAAAGGTAGGTTTATCCTTCTTAGCTTATGGTGCAGGAGATGCAGAAACCCACGTTTGATCTTCACATATGCAGGTTGCTGGAGACGCAAAACGTCACCTCAGCATGAATGTTATGCTATCATTTATAACTCAATAAATAACTGTCAAACCTCAAAAATATGAGTCTAGAAATTAAGAAAAAAAAAAAAAAAAAAGATTGACAAGCATTATTACCATGCTTTTGCTCACTGCTACTGTGTAAAGACACTGGGTAAAAGACACAGTAGGTTTACTTTGCCCTTTGGATGCTTCCCTGAAGACATGCTCCCTCTTCCTGAAACCCTTCCCTCGAGGGGGAAGGAGGCTTCCCAGAAGCTTGCATCTGTACCTCTCCAACCACTGTCGTGGTTAGGAGCTTGCAGTCCTCCTTGTTGTAGGTGCTGGAGGCACTTGCAGCATTTTTATTTCTCTTACTCCACCCCCTTTATAACACTAAAGCATGTGACTGGCATCTTTCTCCAAGAATGAAAAGTAAGGTCCAAATATGTGCTTAGTATGATGGTTTAGGTTGCAGGTAAGTGTCTTATTAAAAGCCATCATTTGATGTTTTTGGTATGACGGGAGAGTAACATAAATCATTTTTCCGAGTTGATGATGAACTAAGCTGATTTAAAGACATTATAGTCAAGATAAATTCACAGGTGAGGTTAGATAAAGGTTGACAGACTCACAGTCTGTCATTTTTTATAGTAATTTTTTCTCTCATTAAAAACCTAGGAAAATGTTTTTAACTGGTCATCTTATTCTGTTTCATTTGTAAAATTTAACATTTCTAGGAAGATTGTACTCAAATCAGAAAAATTAATTCTATTTCCTATGCTGAATGGGAAAAAAAATCCCGTGATTTTTCAGATACCTGAAATTTAATAATATATAACCTAATCTTTCACAAGACTATCTTGCTTTTCTTGTTACAGTTGATTAAGACATTTTCACAATTTACACTGAATATTAAACTGTGTTTTATTAGTATTCAATCTTCAAAAACATAAATAAAAATAGAGAATCAAAGACAATGAGAAGTTAGTTTCTTAGACTAATTCTGCTCCTCTGTAAGCACCTAGATGAATAAGATTATTTTACAAAGAACTTATTTTTCTTCAGTACCAGTGCTGCTGGAAATTTTTGTTTTGCCTAGATAGGTAAAGACGAGTATTTCAAAACCATTGTAGATGCTAAATATTTTTTGAAAGTCTGAAACATAGTCTGCCCAGAACAAAGTAATCAGGGGTAAGAATGATCTTGAGATCTTAATAGCCACTGTCAAGCATCATCATTTCATAGCAAGACATAAAAAAAGTAGAGAAAGACACTGAACTCTATGGTTCTCTACCATTTGCTCTTCGGGAGCAGGCACTTAGAGCATGAATGTTCTCCATATCCCTTAGAAAAAAGTACCTATTCAAGACACTGAAAAATTCAGTGCCATAATTTGCTAGTTAAACTGACCTGTTGAGAATTCTCACTTGAATAGGTCGAAGAATTGTTCTACCAAGGGAATCTCTATGAGACACATAGACTCCTCAATTACGTGAGTAGATGTCATGATCTACACTTCAACTTAGGGGCTGCATTCTCTGCCAAAGAAAAATTACAGAAAGATAAATTACATGAAGGAAAAAAAAAAAAAAAAAAAAAAAAAGAGGGAAAAAAGAACACTATTTCATAGAAAGCTCGCAGAAATAATAGTTAAACTGTTAGATCAAAATTTCTTAGTTTGTACCACTTTCTGTGGGATTATTCTCACTCTTTCACTGCTTCTATAGGTCCTACAGTCTGCAGCACCAGTCTGGGAGTGGGGAACTTTAGGATATCATCAACACCCTGTGCCCTTCCCTGAGGAGTGTCATGTTGATATTGACAGCTTCTTGCTCCTCATTTCAGGGTCAATTGTACATGCTTCTAACACAGGTCTTCAGGAACTTTGTGTTTTGGTTTTGGTCTTTTGTCTGGAAGACCCCTACTATATCTGAATTTACTATATGTCAAACGTATTTAATTTCTTGTATACTTGTTCTTTATTGTCCTTGATACTTCTCAAAAAACAGGCTGCATTTCTTTATCAACAGGTAATAGACCACCGATGAGTTGTTTATAGACCTGGGACTTCTAGTATCACCGTGTGCCACCTCTGTTATCATCCCATCCCTGTACTCTCTCTACACAGCATGCTAAGAGCTCTGCTTCACTCCCATTCTTTTACTCCATTGCACTACATTATTATGGAAGGGTCATAAATAGTTCATTCTACATAAAATAATTGCTTAGTAGTACTACCCATATAAAAATTATGGTTATACGATACAGTTACACAAAGCTCAGCAAAAATAAAACAAATTAGGAAATAGCCATCTGGTCATTAGAATATTGCTTTTACAGCTATACAATGGTAAACATAGCTCTGAGCAGGCCAAGAGAAGTCCTGACAAAGGTTGAAAAGTCCTGAGGCTTTGCAGAGCTACTATAAAACCTGAAACATGCTTTAGCAGGCCAGTACTGTATTTATTGGCTTACAGGGCTTCATTTTTGGATTGTCTCACATATATTCAAAATAGTAAGACTTGTCTAGAACATATGACTAAGTTTTGTAGATTAATATAAATACATATTAATTGACTTGGCAATGCAATTAAATAATACACAACAAATAATTACTGAATGTTTACAATTTATTATATGCTACTGAAGAAAGAAAGATAACAATGGCTCATCTACAGTATAAACTGAATAAACATAACTGGATATTTTTGCAGCAGAAAATGATTTTGATTAAAGGCCAAGCTTTGCCCTTAGTTACGTATGCACAGCTGCTACTGATGCCAATTGTAGTTATGGGTGTGTGTATCTGAGGGAAGGATCTGTTTCTGAATAGGAATGAAAATTGTATTATTATTTGCTTTCAAAAAATAAGAGCATTCTGGAACCTCAGATATTTCATATGTAACAAAAAGAATTGTTTTGTAGGGCTAAAAATCCATTGGAACAGATTCTATCACTTTTGTGGAGTAGCACCTATCTACCTATCTATGTGATAAATAGCCTTTCTGATTCAGTGGAATTACATCCTGTATAAGAAGTATTCAACATGAATAACAGAAAAAACAACAACAAAAAAGATCTTGGTAGCTATAAATGTTTACCAAAGTTTAAGATGTATTATTATACAGAAAAAGCAGAACAATTTAAAAGAACTCATTTCTGAAACTCTTTCTATAAATCATGTAAATGCAGATTTTAGATTGAGGTAGAGCTCCCATGAATTTAAAGCATTCCAAATTTCAAACAAAACCATTCTGCCATTCACAATATATAAAAATATCAGTACATAACTGAGTTGTATATTCACAAATCAGGCATTAGAAACTCAGATGACTGAAAAGACAATAGAAAAAAACCTTAAAAGATCTTTCAATTAAAAATACATGATACTGTTTTTACTTGCATTTCTTGGATACAAATAATACACCAAAGCATTCACAGAATCACAGAATCATTCAGGTTGGAAAAGACCCTTGGGATCATCGAGTCCAACCATCAGCCCTACTCTACAAAGTTCTCCCCTACACCATATCCCCCAACATCTCATCTAAACAACCCTTAAACACATCCAGAGATGGTGACTCCACCACCTCCCTGGGCAGCCTATTCCACTGTCTGACCACTCTTTCTGTGAAAAATTTTTTTCCTAATGTCCAGTCTGAACCTCCCCTGTGGAGTTTAAAGCCATTCCCTCTTGTTCTGTCACTAATCACCTGTGAGAAGAGACCAGCACCAACCTCTCTGCAATGTCCTTTCAGGTAGCTGTAGAGAGTGATGAGGTCTCCCCTCAGCCTTCTCTTCCTCAGACTGAACAGTCCCAGCTCCTTCAATGGTTCCTCATAGGATTTGTTCTCCAGGCCCTTCACCAGCCTCGTTGCCCTCCTCTGCACTCGCTCCAGCACCTCGATATCTCTCTCGTATTGAGGTGCCCAAAACTGGACACAATACTCCACGTGTGGCCTCTACCAGTGCAGAGTACAGGGGGACTATCACCCCCCTGCTTCTGCTGGTCACACTATTTCTAAGATAAGCCAGGATGCCGTTGGCTTTCCTGGACACCTGAGCACACTGCTGGCTCATGTCCAGCTGCTTGTCAGTTAGAACCCCCAGATCCTTCTCTCCAGGCAGCTCTCCAGCCACAGCTCCCCAAGCCTGTAGCCATGCATGGGGTTGTTGCGGCCCAAGTGCAGGACCTGATACTTGGCCTTGTTGAAGCTCATCCCATTGACCTTGGCCTGCTGATCCAACCTGTCAAAGTCTCTCTCTTCTGCCTCCTTATCCTCATGCAGATTGACATTCCCGCTTAACTTGGTGTCATCTGCAAACTTGCTGATAATAAACTCTATGTCCTTGTCAAGATCATCAATAAAGATATTAAATAGAAATGGTCCCAACACCGAGCCCTGAGGAACACCACTTGTGACCGTCCGCCAGCTGGATTTAGCTGCACTGACCACCTCTCTCTGGGACCGTCCATCCAACCAGTGCTTGACCCAGCAAACTGTTTGCTCATCCAGTCCATTGGCAGCCAGTTTTTCTATGAGAATTCTATGGCAAAGTGTGTCGAATGCTTTTCGAAAATCCAGACAGACAATATCCACAGCTTTTCCCACATCCAATTTGTCACAGAAGGAGACCAGGTTTGTCAGGCAGGACCTGCCTTTCATAAACCCCTGCTGACTCGGCCTGATCCCCTGGTTGTCCATTGTGTGACTTTTAATGGCACTCAAGGTGACCTGCTCCATGACCTTCCCGGGCACCAAGGTCAGACTGACAGGTCTGTAGTTTCCTGGATCCTCCTTTCTGCCTCTCTTGTAGATGGGTGTCACATTTGCCACCCTCCAGTCCAATGGGACCTCCCCAGTTAGCCATGACTTCAGGTAAATCACGGACAGTGGCTTGGCGAGCACATCTGCCAACTCTTTCAGCACCCTTGGGTGTAACCCATCCAGTCCCACAGACTTGTGTGCATCCAAGTGGTGCAGCAGGTCTCTGACCACCTCCTCTTCAACTGTGCTGACCTCAGTCTGCTTCCCCTCCCCATCTCCCAGCTCATGAGGCTGGGTGTCCCGGGAACAGCCAGTTCCACTGCTAAAGAGTGAGGCAAAGTAGGCACGGAGCACCTCAGCCTTTTCCTCATCCTTAGCTACCATGTTTCCCTCTGCATCCAGTAAAGGAGGTCGATTTTCCCTAATCCTCATTCTGCTGTTAATGAATTTGTATAAACATTTTTTATTATCTTTAACAGCTGTAGCCAGTTTTATACAAATGTGTGGGTGGTTTTTTTCTGTGTAAAAGTAAACAAGCAACTATTGAAAGTACACCTAAGTTGCATTACAGTAATTTCAAGTCATATTTGGTTGTTAAAATATATATTATAAATTTAACACTCCTCCTCTTGAATGCACATTGACATATACAGAAAAAAACCTATTAATATTTTTCCTCTCCTTTGAAGTTTTCTTCTAGCTACTAGGAAGGGAAAACCAAAATTTCTCTACATTTATTAACATCTGCTACATTTCTCCTTAAAGTTTGTCAAAAGTCTGAACTTTTCAAATTTCAGTTGAAAGTTCATCTACTCACACGATTTGATAAAAACAGACACATTCTGATGTGCAGCCTAAATCTCTGTTTTTTCATAACTCAATTTACAGTGTCAGCAAAATAAGAATGCCTATTTGCAATGCATTGTAATAAAAGCAGTTTAATAAAAACAAATCAAATACTAATTTTTCTTCAAACATAGACAAAATCTTAAACTTCATGGATCACCATCAAAATCATTTAAAGCCAAGCATTTTGTAAAATACAGTCACCGTTCTGCTGAGTATGCCACCTTTATGCAAAACAATCATTTATTTGACTCACTGAGCAGGAAGTTTCCCACAGATGTACTTTATAATTCAAGGCTCTCAGGTATAATTTGTGCATTGTTACTTTTCTAAAGTATACCTACTGTTCTTTTACATGTACTCTTACAGTGGAAGCATGGCTCCCTGAATTTACTGAAGTCTTTCTATAAGATTGAGAGGGTAAATGTGGAGAGATATAGAGTAAGGTTCAGTGATGCTCTACCAGTTTGCACAATTGCACATATTCTCCTTATGCTTCTTCTATGTATACTGTAATAAATACATGCATGTACTAATTTGCTGTACTCATAGTAAAAAAAATAAAGATATATTTTTAGTTTGTTTTTAGGCTGGTCATGAGAATGAGAAAAACTTTTCTGTATTCTCAGCATAGACAGCTGCATTGTCACACGAAAAGGGGAAAGTTTCTGCCCTCTCCTCTCAGTTTCCTAGGGCTATGACTGAAGTGAGAGTAGAAGAGTTTTCTGATCTTTGCCTGGCCCTTCGTTGCAATCCCATGCTATTTTTACCTCCTGTCTTTATGAGTGGGTATTTATTTTAATGGTATTGTCAAACTGATAGAAATGAAGCAGCACTTTGGGGATGATACCAGTGAAGACAGGAGGAGAAATAAAACTTCAGTAGTGGTGGTGAGATGTTGCAATAGCTCCATCGTTTGTGGAGCTAAGGTCTTAGTCAGTAATATGCCTTGGCTGACATGAAATTTGATGGAAATAATAAAAACAAGGAGTACTTGTCAATCTGACTGACAGTGCTCATTTCAGAGCTATGGCTTTTATGTCTCATTGGGCCTCCAATATTTAAGGTGCTGAGACTGTTGAGTGTCATGGTCATGCAGAGTCACTCATGTTAGTATCCACCTTTGTCAGCATTCTTAACTCTTGAATTAATTAACAAAGGGGAAGATGGGACTTTAGGTCAAACGCCTGATTTTTCTGTAGTTACAGTGAAAATCTCTCCTTTGATCTTCAGCATGTGCTGACCATGGGGGAGTAATAGGCTTTGTGTGAACACTAGCATTAGATATGCAGGCAGGGATCCAGACTGACAACTACTTAAAAAGAAAGAATGTTTGAAGGAGTGTCACTGTGAAAGGAGGGTAAGGGGAAAGCTAAAAAGAACATGCAAACCCAGTTTGCTATGTTATTATGGAAATATCGTTTCTATGGTAATACCTCGCTGAATTGATCTGCAGTGCTAGACCTCAGAGACACTTCGTAGCCAAGGACAGAGTAGTTCATTATATTTACAGTAATGGTTTAGTTTATCTCTGTTTCCTCTGTGCTTTCAGACATGCTTCCACACAGGCACAACCTAAATATTTTGCAACTTGTCAACTGACGATCCCAAAAATAAAAATTCATATTTTATCGAGTCCCTCAGCTGAAGTTTGTATCAGCTGAAGCTAGTATAGTCTTTCAAGTCATTACATCTATAAAGTAACAGTCTAAATTTGAGTATTTCGTTGTTGGATTTCTACTTTCTGTTTTACCCACCTAGATTTAAGTACAAAATATCCTATTTTGGAGAAGAAAAAAAAAAAGGAAAAAAAAAAAAAGAAAAAAAAAAAAAAGTGTACCTGTGGCCAGCTGTAATCAGCTACCCAGAGGGAAAAAAAACCCAAACCAACCAGACATTAGGCATTTGATAACTTTCTAGCTTAGTTACTAGCACCAGTGTTTGAGGCATGTGAATGTGTATGCAATCTCAAATTTTGTTCTGGGCTTTGCTATGCTGTGCCAAAAAAAAAAAGATACTATTCCTCCATGGCCTACTTCATCAGGCTTCTGGGAATGTTTTCTGAAATATGTAGAGGACTTTAAAAACATATAATGATAGAGAAAACTTAATATTTTAACTGAACACAGAAACAGGACTTGAAAAACAGAAGGGAAGTTTTCACCAAGGAGAAAGTCAGTGGGCTGCTTCTGAAATGATCCTTAATATTAATTTGTCCCCTTACTCTGCTGTAGATAGCTAAGAAATAGGAAAAGTAAAGCTCTGTGGCATAGTGTTTTTTGTTGTTTTGGTTGGGTTTTGTTTGATTTTTTAGCCTGCCAGATCTTCCTGTAACTTTTCAAGCAAATAATTTCAAAGCCAAAGTGTTGTCCTTTATCTGATTCTGATACTTTGAAGCATTGACCTTAATAAATTCACAATATAATAAATGTAGATGTTCTAAAAGAAACTATTATTACTGTAATCTCACACACACAAAAAAAGATTCCTATATGTACTTCTAAGACAATCAAAGCTTTAAAATCACTACATTATATTATCTTGTTTAAAAAACTGAACCGAGATATATCGAGTGTCCTGTGGCAAATGTTATTTATTTCTCTGATCCTGAGAGGATAAGACTACTGAAAAAAAGCAAAAATAGACATTATAAGATAATCATAGTAGCTTATCACAAGTTTTTTGTATACTATTAAGACTTAAGGGTGCAAACAGAAAACTTTTTAGAAAAACTTATGCTCTGAAGAGAGATAATGTAATTCTGTTAAACAGTAGAGGATAATCAAGTAGCATCCCACTTGGTAGTAAGCCACTTAGGTGTCCACTAATATCTTGCTATGGAAATGACTTTGAATAACTGTGATCCTGAGATACACAGAACAAGCTCTCTGGACTACGCTTCTTTTAGAGATCCAGGAGTCATTTACACACCAGCACATCTAAGTGAAGAGTGAGTAAAGACATATCGTACAAGTTTCTTGAGCATTTAGTAGTATAGCTTTAAAAGAAAGATACTGAAGGTTAAAGGTAAACAAGAGCTGCTGGTTTTGGAGATGGGTGCTAAAATGCTCTAAGCAGAAGAAATATAAATACATTGTGCCATTCTGTCTGTGCATTTGAGTGGGTAAAACAACCCTGCACATCCAGGAGAAGTTGCTGCTTCTGTAGGAGCAACATAACAATATCTACAGTTCAGCAAAGCTCAAATCAGTCAATGATTGCAACAGTAAATATAATTGGCAAAGCATTTTGAGAGTGTTTACCTGAGAAATTGTAATAAAAATAATAAATTGGGGTAGCTTTTAAAATGTATATAGGCTCCTGACAGAACAAAAGGAAACAGGCTGGAGAACTGTGTAAACGAAGTAAAAGTAGTAGAAAGGGACACAGAGTGAGGTTGAAAAAGAGTGCTATTACAGGTTTGCTTTAGTAACATCCTGAAGTTTATCTATCTCCCTACATCCTCTGTGTTTAGTCCTTATGTTTTTGCAACAGTCAGAAGATAAACTGCATTTTGTATTTTTTTGCTCTGTTCCAGTAGCCTGTCTTATTTAGTAGTCACAGTAAGAAGATACCAGTCCTCCAGAGAATGACAGGAACCATTGAAATGATTCTACTTGGAACTTATAGAATCAACAAAACCAAAGTATAAATCTAAAAATAAGATCAACAATAATCATTTTACTGAGGTAATTCAGAATAAAGTATTTAATCTGCTGGAATATCTTTTCAGGTTTTATTATGCTAGAGTTTAGAATATCAGGGTTTCTTGAATAATTAGTAAAATAAGAAAATTATTTTGTAAAATTTTGTAAATTAAATTAAGAACTCTGGAATTTTATTTTATTTTATTTTTCAATTTAATTTTATTAAAAGAATAATCAGTTCTAAATGGAATGCTTTATAGCCTTTCCATAATTCAGGCTTCCAAGACAAACTGAAAATTGTCAGTTGCTATTGAAAGCAGTCATTATCTTATTCTAAACTTTAACAGGTAGCTTACCATTCCTAAATTCAAGAAACATAAAAAAATATATTTTCTATTGGATTATTTTTTCTCTAGGTAGTTTACACAAGTTCTTTACACATTTATACCCTTCAAGTAAACTAGTATGGAAACGAATTTTAAATAAGTAGAATATATTTTCTAGGTATGAAATAAAAGCTAAGTGTTCAGTGTTTATTATGCTTTTTCTTTCTTTAACCTCACTAAACAAATACTATATGATCTTTTTGCAGTCAGAAAATGGTATACGTGTCTCTAGCCTTTGATGACTTGTATCAGCAGGCAGATAAGCAGGCCCTGTTTCTGTATATATAAAGGCTGTGTCGACCAATCAATCAAAATGAAAGACCTCAAAAAATGGCAATTAAAATTTGTGTGGACTGTTTTAAATTAGATATTTTCTTCTGTCTTTGAAAGTAACTATTAGGAAAAAAAAAAAAATCTAAAAAGGGCTATATACTAAGTTCTGTTCCATATACAAAAAGTCAGATATATATGTCAATGAGGAAATACTTAGCCACAAAATAGGATTCTTGCTCTGATAAATAACACAGAAAAAAGACAAACAATGTTTCAGAACTAATGTATTATATGGTTTGAAAAACATAAAGATTTCTTTACAAAAGTTTGTATAATGAATATGTAATTCTGTGAATTTTTGTAAATTTCTCATAAGGCTGACAAAATTCCTTTGATACACTGAAGAATGAGCATCAGAAAACTACACCGTATTATTTCTTTTTTTTAAGATTCTAGACAGATGATAATTACAATGATACCAATATTAATACAAAGTAAGGTTGACTTTGTCCCTTGAAAAGAACAGATCGGGTGCCAAGATGTATCTAAACCACCTTAACAATGCGTAAACCTAATCCATGTCTTTATAGCATTTAGGCACAATGGTCTCAGAGGACCTACAGTTCAAAAAAAGCTTATCAATGTTTAACAGACCTCAGTACAATGTTGAATATAGGATTAGAGACAAACAGGAACATACAGCACAAGATCATTAGGGTTTCTGGCCACCAGCGGCTATATTTGCCTGTAATTGGCACATATGGAACAAAACGACACATAGAACATGTTCATTCTCCATCTTTTTCTTTCTCTTTTTCTCTAACCAAAAAGAAAATTTTATCTACAAATTATTTAATTCTTAATTTTTCACACATTTCAGCAATATAGGTGTCAGTCAAGAGAGGAAAATGGCAGAAAAGCTGATGACTTCTTGCTTTAGGAAAAAAAAAGTAGCACTAAGATTTGTCATTGTTCAGGCTTGATTTCAAAGTCTCATTTATTAATAGTTCTCTTTAACAAAGGTATTTTCAGTATAGCTGTATAGCACAATGCACATTATGCCTTTGACAGCTAAGAATATATTTTCAAAAGATTAGGACTCCTGAAAATACTAAAAAGCAGAATTAAGCTCTTTGCTCCAGATGTAAAAAAAAAGTTTATAAAGTAGGTTTTGGTTTATTTGCACTACTTTCTCAATGTTCTACGTTATGTTGTCTTGCCCCTGACTGTGCCAAAACTAGGTTTTATTTTTCATTTGAAATTGAAATACAAAGTTATGTATTTCTTTTACTAAACATAGTGAGTCTATGTAGATTTTTCTAAGCAGATATAGATGCTTGGCATTTAATACTCACAAAAGCATATACTCCCAAAGTAGAAAGAGTTAAAGAAGTAAAATGTTGAAATTACAGCAAAATTATTTCAAATGAAATGGTGTCTGGAGGGCAATATGATAATAAAATAAATTTCTAAACACATGAGCAGGGACCGAAGTTCCAGGAAATTTGCTTAATTCTCTTAATATACATATTTTTTCTCTTTAGGCTTTATATCCTTTCCACTTTTGGCAGGAGGAAAAAGTGCTGCCGTTGCTGTAAAAAGAATTTCTACAGAGTTTCAGACTTGACCCTGAGGAGGGAACACTATAGATCACATGAATTAATCCTCCTAACTTTTTAGGCTAGTTTTGAAAACTTCATCGACCTGCGATGTTTGGGTATGATTAGCTGAATTTCCAAGCTTTGGATCAATAGTCTGAATTGTCATGTTTTTGAGATTTGTTAAATCATTGTCTTAAAATGCCATAAAAACTCTGAAGTTCTTGGTGAATAATTTATCCAAAGTAACTTCAGCAAGTCACTGTACAGTAAGTCTTACTGATCTTGACAGCATTGCATGAGACATAACTTGGCTGAACTGTTCTAAAAGACAACACAAAAGCATGAAGGATTCTTCTTCCCACTCTTCTTCCTTGTTTGAGAAAGAATGATTGCCATGATCTGTGTTAGCTTCAATTTTTGATAGCAATCTTCTCACATATTCCATTTTGCATATTTTAAAACAGAAATGCTGTGTTAAAGGCAAAGCTGAATGTGTAATCTCCTAATGCAATTAAATATCTTAGAAGAAAGTTAGGAATTACATCATCAGTGCTTATACTTTTATCTCTTCAAAGTTATTGTGAAGGATTACAACTTTCAAACTGAAAACCTATTTAGAAAAAAAAAATCTCTTCACAAAATGAAGATTTAAGATCTCACTTAACATCTCCCTTTTTCAATCTTTTCTTGGGTGATTCCCTTCCACAGGTTGCCCATTTAAAAAACAGAACTGTTGCATATAATTTTAGTTTGAGAAGTTTTTCAAAAGGGTTTCTCTTTATTTTAGTTAGACTTAGGAAGACAGGGCATTTTTGGTTATTATGTTTGGTTGAAGGCCAGAGGAACACGTAAGAATATTCTCTGATGAATTTTTCAAACTAGTTTAATCCATTATAGGTTTTGAATTTTTTGAAGTCCATGTGTTCATCATTAACACTTACATAATCTTACTAACCTCATTCTTAAGAGTCTAAATTCCAGTTAGACGGTGGCAGTCAATTACTAAAGTCCTGTTTATAAAGGGAAGTAGTCTACTAAATCACTTATATGCTATTGAAAATATTGCCCTGATGAATAGGTTTAAGAGGAATTTTCTCCTATGGGCACGTAAGACCAGTATGAGGTTTTATCTCTCCTCAAAAGAATCACCTCTGACTCCTGTTCCAGTTTTTCACTCAAGTCTTATTTTCCTTACACCTCCAAAGAAGTGAAGGTATTAGAGATTATTTTGATACATAAAATAATTTATGTGTGATCTCTGAATGACAGATGATCATCTTGAACAACCTTCCCCCAAGGCAGAGCTAATTTCAAGGTAGGACACGTTGCTTTCATCTTGTCCAGCTGAGACTTGAGTAAGTCCAAGAATGGAGGTTTCAGAAGCTTTCTGGGACAACTGAGGGACAATTTAATGTTACTAAATTAGTCGTGCCCTACATTATCCAAATATTCCTCTTATGCCATGACTAGTAGAAGTACTTCTGCCTCATCAGATAGTTTGAACATGATAGTTTGAACCCGGACAATGATCGCTAAACTCTCAATGATTTCAAATTATGGGTTGTGTTCCAAGAACTGTACTTAAACTCTTCTTCATATTCCTCAGTCCGTCAAGCCTATTCCTGTCTTTCAATTCTAGAGTTTTCTCACTGAAACAAACAATATCACAATTATGCATAAAAGAAGCTCATTCCCTGCCCTTTCTGAAGTCCAGATTTATAGTCTTAATCTATACTACATGGAGATATACAGAGAATTTAGTCTACAAAACCTTTATCATATAAGGGCATCTAATTCCCTTTAGCAATGAATATATGTTCTGGTTTACTGCTAATCATATTCTTATAAATTTAGTATTCACATAAACTTTCTTATGCTCTTATTTGAATTGAAAAGGGCCCATACTGATAGAAGCTATATATATGCAGGTAGAGAATGATCAAGTCAAACGTGTTATTTTTTAGAGAAATGTAGTTTCTTCCTTCCATCTGTAATGCCAATACAATCTTCATGACATTAGTATATATGGCTCAGATATGGTAAGAAACTAGGTCTTTGTTGCATTTTCTGAAATGCTCTACTGATGGATCTATTAAGAACATCTGATGTCCTAAGGAGATGTATTTTTTAAAAAAATAAAACCTGACATTTTTATTTCACTTTTTATTTCCATGTCACTTTGCACAGTACTAGTTATAAAACTATTTAATGCAAGATTAATACGCTAGTCCCACAGACATGATGTAAAGCATTGGGTCTGGTAAAACTGTAACTTTATTCCAGATTATTTTACTGCTCATGAAATGTGCTGGATTGATAGAACCTGGAAACAAGTTTTTATATTTAACAACAGAATACTTGTCACAACAGTAAAAGGCCTGTAGTCTTGTCTGGTATATTTACTCTGCAAGCCATGAACCAGAGATTCAATTCTTTCTCCAGCTTCCACACATAAGGCACAAAAGATTGTTCACCAAAATGTCCAGTGATACACTATTGAGAATACCGCTAGGGCACTGAATAGAAACATCTGTGACAATGAGTTTTATAGCATGGATCAGAACATACTGGATTTCAAATGATGACAGAACCACAACCATATAGTAGCAACTTTCAATTATAATTTACAATGCAATTAAACATGATTTAATATGTGAAGTTTCCTAAAATTTCTTAACTCTATTTATTCAATGCACTTTAGAGATTTCAGGAATTTCATTTAACACACACACACACACGCACACCCCCGCACCGAACTCTCAATATAATTCTGCACATAACTCCAACATTGCACCAACATTGCAATGTACAGAGGATGGATAGATATTACATCTAAAAGTATAAAAGAATATATTAATAATTAAAAGTTATCATTATTGTGTGCCCTTTTCCCCCAAGAATTTGCATAAATTCTCTTCATATAATTGTAATACTTAGAGGAATATACTCAAGTCATAAAAGAGTGGAGTGAAGAAAAAGTCCAAGAGAATGTATTTTAGTCATTTGCGTTAGAGGGTGGAGTGAAGGGAAGAAGAAAGCTACAAATACTTTCATCAACAGAGTCTCATAAACAGATACACTTCTGAAATTTCTCTTTCTCTATACTTATAATCCAAATAGAAAAAGAAATCAAATATTATATTTTGGTAACATATAACAAATATGTTTTGGTAACAAACCCCCCATTTTCAAAAGGTAAATAAAGAGGACCTGGGCAACTACAGGCCAATCAGTCTCATCCTTGTGTCCAGTAAGATCATGGAACAGATCCTCCTGGAAACTATGCTAGGGCACAGGGAAAATAAGGAGGTGATTGGTAACAGCCAACGTGGCTTCACTAAGGGCAAATCATGCCTGACAAATTTGGTGGCCTTCTGTGATGGGGTTACAGCGTTGGTGGATAAGGGAAGAGCCACTCATGTCATCTACCCGGACTTCTGCAGAGCTTTTGACACTGTCCCGCACGACATTCTTGTCTCTGACATGGATTTTACATGGGACAGGGAGGTTATCTTACCCCTGTCCTCGGCACTGGTGAGGCCGCACCTTGATTCCTGTGTTCAGTTTTGGGCCCCTCACTACAAAAAGGACATTGAATGACTCGAGCGTGTCCAGAGAAGGGCAGCGAAGGTGGTGAAGGCTCTGGAGCACAGGTCGTACGAGGAGCGGCTGAGGAAACTGGGGGTGTTTAGTCTGGAGAAGAGGAGGCTGAGGGGAGACCTCATCACCCTCTACAGCTACCTGAAAGGAGGTTGCAGAGAGCTGGGGATGAGCCTCTTTAACCAAGTAATAAGTGATAGGACAAGAGATAATGGCCTCAAGTTGTGCCAGGGAAGGTTTATACTGGATATTAGGAAGCGTTTCTTTACAGAACAAGTTGTTAGGCGTTGGATTCGGCTGCCCAGGGCAGAGGTGGAGTCCCTATCCCTGGAGGTGTTTAAGAGTTGAGTCGACATAGTGCTGAGGGAATATGGTGTAGTTGAGAATCGTCAGTGTTAGGTTAATGGTTGGACTAGATGATCTTCAAGGTCTTTTCCGACCTAGATGATTCTGTGATTCTGTGATTGTGGTAGATAGATGGACCAGTCGGTGGATAAGGAATTGGCTGGATGGTCACACGCAAAGAGTTGCGCTCAACGGATTGATAACCAAGTGGAGAGCAGTGACAAGTGGCGTTCCTCAGGTGTCAGTGTTGGGACCAATGCTGTTTAATTTCTTTGTTGGTGACATAGACAGTGGGATTGAGTGCACCCTCAGCAAGCCTGCCAGCGACACCAACCTGTGCAATGCAGTTGACATGCTGGAGGGAAGGGATGCCATCCAGAGAGACCTTGACAGGCTTGAGAGGTGGGCCTGTGCAAGCCTCATGAAGTTCAACTAGAGCAAGTGCAAAGTCCTGCACATGCATCAAGTTAATTCCAATCACAAATACAGGCTGGGCAATGAGTGGATTGAAAGCAGCCCTGCTGAGAAGTACTTGGGGGTACCAGTGGATGGAAAAAGTACTGTGAGTCAGCAATGTGCACTCACAGCCCAGAAAGCCAACCATATCCTGGGCTACATGAAGAGAAGTGTGGCCAGCAGATTGACAGATGTGATTCTCCCCCTATACTCCACTCTCATGAGACCCCACTTGGAGTACTGTGCCATCTCTGGGGCCTCAATATAAGAAAGTCAGAGACCTGTTGGAGTAGTTCCAGAGAAGGCCATAAATATGATCGGGGACTGGAGCACCTTCCCTATGAGGACAGGCTGAGAGAGTTGAGGTTGCTCAGCCTCAAAAAGAGAAGATGCTGGGGAGACCTTATAATGGCCTCTCAATACTTAAGGGGGGTCTACAGGAAAGACGGGGAGAGACTGCTTATCAGGGATTGTAGTGATAGGATGAGGGGTGGATTTAGATTAGATATTAGGAAGAGTTTTTTTACTGTGAGAGTGGTGAAACACTGGCACAGGTTGCCCAGAGAAGCTGTGGCTGACCCTTCCCTGGCAGTGTTCAAGGCCAGGTTGGACGGGGCTTTGAGCAACCCGGTCTAGTGAAAGGAGTCCCTGATCATAGCAGGGGGGTTGGAACGAGATGATCTTTAAGGTCCCTTTCAACCCAAACAATTCTATGTTTCTATGTTTTACTAAATATGAAAGACAGCTATACAGGCTCCTTTCTTAAATTTGGAAAAAATAGCTTTGTAGGTAAGTTTTAATTATTTGTGACCTGTAAACAAGGAGAAATAATTGATCATAATGGCTGTCAATGTGTTTCAGACCTGGCCCTTAAATATGTCACTTGAGAGTTCAAGAATATCTTTGGTTCTAACTTTTTAAAAGGAAAATTAAGAATGTGCACGGTGACTGGAAATGCATCCTCTCATATCTACTGCCATTCAAGAGATTCAGTTCTTTTGAACTATTTTTTGATCTGGTGAGAAGACATGATGAGGGATCAGACAAGCTGTATGAATTCCTCAGCACTGATATTTCTGGTGACATGCAGAGTTCTTGAGTTTTCTCATTACAGCACTTGCAAGTTGTGAGATGGAAAGAATAATTAGAAACATCTAGGTTGATTTTCACTCATCATTTTGAGGGATACGTAATTTAAATATAAAAGCATACACACACATAGATATATAGTACATGTGTGCACATGTGCACACGTATAAACACACACACAAACATCCATTCATAATATGAAATAATGCCACAAAAAGTTTTAATGTGTGGAATATAGCTTACTTTTCAGCATTCCTTTCTTCTATATCCCTCTTTTTCCTTTGTTTATCCATCTTCATAAACATATATTATGTACTTGCAAAACGAATGGCATTTTGTTGCACTACTTCTGAAAGCCTATGGACCACCACTGATCCAGAAATCACAACCTGATAAACACTGCTCTACACAGTTTGATGGAAGTAGCTCAATCTTTTCCTCTATTAAATCAGTACACGGCACTACTTATATACCTCCTTCATGATAGATCTTTCAGTTGTCATTGCTGAATGGTATTGTTGAGGTTTAATCCAAAACATAATCTTACCAAACTACCTGGAAACACAATTATTATGCAAGCTCTGCAGGCCTTTCTTATCCACAGACTATGACAGAGACTAGTGTCCCATGACAATTTGTAGGTGGAAGGGTAGGAAAGGAAGCTGAACTACGGATTAGATGCAAGCAGAGATAAAGTTGGGATTTACATGGAAATGGCATACATTTCCCTTAGCATCTTTTGAAAATTTATTTCAAACTTTACAGGCAAATGTTCAGTAACCACCACTCAATGTCCAGAAAAAAAAAGAAATGCTGGTTTTATGTCTATGAAAACAAACAGAGCTAAACAGCTACAGTGGGCTGTGCTGGATTTAACTGGTAGTTCATTTGATGATAAGTTTTTAATAATTTAAATATTTAAGTTTTATAATAAGTTTTTAATAAAAGTATTCTGAGCAAGGACAGTCATGAACTGTACAAAGTTGTCTTTTCCTCTCCCCTCTTTTCTCTATGTTACTCATCTTTTTATCTCAGGAACCAAAATATTAGCCTACAGGTCTTTTAAGAACTTGAAAATATAAAAATTGATATTAGCAATGATACTGTACATCTCTGTCTAGACATGTTTCCCATTTGCAGGGCCACTGGCACAGTACAGAGGAGGACTTGTAGGGTGATTAAAGAAACATAAACATCTATTAAAAGTAAGAAGGCAAATAATGTGGCTGGAAGGCTACAAAACCTAAGATAGCTTGCAACATATCCTTCTGGCAGGGAGTGGGAAGGAGAGAGGGTGAAAGAAAGGGAAGAGCAAAGAATAGAAAGTGAAAGCTACTGTTTAAACTAAAGGATCAGTCTGACACAAAAACAAATGGGTGAAAAGAGCCAGGAAGACAGGAGCATGATTTTGGACCAGTCTTCTAATAGGGCAGGTAGATAACAAAACTAAGACAGGTCTCTACTGATTGCTAAAGGTGTGATACCCCAGAGTTCAACAGAATTAGACTTGATTACCCTGAATGTCCTCTTGTCCTCAAGAAGCAAAATTATCAGAGTATCTTTTCTTTTAGATGTCAATAGAAACCTAAATACTGGTTGTCTATATCCTGATTTAAGTATGCTTACAGATCTAAAATTACCAAGTATTTGTGAAGCATTACAGTGGCAATTTCGTAATATGATTTCCTACCTTAAGCAGTTGGATCCTGCCTGGTCATGAGTCATAAATATAGTAAAACAGCAATACATTGTGTACATGGATAATGCATGCAGATGAAAGAACGGTTTCTGTAAAAAAAAGGCCCATGTGGACATCACTTAAAGCTTGGTACTAAAATGTTCCTGAGCAGTATTTACAGATATACATAACACTTCCTTTTATTTCTGCCATCCCTCTCCTCATTATTACCTTATTATCTAGCACATTGTCATCTCTGGCAGACAGAGAAATCTTTGCTAATGTTTGACTTCAAAGTGCACAATATGAACAAGAAAAGTCATTCAAGAAGATACCAGCTGAATTTTAGTCCAGTGCAAGAGCTCTAGCAAGTAGCATAAAGAAGTTTCACTACAGAAACATCATTGGACTTCTGCCTCTGGGTATGTATATTTGCTTCCTACGTGATGGCAAGCTGACAATAAAATAAGAAAGAGAATTGTGAGCAAAATATCAGTGCAAAGAAGCCTCACAAATATGTAATCACCCAACACAATACAGGAAAAGTCAACCTGGCTCACTGCGCTTGCAAGGATAAAGAATAGTACTAATGCACACTTATAAATGGTGGAAAAAGACATCTGATCCAATAAATGCTAAATAGTCCCTGCTTCTGGGTCCTCAGGGAACCCATCACTTCATCAGAACGCCTACAGCACTTTAGAGAACTGAGCAAAGTAAACATAAAAGCCTTCTGAACTAAAAATAGGGTGACCACTGAGCTCTGAAAATGAAGACTAACATAAACTATAATAACCTGTCTCTATGATTTGACAACAATGTGACTTTTAGATGACCATCTAGTGAAAAATCATTGACTGTTGAAGGCTGATGAGTTAAAGGGGATAAAGGTCAAATCGTTAAGGAAGAAAAGAAGAAAAAACAAAATCCTGAAATCATTAAGTGCAGTCCAGAACCAGGGAAATAAAAAGGAATTCTACATACAATCAACAGTGAACAAAATTCATTGTTTTCACTTGTTCCAGTGATGCCAATAATTATCATGTTATAAGAGCTCAACATTTTTTTCGATTTCTTATTAAAAAAAAAAAAAAAAAAAGAAACTATGAGAATCCAAGCTTCTATTTTCAAATCTAAATTCTGAAATTTTATAGCTTTGGGTAAAAGTTTGAAATACAGGGAAAAAAGTATCCTAGAAGCTACAAACTAAGTTCTAACACAAAAAGCATGAACAATATTATTTCAAATTTTCAAGTTTAAAATCGATATCATGATAATTAGTTTAAAAATTACTAGTTAGTGAGTTTTGAACAGTTTTTTGGTTTTTTTTTTTGTTTGTTTGGTTTTTTTTTAATTGATGGGAAGAAGAGCTTTCTGAAAAATGACAAAAGAGGAAAAGGCAACTCAAAAAATTCATGGAAGCATCTAGATCTGATAATCAAGATGGCAGGCACACTTTCTGTAATATAACAGTCTGAATATAACTTTTTCATAAGCAATGAATGTCAGCTCTACAACATCACACAGATCTTCCCTCAGGAGAGTATTTTGGTGCCGATACTGTTCAGCATTATCATTAATGATCCAGATGATGGGAGAGAGCACAACCTGAGTGAGTTTACAGATAATGCAAAATGGAGAAGAGTGGCTGATACACCAGATTGGGGTGCTACTATTCAGAAGGACCTCAAGAAGCTGGAGAAATGGGCCAAGAGTTTCACAAAACTCAAAAAAGGAAATGCCAAGTCCTAATCATTTGGAGGAATAACCCCAGGTCCCAGGATATGCCCAATTTGGAAAGCAGTTTGGCAGCAAAGGCCCCAGGTATCCCAGTGGACACCAAGTTGGACATGAGACAGCAATGTGCCCTGGTGGCAAAGAAAGCTAATAATATCCTGGGCTGCATTAGGCAGAGTGTTGAGAGCAAGTCAAGGGAGGTGTTCCTTCTTCTCTACTCAGCACGGGCAAGACACATCTGGGGGTGCTGGGTCCAGTGCTGGGTTCCCCAGTGCGAGAAACACGTGAACATACTGGAGTGAGTCCAGTGAAGGGGTTCATGGACTAGAGCATCTGACATACAAGAAGAGGCTGAGAGATCTGGGACCTCTCAGTCTTGAGAAAAGAAGGCTCAGAGGGATCATAAATACCTGATGGGGGGAGTAAAGAGGACAGAGCCAGACTCTTCTCAGTGGCTCTCAGTGACAGGACAAGAGGCAATAGGCATAAACAGAAACACAGGGAATTCCACTTAAACATAAGAAAAAAATTCTTCACTATGAGGACGGTCACACACAGGAATAGGTTGTCTGGAGACGCTGTGGAGTCTCCATCCTTGTATATTTTCAAAACCCAGCTGGACACAGCCCTGACTAATCTGCTCTTGCTGACCCTGCTCTGAGCAGAGGCTTGGACCAGATGATCTCCAGAGCTGCCTTCCAGTCTCAGCCAGTCTGTGAGTCTGTAATTTTGTGTTTTAATGAACAACTTACACAACTCAAACTTCTTTCCCAGAGGACTAATTGTATCTCTAGATTGCAATCTCTTCTTCCATGCTTCTCTGTCATTAAACTTGTCAGTATGACAGATGTTTTCATAGTGCTGATAACAAATTTCTACCTACCTAATGCACACAGTACTGTGCAAATCTGAATGACCAATTCTGGTAAAGTGGCAGGTCCACAGCCACTACCCTCTTCCTGCTTTTCATCACAAAAATGAGTTCTAATGACTTGTTATCTAGAGGGACATGAAACTAATCTTTTCAACCTTCTTTTCTTCATGCCTCGTGTTACAATACTTTGATGCTACATCCACATTGGTCCCTGGCAATATTATGTGCAAACAGTCGAGGGAATGTTCCAGTAGGCACTAAGGGAAATTCATATGAGCTTGACTGATCTTTCTCAACAGATTTAGTTGCCAGTGTAATATGATCACACAATGAATTATTGTCCTTCCATAAGGTAAACAAAGGCTTTGGAAGAAGATTTATATTTTTAGATTTTCTAAATACCTAAACAATTAAAAATAATTTTCAATAGATTCACAGCTACAGATAAGATAGATATATACATATATATATATATATGTATATATGTATATATATATGTGTATATATATATATGTGTGTGTGTGTGTGTGTGTGTGTGTTAAATATATCAAAGTTATGGCAAACTATTCTATGATTCTGTGAAATTCCTCGAAGTGAAGTTGGTAATTTGAGCACCACAGCAGGTGGAAAGATTGGAAGAGATTTTCAATGTAACATCACATTCTGGGGGATTTTGGTTTTGTTTATTTGTTTGTTTGCTTTTTTAAATCTGGATACATTATGATTAAGAAGCACTTTATTCAAGATTTAAGACCAGGTTGTTTTGTGTCCCCCCTGACTGATATCGGCAGCCCTGACACTAGTCTTGAGAGCAGGGCTGTTATTCCCAGAGGAACAGAACTCAGCTTGATCTGGCTAGAGACTTCATGCCGACTTGGATGAGGGCAAGGTAGGTTGCTCATGTGGACATGTTCCAAGTCACAGATCAATGCAAATTATCTTGTGCGTTCACCCATTAAAATAAAATCAGCTTGTCCAACATTTGAAAACAGCTGTTGCAAGTGAGCAAGTGAGGTTTGGATGTCTGTCTTCTGCAAAAAGCTCTGAAAACCGAGACAGGAAAAGGACAACCTAGCCACTGTGTATGAGGCAAACATAGAGACAAGTTGTGAGAAATCCAGGTTAGTCAGGACATGATGATTCCAACTAGTATGAAGCTGTTCATAAGTTTACCTGATTGAAGAACTGCTCACAGCTTGTCAGAACTTCAGAGCTCTGTAACAGAATTGAAATGAAGATGTAGCAGCTTTCATTACACAGAAGCAAAAAATAATTGACATCGACCACCTGCTGAGAGAACATCAGCACTAATGTAATGAACTTCAATTTGCAGAAGACAAAAAATGCTTTGTCACGGTGATGAACAGATACTGCTATACACTTGACTTCTGATAGTGTCATGAAGAGCTGGAGTCCTTGAAAGGAGCATAGAAAGAAAACCATGTACAAAGACAGTTTTACAGAGCTAGCCACTTTGGCAGCTAGGATCTGCATGCCTCCTTATATGCCTAAATATGCTATTATGAATATCCATAAATGCATATTCTAAATATGGTATGCATATATACGTGAGTGTATATACATACCATACATATGCATACATTTATATATGTGTGCATACACACACACACACACACACACACACACACATTTGTATATTAACACACAAACTTACATAGTCACAGTATATATTCATCCAAGAGGGTAAGCTGGAAAGCACAATGAATGGTCATGAAGACTCATCAAAAAGAGCTCATAAGAGTTCCTTGAAAATCCTTGAAAAATATACATGAAAATATAAGAATCCTCAAACCAGATGCATACAATTATGTGAAGCTTTTCAGTCTCCAACCGCATAAGGAGTTCCAGTAATAAACATAAAAAGAGAAAAATAGCATCAATATTTGAAAATTTGGTATGCCCTGATAAAAGAAGAAAGAATCGGGAGGAAGAGTGCATTCTGTAGAGCTCCTCAGAACCACCAGGCAAATGCAAAACTAACAAACCTAAAAATCAGTATGTGGAAGATATTGAGAGAAATTACTCCAGAGCATAAAAGGTCACTAAACTGTTTAAATCAATGGCAATTAGAGGAAAGAAAGTATTTCAGTATTTGTCTACAAAGGTCTACAGGCTGAATTCTTTAGAACTCTAGATGATGCTGATAAATAAATAAATAAATAAATATATGTCACAGGAGCACCATCTTTAAACAAATGAAGATTTGACCCATTAATACTGAAAATGTCTCACTGGGGATTTATCTGGCGAATTATATTTGCTAGAAAGTCAGAGATTTTAGAAAACAATGAATTACTGTCTGTGTCCTTAACAGCTATTGTCAAGAAAAAGCATCCCTGCAGTTCTGACTGAGGGCTCTAATACAAAAGCTGCTAAGAGCCACCAGCATTCTGGTAAGCACTTCTAAAAAAGATTAGGACTGAAGCAGCATGACAGGATTTTATTTTTATTTTCTAATATACCAGTGTTTTCCTTCCTTTATCTGACATGTGTTTCTTATTCAAGCTGTGCTGCTTATTCTGTTCCATGCACTGAAGGACATCACAGCAGAGACCCCTTTTTAACAGAAATTTCATGTTCTGTACTTGCACACACACAGGTAAGAGCAGAATTTGGATGTATTTCTTCACCAACAAGCGAATTCAGAAAATATTTGGTATTCTGTGCACATTATGTTGGTTAAAAAGACTTTGAGTCACTTTGATATTTAGACTTCATTTTGGAGCAAAATTGTGAACATTTATTCAAGTTGGATATGCTTTTTTTCTCTGCACTCTTATCCTGGTTTTGGCTGGGTAGAGTTAATTTTTCTTCTTAGTAGCTAGTAGTGCCATGGTTTGGATTCGGTACAGGATCTAGTATGAGAAGGCATACTGATGTTTTCAGCTGTTGCTAAGAGATCAAGGAGACCCCAACTCCCCATGTCCTGCCTATGTGCAGGTGTACAAGAAGCTGGGAGGGAGCAGAGCTAGAGCAATGGGCCCAGACTGGCCAATGGAATTATTTCATATCATATAGGGTCATGTTTGGTATATAAAGGAGGGGCAGCCGGGAAGAAGGGGGTTCTCTCTTGGTTCTGGGATTGCAATTGTGGGATCTTGGTATTTTAGGATCTCTAGCTGGGAACAGGCCGGCTATCAGTCAGTGGGTGGTGGGCAGTTGCATTATGCATTACCCATTTGTCTTTCTAGTATTGTTATTATTTTATTACAATTATTACATTGTTTTTTTATCTCAACCTATATGTCTCCCTTTAGCCCTCCAATTCATTCTCCCTTCCCCTGGATAGGGGGAGGGTGAGTAAGCAGCTGCATGGTGTTTGGCTGCTGGCCAGGTTTAAACCATGACAACTCTACATAGAAGAACTAAATTCAGTGATTTATGTTTTCAGTGGATTCACAGGACACTTTGAAAACTAGAGAACACAGAGATAAGGCTATTGAAACTATGTTATGTAAGAATGTGCTCTGGAAATAATACAGACAGTGTGTAATCAAAACTGAAGAGAGTCACCCCTGAACTTAAGAGGTTTTCTAACAGAAAAAAAAAATCACAGTTAGAATTAAATGAGCAATAATATTTTAAGTGACACCGTACAGATGATGAAGAAAGACATACCTTATTTATGGGAGACTAGTATTGCCATTCACAGGGATATGTAACTCTGTATGGCAATGATATCTGGAAATGGCATTTGTTCAAATTCCCATCTTATCTAATATTTAAGATAATTTGCAGAATTAAAAATCTGTGATGTGGCAATTAGGTGAAACTCTATGTAGAAATAAGATTATCATTTTCATGAATCCACACATCCTTAAAAAAGCCGTCAGTAGTTTCAGAACTTCAGCACAGAATTGGACTGCTCTACCCTGCCCTAAACTCCCTTATAAATTATTCTCAACTTCATTATTATAAGAAAACCAAATTTAATTAACTTCAGATTAATCTATAAGAGGTATGAAGATACTTTGCAGAGCTCTGGAACAACTTGTTATGAAATATGTATTTATGAAACAAGAAAAAGCTGAACAGTCAAATGTAAAAGGTAGAAAATTATCTTGTTCAGGTACACGTCACCTGAATTTTCCAATTCAGGCAGAAGGAAGGTATTCAGATTTGGAAGTTATGTATGTTATATATGCGTTTCTAGAGTGAGAGAAATTGAGTTGACTGACTTAATCCATTAAAAAACTAATAATCTATAGTCCTTAAAAATATAAGCCAAAATGTCTCATGTTGTTTTGCATGTAGACATGTTACCATTTAAAGCTGGGACTACATCTTGCATCATACTCCCTCCTATTCATTTGTCACCCCGGAAATTTTAAAGTAATGGTACCCATGTCAACCCTCTTTTTCTCTCACAAAATTTGAAGCCTGCCTGTTTGAAGTGTTGTCACATTGTGTAGAAAAAAAAAATCATTAAAAAATCCTCCCTCAAGCTCCTGTAATTTACATACATTCCATGGAAAAATAGTAAATTCTCTCCTGTTGGCTTAAATGCTAAACTAGAGTATTTTTGGAAAATGTGTGCTAGCCAATCCACAAGTAATGCTTTAGTCAACGACAAAATTTAAAGGATTTAATGAAGGACTACCTTGACATATGGTTTATAGACAGTTAGATGTAATGACCTAATGGTGTTTTCGAGACGTAACTTTATGATACTATGAAAACTGTAAAACAATTTTAAAAGTCAACAGAGGAGTCAAGTTCATTTCAAACACTTTGAATCTGATTCACAGTACAGTACCAAATACATGCAAGCTATCAATATATATATATGACTTTTCTGGTGGATCAAAGTCTCTCTTGTGAAGTAGTTTAAATAAAGGACAGTTGAGGATTTTTGACTCTAAACCATGCTGGATTAGGAGGATCACTGGTCTCAGATCTTAAATCAGATGATCACTAGTGTGATTAGTGGCTTTAGTGTATCTAGCACACCACTTGTGTGAGGTAGAAAGATATTGTCCCCATTGTTATTTGGCAAGCAGGTGCTAAATGATTTCTGAACATAGAACAGAGATTTACTCAAGGTGGAGCAGGAAACTGAACTATCCCAATTTTCATTTGTTTGTTGAAAATATTTTGTAGACAAAGAACAATTATCACTTTCAGTTATTAAACCGGCACTTTTAAATTGAAGAAAAAGTGACAGCAGACTACAATTCCAGTCTGCAGTTGTCTTCTCCATTCCAGGTAGAAAAGGAAAATATTTATAAAAATAAAATAGAGGTTTTTCTCATAACATAGACAAGGAAAATATTTATAAAAGGCTTTTTCTCATAACAGAATTGTGTGAAAATAGAATAAACAGTAACCTTGACTTCCAGCAAAAAAAAGTATTAATGAATACTTGCAAATCTTTAATCAAGTACATACATATTTATACCAGTATAAAGTATAAAATGACTTACAAATAGAGTCAGTTGGCTTTTTGATAGGCATTACTATGTGTTTTCAGCTGGAATTATATACTATAGACAGAAAATGCTGTACATACACTGGATTATCTGCCATTTTACAGAAACAGCTGCTGGAGGAGACCTGTGATTAGTTCAGCACACTGTCTTTAACGCTGACCACAGCCACATACATCAGAGGAAGATGCAACATACCCATGGTGGAAAAGGATAGAATAATCTGCCACCTTTAAATGTATCTTTGTGCTCTTGTCAGTTAAAGATTACCTTGTGCCCTGAAGAACGATGGTAATGACTTCATGGATGAAGGATTGAAGCTTCTTGTTTCAAGCAGTAAAGTGTCACACATATAAAAAGAAATATACGCTCCAAATGGGTTGTCGCAAATATGCCTGTTACAGTATTCTCTGAAACATAATCTTCAACAGTACCGAAAATACTAGATTAGATGGACTATTAGTCTGGTTTTGTCTGCTTTCTTTTTCCTTTAAAATATGGAGAATTACTGATTAACCTTTAGTTATTTTACTATCAGATTTTATACTTCTAAGGGTGGCCAATGGTAGTGAGGATTAATATTTTCTAGACAGTTATCTTCTTGGAACCGGGATAAAATATGCCATGATGTGTTACTGATCATGTTAAAAATTTGCCAATGTCAGAGTTAAAATACTGAATGGAAATGCCTCTGTTTATATTTAAATTCTGAAGCTCATATTCAAACCTTAAATGAAGAATAATATTTTTTATTAGATGAGTAGTCAGAATGTTAAAAAACTGTCAAAAGTTTAAGAAGAGTCATGTGATAGTACTCAATAATACAACAGATAAACCAATACTGAAAATAATAAAATGATGCACACTGGAGAAAACAATCCTGATTTTTTTCATGTAAACACTGAAGAGGAGTTACTACTGGTAGCTAGTAACTATCAGTTGTTTACCTTACTATTTGGACAAAGATCTTGCAATTATAATGAAGTTCTATGAAAATGTTAGCTAAAGGGTGAAGAGTGAAAAAAATAGAATGAAAAAAACGAAAACAAGCCCAAAATGTTTAAGAATTATAGTGAAAGGAAGAGAGACTATAAAAGTTCTGGTCCTCATATCCCCGAAAGGATAACTTGCAAAAAAAGCAAAGGGCAGCAAGGATTCTCAAAGATACACAAACACTTCTGTATGAGAACTGACCTTTAAACCTCAGGCATGTAAGACAAGACTGTAAAATCCTGGATGCCAAGAAGAAGGTGAATATGTTTATTGTTTGTCATAAAACAAAAATGGAATTAAAGGGCTGAAATCATCAGACTGGAAGTTCAATACAGGAGATACGCTATCACTTTGCTCATAGTTGAACTCTGTCCATGCACGTAAGTTCTTGCCTCAGTTTGCATAGACTCAAAACATTTCTTCTAATTCATGGGAAAGAAAAATCATAAAGAATGATTTAAAACAATAATAGCTGGATGAAGAAAAGCATTAAGTTCACCTGAAAAATATTATATGGTTGCCCCTTGCCTCTTCCCTGTCTGCCACAGATTGGTGTCAAAATTAAGGTACTTCCAGCTTCCTGTAACAGAATTTGTCCTAAATTCTAACAAGACATGCAGTGGAGCTGGTTTATGCCTTTCCTGTTTTATGATATAGCCATGTCTACAATTGAGGCCAATGTTTTAAAAGATACCCATGCATTTTGCTGGCTCAGAAATGTTTTTTTAATAAAATCTGTATGTAGAGGGAAAGAAAATGTTTTATTGACTCTAGATTTAAGAACAAGCCAAAAAAAGTTTATTGCGTACGTTCCGCTTTCAGGTAGGAGTTCCCAGCTTTGCCTATTGTTCTCTTGGGATAAGACCCCATTTTTTAATTAGCAACAACATAGAGCTTTAATCAGATAATACAAAAAAAATAATTTTCCTTGTTGTTTCTCTGGTTTATGTTTTAAAATGAATGTGGTACTTACAAAAGTTGCCTGATGCATTGCTCTGGGGATTGTGTTTGAAAGTATGACTTCAGCATGCTCTTTATCCTATTTGTGGTAATCCAAGACATACTATTCCTTACTGCTTTAACAATTTGAAGCAGCACCAACATATACTTATTTAAAAAGCCACCAAAGTAATCTTTTCATTATAGGCAGTGAAATTACGATCTTTAGAGAGCATATGTTTTCTGAAAGTATTCTCTATTCAGATGTTTATTTTACATATACATGGCAATACTGCTTGCTCATTTACATAAACAGAAATACACATGTCTTAGTCACTGTTAAATGACAGTGATAGCCAACAATCTGAATTCACTTAAAGTTTTATGGAAACAAACCACTTGGCATTCCAAGAAGATACCATTCTCAAATACAGTAAAGTACAAACTAGATTAGGTAAGCTAAACACATATACATTCATAAGTGACAAGCTATACACAAAAGAACATTTTCGTTGAGACTTTAATTATGACCCAAGAACAAATGTGGAAAACTGTGATGAGCATACAAGTATGACTGTTCCTTGTACTCTGTTTGTTCATATTAAAATGTAACAATACTTAAGTAACATAAGTGTGTTTTTTAGAATCTGTTTTAAACTTAAACCTAGAATTTCTACACGGAGCAAAGCAAAATTTCAGTCCAAAAATGCAGTCATGTAAGAGGTTTATTACATGCTTAGGCAGCTAGCCTGACCTCACCTCCATCCTACCACCCTCATCAGGAACACTAGGAATATCCTACACCAGGAACAAAACCAGTCAGCTGATAAAAACCCAGCCAAGCTGGGTCTACACCTCAGTGTAAGAATTCCTCCCTTATTCTCCCTTTTCCATCTCTTCCACTTACATCCTCAGAGAATACCAATTCATTCCAATCAAAAGGCGGTTAGAAATTCTTGCACTTAATTCACCAGCGCAGCGCTGCCTGACCCAGGAGCCACTGGCCGGCCGCTCTGAGGCCTTGGGTTGCTGCTACCTCGGTGCGGGCGAGCACACCCCAAAGAAGGGCTCCTGTGACACTGGTCACACACTGCTTGCTACTCATTCCTTTGCATTTGCCTTTGAATGTACCACTTCCTTGCAACCTCTTTTCAGTGGCACGGAAGAAATGTTTTAGGTTTTTTTATCTTTTTCTAATCTTAAAGAAATTGGAAGTTGGAAATTGGATAAGATTATAAAAATTAACTTCCCCTGTTCTTATTGAGAATATGAAAGAACATATGAAGAGTCTGCAGCAGGAGTGTTTTTCCCTGTAGATATATATACATGAAGCATTGCCAAAAATAAACAACAAACAAAACCGCAAAACAAATAGCAAGGAAAAAAAGACAGCCCAGAACTTTCCTAAAAAAGTTTGTTTTTCAAAAACTTTATATTTCTAGAATGGCTTCTATACTGCTGTTTTGGTTTGTTTACTTTTAAAAATAAATTATAGAAGTCCATCTGTCCAGTTACCTGGATAGTCTCTTCCTGGATTTGATCCAGCTAAATATCATTTTCCAAGTAAATTAATTTCTCATTTTATCCTCAGTAGAGATTGACTGATGTTCTTTCCTCAATCCTGACAACCCAATATGACATGTAAGTCCCTGCTGCAGCAGAAGAAATGACCATTGTTTATTTGCCAGGTGGCCTGTGGCTTTCTAATTCTTTTTACCAGCTCCAACTTAGCACTGAGCTGTGCTCAAGCTGCACATCATAAATAGGTCTGTAAAAACTCCTTTCAAATCCATCAAGCTCTTTTTCTTTGAGAAATATCAGTCATAGCTTTGTGGACATGGTCTCACAAAGGCCATCCTAGAGTAGATGCTATAGTCAGCCATCTCATTTTTTGAGCTTATGCTGGCTGGGTGGAAGTACCTAAAGCAACATAGTAGAGCAACAAGACATAACGATTGCATTATTTCCAGCTCTAAAGATCTATTTTTATATTACCTTTTGTTGTTTTGCCAATTTGGTGTGTTTAAAACGCAGTAGAGAAGAAATGGCAATCATATCAGTGGTCATCGGTTTGATAATGCCAAAACTTAGCTCTCCTAACCAAATTTTGCAACTTTTTCTCAAGCTGAAAGTCTGACTTTCCAATGAGAGGTAAATAGCTTCTATTTGATGCTGTTAATAAAGCAGTTGTTTTATTCTGAAGTAACATACCAAAAGTATTTCCAATACCATAGCATTGCTGACTCATAAGATAACCTCCCCAAACAACTGAAGATACACTAACATAGTGAGTGATTAAGTTCAAGAAATCATGTATAGAATTCCAATCTAATGGATTTATTGATGGTACAGTGAGAAGGTAAAGGGTTAAGAAATAGTAATCCCTTTCACTTCTGTCACATATGCAGAATTCAGCATATATACTTTTATATTAACTTTTATACTCTCTATCCATCATGATCTACAGTCTAATAGATGTCACCATATTAAAAAAAAAATTACCTTATTTGTATTTACCTTGCTTTAATTGTCTTGAACTTTTGCTGGGAAGTTTAGGACATCACCATTCCCAGGACAAAACAAGCTTTCACTGTAGAAGCCTGAGTCAGAACAAGATCAGCTGCCATGATGGCTTAGCAGACTGAATTTTTTGTTCAGTCACTTGCATGGCACTGAGGCAGAGTGGCAAAAGATTTTATGATTGCAACTCCTATTGCTGGTACTCAAACGAAAACAAAATATGTTTTTCATCACCACAAAGCTAACAGCAGGAAAAATAGCACTATTAAGCATAAAAAAGTACTGATGAAATATGAATTGGAAAGTTAGGTTTGAACCTTCCCAGTTCTGTCAGTGCAGCAGTTTCAAGCACAAGAATTTTTTATATTTAATGCTTGTAAGTATCTGCTGCTAAGTGTCTAATAAAAGTCACTGATTAGAGTGTCAAGAAGGAAAAGATTAAACACCATTTCTCTGATTCCTCACTTCCAACATAATTTCAGCATTTAGATTACAATTTTCCTTTCTAAAGTTCAACCTGTGGCTCAGAATGAGAGCCATGGTGAACGCATTTCTATCTACTGTCTATTTGAAAGTAACTGGTATCTTGCCATGTTGTAATTCAGCATTGTAAACCTCAACAGGCACTAAACTATTTTTTTTTATTGTTATTATTATTAGTGGTAGCTGAAGGAATATGTGCACAGAGGTTGGTAGCTTGGCTCTAAGAATGAAGAAACTGCAGGTGATGGCATATTTTTGAAACAGCTGGGAAGCTTACTTATTCAAAACCTCTAGAAAGTATAACAAATAAAAGATAACACTTAACTATGCACTTAGAGTATATGACTTCTGGGAAATGAGTATGAGCAACTCACACCAAAGATTTATAATCCGTGTTTTCATAATTCAATATGTATGTTTTTCCATTTGAAACAAATACTCTCAAAGAACAGGATAGGGTTTCCACACTGGAAAATGGCCACTATTCTTTGCATTCTGGTCCATGATGTATTGCTTACTTTAAAAACTTACCCTGAACAATCACAAATACACAAATAAAACCCACAGCCCCCTACTTCCTTATCATAGCTGTTCCCACTCCAAAAAAATAATTGAGACCTGACAACTATGCTTTGTTCTTTGGTTCATGCACCTCCATCTCTGTCAGCCTGTTGTGAATTGGCACTGCAGCTTCTGGCGTGCAGGAGACAGAGTGGGCTCCACCCTCCTTTCCAGTCACAGGCCAGATCATATATTTGATAGTGGCAGTTAATTACAAGCTAATCATAATCAGGTGATAACTAATTAGAGAAGTAGATTACTTGACCTTCTGGAAGCATCTACAAGACTTAGAATCATTTTATTAAAAAGCAGAAGCCAGTTCCAGGCTGCTGACTGGCTGGTTTTATTATAAGATGCATTATTTCTATACATTAATAAATCATTAGAATTCTATAGACTAAGAGGAAGATAAACAACTTCTTTACAAATATTCAGAAAAAATAGTTAAATTATCCCCAGAATAACAGAGCCATATCTTAAAATACCTTTCTTCCAATACTGATGTTTTCATCTTCACTGAGATAGGTAATCATTGCCACATCTACTTAGGTTGATTAACTTCAACTATACTAAAGTGACAGAAATAATGTAATCTCTGAGGGGGGGATAAGTGAAAATTCTAATGACAATAATATATATATATATATTTTAATGTTAAAACAGAAATTATCTCTATTAACTTAGAAATACTGTAGCATGAAGAACTATCATCCCTGGAGATACCAAGTTTTGTCAGCATCTAATATTTTAAAGGACATATCCCTAGACCACACTGTATTTTAGAGTCACTCATTTAAAAAAAATCTGTAATTCTTTCTTGGGCTTAAAGACTTTTTTTTGGGAAATGCTATTTCTTTTCATTAGCAAGTGCTTCACTTTCCTTCAGTGATTTGTGATAGTTAGAGAGTTAGAGATAAATTTGATAGACTTAAGACGATCATATTCTGACATAAAATAGCCAGGCATTTTTTCTCCAAAATTTACTACTGTAAAAAAAGATTCAGACTTTTTTTTCTATTAAGTTTTCCTGTATGCCTTTTTACTAGAAAGTCTGTATGTCCTGAAAGTAGAAAAAGACTTTTTTGTTTCATTAGCTCTTCATATTTTTCTCACTGTAGCAAAGACAGGAAATGAATTGATCTCATACTATCCTAAGTCTTTTTTCCAGAACACCTGAGCTACATATTGTTGTTTCACTTAGTACATGGTTCAGGTATGTTAAAGACTCTATTCAGTATACCAAACAAAACAGAAGCTATTTTTAGAAGAAAGTATCTCATTTTCTATACTAATCTGTTGGGTTTTTTAAGACCATGCACAATTAGACCACAATAGATATTCTGCTTAAATACCAAAATATGTAAATCTCACTTGGAGGAAAAAGGCATGACAACTAGAAATACACCAAAAATTCTCCAAGTTGCTTAGTCTGCAGTGGTGCTGGAGATGCTGGTTGAATTCTGCACAAAACACATAAAAAATAAAATATCCACCACAAGCACCAGGAAATGAAGCACTCCTTTCACACAAGATCTTTCAGGGCTGAGGACAGTACCAGGGGTTGATTCTTCCCTCACCTTCTCTGCTTACTGCCATTATGGTCACACTGCAGTGGCAGAACTCCCACAGCCTCCTGGGGGACTTCAACCTGAGGCTGGGGCCATACTCCAAGGAAACAAGAGAAGAGAAAATAAATCCTTTTTACTTTCCTAATTTTCAGATTTTGGACTAACTACAAAAGAATTTGTTCCTTCTTTGCACAGGTTTTTCCTTAGGACTCCCTGACTCCCAAGACACACAATCTCTGCCCAACAATCCTCCAAGAGTATTACTGTGTATACAACAGTCCTATTTGTACTTAAGAGTTCTGGCATTGTTTAATATCATATACACCTAAAATGCATTATACTCACCTCAGAATCACATCTTTAAAAGCTTTATAAAATATCCCAGGATAACTTTCTGTCTTTTAACCAACACATTGCCAAACAGTTAAAAAAATCATGATTTTTTGGAAAGGCTATTGCCATTGCATTATTTTATTGACATGAGAGCTCAGCAGTTTTAGAGGTGGAAGAGGAGAAAGTAAAAATCTTGACCAGCAAAATCAAACATAAAATAGGTGCTTATTTCACCTGCTGTCTTTGCTACCTTTCAACAGTATTTATAAATTCTTTCCCTCTGTCCTTGTATTCTCTATGCTCATTAAATAGTCCATTTCCTGATTTTTGTATTCCCCTCTCATTTTCTGTCCCCTGTATTTGTCTCTTTATCTTCTTTTTCCATGTCTCCCTTGGTTTGCAGTTAACCATAAAGTCTTCTTTAAGACCAACTCTTTCCTGCATGTCAGCTTGCCTGCCATTACTGAATTACCAGGCAACAGAGACAGAAGGAGCAATGAATGCCACCCAGCCTAGCTCTGACAAAGATGGGTGAGACATTTTTGTTATCCAATATACAGAAACAATTTCAAATAACCAGAAAGATGCAAAGAAACAATATTCCTTAACCACAGAGAAATATTAAGCTAATATTAAGAGCCATTTGTAGTAAAATAATTTTATTTGTTCAGTTCTGAATATGATTTCAACCCAATGGTGCTCTTTTCAACTTAATGTCACCCCACATGCTCTAGGCCCACTGGTTTATTTATGTTCAGTGTTTCCGAATCTCAGTATCATTACTACTGAAAGGCTAAATTTTTTTGCTTTTTATCTCCATACAGTTTAAGCTGACCCAAAAATATTACACTGAATTTTGTATTGCTTTTGTTTCTTGCATTATTACATTCAGAAAGTGTTAGTTTGCTCTAGAAATGTGAGTGGTGAAATCTTTGCTCTTACTTAGCCTAAGTTTACAAGCACCAGATAAAAATGCTCATCTCTCCCCTAACATGAGCTATTCACCATTCCACTCTGTGTCATCAAGTCTTAAAAATGATTTTTACAACCTGGTCTGTGCTAGTGCATGAAGAACAGTTAACTGATTGAGAAAATGGTTTTATTACTGTTTTGGATCAAATAATACTGTTAGTTCAGGGGGGTTGAGTGTTCCCATTCTCTGTAAAATATTCGCCATTCTTTTTTTGCTATAATATGATGACATGATTATTTCAGGCACGATTTTTCTGTTAGCTTTTTTATTAGATGTTGGTTATGTTTATATGTATATATATGTATTTATATGTATATATGAAAATTAAAATGCCTGAACTTTTCTTGTGTTTGAAAAAGCAGAGAGTGTAATGAAATGTGTAGTCACGCCCCAATTTTACAGTACCCATGATGAAGTCCGCACATAACATCTCATACAGTGAAGAATGCTGAGATGCCAACTTGTCAAAGACTAAATCAGGGATTATCTTGGTGATGCTTGTTTCTTTGAACAAGACTCTCTTGGTGTTCAGACAAGTAGTTGTTCAGTTACATATTTCCATGTCTATCTGTTGGTCTCTTTTAGAACATAATGTACTATGCAGGCTTATGAGATTTTGAGGAAGATTTTTGCATCTTTCCCTACATATGAGGGAAATCATAATTATATCTTTACATAAGGTATGCAGCCTGGGTTTGGTTTTTGTTTTTTTTTTTTAATTATTATTTTAGTAGCTGTCATAAATACTACAGAGTACAATATGAACTCATTATTCCTTTTTACTTTGTATGTCTTTGAACTGTAATTCTGCAATGCTTAACAACTATACCACAAAGTTTGATCTACACTATACTTCACATCAATACATACTGCCGGTATCAAGCTTAACAGTGTCTACTCCTGAGCATGGGAAGGAATAGATCTCCAAATGAAATGGCATTCTCCGTTCACTATGGCATTCTCCGTTCACTCTGTACACAGAAAATTCTCCTAAACTTGAGTTGTGCCTTCATACAAGCCACACCTTCCTCTGATATCACATGTATATTCACATCTGCTATATTACGTATGATTTCCAGGCTACTGTCCTTCTGCATGGTTTGTTGGTTTTTGCAGAGGAAAGAAAACCACTTCCTTCATGTAAGTACAATCTAAGAACTTTCCTAAGTGAGACAAGAACAATGCTATTTTTCTTACTTATGCACTATATAGATTTTTCAAATGCATACATATCTAGATGACATTCCTCTATCACAATTGTAATATGTGCGTTTCGGTACTTTTTACTTGAATTATAATGACTTTGCCAGTGGATTCTATGCTTTAGTAGACAAAATGTCATCCAAGTACATTGGAGAATAAATCATACCAGCCTACCCTTCTGAAGAGTAGATGGAAAGTCAGTAGATTTAACAATACACTGAATAAAATGTTCTTCTGATGGAAAAGTCACACTACAATATATTAAAAAAAAACACACCAATTTTTTATACCCTGATATCTCAGGGAAAGCTCTGGTTCTATCACAGATTTAAGTTGTTTTTTTCTGGAAGGGTGTAGGTGATGAGAAAGTCCAGTACTAAAAACGATCAATAAACTACATTTGATCCTGTTAACACTTATTTTATGGTCATTCTAAAGTATGAGAATATATGCATTGTACGTAAGGGATAATGCAGAAAGAATGAAATAAAAATCCCAATTTTTCAAATGCTATTTGTATTTTAAAAGCAATCAAGGAAATCAAGACTTTTTTTTTTCCACATCATGCCTAAATGTGATCAACTGAAACAGGGGAGGTTTCAACTGGATTTAAGTTAAAAAATGTTTATGTGACAATAATAAAGAAGGTTGTGGAATAATCACCCTTGGAGGTTTCAAAGACCTGACATAACAGAGCCCTGAGTGATCTGGTCTGACTCAGTATCATCATTGCTTTGAGTTCCTGCTTGAGCAAAGGTTGGGCTATACAATTCTGTGGTCTCCTCTCCTGAGTGATCCTATGATTTGCCAATGAGGTAAGGTGTTCAGATCATTATTCATACCATTATATGGCAAGAAGTCAGTATTTCAGCATGACATCAGGAGTGAGCTGATGCAAGTTTGGACTACAAGAAAGAAATTTTTTACCGGTAGCAATATTTTAAAATTTTCATCATTCTGCATTTGTAAATTCTTGTTCATTTTTCCTAGTGCTTTGATTCCAGCCCCACCTCCACCACTAAATTCAGTATGATTTTAAGGCTGTGTACTCTCTGGACCAGATGATTATTTGTCTAAATGCATGTAAGTTTTTAACTCATAAAATTGATATCCATGTTATTAAAGCTTTTTGACAAACACATCACCACCTCCACCACCCACACCACATCCCACTTCAAATTAAAAAGAAAATAGAAATACTTTAGGTACTTATCTAGATGATGCTTTTTTGGAGTCATTTAAAACAAGTTAGGAAGATTACTGAGATCTGAAGCTCATATTTTTGCAGAGACTTAGATAACTACAGTACAGTTAGATACCAGGCTCTTTTCCAAAGTGCCTAATTACTAAGATTTAATGGGAATTATTTGCTCACTCTATTTCAGTTCTGCTGAAAAATACAGCTATCCACTTACCTTCATTTTAACGAACATATATACATTTCAAACTAGCCATAAAGTAACTAGTGTTCGAAAGATTTAAATTTTTCTTTACTCAGTCTAAAATATTTCTAAAACATTTAATTTTTTTAGAACTTACTGCTGTAAAATTTAGTTTTTCTTCTGTCTTGCATTCACTGTTTAATAACCAAACCTACTACTTACTTTTGAAAAAAAAAAAAAAAATCATAATCCTGACCTTATAATTTTAGGTCTCCTTGAAACAGAAGTGACTGAAGGCCACCATTTATCTCCATTTTATTGTCTTGCATTAGGTAGCCCATAGGTTTTTTTAAAGCAATAAAGTTTGTTACATAATCATCATGTGTATCTTGTTATCACAAGCCATAAGGATGAATCTGAAGGGTGGAGTTCATTACACATGTCTGATGCTGTTTAGATTTCCTGAAGTATGTGGTAGATACAGGCTATAGTGGGAGTACCTCACTTTTGAGCAGGCAACTGGAGACCAGAAAAGGTACTATGGAGTGTCTAATATAATGATAAATGTTTACATTAAAGCCAATGAACTGCTCCCTAATAGCCCTTATGCAAGATTAACTCATTAAATATAGTGAAAAATGGTGGAATATTATAATAGTTGACAGACTTCGTCTGTAACTTCACAACTATTTTATTTTAATTAAAGAAAAAAATCTGATCTTTGATACCATCTATGTATGTTCACTACAAAACAAGGATTATACCTTAATAAAATATTTCTCAATGGTTTACATAATCTCCTTGAAAAAATTAACATACTACTTAGAATATAATGACACTTCTATCTAGAGTTATTCAGTGATTCTCCAATCAATACTAGATATTGGATATTCCACCTATTGGTGCCCCTATCGGTATCTTTTATAACTCCAGCGGTTTTGGAAGTGCTTGATTTGAGATGGTCTCTTAAAGACCATATTTATTCCAAAATTCCTGTAGTTACATAGAATTAACAGTCCACAGTTACTCCAAGGAACTATTATATTTAATTGTGTCACTTTTACAACAGATTTTGTTCTTTTGTCAACGTTCTGCCCACAAAAACTTAACCAGCAAATGCAACCACTGTGTTCATCCAATGGATAATACATCTTTCTTGAGGTGAAAGATGCAGTAAAGTGCTCATTCATTAATTATTCCTTCCATGCCTCATGGGCTTGTAGCGTATGAATGGCATCGGAGGATTTGTTCCATTGTAGTATTTGGAGACACACCATGCATTTTTTCAACACATATTACCACAGAACATAGTCTTGTTTCTACTTTGCACCTTTATTATGAGCTTGATATATCACATATTTACGCGGGTACATCCCACAGGACGGAATATCATATAAAATGAAATGTTACATACTTCCAACTCCTATAGCCTACTCCCACAGAAGTACTGAGGGAGGTTCATCTCCCCTTCAAGTAAGCCATCCAGGTCTGAGCTTTCTTTAGTAATTAAAGAGGTGGAGAATATCAGTCAGTGGCTCTATCAACCCTTCTGTCTGTAGATGGCATAAGACTTCTTCTAGAGGTGTCTTCTTTTTCATGGACTATGCAGTAAGCATCATGTGGACACATCTTATTTCTAGATGATCAACTTTGGTCAAAAGAATCCTATTCATACCTTTCATACCACAAGGAAGGTATCCCAAAAATGGCCTCTTACATTAAAATTTATATTGAGGAAAAAATAAAATATCAAACATAGTAAAACCTGGTAGCAAACAAATCCAGATTTGAATATGACTTTTTTTGTTGTTGTTTTATTTTGTCCCTACCTTGAATTGTTTGCTGTGGGCTATACTGCAGATTAATTGCTTTCCATTCTTTCAACTAATGAGGAGTTCTGATGGTCTTGAAAAAAAATTCCAGCCAGTTGCACACAGGGTGCACACTCCTCACACACTCACACTCTCTGATATTCAGGTACATAGACAATGATGTATTCATTTCAGAAAATTAAGTCAACAATGTCTAGTAAAATTATTATCTGTGCCTTTCAACTAGGAGTTATCTTCCCAAATCACTTAATCCTGAGACATTTTTCCAACAAACCTATCATAACTTAATTTTTTATTCTACATAGTACTGTTCTCTACAAAACCTCGCAAAACATTTTATGACAATAATGCAAATTTTTAAAGTCCCTTTTGTGTTTATTGTTCCATAAACCACAAACAAATAATAAAGTTGTCCTGGAGAAAGTAGGCTTCTGCTGTCTGCAGTGAAGATACAGCTGAATGAAATTATATGGGCATAATAAATAATTATGTCTTTCCAAATATAAAACGATAAAACCCCAAGGAATTGAAGCAAATGTTTAAGTATTTCTATACAGATTTAGAAATGTTTCAATATTCTTTAAGGAAATATAATTAATTTTAATTACATGATCTACTTGGGTTTGGTGGTAGTAGTGGTTCTAAGTGATGGTGATTATTTTCCTACCCAAGTAATACGCCTTTTCTTCTCAATGGTGATTTTCACATTAGATTCTGTAAATAGAAGGAACATTAATTTTTTTTCAGTTATGATTTTTGTATTGTATTTTAATTGATTTCACTTTCCTTTAAATAAATAAATATTAATTTCAAGATTAATCTTATGCAAATCTATCATACCATTTCCTTAGATGTCAGAAGCTTTATTTATTTTAACACCGAGGTCTGGCCTTTAGTTCTTTGTGCTGGACAAACTGCATTTCCTTGTAACTTTGTACAAGTTCCCAAGTACTCCTAACAAGAAACTTTCCTTGAAAAATATAAATCCCTAATTATTAATGTTCACCGCTAAAGAGAATGAGCTCAAATTCTTTGGGTGATCAGCTTATCTGAACAAAGTATTAATCATTACTTGTTTAAATGTCAACTCATGACTTTGAATCTCAGTATTTTATTTGGAGAAAATCCTAAAATAAAATGAGGAAAACTTGAGTTCATAAACAATTCTAACCACAAAATAATTACATTAGCATAAGTTGAAGTGAAAATTCAGTGTTTAATACAGAACTAATTTGTTCATGACTCAACCTGCCAATAGATATTATGTAGTTATTGAATAAGGTTAGGTATGACACTACACCTTTAAATACACATAAAACATATTTAGGCACAATTCTATGGCTTTAGAAAGGAACTGTAAGTGAATCTATAGCTTATTAAAATAAATAATTCATAAACTGACAATTTTCCCCAATTTTCATAATTTCTTTTTCATCGATCTGCTTGCTCCTATAAGTTACAGAGACATATCATATACTGTACCACATTTTCTGGGAAAACAAGGAAAACATGCCATCAGAAACTCGTTTACCAGATCACCCTGGGCACAAACACTATTCTACAGTAGCCAAACGCATCAGTGTGCAAATTCAGTGAAAAACATCAAACTCAGGTGCTGCCTCTGGCAGATACTAGAATAACTTTACAGAGGTGATAAGAGGTATATCCTCCTACCACATTCTGAACAAATCTTCCTTTTCACAAAAACTTCACTTACCAGAAAATATATTGTGATTTTTTTTTTTAAATTAATTGCTCAAATAGATCTTAAAAGAAGTAACAAAAAAATTATTTTTTGTCCTTGGCAAAATATAATTTGGATTTTGAATTTTCAATTCTTTGAGTCAGAAGAAGAATGAGCAATTTTGGAACTAATCATAAAATGAAAAAGAAATATTTCAAATCGAGTCAATATTATTGATAAATTCAGCATTTTTAAAGATTTATTTGGATTAATTTAATATTTTCTTATACAGTACATAAGGATGACTGCTAATGTGTGTATTCCATAATAAGAGCCAATGGAGCAGTGGATTCTACATATACTTGCAAATCCCTGTAACTGAAAAAAGCCACAATTTTTACAAAATCAATAATAAAGAGGATTTGGTTTGACTGTAGCATGCAAATAGGATTTACAGTAGAGCTCTAAATACACAATTTTAATTGCCACCATTGACTTCTGGAAGTACCCAGCTCCTGTCTCCTCGATGGGAAAATAATAGCCAAAATGTTATTAAGGGATTTTTTTTCCATAAATGTGCAAATTGCTTATGCACCAGAGAGTCTGCAAGGTGTACTGGTGACAATACCAAGTGCAAGAACCCAGAGAAGCCATTTTAACAGAAGAAGATGGATTCCTGAAGTTGTTTCAATGGAGCCAGAGATACATCCATACACCTAAGTTCAAATGTGTCTGCTGCAGAAAGCTGGGTAGAATCTGTGACTACCTACGTTGTGCTCTATCTTAACTGTTTCTTCTGGAAAATAGGCCTTGATAAAGCTAATTTAAAAGGATTTCTGGCCCTTTTACATAAGATAACAAATTAAACATGCTCTATACATATGATGATTCTGCACACTGCTACTTTTCCAGCTGGGTAGTTTCTACAGCAGACTACCAATTAATCAATTAACTTTAATTAGCTCAGAGAGAGAAGGAAAGACAACAGAATAATGAAAACACAGTTCCTGTAAAGTCAAACAGAAGATGCAAAACCAGGGGTTAGCAGAAGATTTGGGTTTTTTTGTGTGTGCCTGTTTAGAGCATATAAAGGGCCTGAAGAGTGAGGGAGGCTGTGGGCCCAAGCCAGGCAGCCATCATGAGGCACACATGCCTGGGACAAATAAGGCTTGCTGACGTATATGTGAAAGTTGGAATGGAGGAGTTCCGTACAGGGCATACATTTTCTGCCACAGTGGTGGAAAAGTGGTGGAAAATTTGGGAGAGGAGATGGAGATAAATAAAAAAGAGACAGATCAAGTGATACAGGCCAGTGGGACAGAGCTAGGTACAGGGGATGGAAATGAGAGTAGCTGATCAAAAGAACATTTGGGAAGTCCCATGACAGGTGCTGCTCCTATTGCTTCTTTCTGCTCCACCATCTGCAATGGCTTGTCCTTGTGAGAAGTGTCAATGTTTTCATGGGTTAAAACATGCTCTGGTCCTTTATTGGTGTGAATACAAAACACACCACACAAGTCACCGGGAGTGAATTCTGTATACCTACAGAGAACCTATTGTTTCTCACTCAAAGTTACTTTAAAAAAAAAAAAAAAAAAAAAAAGGGTAAGATAAAAACACAAAGCATTGGGTCTTGAGAGGTCAACTCGACTGCATAAAATATAGCAAAGGAAATAAATATAAACAAAGAAATGTTAAAATATAGGAGAAAAAATGACCACTGAACTCCAACAGGGCAAAGAATAGGAATGATAGAAAGTGAAGGGGTGAGTGAGTCCTTCACAGTACCCTTCAGTTCACACCATCATGTGTGGTTATAAGGTGCAGAGCTTACACAGTAGCCAGAAGCTCTTGGGAGTGCAAGAATAACCCTAGCAAGTTCTCACTTTAAAGGTAATATACATCAGATGATGCAACATTTTATTAACTGTGTGAGGATTATGGTAGGAGTAACATTTTATAACAGCTGAAATTATCTTGATCAGTTTTTTTCTCATTTTTAGCACCAACAAATAATCAGATAATTTGGTATTTAGCGTAATGAAATTAAGCTTATCAGAAGTAAATGTCCCTCTTTTAAATAAAAACAAAGTTATTTCCATCACTTGCATTAATAGCAAAATTATTAAATTAAAAATGTGTTTACTGAAATGCACATCTCCACTTTTGCTTATGTCTCATTCTCTTCAGATGGTCGGTTTGTCTTATGTCTTATCAAATTTTCTCTAAGGCAGTGACATTTTTTAAAGAAATCTCAGAACCTCCTGTGATACCAAATAAAAACAGTACCTCCGTGCACTGAATGTCCTTCTCCTCACCAGCAAAAATGGTAAGAACTATTTGCACCAGCATTTCAGCCCAGGTAAGGGCATCAACCACAGGCAGTGTAAAAGTAAGAGCTTGTAATTCAACACGGTAACTCAGATGGAATTTATGTAAGTCTAATTTCAAACACTTTAAATGTCTATAGATAGAAGAAAACCATGAACTGCATAGTTTTGAAGAGCTTTCTTAAATGGACAAACACATTGATCAATAAAGGGAAAAATAATGTTTGTCTTTATTTTACTGCGCATTGCTATACAACATTACTATATCTGAAATGAGTTGCCATTTCATACAAAATTTGTTACTATATCAAAACCAAGGGGCTTTATACCATGCAAGCATTTCTGTAAAGCTTATGGGATAATGAATATCTAGTATTTTCTCTTTGATGTCAGAATTTCTATGCATTTGTACTCATAAACCTCATGTTTTCTACAAAGTAGGTGGAATGATAATGATGGAACTGTCATTTACCTAGACAGTTCCAGTCTTAAAAAACCCCTAACAAACCTTGTTTGAGGAATTCCTTAACTGAGAGCAGACTTTTTCATTCCATAAGGTTTGGATCAAACATCTGAGAAATATTATTTCTTCGTTTTATATAAACCCATTGAGATTTGATTAAGTTGCAGGATTTTTCACTTTCATGGATGGGGAAAGTACATGACCATGCAATTAAAGATTACATCACAATGAAGCCATTAAAGACACAAAGATTTTTAAGAAATGCTTTACTTTTAACTATTTCTTTGTAACCATATTATCTTCCCCCTGCATCCTAAAACAACACTCTATGGCTGTACTATCTCCTCCTGACTGGATCTAGAGATGCTTTTGTGACAGAAAAATAGTTTTTCATTTCTTAGGTGGGATAAAAGACTGTTCCAGTGCACTGCTCAACAAAACAAAACTGGAAAGAGAAAGCCTGCAAATGTATTACAGAAAAAATAAAAAGCCTATTAGCACAGGAGCAAAGACTATGACCCTAGAAAGACAGAGAACTGTTTGGCAAGCAGTTCATTTGAAAAAGAGAACACAATACTAAAACTATAGATAGTAACTTACATTCTTATCTTTAAAAGCATATCTACATTGTTTCCTTTCTTCTTGTCTCCAGATAACTTTGTGGAGAAATTTTTATATAGATGCCCATGCATACACAAGGCCCTGTAAAACTGTTAATTTTAATTTTAGATCCCTGAGAAAAAAAAATTCTTTGTCCCTTCTTACACCTTAGTTCATTTATGGTTGGAATACTGGTGGGTTTTATTGTGTAAAATTATAATGCTCTGTATAACAGCTGGGAATTTTTTTCAGATATGCTAAGAATAGTGCTGAAGAAGTACCACTGTCCCTGATTTTAGTCACAAAGATGAGGGAGAGTTTTGTAAACTGTGTTTATAAAAATCAGTATCATTCTAAAAGCCCTCTTTCTACTTTGTGTTGTGACAAGCAGAAAAGAATCTACACCAAAATAGCTTTTGTAGGTTACTCATAAGAAAGTCAGAAAGAGAGGGAAAGTCCACAGAACTGTAAAGAGGATCTCAATTACAAGTTTACAGGTGCAAGTTTTCAGATAGAGAGGAAGCAATAGAAGAGGTATTTTGATAAATGAGAAATTTTCTACCTCAAGATGCTCTTAGATAAAGATGACTCTGCAGCCCTGTTGCCAAAATTGGCAGATAAGCAAGTAAGTTCTGTGGCAGCTCATATATGCTAATGACAAGCAAACATAATGTAATGCTGAAGAAATGTCAGTAACTATATTTGGCACACAGTCCAAAAAAAGATGTTGAGTAATTATTTGAAAATTTAGAATGCACTGGAAATGCTCTGATCCTTTCAAATATTTTGCTTTCCACACCATATATGTTCCCAAACTATTTACATTTTGGAAGACTTTCAAAGAATTAATATAAAAATAGTAGAGATTGAAACATATAATTAATGACCAAATTTCACTTTACCTCCTTTTAAAACAGTGTATAATGATATAACAATTGCAATATAGTAACAATATTTTTATCAGACTCTAACTCAATTGCAGAAAAAATGTCATGAAGTTAGGGTTATCCACTGATTCCTTATGTACACTCTATTTATGAAATTAAAGTTACAGTAAGACAAACTGAAATTTCTCAGTGTAATTTGCCTAATATCTCTTCAGTAGTACTCTATGGGCAAGGCCACATCTTTCCTAAATTGGAACACTCATCTGACATACACTGCTGAGTAAGTCCAGTACAGAATACATTTTCTAGGACAAAGTCCTAAAAAGCAGGCTTGTTCCTGGCTGCATTTAGACTACACAACCTCCACATAAACCACTCAAAGTTACATGTTAATACTCTTCCACTACTGTATTGAAAGCTGCTGCTGATTTTTAGTCTTTTATTTACACACACACACACACACACACAATCTATTCAGTGCTCACTAAATTCTAGATCCATGGTAAGATTGTTATATTTATAGTAGCCAGCACCAAAATAGGCCACATAATCCTTCCTTAATATATGTTGCACCAACTGCATCAAAAACTCTTCTATTCTGTCTCTAGCAAGCCCTTCATTCAGAGCAACATATTTACAATATGTTACTGTCACTTTAAAGAAGACTGCCTTTCCTTGTATTCCTTGTATATTTTTCACGTTGCTTTATAAGTTTTTCTACCCAGAAAGCACAACTAGTTCATGTTATCCCTCAGCAGAGGCTGCTGAATTATTACTGCTTGTATGCATTAAACTTGCCACTTTCTGACAACCTATCTTCTTGATATGAAGACTGCAAGAAATGAAGAAGCTGGCAACTTGTTAGCCTTTGCACCTCTTCTTGTTCCCAGTACCAGTTCCAGAGGACATAAGGGAAGGAGCAGTTTTCCCAAATTTTGTGTTCTCAGAGATCTACATTTGTGTTGCCTGAAGTAAAGTATAAATATTGCTAAGGGAAGAAGAGTATACTGGAGTTTTGTGGCCATGAAGATATTCCCACTGTGTGTAAGAATGCATAATTAACTGAGCAACACTAATGGTGGGGAAAGATGTCAGTCCAGATATAAAGTCTTACAGAATAAATCTATGCTTGCCTTAATATTTCATTTTCCGGTTTTAGAAGTTTAAATTTAATAACTTTTGTGCTCCAAGTGTGCTAGACATGACTGAGCAATTTTTATTGTGTCAACAGCATTTTCAAGTAATGATTAAAAAATGACAGGCTTTTATTGGGATTTCAATCCACAATGTGCTGTACAAGTGATTAAAGAGGAACATCATGAAGTTCGTATTACATTTTTTTTTCATATGACAAGAGATACCTATTTTTGGAAGGTGCTGCAGAGCACTTGATTATATGATCAACACTATATGGTTATAATACCCTCCCTTGTAACCAAGTAAACCACTAAACAGAGTCCTTAGACGGATCTGAGAAAATCTGCAATTCTGAAATTGTTATTTGTGGAATAAGTAGGAAAAATAAGTAACAGTAGTTTAAAATACCCATTACCCAGGAAAAGAACAAACAAGATTCCCAGTTCCTTGCTAGCATCATGGTAGAAAGCAGGCACCATTTTTGTCTTGAAGGGAGAAGTGATCTTATCATACATATGGGAATTGGGATGATTCTAGATAGTGGCAAATGCCTGCAGAGCTGGATGAAGAACCAGCCATCCTGCGGAATAAGAGCTATAAAGGAATTATTAGGGAGCAGAGAAGGGAGTTAATTTATCAGATATACTAATTATGCACTTCTGTTTCTAGGAGATTCTTGAACATTACTATTTTCCTTTTTTGGTATGATATGAACAGTTCAGCTCAAGTTTTCTGAAAATGGGTTTTGTTTAAAAGGACCAGAAGAAATTAGTGGTTTCATTATTCAGGGGAATTATGCTCTAAACGGAGGTTTCTAGCTTATTTTCAGCATATGAACTCCCACTAATGTGATAAATTTTTTTATAGAGTTCATACTGAAAGCCTAATATCTTCACTGTTAGTCTTCCAAAATCTCCTTTGTGCAGCTAAGCTATTTTTCAAAATCCAACCAAAGCTCTACAGACCACTTCTGAACTCCAAAACACCTAATTTCTTATCAGCTTTTTTCTTCTTGGTACAGGTTTGCACCAATTTTTACTCTCAGCTTGTTCCTTAGACAACCTACTGCTTGAGAAGATTGTGGCATAAAATACAGCTCAGGAGGAAATAATGTATATTAAAAATAGCAGGGATTTAGCAGACATGAAAGGCCTGTACTCATATGTATTTACTTGTATTTACTTTTAAAGTCTTCATTCCAAGCCGTAGATGCTTTTATGAAACACAGAATAACAAAATAATGACATACAAACTTACCAACCACCCTTAACTGTATATTCCCCCACTATGTGTCACATAAAGCTATTTCTTACAGACTAACTATTTTTTCTTTTATATTTTCCTTAATACATTACACCCCACCACGGGAAAAATGGAGTTATATTATTACCTCAAAGTCATCAGATCTGAGTCTGTCACAGCAAAATAGTGGATTCCTAAATCTAGGGTAACTGACAGAAAAAAATAAACCATCCTGAAAAGCAAATTAATATATGTTACTTGCATTTCATTTTGAATACAGTATCGAAGTACTCATGAATTTACAGTTTGCATTAGAGGGAATTTCAGTGTGTGAGTTTTAATATTGCAACTTCTCCATTTGACATTTTGTCTTCTTCCTCTATGAGTCAAGTTCATTGAAAGGATTTTTCCTTTGTTGTGTTTTAACTTCTTTGTATCTTTTTATCTTTGGATACAATTTTTTTTCTACTCCAATGGGCAGTAGTCATTGGCTTTGTGATTATTAATAGCCATGAGAGATGTGGGAGGGTCATGAAGTGAGTCCCAGGGTTATGTGTAGGTCTGAACCTAATTCTGAAGAAATACAGAAGTTTAACACTGTGAAATGAATGTCCTTATGAAAATGTTTCAAAATATTTTATAAGGAAAGACTACTGTAGACTCCTATCCTTTTTAAAAATTACTGAGAAATAAAAAGTTGTTTAAAATCTTATCAAGGCGTTTCCAAAACAGAAAAAAGAAAAGGTTGAATTGCATGATAATGAGTAGAAGGAAAAAACAAAAATCACTATTAACAGAAAAATGCTGTGCTCAGTTTAATGCTGAATAAAGATACAACGAAACATTTTAACTTTTCCAAAATATTTTAAATTTGGCATTTTTATAATGCATATGGTTAAAACTGTTAATTTTTCATGTCTCTGATACACGTAACTTTTAAAAAGCCCCTGAATCTCATATGTTTTTATTAGGTTTTCCTATTGTTGTAGCAATAGGTACAAACTTTTTAAAAAGACATTTTTATTATAAAGGCTTGTGGTTCTAGAGGTCATGATAGAGTGAAGTAGTCCTAGCATCCTCGTTCTCTTTTCTTCCCAGTGGGGGTAAAAAGAGATAAAACTGTACAGTTTAATACAATGGTTATAGAAATCTTGTAGCTAGAAACCGCTGACAGTTGTTTTGGGAGTGTGGCACCACCGAAAAGGCCCAGCTGACCTATCAGAGCATAGCTTTGGGCAATCATTGTCCTCAGCAGACAGTGAGATGGAGTAAAGCAGATTCTCTAAGCTCAGATCTTGCCCTTCTTTTATTTTTCAATCACTTTGATTAAAATTAAGTTCTTGATCATTCCTACCCTGTGGCTAGCAGAGTGCACATGGTGCTGTAGCTCATACAGCATGAGATAGATACAGTTGTTTAGCACCAGCAACATCTGATGAACAAATTTGTCACCTGGTTACCTGACTCTTCTTGAGCATTCCACTCTTACTCAGTGTGCCAGCTCCAACAGTGTCTTTCTATAATCAGTGACTGAATTATCCTAGTACCTACCTCAATTAGCAGAGATTGATCCGTGTTAAAATATGGAAGTTACATTGTTATTAATACAAATCATTTGGTTCCCTCAAATTTGATCAAATTAAACAGAAACCTAGATTCACCGGTAATTAAATTAGTCAATAATCAAAATGCACAGTAGAAATTCACACTTTATAATCAGTTCTTTACAGTAAGGAAAAAAATATACTGTAATTGTACAGATGCTTTGTTTTCGGTAGTTCTTACTAGAAATGAAAGGAATATGATTTGATTTCAAGAGAGATGAAAAGTTTTCACTGGTGATAAAACCTATATACACACGTATGTATTCACCTCAGTTCAACAAAGCCATAAGCTTGGACTTAAATTTCTCCCTGCTTGGTAAAGTACACAAAAGTTCATTTAACTGTCTAAGGCATGTAGAAGAACTGTTTCTTTTGTTGCTGGCTCATTTGCTGCTCACAAAAATAGCAATTAAATGACTGCTAAATCTCACAGTTCCCACTCATTTAGTGCCAGTTAAAGTATGTCCAAGATGCACGAAATGGGAGTGATCAGCAGTAGTTTACATGGGAGTGTGTGTGTTCTGGGAAAAACTTAACCTGTGCTGCACTTAAAAAAAAATTACAAAAATGCCTGACAAATAGCAAAAAATGACACATCCATTTGTATTTCAAGAACTTCCTCCAACCAGGAAGCTGGGAGTGGGGGGTGGTGTGGTTATCCCCTTATCCTTTGCCAGGTGACCTCTACTGCCTAGATAGAGGCATTATAATGTTTTAGTTCTGGAAAGAATTCTGTTCTTCTAATTTGGACAATGGGGGTTACCCATCTTCCACTGCTTGAGACCCAGAGTGCCAAACATGCTCATCATCAGATTACTGTGTTTATGCTCTTTGCCCTATTTTAAACTGGTCACACAGCCATGCTGACATACTGTTCTGGTTGTACATCCCACATTCCCTCCGAGTATTTCTTTCATCCCTTCTCACTCTGCAAGTTTGTCCAGCATCTTAGGAACTATGTTGCACCTGCCCTTTTCAAAAGGGCAAGGCTATAGCTTTGTTTACACCACAGATATTAGAGACCTCAGACAACATGTCCCCCTCTGTTTCAACAGCTAGAAATAAGTATCTTACAAACTTTGTCAACATTGTTCTTCCAGCAGCAATCAAACTGTTAAGATGTTCTGGTGAAGTCAGACATTTTTTCTCCTCACACATACTTTGCACAAATGACATTCTTCTACAACACATGAACCTCTCCAACTTTGTCAATTGAATTCTACCCTGCAGTTCTCCCTGTCATTTCTGCTATTTTTACCACTTTAAGTACTTGTTTGTATTGCATCTGCAAGAATTCTGTATTTGCAGTTTGAAGGCATATTAATTTCACAGTTTATGCTTATATATCAAAATATGAACTTCACTGAAAAAAAAACAGGCATTCCCTTCAGTCTTCCTTCCCCTAAAATATTCATACATCCAAGAGTTTTTTTGTCAGGTGGGTTTTCTTTTCAGTCCTTCATTTATTGAAGGTGGAAATGCATTAATTAGAAAGTCTTTTTCATTCAACTGGAGTTGAAATGTGTGTGTGTGTGTGCGTGTGTGCGTGCATGTGTGCGCACGCACACACACGCATATGCATGCATGTGTATTGATATGCATGTCAACTGAAGAGATAAAACCCAGTATTTATCTTCATAGAAGATTGCAGCTAATTAGATGCTAACAATGTTGAAGAGGAAGTCAGATCATAAACCCATGAACTGCAGGGTTAGGCCTAATATATAACATTAAAATAGAGTAAAAGGAACATATAATCTTGCTGATTACGCATTAAATAGGACATCATCCACTCTATTTTTTACTTTTTCTCACTTGATACATAATCATAAATTCAGAACAGAAAAATTTCCCCCAAAGCCATTCCAAATGATATTCAAGGAAATTAACCCTCATGTTTCGGCTTGCTTATCTAATTTATTATATATTTCTTGTTCCCAGAATTAAATATGTTATGACACTGTAGGGAAAAAAAAAACACCTTTAACAAATTTAACAAGAACTATTAGTGCTAAGTCTCTTCTGGAACCGTAAAACACTAAAATACACTCACAAGAGAGGCATACATAGTGATCCTACCTGGAGGATCATTGTACATTTTGGAGTTAGTAATCCTCATAGCAGTTGACCCAAGCAGGAGTTGGACAAATAAACTTATTTGACTAATTATGAAGGACATGTCTGTACATGCTTTCACTTGGCACCTGGCAATGATGCCAGCATGATATACTTGCCTTTATCTCAGATTTGTGTACATCTAAGAAAACACTATAAAAACTCCAAAAACCACAATGTTCTGAATCCCTTCCTGCACAGGACTTGTTCAGTATGATATGCTCTGACTCTACAGTCCCAAAGCTGCACAGCTCAGGGTTCCCAGCATCTGAAGGGACATAAGTTACTGTGAGAGACGAGAAACCAGGCCTGTGAGAAACTAAGAAAAACAGCCTGACAAAGCAAAAGTTGAGGCTGATGGAAGAAATGCCTCAAACACTCACAAGACAAAACTATGACTCACAGGGTGCATTCTGTGGAGGTTGAAGCTGATAAGGTTGCCCAAATAACAGAAGATGCGGCTGGAGGAGGGAGTCCTGTAGAGACAGGACGGCTCTGCTCTGGGGCACCTGGGCAAATTTCAAGGGCCATCTGTCTGGTGAATGAACTTTGCTTCATTATCTACAAAACGCATATTAAAGTTAACACCCCTCAATATGCTAATGAAGGCTAACAAGTTCATGCTAATTACATCATCCCATGAAACACCTTACCCCTCCCCATACATGGGATACGTAAGTATCTGAGTCAACCTAAGGGACAGACCCAAGGAAAGTGTGTATAAATCAAGGGGGGGGGGGGCGGGAAGAAAGGGGGGGCCCTGGAGAGAGCAGTGAAGAGAAGATGGATGCCAGTGAAAAAGATGGCCGCCTCCTGGAACCCTCGCCGGCGGGATCAGCGCAGGAACCCAGACCGGTGATCTGTATCTCCCCATTCCCTCTATCTCCCTCTTCTCCTTTTTCCATTCAGAAATGCAAGGCATATGGTATTGCTTGCCACAACTTGCTATATACTTAGCCAATTATCATGTGTTCAATTAGTACATTGTGGGTAGTTAATAAATGCTTGGACTTGGAGACTTGTCCACTCCATTGGGGATTTGAAAATCTGAGTCACTTGTCCTCTCATCTGAGTGGGACATGACAGTTACTATCCTCTTTCTCTTTCTCATCATAGCTTCAATATATAGTAGTTTAATCCAATACCTTATGGAGTACCTTTTTAACTTGAATCCATAAGGAACGCTAGCAGTGGCACAGTACAGCATCAGGCCTCTTATTGCAAATCTTACCCCACAGATGAAGAAGAAATAATTTTCAAATATCCAGTAAGTAACGTGTGTTTCCTCATACATTAACAGCTCATTTTGCATGCTACACAATATCCATTCCTACATATTATATACACATATTTATAAATTATATAAAGATAGATACTAAGAAAAACATATTGTGATGGAATTAAAGTATTGTCAGTGTAGCTCAGCAAATCAGGTTTCATGAAAGAGATTTCCTTCTATTTTAAAACTTATCAGATCACATTTCAGTCAAAAGATACAGGACTTTTTAAGTCAGGCTGAGTACAATCTATTAACTAAGGAGATGGGGCAAGCAATATGTCTGATTTAGATTAAGTAAAAGGCAACCAAAATAGAATTTAAAAAGTAATGAATTAGGCTAGTGTTGGCTGTGGGCTGTCAGATACACCTGCAGGATGAGCAGGTAATAACTGAAATGAGAAAATTTCAAGGAAAAAATATAATGCCTCATACAGTATCCAAAGCAATAATTTTCATACATTTAACCATATATTGCTACCTTCATACTGAGACGTAATATATCCTTCAGTAAAGATTAAAAAATAGTGATTTTACAAGATGATTACATTTTTCTTTAAAATTTCCCTGTTCATATACAATGATATAACTTGATATAACCTTTAAACCTCAAGGAACTTTCTCACCTATCAAAAAACCTCACATCTGGAAAAAAAAAATCAATTATATGTCATATTAAATAAGCTGTTCTATTTGCTAAAAGAAAAAAAAAAGTTTGAATAAATAGGTTAGTCTTCATTTGCATGAATAAATTGAGTTACAGTCCAATTGCCATGCTAATCTAATTACTACTGGACAGATCTCTGACTATACCTGCAGCCTTTTTGGTTAGAACTAAAAGAGAAAGTAGTGAAAAATGTGACTACCTTTGTACTGCTAGGTCCCTTGGGCAGCTGTAGTCTAGTTTGTTTTGTAAGACAGACAGAGCAACCACAGAACTGCTCCAGATTGTTTTGCTTAGCAATTGTCTCAGAGGCTGTTACATTGCCCTCACCTAGCAAAGCACATAGAACATTAGCTGTAATACTTTCATTTTAGCCTAGTACTCTGTGACATCTAAGGAATTCTTACTTCTCCTATTCAGAAAATTTCTGGCTCCATATGACATCAGGGTTTGATATAATTTTGCCTGTTTGATATAATCTGTCTTCTAAACTTTCATTTAATTTGTTCTTGTAAAAATGGAAATAGGGCAAAGGAGAAAACTAATTCTTCTGTGTCACACTGAACAATATTAAGTGCTTAATTTTTCCCAGTATGCTTAAAGAAACAAAAAATAAATAGCTGCTGTTCTTGTTTTAGCTGTTTTTTAGACAGCACACTGCATACAAAACCAGATTTTATATGAAATTACATGACATTGAATGATTCTGAAGTCTACTGCAGATCTTTTAAAAGTATTTTTACTTAAAAGGAAGCATTTGTCAAAAAGTTCAACGCATACTTAGCAAAAGCATTCAGTGTACACATTTCTTTCAAGCCTGGATTGTGCGTATTAAACCTGTTGGATAAAATCCATTTGCAGTCTCCAAAATTCACTTCCATTGTGATAATTCTAAAATTTGGCCTAGGATGTCACATGTTTCTTTGTGCCTCTTCTCTTTGGCACATGGTACTTTGCACTCTTGCTTTAAAAAAAAAAAAAAAAAATCACCCATGATGGATGAATGAGCACTCCCACCTCAGAGCAGAGAGGGGGCAGGTACAGGCTTCAACCTCTTTCATCGCAGAGAGAAGAGTCCATGACTTCCACAGGGTTGGTCAGTGTAATGCACCAGGAAGTTTTCACATGATAGCAGAGGGACAGAGGACTAAAGAAAAACAGTACTAATTCCCACTGTGGTTTAGGAGGCACATGTAATCCCTGTTCCATTTTTAAAAGAAGTAACTAAGGTGCCTAGAGACAATTCCCCAACAGCACAAGGTATTTCTATACTCACAAGTTCTATACCAATGACCTTCAAAGACCAAAAAGCTTTAAGACGTACATCTGTATTTGATATTTTTACTGACTGAAAATTTAGCATACTGTTAAGACTTTCTCCTTGAAATAACACTCTCCAGACCTTGTACAAGGAATAGTCTAATTAGCCCAACCAGTTCATAGATATGGATCTCAGTCTCTCAGTGCTGTGGAAACATTCAGACCAAACACTCACAAAAGTCACCTTCTGAAGGCAAGAAGGGTTTACCGAATCTGTACAACAAGTGTAGATCTGTTATTCCACACTTCTGAACTTTCTCACCAACTGTGGACCACTTTGGGCCCACACATCTCTGTGTCCGTTCCATAGAAACCTGGGCAAAGAGAAAAGATTGCATGTCATCCAGTCTTGCCTGCATGGCGAAAGGATGCAACCCAGACATTGTTTTAAGAGAGAGAAGCTAGAAACTGTTCCAATATGCACAGTTGAAACATAATCTTAGAGAATCAGATTTTTACAAAATATTACAGCAGTATGGCTTGATTAGACTAATATGGTGAAAATTTCAGTAATGAGAATCACCAGGCAAAACTTCAGAATTTCATTTTAGCTTAACATTTCTCTTATCCAGTTTATAAAATATAATTCTAAAGCAAATGAACTGCACATACTAAAAGCTAGAATTGATTTACATGCTATCAGCTTCTGTTAATAACGAAAGTATTACTAAATTTCACACTTTTATCTAGTAGGCATTTTAGCCCTAAATTATGAGATTACAGTTTTCTTATGAAATCTAAGTATGATCTAATACCCAATGAGGAACTTTGCAAATACAAAAAGAAAAACTCGGACCAGTCATTAAAATCAATATGAAAACAGACTTTGCCAATACAGTTCCTACAAATCCTTCCAGGCAATGACAAGCTCAGTAATTAGATATCTGACCTTTCCCATTGTTCAAACTATTGAGTGTTAAACTTCCCACATTACGGTTAATTTTAATGATTAGGTCATCCAGATGTACAGCATATTAACATTCTGCCCAGGAATCAAATCCTTCCTTCTTTCACCCACTCTATTTTTGGTCGCTTATGAATTTGCATATGACAATATTCAATTTTTACATTAAACATCCCTGATTTTTGGCTCAAATTTGCAATCATTCTGAATAAATTTCTTACATGCATCATTTTATTGCTGCAAGTTGTTGCATCAGAGAGGAATAATGAATTTTAGATAAGTAGATAATATTGTAAAATAATAATTTATTTCACTCTAAACTCCCCATGTTATGACTAGTTTAGCTGTGAAGCATATAAAGTTTGCTTCCTCGGATTTTTTTTTTAATCTGAAAAAATGTTCAGTACAAATAGGTAATTATTATTATGAATAATATTATTCAGAAAATAGGAATTGAAATAACACATTTTGTATATGTCACCACATAAGTATGAAGGTCCATTTATAGCAAGGAAATACAAGTGTAGTACGACTTACTTGCACTTGGGTTGGAAACACGACCTACAATTTGCACAATGTAGGAAAGTTTTCAGCAGTAAAAGCTGGAAAGGGAATATATATTGCAAATGAAACAGAAAATTAAACACTCTTGCAATCTATTTTATCCTTACACCTCAACTCCTTACCCCCTTTGATTTTCCGCAACTCATTTGAAGATGTAGCTGCAGCACTGAGGCCAGGTTATGCCTTATGCAAGAAACAGTATGTGTATGGCATATTGTTCAAGTTTTATTTATTTTATTGATGGGTTTGGGGGTTTTGTTTTGTTTTGTTTTTCTTTCTGTGTACCCTGCTACCTTGTTTAAGCTTTTCTACATGGACAATTACTCATGTTGCCTCTGCAGACTAACATACCTATTAAAAGGAGCAAGAAGCTTAATGAGATTGATCCACACCCAAGAGTGAATAATGTTTTCCTACATATAGTTTGACCTTAAAAGTTCTGTATGGATTTACTCACACATGCAGACATACACCTTTGCATGCCTCTTCTTCATGGGCACCCATCAAGATCAATCAAAAGTAACTTTTAAAATGGATTAGTTAAACTATATTAAACTCCTGGCTGGACACGCTCGTTCAGAATTAAAAAGGCTTGCATTTGGTTTAATTTAATTTATTCAGGATGTGAATTCACTAATCTACTTTAATTACGGTGCTCTGAATTCACAACTTTAGTCAATTTGAATTAACTTTCTTGATTGCCTTTATATAGACAAGGACTAATGCAATTTCAAATCTAAAGCAGGATTACCTTATAACCAATTTACATATTCTCACTGTACATCCAAAGTCAAGATCATTTTCATGGGTTCGTGGGTGGATTTCATGGGTTTGTGCAGCTAGAAAGGCCAAGATGCAATCTGAATTCACAGAAGGCACAGCATTTATCTTGAATCTACCAAAAAAACCTGTTCAAACGAACTGCATTGAGGTAAATTCTTCTAGCTGGAAGATAGGTGTGATAGACACCTCAACCATATGGGTCACTAAGTATCCCATAACACTTTTCACAGGATTAAAAGTGTTATTCCCAAGATACCCTGAGTAATTACCTTCTAACTCCCCTTGCAATGTCAACGGGATTCAGTATTTTCTTCTCTGCAGTGTAAGAAAGGAAATACTGCTATGCACTCATGAGCAGCTGCCAGTTTGCTTTTTAGAGGTGGATTGATCAATCTGTATAACCAGCAGAAATACGGTTAGCAACTGCAGAATCCTCAGAAAGCAATAATATATACTTCTTTACACACAATTCTATTACCTTTTTTTTGCATTTGTTGCATTTCCTGAAGAGCACTACATATTGGCATTTCAGTAACGGGGGGATTTGACAGGGACTCTGTGCTTTGCAGCATATGAAATACTTACCTAAATATGAAAAGAAGCCTAAATAGGCATTAAGGAAGTCACTATTTAAATTAATTAACTGGGAATGTAATTAACATTTTAATTATATAAGTATCAATGCATGCATTTGTTAAATGCAAATGTTAAGAAACTTCAGAAGTTTAAAAAGTATTTTAAAATTCCACCAGCCTAAAACTGAGTTCTTCTTCAACCACTGAAAACAAAAATTTTTCTTTCATGCCTGCATTTTCCTTTCTGTCACTATAACAACAGATTTTAATGTTTTCTTGGGTCAAAGCTTTAGCTAACACTACACCTGTTACAACTAAGCAAGAGGTGCAATCATTTCAAAGTCAAAAGGTATTTTTTTTCTTACATATAATAATTTCAATTGATAAAAGAAATATAATGTTATAAAGCTAAGCAAAACAACAAAATGACTGGACAAAAATACTAAAAAATTAGCTGTATTTACAAATAAAGTTATTTTTAAAGTGACTTGCTTTTTACTGAAAGCCCCAGGATGATAGAAAGCATATTAAACAACAACTTTCAGATATATTTCTGTTTTAATCAGGAAGCAAGCAAAAATATATTTTTTTTCATTTTAAAAAGAAAGGCATATTGGAGTTTATAATTCAAAACCTCTTGCATATTGCCTATAAAATTATTGTTTTCTTCACATGGAAACAGCTAAAAGCCTCAAGGATGCTGAACTCAAAGTCCTGGAAAAAAAAAAAAAATATATCACCTGTTTGATGATTTTTCTCTTTTCTCTCCTAAGTGTTTAACTTACTGCTACTAGAGTAGCTTTTCTGATTTTCATCCAAGAAACAGTCAGGCATTTTTTGAACTGCAGCTCACATTATTCATGATGTGTAGTATAGCATTTTTTTTTAGAAAAAGTAATATGTGATGACATGGACATCACAGTATGCTAATGTTTAGAAAATTGGTTAGGTAGTAGGCAAATGGAAACCTTGATGTCCTAAAAGCCTAATAAAGTCACTACCTACCTTTGAAATTGCTACTATGAATGTCTTTTCATTATATATGCAGTGATGGTGAATGTAATGTTTCTACTTGTACAGCACATTTTAGTCCAGAGATCTGAATATACTGTACACCAATGGGTAAGTAGTCTGTATTCTCTTTTTAAATACAGAGTAACTGTTGCATGGAGAGATTAAACATTTCATGCACAGTCACACTAAAGGGCTTATTCTTCATCACAGAATAGCTCAGTGGAGGTCGCAGAATAGGACACTATTTCATACACCAAAAATGTTCATTTTCTTACCTAAGTTGTTATCATCCACTTGTCATATAGAGATGCTACTAGGAAAACGATTCCAGTTTAAAAAGTTTAGGATGCAAGCATCTTTGAGTTAAAAACTTGTGTGGAAACTGCTCTATCAGCAAAAGCTCAGAAAGATTATTAACGGTAGCGCTTGAGAAGGTCAGCTCTGCTGGGAACCTGACAAATCCTGTGCAGAACAACTAAATAGGTCCTTTATGAGAGATCACGAGGAGTCCATGAACACAGTGCAAAGATAACTGAGGATTTGTAATTGTTCCACTGTGAAGTATTATGAATTTACAGAAGTATTGCTTCAGATCTAGGGTCTATATGCAGATGCCTATGAGACATAACAATGTTTAAGAGCTGATAGTTTGAGTCTAAATTCCCCAGATGGATGATATTGCTCTTGTATTTTTAAAAATAACAGGGGGACTTTTGTCTACTCTTGTCAGTCTACCACTTATTTACCATTTCCTGTAGCATTTGAAGGACTTACAAGGAGGTTCTTTTAAACAGCTTAGGAACAGCGATTATTTTTCTCTCTTTCCTTCCTATTTTATTCCTGTAATAAACAACAAGAATGAGTTGTCAACACTTTATAGAAACTCTGGATGCTAAGATGGTTCTTAATTCTGACTTCCGGGAAGTGAAAATAACTAGTTGCCCTATGAAAATAATATCTATGCTTATTTTCGGTTGACTAAGTCCTTTTTGGAGAAGGTCCATGAACAGCTGGAACTGTTTATAGAGTGAAAAAACTTTACAGTGCAAGGAAAATAGAGAAGTATGTTCCTGTTACAATCATAACTCTGTAGAGACTCCACATAATACATTGAGATTGTATTGCAAACTCTTATCTAAATAAAATGAATCAAGCCGTTTACAGTCTCAAAACAGCATATATCACTCTGATGATAAAATTTAAAGCCACTCAAGATTATTTTTCCATTCATTAAAATTACTAAGGGGCAGGTGAAGTGAGTTTGTTAAACCATTGTTTGGGATACCTCTACAATATTGTTAAAGTTTTAATTCTAACGCTCTGCCATCAATTATTCTTAAAAAGCCTATGACTGAAGCCCTCCTAGATGGACCACAAGGACGGAAATATGATTTCATGCAGCTCTAATAAGTACACTTTTCATTAGAGCAGCAGGCAGGAAGGAACTGGTTGCTTAGCAATAGTAGCATCAAAGGATATGTGTCTGGTCCTTTAAATGTATATAGGTGTATGTGTGCATTTCTGTGGGTGCACCTACAGAGACACATGTATCTCTGCCGTGTTGAAATGTATATGGTTTCAAACTTACTTTTAGAAACATGCTTAATGGGGGGGAAAAAAAAAAAAAAAAAAGGAAAAAAAAAAGGAAAAGGAAAGAAAAAAAGGGAAAAAAAAAAAAGGAAAGAATCTTAGTTCAGACACGATTTAATGTAATTTTCCTAACTAACGATTTATTATACTCAGTAATATAAAAAAATAGACCTTTTCTCCCCTTAAATGCTTGTGTAACTTAATATTGTTGAAAGGTGTGTTAGGTTGAGGGTTTTTTTTCATTTTTAAGGTTTTAAATTATTTTTCAAATACAAATAATAAGGTATGGATTTTACTGAATCATTATTTCTTTTTCTTTTGTTACGGCAAGGTGCATTCAATTCAGTGCTCATAAGCTCAAAATAACAGGTACATACCATACCCAAACAATATTCACTGGTGTTGATACAGGTGTATATATAAGATGTTAGAGCTATTTTTTTAATTGTTGCTGCTGCAATGAAGATCCCTAAATCATCACTGAAGCTACACTAACCAAATGAAATTATGATCACTTACAGCAGTGCTGCAGTCTATATGACAGGAAGCTCAGTAGCTTTCAGAAGCAAAGAAAGTAACACAATATGCGCCAAATTGAAATACTAGGAAAAAGGTTTCCTCATTCACAACAGCCTCAGGCAAGACACTTACTTGTCTATCGCAGAGTTTTATCAATAGTGAATGTAACAAAATTATAGATAAAACAGATGACTTTTCCAATAAGTGATTGTACAAATCCATGTTAGTTAGCGATTGGCTGCAAAAACTGAGGCAATTTATCTAATTTCCTTTGTCAGGCAGTTTATTGCTCTGTACTAGAAAAAGTTCAAGATGAATTCTTCCTTAACATTTTGAGAGTGCAAAATATCACTCTTCACTAAATTTTAAAATTTCAGAACAGAAAAGATCTCAAAGGTTAGCAGCCTCAGATTAAATTATTTTGGTTATTGTTCTGCAGAATGGTTTTGCCTAGTCAGCATCAGTGTTCAGTTTGGTATTTGCTTATTTCTTGTAGACAGTCGCTCATTAGCAGTCGATACAGAAGGCTAGACTTAATGATGCTGCTTAATCTCACAGGTTTTATAGCAAACTGTTAAATGTTTACCAGCTTGCTGTATATGGGTCTGATGACTGCAGATTTTACAGCTTTGTTACTTAAACACAGAGCTGATGTTCAGGCATAATTTTGATATCAGTCCGCAAAAGAGTTCCAGGTACTTCCTCTTCACCTGCCCTGTAATGAATACTTTTTCTTCCAGAACCATGAGTATATGACCTTAAAACAGCTACTGAAGAAGACTCTTTAAAAAAATAAACAAACAAAAAACTACCGTCCATCTTAATGCCACATGACTCACTGATTAGGTTCAGAAATTGAACTATATAATTGGATCCATTCCTCCAGTTTGTCCAAACACTGGTCATTGCCCAGTTCTTTAACCAAAAGGGCTTTCAGGTGATACAGGAAGTCAAAGATTTAGAGAATTGTCTAGCAGTAGAGCATTTTCTCATTTCCTGTGGGTTTCATCTTGTCTTGAAAGTACAGGATTTAAGAGAAGGCAATTAGCAACATTCTTGGAAAGCAGCATATAGTAGAATGGATATGCATATACAGTTCCCAGTATAAAATAGAATTTGAAGCTGGAATATAGACAGATTCCTCAATTCATTATGCAACATCAATATTATTCTTCATGACATTAATTAATATAATCATGCAGAAAATTTTGTTCTTTGCAAATAGCAAGAATAATATTAATGAGTATTACCTGAACCATAGAACTTTCCAGGTTAGAAAGGACCTTGAAAGACCATATGGTCCAACCTTCTGTGGGAAAGGGAGCCTAGATGAGATTATCTAGCACCTTCTACAATCCCATCTTGAAAACTTCTGAGGATGGAGACGCTACGATGTCCCTTGAGAGTTTGTTCCAGTGAGTAGTTGTTCCTACTGTAAAAATCATGTATGTTGATATAAAACCTGTCCTGGTGCAACTTGTATCCATTGCATTTTATCTTGTCCATGTGGCTCCTTGTTAAGACACAGTCTCCACCCTTTCTGTAGCCACTCTTTTAGTATTTCGCTTTTGTTGCTCAGTGCACTGGTCCAACACACTCCATTTAATTTATTTTCCAATAGTTTAGTATCAAATGCATCTATACAGAACAAGATAAGTGACATCAAATGTGGGTGCGTATGCCTGGTCGTGAACCTTCTGCATCACTGACAATGTAAAAGTATCGTCAGCATTTGGGTTAGAAGATTAACGACATCTAAATTAATGGTGCACTTCAGTTAGAAGACTAACGGCATCTAGATTAATGACGACTAAAGCAAAAGAATTTGTGCTTGTTAGGGAAGAAACAGATAAGAAGGGATTCCTTAAAATAACAAAGTAGAAACTTATCTGCCGGCTGTGCGCAGTTAGTAGTCCTTATCAAACGTGCTGAGTGGGTTTTTGAAATGAGCATGCGCTAGAGAAACACACGGATTTGCTGTTATTTTTAGAATGTACAAGAATATATAAGGACTTGTTTTTCTAATAAACTTCGGAGCTTGACTGTTAACCATATTGGTGTGTGTCTTTTCTCACATGCTCGTCCTGCAACAATCAAATTCTTTGAGTATCTTGGCTTTTTTTTTTTTTTAAATTAGTTATAATAATTTCTTTTTAAAACACATCTGCACTGTTGTCAGTTGAAGTTAATCTTCTTTTTAGCTTCAGAGACCAGAATATACATACTTCTATAAATGAGGCCTTATCAAAGCCTAAAATCATGACAGATTTTATGAGAGGTATATTATATTTGCAGTTTGGTCATCCATAAGAGACTGATTCAACCAGAGCTGTGTGCTGAACTGCTACCTCTAATTGACATGCTTTTCGTTTGTACTGTTTCTTCTGATTATTAGCTATGAACTGCCCCAGTTCTCTTCAGTATTACCAAAGTCCCCATTGGTATATTTCTTGTTCTTTCTGTTATGACATTAATCAACATACTAATGAGAATTAATCTGAAAAATTATCCTTGAAAAATTGAATTACTAATCCCTATCTGGAGAACTCTTCTTTTAATATAAAACCCTGTGCAGTCTTTTGCTTAGCCAGTTCTTTATCTCCTTTATAGTTCTCCTCCTTATTTCCATCAGCGACACCTTAAGTTACTCTACTGTAGCAATTAAGTAAATTATCTACTTAAATCTAGGTAAATTAGCAACTCCACATCGTATTTGTCTCCCTGTGCTCATTTGCTCTCCTGTAGAATCTGTTAAAACATGTTTGAAAATCTGGCACCTAAATCAATGTATTTTTTTCAGATTCCTCATTAAATGATCAATGTCTTCATATAATAATCTTCCACTTAAAAAATAAAGTCTATTTTGAATTTTCAAATGAAGACCGTGTGTTTAAATTTCAGTATCACAGTTATTTTGGTTAATAAAGTTCTTACTCTTGAAAATAAATAACTATTGAATCAAGTATATTTGCAAATATTTTATTTCCATTTTTCTACCATTTGACTTGTTTCTAATCACTGGGAGAAACAGCAAAAAATTTTAACCTGCTTTTTGCTATCTTTACTTTTGCAATATTCTATTATATTTGCCAATAGTTCTTTGAAAATCTCTTCTAAACAGTAGTCCCAGAATGTCAAATACTTATTCAAGTTAAAGGAGCAGCAGGTAAAAAACTAATAGATTTCTAATTACCTTATTCTGAAAAATTTGAAACAATTTACAAATTATAATGGGATTATTATTTTTTTCTTTTTAAAAGTTAGTAATATGATGGGGAAGAAATGAAAAATATATCATTAGTATATTTCAGTTTTTCATAATTTCCAAAATTGATAGCATTTTTAAAATAAACATTTTTTAAAAGTAGACTTTTCTTTAGAAGTAGACCTGTTTCATTAATGCTCTCTGTGAAAAATGGCCAGTTTGAGTCTTTATTTTCTGTTTATTATGAGTCTTTATTTTATGTTTAAAATTATATAAAATCAAATTAATAATGATAATTTTTAAAACAATGTTATTAATTTTTTGGGGGGGAAGTACAAATTAGGGAATAGAAAAACTCCATTTGCAAGTCTTTAATCAGTTCATAAATGTTGTGACCAATTGATCATAAGAATATATGACCAATTTAGATATGAATTTAAAGTTATTTTCAAGTTCTTTAGCTATTAGCAGTAATTATTGCTATATTATTGTCATTTGTAAGTTAAATTTTTCCAGACTTACAGAGGCTGAATTCAAGAGCTCATAGAAGGAGAAAAATATTTTTGTATATTGCTGCCTTTGTGTAAGACTTTATACTCCAATACTGATCAAAGTAAATTGAATGTTAAGTAATAAAGCATAATTATATATCCAGAGAGCTAATAATACAGAGTAAAGTAAAACAAACTGTAATCCAATCACAAAGGCAAAGCATGCAAATGAAACAATCAGGTTAAAGATGCTGAATTGGCACTCTTAACAAAGATTTATAGAGAAAGAAGATCATTTAGCATAGCAGAAAAAAAAAAAAAAATCTATTAGCAAATATAATCTCCCTGATGCACTTCCTTTTTGGTACATGTTAATCCTTCTATTAACAAATCTCCAATGATTTTGCACTGAATATTCAAGGGACTGAATCAATATTACAGAATCATATTATTCCCTGCCAGAAAGGAAAGGATTCATTAAAGCTATTGAGAATTTATTTAAACATATGAAATAAAAAGTTGCCAAGACCCTGTATTAAGTGGTTCAGGATCCAAGTGTTCAAGACCCATGGAGTTCTCATGGTAATCACCACCCCTGAATCTAGGACGTATGATATCTAATGTGGAAGCAGTCTGCCTTATTGCTCCTGTCTGCCCGAATTTAGTTTTTTGTTTTATTTCATTCAAATATTATGTTACAAAGGACAGCCAAGCTTTATGTGTGCAAGAAGCCCAAGAGATCAGTATATCATATATTAGATCCTAATGGAGAACCACCTTAGCCAGCTGTTGTGTATGGGGGAGTACCATGCTCCATTTCTGGCCTAGAAAGCTTTAAAAGACCCTTAACTACTATAAAATGACATCTCTGCCTCTTAAAATGAATACAGCTAAAGCACGTGATCAGATAAAGTATGAGTGACTGATTTTCTTTTGTACACAGGTAAGATGAGCATATATTTACTTTTAAATTAAATAAGTTTACTTTTCTATTTAAGAAAAGACAAATATAAGATTCAATATACATCCATAGACTGTCCTTATATTAGAAAATATGGCAGAAAATTCTTTTTGCATGTCTCTGACTAGATTTTGACCCACTGCAATTAAAACATACCTAACAAACAGCACTGAGTAGAATACAGGTATTTTGATTTTTAATTGGCAAAATTGACCAGATGACCTTTAGATTCTAATGTTTTTAATGTCTAGAATTATTCATACAGTGCAATATATTATCAACTTACTGTTGATGACTGCTAGCCAAAATAAGCATTAATGACGTTCTGAGACTGTTTATTATACAGCTACTGGGATTCTCCACTAACAGGCGATAGTGTCTATTGCTTCAAAAATGGCCTTCAGTTTGAGTTAGGGAAGGGGTCTGCTCCGTAAAATGTAAGCATTTGTGATTCAAGCTAATAACCACAAACAACTTACAAATTATGATTTCCTAATATCATTTATGTCACAGTTACAAGAGGGAATATAATTTTAGCTAGAATTCAAATATTTGAATCTGGAGCACAAACTGGCACAAATCTGTAAGCAATTAATCTTCTTGAGGGACCAGAAATTATACTGGCTTTTCACATGGTATCCAACACTGCTAGACTGCAGTTACTGCTGAAAGAGAGCACAGAACTCGAGCCCCTTGAAACTCAAGGGTGAACCTGGGCACCAGTGCTTTGCCATTCTCCAGATGGGCTTTTGCCCACTCCCCGGTGCTTCCAACATGTTTTCACTCCTCCTGCTTTCTATTCCATACCTAAAAAATGAGAACCCTCACTTTGTACCTAATGGCTAGGGAACAGGGTAGGTGAGGAGTAGAGAGCACAACTGATAATTTTTATAGCTCTGATTAAGCTAAATATGTCCATCTACTAATTTAGCTATTAAAAAATATTCCCTCCATAACCTTGTTCAAAAAAGCACTTAAGCATTCAAGATGTCTCTCTGAAATCTGTTACTTTAAAGCTAAGTGCTTTGCTGGACAAGGGTCTATACAGATAATAAATTTATTTTTCCTATTCCCATCCAGCAGCTCAGGAATATTCCTTTCGGAATAAATAAGAAATTTTTTTTAGAAAGCTTTTTTGCTACAACAACAAAAAATTATTTTGACTTAAAAATAGGATAGAAAATTTCTGCCTTCAGTGAAAAGGCTAAGCATTTCATCAGAAAATTGAAACCCAAAACTCAAATACTGTTGTTTTCTGCTTTTAGGTGCCTGTTTTCTGTACATTAGAGCAAAGAAACATGTTTTAAGATATTTATTTTTTTAATATTCAGAAAAAAAAAATAATTTTCATGGGAAAGATGGAACAAAACTACCTGACAAAGGTCTACTTCAATCAATTAGAAATTTTAGATAGTTGTTTTGTACTTTGAGAAGGATTTTTCATTGAGTTGGTTTTATTATGTTAATAGTCTTAGCTCTTTTAAGAGTCACAGTATTGATACCATGGTGCATATGCTTGAGAGTCTGTATGTGCTTTCTGCTTTTCTTTCTTGGTGGGAAAGAGGAAGCTTCTGTGCTGTGGCAGCTCACCTACTTACTTACAGTCATCCTGAAAACACACACAGAGAAACAGTATACTTGTCAGCGTCGGGAACAACTTGCTTCTACAGCAACTGGGTTGATAAAACCAGAGTAGTAATTCAGAATCACAGAGGGAGAGGATCAGTGAACAGTAAGATAATCTAATATTGAAGCAATTTTTCACATTTCTAGTATAGTGAATACATTACATACATTCATCCATGGCAGACCTTAATTGTCAACCTGCATTTGTGGGCTCCCCGGGTGTGGTGGTTTAAGCCCTGCCGGGACCGGAGACTACGTTGTCGTTGTCCCTCCCCCACCCTCGGACACAAGTAGGGCACAAACCCGGGTTAAAATAAGAAGAAATTTAATACAACAGTGTGAACAATCTGAACAACAATTGTAGCAACGATGACAACAATAAACAGCAATAACAGTGAACAAGACAAAAGATACACAGAGAAATACCGCAATGGATACGGACAGCCCCGTGCTTCCCGGGACCAAAGTCACAAGGAAGCAAGTTCCCGCGCTTCCGCACCCAGACCTGACGTCAGCATGGTATGAATAACATGCCTGGAGATCCCTTCCCCCTCTCTTTCTTAACCCTATCCCAGCTGAACCAGGACGCAGGGCTTTTAAAAATATTTCTCAACTGAACTTGTGCACTATTACAAGTTTCATTAAAAGCATGTTTAAGACATGCCAAATTGGGTTCTTGGTCACCAAAATTTAATGTTCCATTGCATATTTATCTTGGCAGCCAGCTAATCAAACACAATGAAAAGTGACACAGCAATGCATAGTTGATGAACAAACACAGGTGTTTTTAGTATTAATAAAGTTCATAGAATACTGACTACTGTCAGCCAGTAATCAAATTTAAAGAATCAGCTCTCGTTTCTGATGTGGAGTTCTATTCACATAGAGACATGTTTTAATAACATACATATTCGTTTGTCCGTATTTCTTAAATGTAACAAAACCGTAGTGAGTTGGTGATCTTCAAGGTGTCCTTCATGGAAATATTTTGTATTTCTGCAAATAGAGCTGACTCTCCTAGCTGGTATATTCTTTGCACTGTGTTCAGTCTTCTGTAGTAGTACTACTACTGTGTAGTACAGTGTACTGTAGTATGCAGTTCTACATGCTGCCTTTGTGCAAGATAACAAAATATTAATCAAAAAAACAGAAATATTTTCCCAAGACAGAAACTATAAAATCATAAATAAAAGGCAGTATATTTCATGCTCATAGCTATTAAGAAACTAGTCTGCAACAGATAGTCTTCTATCATTGGGCCCGTGTTAAAAATCTCCCTTGAGTAACCTTCTCGGTAATAAAATTCCCTTGACCTGGTATTCAAACAGTGCCGTGGGAACAAACCTTGGTAGTGTGCACTCTTCAGAGTCATAGTTATGAAAATATAATGCAGATGTAGTTTCAAGTGTAGGCAACTATAGACCAACTGTAGGACACATTTCAAGCTACTTGATTTCAGGGCAAATCAAAGCAGAGAGGAATAATTTCTTGCCTTTTTGACAGGGACACAAACTCTGAACAGAGTACAATCATATTCTGCCTGGAAATTGTAACAGCTGCACCAAACATACGGAGCTGCCATGGAAGAAAAGCTGTTTTGTGGAGAGAGATTCTAATCAAAGTGATTGATGCTGGATATGATGCAGAAATGCAGCAGATATCCCTTTTGAAGGAAGATACTTGAGAGTGAAATACAAAATGCTCTAATAAATGGGACAGGCTGAAACACCTGTAATACCTCTAGGATAGATGTTAAAAACCACTTAGAGTTATATTATTAATGAATCATTTTCCTTAATACAAAACATAGAAGATATACATTAAAAATAAATCACTGGTCCAATGCTAACCATGACATCTAGATTACAGTTAATCTATGTTCCTGCTGTGCATATCAGATTTTTTACACTATTATTTTATCATTTGTGGTGGTTGAAACTGTTCTGTTACTCACATATTGGAAAAAAAAAGTGTGATACAGTAATTGATTTTTAGTAGGATACAAAAGTAGGGTGTAGTCAGTGAATCTCGTGTCAAAGGCCACATTCTGGTAAACTTGCTTGCACTGAATAACACCATCAAAGAGTAACTATATTAAAATCACTGGACCTTTGTCATTGCTGTTGAGGAAACCTTTTATTTTTGAGTAATTAGAGCAGGATTCTGAAAACAGAAGATCTCCTTCTAATGAATTAACTCTACATAGGTATGATCAGTAATGCTACTTTTCATCTTTGTTAAATAGACAGTAGGATAAGCAATAGCAGTTAGAGTTTCAGAAGTTCATTAGACACTAAGAGAAAAGATGAGAAATGTATTAGTGACATTATTTTCACGAAGGGCTGGTAGATTCAGGGTCCCTCTGTTCAACACATATGAAAACTGAAAATATTTTGGGGTGAAAATGGCATTTTCTTGACTATCAAAACAACTCTGCCTTTCATGCTGCATTTTTTTCCCTACATCTTTTATTTATTATCACATGTAAGGAAAACTATAATTAGTACTTAGTAAATGTTCATTTGACTGGATAAGATGCTATTTAAAATAATATTTAGGAAATTCATATTCAGGCAACACTATTTTTTAGTTTCAAATATTATTTAACATACTTAAAAGTAGCTAGGCCTAACTATATCTAACTTTATCTAACTATTAAAAAAATATTTCAGTTCAAATAAGTGATTAAATAAAATCTCGAGAGCAATAGATATATTCTACTGTGTCTTCAGCTCAGAGGCCAACAGGTGGGTCTTGACTGAGGCAAACAATGTTCTGTGCATCCTCAGACCCTGAGAATGTACCACCTTGATGACATATCTGTTGCTCTACTAGCAATAGTAGGCTACATGTGAAGAAAAGATGTTTAGAAACTACTATGCAACTGGATGAGCATTGCAAGGAATGTGTCTGTATGAATGCTAGGATGCCAAAGAATCTGAAAATTAATAGTATTATATTTAATTAAGGTGAAAACTATCTGTTATATTCCAGGCAGTAAAAAAAGAAGAAAATGGCTACCAATAAAACATAAGCATTACTAGAATTTCATGACAAGACTCTCTACCCTGAAACACCAAACCATTCTGTTTCTCTACTGTCTTTATCTAACTTCTGATTCTTTTTTTTGTAATATGATATGGAAACAAGCTTCTCAAAAAAAAAAAAAAAAAAAAAAATCCCCAAACTTTATTCATATGCATTAGATCATGCATATGTACTGAACTATAAAATATGACAAGCATATAACTAGAAATACATACTGGTAATGACAAAATTTTCAAAGAGTGTCTTCCTAAAAAAAATGCAGAGTAATGGATGTTTCAGTGTAAATAATTAAAGTGAATTCCCAACAGTAAATATAATCTATAATAGACAGAAATGCATGTGTGCAGATTTCAGTAAACTTGTAAGAAATGTCCCAGTTGAATGAGTCTCACCTCCTTTTAGATCAGTGTACTGTACATCAAGTTTCACGTTAAAATAGTCAATTACTTCAGCTACCACAGATAAGAATAGCCTTATAGTAAACATCAATGCTTCCTTTAACGCTGCTATTTTTTGCAGTTATATTAATTTTCTTAAATTACAGTCTTATTTGGATTACCAGTGAAGGGAAATAGTGTTTTTATAAATCTGATTTTAGTCTGTATCACTGTGGTAGAAGCTAACGAAAAATATGTATGTGTAGCTTGGGAAGTTACGAGTTGGACAGACACATTCAGAATTAACCAACTTTCAGGCTGCTAACTTAGCTTAGTTCACTTTATCTAACTTTAACTATTTTGTTAAGCATTTAGTTTAAAAAAAATAACTAAATGCTTAACAAAAACAGAGGAAAACACAGTTGAGGTATCTAAAATTAGTGAAATCAATTTGTTGTTACAGTCTCTCTTGTGAAATAGACAACTCAGAATAGACAACTAACTTCTAAACAGCTCAATTCAAGGGAGATACTTCCCAGAGACCAAATCAGAGTTTTCACCTGTCTTAAGGGAGCTTCTTATATCGATGAACATGTTTTCTGTTAAAATAGTCCAGCTAGTAAAGTGATTGGCAATAAAAACTAGTGCTTCCAGATACAGTAGATCTCATTTATATACTTATATAATTGGCAAATGTACTGCTCTTAAAATCCTGATTGCATTTACCTCCTACTGAAGTAATTGAAAGCCAACAATTATCAGGATCAGCAGAGTCAGGATCAGTAACTATAGGATTCCATAAAATCATTTCAGTTAAGTCCTTTCTTGTATAAGCAGGCTTTACCATATATAAAATGAATTTTCTTTCATAAATATTTTAATTGCATAGCAATCTGACCAATATCAAGACATATTTGCAATCAAAAGCAGCAAAGGCTTTTTGGGCAAACAGCAAAGGCTTCAATTTTTTCATTGCAATACTTCTATCGTATGCCCCAAGCAATTATATATAATTTAACACATATTACAGACTGTAAGAAAAGTCAACAGATTGTCTATCTTCTGAACCTTTAAAATCTGATTAAAATTATCCATGACAGTGGCAATAAACCTGTATTTGGCCAACCATATATTTAGGGATAAGACTACAAAAAGTTTATATTATAATTTTCTACGCCATTCCTCTGAAGAAAATGATTTACTTAGTCAGGGATATGCAATTGCTACTTGTGCCCTAACCATACCCCCCACACACACTCTATCCTCATCTGAGCAGATAGCAGAGGGAGTAGCTTAAATCCAACTCCTCTCTTCACATCCTAACAGCAAATGGAGCCCAATTTTGTAACTGCTGGAACTTACTTATGACCATGGGACCCTTGTGGTGTCCTTTCACTAAAAGGAATGTAAACATCAACTTCTAAATTGTACCTAGTATTTGAAGTAATATTAAAATAAATAAATAAATAAATAGCTCCACTGCACTCAGGAGTAGTTTTCCAAAGATTTCTTCTCTCCCACATGTAGTTTGTCACTTTCAAGAACTGTGAAGAGAGTCTTACTAATGAATGATGTGTTAAAAGCTTGTCTTTGTACACTTATTATAGATATGCTTTAGACTTTAGATATCCTAGAGGCTCCTAAAGTGCTGAAGTTGCCCTCTACATCAAGAAACGGATAGAATAGGAAGACTTGTGTCTGAAGAATAGCCACAAGGAAGCTGAAAGCTTCTGGGTAAGAATTAGAGGCTGAGGCAACAGAGAGCCTTGTGGTTGGTGTGTACTACAGGCAGCCCAATCACAGCGAGCCTACTGACTCAGCCTTCTTACTGCAACTACAGGAGGCATCGCACTCACAGGCTCTTGTCCTGGTCAGGTACTTCAACCACACAAACATCTGCTGGAAAAGTAGCACAGCAAGCTATAGGCAATCCAGAAGACTCCTGGAGTGCATTGATGACAACTTTTTAAGCCAGGCAATACACAGCCCTACCAGAGGAGATGCAATACTGGACCTGCTGGTCATCAAGGCAAGCAAGCTGATCGGTAATGTCAAGATTGTAAGCTGCCTGGAGTTCACAGTCGTGAAGAATATGGATAATGTGAAGAGCAAAGTCAGGACCCTGAACTTTAGGAAAGCAAAATTCCAGTTCTCCAAGGAGTTAGTCAATAGGAGCCCTTGGCAAACTGCCCTCAGGGACAAGGGAGCAGAAACAGAGCTGGCAGATCTTTAAGGACACTTTCCATAGAGGGCAAGAGCTCTTGATCCCCAGGTGTGAGAAATCAGAAAAGGAAGTCAAGAAACCAGCATGGCTGAGTCGAGTTCTGCTGATCAAACTAGAAGGCACGAAGGAAACACACAGGCAGTGAAAGCAGGGACAGGTATCCTGCGAAGAGTGTAGGGATGTGCCTGGTTGTGCAGGGATGGGGTCATGAAGAACACGGTGCAGCCAGAGCTGAATTTGGCAAAGGGATGCAAAGAATAATAAAAAGGGCTTCTACAGCTATGTTAGCCAGAAAGGATGGTTAAAGAAAGCGTACACCCTCTGATTAGCAAGACTGGCAAACTGGTAACAATGGGCAAGGAGAAGGCTGAGGTACTCAACATTTTGCCTCAGTCTTCACTGGTATTATTTCTTCCCACACCTCTCGAGTGGACGGACTCTTCTCTTACAGTGGAGTCCCTCCCACTGTAAGAGAAGATCAGGTTTGGGACCACCTGAGAAATCTGAACATATGTAAGCCTATGGGACCTGATGAGATATATCCCAGAAACGTGAGGGAATTGGCTGATGTAGTTGCCAAGCTACTCTCCATGATATCTGAAAAGTCACAGCAGTCAGGTGAAGTCCCTGGTGACTGGAAAAAAAGGAAACATTGCACCCGTTTTTAAAAAGGGTATAAAGGAGGACCTTGGGAAATACTGACCTGTCAGCCTCTGCCTGGGAAGATCCTCCTAGAAGCTATGCTAAGGCACGTAGAGGACAGGGACGTGATTTGAGACAGCCAGCATGACTTCACCAAGGGTAAGTCCTGTTTGACCAACCTAGTGTACTCCTATGATGGAGTGACTACATCAGTTGACAAGGGAAAAGCTACGGTGTCATCTATCTGGACTTCTGTAAGGCCTTTGACATGGTCCCCCACAACATCCTTCTCTCTAAATGAGATAGATATGGATTTGATGGGTGGACTACTCGGTGGATGAGGAATTGGCTGGATGGTCACATCCAGAGAGTAGTGGTCAATGTCTCAATATCCAGATGGAGATTGGTGACAACTGGTGTCCTGCAGGGGTCCGTACTGGGACCAGTAATATTTAATATCTTCATCAATGAAACAGACTGTGGGACTGAGTGCACCCTCAGCAAGTTTAAAGATGACACCAAGCTGAGTGGTGCTGTTGACATGCCTGAGGGAAGGGATGCCATTCAGAGGGACAAGCTCAAGGAGTTCAGCAAGGTCAAGCACAAGGTCCCACACATGCATTAGGGCAACCCCCACTATTGATACAGGCTGGGGAATGAGTGGATTGAGAGCAACCCTGCCGAGAAGGACTTGGGGGTACTGGTAGATGAAAAGCTGGACATGAGCCAGCAATGTGTGCCAGCGGCCCAAAAAGCCAATCATATCCTGGACTGCATAAAAGAAGTGTGTCCAACAGGTTGAGGGAGGTGATTCTCCTCCTTTAATCTGCTCTTGTGAGACCCCACCTGGAGTACTGGAGTATCTGCAGTCCAGCTCTGGGGTCCTCAGCACAAGAAAGCTGTGGTCCTGTTGTAGTGAATCCAGAGGAGGTGCCATGAAAATGATCAGAGGGCTGGAACACCTCTCCTATGAAGAAAGGCTCAGAGAGTTTGGATTGTTCAGCCTAGAAAAGAGAAAGCTCCAGGGAGACCTTATTGTGGCATTTCAGCACTTAAAGGGAGCTTATAAGAAAGCTGGAGACAAACGTTTTATCAGGGCCTGTTGTGATAGGACAAGGGGCAATGGTTCTAAACTAAAAGAGGGTAGATTTAGATGAGATATAAGGAAGAAATTTTTTATGATGAGGGTGATGAGGCATGGGAATAGGTTGCCCAGAGGCGCTGTAGATGGCCCATCCCTGGAAACATTCAAGGTCAGGTTGGATGAGCACCCTGATACAGTTGAAGATGTGCTGGCTCTTTGCAGGGGGGTTGGCGCTAGATAATCTTTAAGGTCCTTTCCAACCCAAACTATTCTATGATACTGGCTGCAGTATAGCCCCATGACAAGGGGAGTTGCTCCTTGGATCACTGGATCCCAAATCATTTAGTAATATGAAGGAAACATTCAAAAATTTCTTTATGTACGAGCAGAAAACCTTCTCTTTTTTTTTGATCAATAAAAATATAGCACGATGTCACTGCAGATCATTAGAGACTTTTATAAACTCAGTTATAAATGCAATTGATTTAGAATAAATAGAATAAAAGAGATGACATGGGTCACAGCTGGTAGACTGTCAGGAATTAAAATATTTGGTTTCATTTCACTTTAAAATGGCCACTTCCTTCACCAGCAAACATTACATAAATGCTTTCCTCAGTGTTTACAAAGAAGTGTTTTCCAAAAGATATGTGCCCCAGGTCTGAATCAATCTTTAGAATAAAGAGAAAAAGGACAGCCAACCAGTACTAATTAAGGTCACTATGATATTCGCAGGTTGATTTATCTTGATTGTCCTTAAGAACATTAATTAACTTTATGGTAAAAACATAAGCATAGAGACATGTACTTTCAAAAGACGTAATTTGAAAAATACTTCATCATATTCTGACTGTATATTTACCTACAGACACGACTAGGAACACACGAATTTGTAAACTGATGACTAAGCAGGTGGTGGACATGACCTTGAAATGAAAGATTCATCCTTGCTTATCAAAGAGATTGTGTTACCCTCAAGAGATAGTGTTTCGTAAAAATGCTACTTGAAAAGACAGCTTTTCATTTATACAGTTCAGATTTTAGAGAGCACATGTGAAAGAACCAATTACCTATTAAGTCTTGCTATGAGTACTGGTATTAGCAGCAAGCATAGCAGGTGACTGGTATTCTTTCCATAAAAGATAAATATTCACAAAACTTCTAGGGTAATCAAGTCTTGTTTAATCTTTCTTTCCAAAGGAAGTTATTTTTATTTTTCTGTTTTTTGTCTTCTTCATCCAGGCAACAGTTGCTACAAATCTCCATTTCTCAGTGCTGTCCTCTTTTCACTACCTGACCATCCTATTTAACTCTTACAAGTCCCCTAACTCAAAATGCATTTGTTGATGTATAATTATGTTGAAGATTTAACAGAAAGTGGTTTGCTTGTTCTTTTAGGATTTGGCGTATTTTTAATGTATTTTGGTTCATTCTAGCAAAGAGAAGAAAACTAATGTATTACAGATCTAGTCGAAGGTCCACATGAAGCAACCAAGGGAATTCTGCAAGAGGAAGGAAAGAAAGACAGTCTAACTCAGATAACTAACTTTATATTTAAAAGCCCTTATTGCTTTTAGAGTAATATGTCTGTAATAGGTTGTCACAGATAACTGCATTTTTAGGAAGCTGAATCAAATTAATTGTCAGGTAGAAATTACATTAGTGACCATATCTAAAGCCAAATACCTTCCTAAGACAGTTCATTCTCTTCCTTCTATCTTTCAGCTTCTTATATAAGATCCTGTAGCTTGCATTGGACTGATTTCCTACATCCAAAGTCTCCCAGTTTTGCAACACTGCTTTTTTTCCAAAATTCCTGTAGGTTTGCCACCTTGACTTGTCCTCATTGTCCCCTAAATGTTATTCCATAAGTTCCTTCATAAGGTTCCTGTCTTCAGTCAGACTTGCATCTCCTTCAGAATTTATCTCAAGTATCATTTACTCTTCCAAATCAACATAGCCAAAATGTAAGGTCTTGACAACTCTTCCTCCTTCCATCATGACTAGTATTTGTATCATTCTCCTTCAAGGTTTTATGATATACAGGCTTGGATTTACAGAAGTTTAGAATCCTGCTTTCAACTAAATACTATTCATTTTAAAGTAGTGACATATGATAAATATAATTCTCAGATATGTATCAATATCTCAAATCTTGAGAATATTCTGGTGCTAAAAATCCCAGTTTGAAGGAGAATTGAATATGGCTGACATTTCTGAATCTGTGATTCTCATTTTTTCTTTGCCTATGAGAGATGTATATTCCCAGGAAAGTCTAAAATTGAGTTAGAGTCTCTTTTTCTTCTCTACTTCTGTTTCAACAGCTTTGTATTCAATCTCTTTCTCCTAAATTTTTATATTTTCCTGTTTAGTAGAGTTATTTGTGAATGGTTAAATGCCAGATACACGATTGCACCTTCAAGTTAACATGCGCTTGTCTCCCATGACTGACTTGTTTCCAGAAAATTAGAAGGCTGATGAATTATACCAAGAACTGAACTGCATTATCCCTGTTTAAGAAAAATATGTATGATTATCATACATAGCTATATGTATATACTTTATGTATGATTGTACGTGCAGTTAAAAAGATGTTTGAGTATACTACTTTAAAAAAAAAATGTCTTGAATATACTCCTGTAGAAAATAAAAGTTACTGGTTAATTTTCAAGGAGTTATTAACAGAAGGAATGTGAAACTCATAATGAGCAAAATAAATGAGGAAATTGATATTATTTTTGGTAGGAGTAGAGCTGAACCTAAGTTTTATAAACTAGTAAATACAAGAAAAAATCGCATAGAGGGTTCTTAAAGAACACTGAAGTTGAATGTTCAACTGTTTCCATCTGTTTTATTTACTTGGCTTCATTAATAAGTAATACCCTTTTGAAACAGAAAACAAAATCAAAGTAAAAAATCTTCTAAACCTAATCAAGAAACTCATATGAAAAGGAACATATGAAAAAAACCACACTTTGATTTGGAACTAGGTTTCTGCACACATGTGAGAGAATAATCACTTCTTTGAGAATTACAGCTGTATTTATTTTCCTCACAGATTTTGCACAAATGAGACTTTACATTTATAACAGTTTTTGACAATGTGCTATCTGTATTGTAACACTACACAGATCATTAGCATTCATTTTTAGCCACAAACACAAGTCATGCTGCTGAATATACCAAAACCTGTAAAGCCTATTAATTAGGAACACTGGCATTTGTGTGATATCTTATTGTCATTCATCAAACAGCTTTATTTTGGTTTAAAATGATATAACAAAGGGGCTTTTTTCCTCTGTCGTTCTTCATTTACAATCTCATGCAGGGACAAACCCCCACAGACACAAATCCACACATAATATGGCCTTATTAACTGAAAGTGAATGCATCTGAAACAATCTTTGCTCATAAAATAATATTTTAGCAATTTCTGACAACATAATAGACAATTTGCTAATCCAGCAATTCAAGATGATGTACATTCTAGAAACAAGTGACTTTAGCTGATAACATTGTAAATCCTAAATTTCTTTTGAAGTAACATTTACAGACTTCTTATTATCTGTACATAAACTGCAATAATATAGCCTGACTGAATGCTGACTGTAATAAAATCAGACATTTCTTTCTGTATATATTAAAAAAGTTTCCTTCTCTTTTATTTACTTGGCTTCATAACTAATTCATCATCTTACCTTTTGAAACAGAAAGCAATATCAAAGTACAAAATATTCTAAACCTAGTCAAGTAACTTAGCAGTTGTACTGAAAGAAAACCCAGATAGGTTGTAAATTTGGCCCCTCTGTTTTAACATGAAGTTGGGAATATAAAACCATGCAAACATAAAACCCCAACATTTACAGATGCTGCAGTATGTGCTTCTCGTAATAACTCACAACTCATTCTAAAGTCACAAACCTCTTTCACTTGGAGAAGAATAATCTTGTTTAACTAGAACGACAGAAGCTTCTACCACAAAACAGTCATATACCTTTAAACAAATTAGGTATCAATATTAACCAGTAGATCAAGCATTCCATTGGTAGTCAGGAAACCTTAAATAGTAATCTGATTCAACCACCTAAGATATGCATCTATTGCCAGATAAGAGGTATCGCTCCTTGACATCACATGTTGCTCCCAGAGATGTGAAAGTCTCTGCAGACTGGCTGTCACACACACCACATCAGAATGTCTCAGATATCCCAGCACACCTCAAATGGCAATAGGTAGCTACATGAAAATCCCACCCTTAGTTAATATAGGCAGTGGACTGAGGCAGAGATTCACTTTGCTACTCAATGTGACCACTTCAGGAGGAGAGAAATTCCTCTTTAAATACACCAATTTTATTTATCAGGTCTTCATTTATGATAATGAAATTCTGAACACATGGCCGAGCTATATTTGCTCATGTACACACCTGAAAACAGCTATCTTATTCTTGAATGGTGTCCCTGTCTCAGACATGCAGTGTCTCAGTAGCCTACCAAGAGTTTCCAAAATAAATAACACTACCAGCCAATAAATCTTGAATTCAGTAAAGATTAATGAAATGTTTACAAAGAGGTGTCAAAAGAAAAGTGAAATTATATCAATTGGAATCTCTATTAATACCATATATGAGTATGAAAGCCTAAGTGAAATGAACAGGAGAAAAAAAAAAGCTCCAAGAATTAATGATTTCCAGCCTATGGATGAAAAATCTGTCAAAAATTATCAATGTAATAGTTGAATTGTGAAGCAGATGAGAAAAATTACTCTTTTGAGAGGCAGAAAAAGAAGTGTTACTTTCTCCTATTTATCTTCAGATGTCTTAAAAAATGTAAGGATTTAGAGTTTGAAAGGTCAAAGTAGATTCCCCAGGGCCTTTTTCTTCCTCATGAAGAAGACAGAAGTTGTATTTACCATTTTAAGTCTAAAGAACAACTTAATTTTTAAATATCACATCAGAAGTTCATTAGAAATGTTCAATTTCATAACAGTCTTGCTGCAATACATCACTAACATTTCTCAAAATAACTGTCTTCAAAAGAAGTAAAAATGATTTCTTCTAATGAGTAGAAGAACATAAACTACGAAAAAGTTAATCTGATACAAATCCAAATGGCGGATTCCTAGCTAAACCAGTTTTTTGACACAAAACTTAAAAAATATGGTGCGAACATACCAGAACTTAAACCAAACATCTCCATATTGAGATAGAACTTATAAGAGGTTTCTCTCTCTAGTACTATGAAAAAGAAAAATGTTATGAAATACTGTCTGCTATAAATTAAATATTTGTGCTTACCCAGTAGCTGAAATACCTGAGCAGAGATTTATATTGTTCAGAAATGTGTACTTACACACAGCCAGAGAAAAATCAGTGTAAATTTAATTGTCTTCTATGATTTGTATAATAGTTCAGTAACTACAAGACTAATATTTGACATTTCATCCCATAAAATCTCTCAGGTAGCTGTTGTATTTTATACAATATAAGAATTTATATAACTAATGCCTTGTGAATCTCTATTTTCCAACATTGTGCATAACCTGTTAAGTGTCACTCAGTGTGTAAGAAGCGAAAACACACTAGTTATGACAAGTATTGCCTGTGGGCTTTGGAGTACCCCACTTCCTGCATAAGTTCTGTCACTGTGTATAATTTTTAATATTTGACTAGAAGCTGTCATAGAACAAGACTGAATGTGTGATCTTGCACAGTGACATTATACTGGCTTATTTTCAAAGATGAATATCTTGAATTCTATTTAAAATGAGATGATGTTCCATGGCAATATATAACAGCCAGTCTACTGGACAGGTGGAAGAAAACAAAGGCATTCATCACAAAGATCTGATTGCTTAAAGAGAAAAAAGAAAAGCAGCACTGATACATGGATTTATGTCAACTGGTCCAGAAGCAGCAGTGTTTTTGCTCAAGTCACTGACTTTGAATTTGAGTTATCCAGTGCTCCCTAAGCCTGAAGTACTTCACTGTCCCAAAATATCTGCATTTTCTCAGGAATTGCTCTAGTACATCTGTCTCTATTTTTGATAGAGAAGAGAGAGAATGAGAGAAACAGGAAAAGAGATATTATTCTTTAAAAAGTTAATCTTTGTCTTTCTATTTGAAACCACTTTAGTTGACTGAAATCATGAACGTTAAAAAAGGGCAGACTGAGACTATACTCTGCTGCAGCTCTACAGAGGAAAAACCTAGTGGAGTAGAGGCACTGTCATGACACACAATAGCATGAATTCAGAACTGATTTTCTTTACTTATTGGACAAGAGTACATTTTTACACAAAGCTCTGTTCATGTCCCATAGTTATTTAGGGTCCGTAGGAGGAAATGTTGACAGCCTCTTTCTTAAGCCTTCTTGTGGCTAATACTGCAGCCACTGCCAACTTGGCATTGCTAGGCTTCTATTGGACTCTGTAGGATTTGTAAAGCCCAACAAATTGAGAAAAAATACTTGTATCACAGCAACTACATGATTTTCTCTTAGGAGATAAGTATTATGAAATGTATGTTCCTTTAATGATTAAAATTGTCTACCATTTAGATGGGCCACGAATCTATGGTCTAACAGTGATTAGAATCTGTACTTTAAAATACATCTTTGTGTTGGAAAAATCCATTTTATATATTTTAATATCTCTTCAGTGAAAATACATTAAGATATGCCGTGACTCTCAAACAACGAAGCAGTAGCAAGTACCATTTCAAGATGTTAAACTATTGTTTTAATTAAATCTGCAATTAACATTATAGTACAGTTTATAGAAGTTTAACTTTTTCCTCTTTTCAGTAATTCTAGTCATATGTGCCCTTGCAACACAAAGGAGATAAGTCCAGATCATTTTAGAGGTTTTAAACATTAAACTATAGTAGAGATACAATTTACAAATATTAGCACTAACAGCCAGCGTGCTGCACACATTGTTGACCTCCAGAATGGTTAACCATTTTGCATTTTGAATAGGCTTACGGTTCCGGAAGAAGCAGAAAGCGGGGAGAAATTACTGATATTTTTGCTGCAGAACTTGATTATGTATTTCTGGATTCTCTTTTGTCTCATGAAAGATACTCATGAAAGTTCTGTTTATACTGTACTTAACACATTTTTGGAAAGTTTAGAAGAACACAGAAATGGCTGTGCTGAGTCAAATCAAAAGCTCGTCAAACCCAGTTTCCTTCCCACAGTGGCCAATAGCATATGCCTAAATAAAAAAAAGGCAAGCACAGCATGGTATGTGCCAGCTCTTCCAGCCTCCAGATCTGCTCTTCTGCAAGGAAACCTTCAGTTCTGGTTTTATGAGAAAAGAAGAAATGTCTAGGCTGAGTATATGAAGCCACTTAAGTATTCACTGTTACAAAGCAATTGTTGGCCTCCTTTAACCAACACCAATCTGGATCTAAAGACCAACAGATGATAAGAACAACGTTGTCTATTGTAAAGGGGAAGGAAAACAGTCAGTATAAAAGCTGTTTCTTGACTTTGTACATTGAAAAAGTGTTATGTCTGCACGTTTTCATTTACCTATAAAAATCCTGGGGAAGAAGCTGCAGAATGCTGGTTCTAGTGGCAGTGCTAACTGTGAAGACCCTTGTGGCTTTCCAGGCATTTCATGTTCATTCAGGTGAAATTCTAATGTAATGCAGTACTGCTGCTGATATACTTTAGAAAGGACTTCAATCAAATCACTGAAAACTGGCATATGGTTAGGCTGTTGTTCCCCCTCCTGGTATACCAGTGAACAGTAGGATGCAAATCTAATACTATGCTGTATTTTCAGCTACGAAACCGTTATTCTTAAGTACTGATCTATTGCCATTCAGAGAGTAAAGACATTTTCTGAAATGCTTACCACTTCACAAAAATGTTTTCAGTTACACTATATTACCAAGTTTTGTCAGATCATAAAATCCTGTGCTATTGATTGTCCTCATACTCCGACTTTTTTTTTTTTTTTTTGTTAAAGTTGCTACTGTTATGAAAATGAGCTCAAGCCTTTAGGGACATTGGGACCTGGATTTTGCATAGAAAAATTAGCTGCTGCTTTTATATACCCTTGTCTCTTTGTTCAGAGTGAAAACCATTAGTGGTAGGAATTTACCTTGATATGCAACACAGTTGTTTAAAAAGTTAAAATGGCAATGATTTGTGAACAGCAACAGTAAGTGGAATTGATAATGAAAATATCACCTTTATTAGCTCTCTAACTGCTCTGTCTCTGTATCTTCTGTAAACTTGATAAACTTTCTTCCAGGTGTTAGATGAGTGTTTCACATTTGTAGCCTTTGGGGTGGGGGAGGAAAAAGACAGTTTATCATCACCCTGATGTAGGTGCCTGAATTAATAAACTAAACTGAATCATCTACTTCCATCACTTCCATCATGGAAGTGATTCTATTTTTCCTTTTTCTACAGAAAGAGAAATGATAATAGATTCATAATTCAATTACCAAGAGTTGGGCAGTGTCAATATGTAACACACTGAAAACCTGTTTAAACAACCACGATGATGCCAGATAGATCCTGTGAAGTTCTGTGCATCTCATAATCCATCGATGTTTCTGGGCGCCCAATAATCTTGCTCAATTGTATATATACATGTTTACAGAAGACGATAGCCATAAAGAATAGGAAGGAGAGATTTAGTGTATACAGTATTCTAAAATGGAAGGTACAACTCTGAACTGTAAATTTACTTTCATATATGTAAGGGTTTTATATATATATATAAAAGATGTGACTACTGAAATACAAACATTTATGTGATACTTACGATCAGGCATACCCCCAAACCCCATTTATTTCAGTGTTTTCAATCTAAGTGTTCATATGGAATCTGCTCTCCAAAGACTATAAATATATAATGGATTGTTTGCTCCATCACCTTGTCTAATAACTAAAACTAATTTAAGAATTCATAATTTCCAAAGACCTTGTAGAGTGTCAATAATACATCAGAGAGTTTCATTAATAATACCTACCTAAAGCAATAATTGCATTTACTCCTTTACAGTTTGTATGGGCAGGAACAGATTTCATCATAAAAGCAAAAATATACAGCTTTTAGAAAATTGCTAGTTTTATTCATTAGAGAAAAAATAAAATAAACTGTAGGCCAAACACTCTTGAAATCACAAACCCCTGGTTTCTTAATGATACAGCAAATAAATACAGTATTCAGGATACATCTACATGTCCAACAGAAATTGATGCGGACAGTATGCTTTTTTTGGTGGATTTTAGTTTAGGCTGGTTCTAGTCTAACTCCACAGGCTAAACACACAATTGTGAATGGGGATTTTGGTTTAGTTTAATGCAAACAGAAGCCCAACTGTTCATTTCAAGGCTGTCCAAATATACAAATTAAATACAGTGAGTAGGGAAAATAGGGACATTCACTTAAAAAGATGCCTTCTAACAGACTAAAACACTACTGCAGATACAGACTAATTAATGTAACAACTCCTATATTTATTGCTGCTTTAGTACTACTGTAAAATGAAATGTCCTCCCTAAGTTACTTCATTTAGTTTTGGTATGCATTTAATGAAAGGGGAATTATTCTAACCAATTACAGTTTACAGCATTTGGTTAAACAACTCTTGGCTATTTATGTCTCTTTGAATGTGACACTTAAATTATCAAAGCAAAGGCTCAAAGACACAATACCTGAGTAAACATCATCTACTTCAAGAATAAATAAGATACATACTCTGTAAATCTGGAGTGTCTGAAGATTTGCAAATTTGGACAGAAGAAATTGCAATAATTTTGAAAAAGGTATGTTGAACATTATTTGTAAATTAGAATTCTGCCTTTTAGCACCAGTCATATAAACATGAGACTAAATGAAGACAGTATACGAAAGGATTTATTTTTCATTCACAGGTTAAGAAAAGGAAGTTTTAAATTTCTTAGATCAGTTGCTGAAACCAATGATCTGTTTTCAAATGTATGTATCTTCTCCTGAAAATATCACTAAATTTTCTAGAACAGTCTCTGCTACTCAATCATATTCCCATGATGCGCTATCCTCCCCAAGGTGCACCCATGCTGTTAGTTAAGCCATGTGGGCCTCTAATGGTGAGCATATGCCATTATAATTGGAAACAGTAATTTCAGTTACTTCTTTATTCCATTGCAAGAAAGATCCAACCCCCCAATGTTCTTGTACTAAGCAAAAGGTCTACTTAGGCTGAATAAAATCATATAAATGTCCAGTTCAATAGGACAGAAGCAAATTAATGTTCAAGCATTTAGGGAAATGAGTAAACATTATCTGCATCCCAAGTCATATCAAAGACTGATGAAAATATTTACACTTTCAATTTGCCGTCTATTTTCCTCAGATGTTAGGATATGATCATTTAAACAGTTTTTTCTTTGGGTGAGGGAAGAAAAATAGAACTTTCTTCCTATTTGATAACACTCCACTGAACATAGAGTACCTGCAGAGAGACAAGCCTTTTCACAGGTAGGAATAGGGTCCTGATTGTTCTCCATGTCCAGGAAACTTTGAATGGCGTGTAATTAAATGTCAGTTGGAGGGATTTGGGGTAACTGATACAGAAAAAAAAAAAACAGTTATTGACTACAGCAATTTTAATGATGAACTTAAGAGTAATAGGAGAATTTCAAACTAAAACAGATTTCACTAAATCCAGGGGCTGGGAACTACAGAGGCCTCAGTGAGTTAGGAGCCTTGGTACAGGATTTTTAGGATCTCTGCAATTGAGCCATCTGCTCAGCCAAGCCTCTAGGATTTTAACATTTGATATCTTATGTTGACACACCCTGAAATGCAGCCATAGTGGACTTCCCAACTCCATGCTATGAGCTGGGAAGATCTTCCTCCTGGCCCGAGAATCTAAGACAGTGAAGCTAAAATCCTGAAAGCCTTGAACACACTGTAAGTGCCTCCAGATCTTGTGAAGGTTTTCCATGCATGTTCTCTTGGCCAGCGCTTTAGACTTACAGTATAACTGATTCTTGGCTCTATCCTTCACTTTGGCCGTGGCAAAAAAGTACAATCAGCTATTTTCATAATCAATTTCCCTTCAAGAATGAGGATGCTCTGTCAGAATATTCAAGTAAATTAGAAAAGGGAGCATGAAACTACTTCTGCACAATTAACTAAAATATCCCCTATTTTTTTCTTTCATGTAAAATAATATAAATTGCATAGATTTTACTGTCTGCAACTTTGGAGTACAATATATCAAGACTGTAATATGAAGCAGCTGGTTTGTTATTTTCTATTTTCCAAGTGGAAGTACTAATAGTTTTATTAAACCCAAATAAAATGAAATAAAAAGACATAAACAATATAAAGGTACTGCATACAGTAGAATATCCATAAAGAACTAGGTGCTACGTGTTCCTTGAAAGTTACATGTTCCAGTTCCTAGTAATATAAATCTGCAACAGCAGATTTCTTCCAGAATATAAATATACTGTTCATACACACATATATCTTCTAATAATATTGGTTTCTATTTATTCAACCAATCTTCCTGGCAGAAGACATATATGTGACTCATTGTTAAGGGTAAAAAAGTACTAAATACAACTCTATTTGATAGTCAGATTATAACTAAGGGGAAATTAACATATATTAACGTCACAATAAAATGTAACAAACTACCGAACTGAAATTTTCTTTTCATGCAGTGCTGAATCATTATTTTTTCTGGTTATTATCTATATTCCGTACAAGATATTCTACCCCTATATTAGACTATGGTTTAAAGAGAAAAGACATATGAAATTTTACCATGAAAAAATATATACAAATTTGAAAGATTTTATGAAGATACCATTATGACATTCTTTTCTGATTTTCTGTTGAAAATTTCTATTTAAAATGTAATGTACAAATCAGAAAGTTTCTAAGAAATAAATGAAAATGTACCTAGTGCCGTCTCAAGTTTAGCTGTCCCAAGTATTTAACGGCTATTGCTAGGGGAAAAAAAAAAAGCTTTATTATCTGGCCTGACAATGTATTAATTGCAGTTCTGATAATTAGATATTCTTTTATTGCTCTTTGATGTGTCATTAGTCTCAGACATCTCCTTTTCATTTGCATGTTTACCCTCCTTGTTCAAGGCAGCTATCTGGTATCTTTTGGATGCATTACATGGACTCTATAGTCTCCTGTTGTTTCATTCTTTACACTTTCATATGAGACATATATAGACATGGGTTGTTTGGTTTTTTTTGGAGTAACCTGACTTTTATTGTATTTTCTTTTATATGTTACTATATGATAACAGTAGTTTCTTTGAATTTGTATGATATGACTTAAAATTCCCAAACTCATAGCAAGTAATATTTTTTAACACAATGAATTCTGAATACTTAAGTCTACAATAAGTATTAATGACCACACACTACATTTTGCATTACTCTGTTAAATACTCCCAAAAGCTAACTCATAAGCAGGAATTGTGTGGGAAGATAATTTGTTCTTTTCTTTTTTGAGATGGTACTTGTCTTTAAAGTACCTCTCTATTTATTTGGGATAGTTCTGAAACAGGCAATTGCAAGAAAGCCTATTCCTGCCTTTAAACTCAGTCACCTTATGTGCTAACAGTGATTGATATGTAATCTAGTAATCCTGCTTCATTCCAGTCAGTAGAATTATTATTAGTGAATTGAACAGTTAATGTATTGAATCCCGAATAAACATGCTGTAGAAACAGATTTTACATGCACCACTGAAACTTATAATGTTCTACCTCCACACAGTCGCTAATACAAAAGTTTACAGAACATTACAATCCAGAGACTTGTGCCACAATATTTAGAAAAATGACATGGAGGCAAAAAAGTAAACATTCTTTTTTACAGAAGGTGCATAATAAAAAAATCCTGCATCATCTCCCCCTTTTTCATACATTGTACTATGTTCTAGTACCTAATACAAATAATACTGTTTTGAAGATGTTAAACGAAGACATTCAGTACTTCAGGTTTTATTTGTGTAGAAAAAAATTAAGAGCTTGATGCTCTATTTCTTTCTATTTGCAGATGCATAAAGCAGTCACTTTAGAAAATGAACTCTGTTAAATTTATAGCTAGTGTGTTCTCATTTAGTCTAATCTCTGCTGGCTCAGCATAACATGCTGCCTTTACAGAGTGCCTATAGTAAATGCACCCTAACAAATTTTGTAATGGCTAAGGAAGAAAAGGAAAATATTCCCTTTAAATATTAGTATAGTTTATGGAAATAGAATGGTGTAGTATTTGCATTATAAAAGTATTACAAGAAATAAAATACTTACAAAGCATCTTTTAATTTATTAGCTGAGCACCTAAACACTGAATTATGTCATAACAGATTGATGACAATATTTTCCCTTTTGTATTAACAAGGACGTAATTAATTTTGACAAAATGTTTAAAGAGCCAGATAGTGTACCATCAACTGTCTCTTGTTCTCAGATAGAATAAACTGCAAGTTTACATCAGCTATAATCCCTGGAAACTCCTTTCATAATTTTACATTGCAACTCTCGAAAATTATCTTCATGCATTGATTAAGGTATCTAGATATTTGATGCCACTTGTTAATCTTCAAAACAAAGGTTTTCTTTCAGCCTCAGAACACGAAAAATGTTTACAACCTAAATGGTTTTAATTGCTAAGTGTTGGGATTCTAGAGGGCTTTCTGCGAGAGAATGGCCATGTGAGCAATCCTGCCTGAGAACAAGACTGATAAGAGCCTCAGCCAAGCAAGAATGCGATAAGGATGTGACCCTGAATGACGGGGGAGAAACTCGACGAGACAAACAACCCCCAGAAGGGGTTGGGATGGAGGAGGAAGTTACACGAGGCAGGAAGCCTGGCAAGGCTGATGTGGCACTTTGTATCCAATCATAAGAAGGTTTAAAGCGCGGGCTAAGTTAACTGTCCAGTCTTGAGGACTTGTACTGCATGTTACTCACGTGTGCGGGAGAACATTCTAAAAGGGCTTTCTTAGTTGTAATGAACGGGCATTGCTTGATCACATTGGTCGTGTGCGTGCTCAGCTCTCCCGCAGGTAAGTACTGAACACCTCTGAAAAACTTTTGTGGTTTAGATAATTTTTGCATACTGGAACATTCACCTTGCCAGAATGCATGTCTAAATAAGCTCATCAGGCAGCAATGACATTTAAGAATAATGTTAATGGTTGAATCAAAAGCAGATATTAATACAAATTTCCTTAGATCACTGTTGCATGGAGATAAAAAGCTCAGCAAACATTAAGTATAGAATTAGCTTGAACTTCAAAGTTTTCTGACTCCTGCCTATGTTTCAAACTGTGCAATTAAGAACTCACATTCCTGAAAATCCCCTTTTCATATAATATGTTGCTATGAGCATCCTGGACTCAAGTCCTAGCTAAAATTACATTTCCTTCTTTATGTCCCAAGCACCCTAAAGAGTCTTGAAATCTCCCTTCTTCCTAAAAAAAAACCCAACAAAACAAACAAAAAAAAAAAAAAAAAAAAAAAAAAAACACACAAAAAAAAAACCCTTCTAAGATCTGAATGGCACAGCAGATCTGATAAGGTACAGATATCCCTAACAAAAATGTAGATTAGAGGAAAATTTGGCCCTCGGTATAAGAACAGTCTCTGTTTATTAATTTGAACATTAATATATTTACATTTCTTATTTGTTTGTATCAGTCTGAAAGTACAGTTTGAATTCTTCATGTACTTTGCAATAAAAAGGTTGAAAGATTATTTTCTAGATTCCACATATGTGGCTAGAGGAAAAGGTTAAATCTCTTTATCTGAATAGATCACAGTTATAAAAACAATAACAAAATACAGAAGAAAAAAATAAGTATTTCAGCTACAAAGGAAAATGCTGACTTTTGTCTTAAAGAACACAGCTACGAAATACATTCTTTCATTGATCCTCATATTATGTATAGACTGCAGGTCTAGAAGGTAACCATGGAGTTCTAGGTATATGAGTAAGTTAAGCAAGTCCTCTTCCTCATCAAGAGATTCATCTGAGGGGCATTTTCCTTTGTTTAAAAAAAGCTACCACAAAAAAAAATCCACTTTTCTGCACTACAGAATTTGCTCATTAAATAAATTGTTCTCAGGCATGCTTTCCTTTTAATGATCTGTTTTTGTAAACCTATGGAAAGGATGCTTGACTAAGAATGGCTGTATTTGGTGTCACTTCCCCATTCCTTTCAATAGACCTGCTTTCTGTAAAAATTAAGTTGAATTATCATCTCTGTTAACTAAAACATTAAAATAATTCTCTAATTTTGGAGACTATCCACACTAACCAATCTATGAACACCACAATCAATTATTTATTTTCTCCTTTTTTTGACATGTGTAACAATAAGACAATGCTTGATTAAAAATACAATATTTAATAGATGTATTATCACTAGATCTTTGCTCTTACATAATCATGATTATTTAAGCCCAGCAAACATGCATGACAAATAGTAGTCTACTATGCATATTCTAATTCTAGTGGCATAAAAAATCTGATTTTCAACTGAATTTGATAAATTTAAGAGAAAATATATACATAGTTGTAGCAAACTAAACTTGATGACTCCTTTGGAAGGGGTTTTATATATCAGCTTGAGACTTTTTGTCCCCATATATCTCTCCTTCACAGAGTAAGTTAAAATTATTATAACAAAAAAGCACTAAAGGTTTGAAGTCAGATGACATCAAGACACATATCAAGCATGTTGGAAAAGCAAATCCTAAAATCTTACAACTCTCTCGGCAGGACCTAATTAAATTTTCTTTCATTGGGTTGCTGTGGTTTTGTATTCTGAACAACAGCCATGCAACTGCAGGGAAAGAAGAGGCAGCACCTTAAGGTTAAAGCAGGAAAGAGCAACTCTACACACACATGCACACACACACACACTTCCCCTGGCCCCTAAATAAAACGAACATGAAGGAAGAGGAATGTTGAGTCATCTTTGTAATTTCTTTTCTTAATTTGCTTGTCTATTGTGGGGAACATACTGTACACATTTCTATATAACTTAACTCTGAAACAGCTTCCCCCTGCCTACAGTACACTAAATTGTTAAGTCTGAATTCCGTTTTACTTTACACTTAAGTATAGAAATTCAGTTTTAAATGGTCTCCCAACCTATTTTTTTAAGAGACGTACCACTGATACAGGCTTTTAGGGTGAGGCAAGTTCTGCTTTTAAGCAGATAATTTTGAACGTAAGTGATGTAGGAAGACTATCTCACTCTTCCCATAATTAAGAAGATTGAATTTTGGCAATGCTTTTTTATTACTTAATGAATAATTTCTAGAATAAAAATGTCTCAGAGAACAAGTTCAGGAAATCACTTGACAAATGGGGATAGATATTATTGTTGGATTGTACCAAGACAGAACTAAACTATGTTACAAACTACTTTTAAAAACAAAGTCAAGGTATGGTGCTTCTACATTACATTCTAGGTCCTCAGACTTGACAATAAAGAAAAACTGAAGTAATAATGATAGTGATAGTATAGCTATGTTATTTAGTTCTTCTTATCCTCCAAATAGGAATCAGGAAGAGGGAACAGAAGAAGGAAAGGCAAGAAGAATGGAAGAAACAGAACTTAATATATGGAAAATGTCTCCTTACCTCAGTAATCTATCTCTTGACCTCTATTTAATGTTTTCAATTACTTAATATACTGCCTACCAGTATATTAAGTCTGTTTCAATCTTGTTGTGGATACTAATATAGCCATCTGTATTATGCATTGGGGATTGTTTCCATGACATTTGCCACCCCCCCCCCTTTTTTTTTTAAATATATTAGATTATTTAAATAGCTGAAACAGAAAATTTTTAAAAATACCAGATATATCTGTGATAGCAGACAAAGAAAAAAAGCTACTATTGATATTCAGGAGACATGTTATTCTTATTTACCTGAATTAGATGAAGTAATCCATTTGAAACTGAAAGTTAAAACCCTAAGTATCCACAGTAATTATAATCTCAGTTCAAATAATGAGGCTGGTAACATTATAGAAAAGTTTAACAGTAGAGGAAAGACAATCATGGTTTTGGTTAGTACACTTTGGAATATAAGTAATTTAGGAACATCTATTCTAAAATCAGCAGCAACACATCATGATCTATGGGATCTATCAGATCCATCATACTTGCTCAGTGAAATTAATCTAGAAGAAATACTGAAGAAACTATGTTATATGTTACAAATCAGTTACCCTTCTTCTTAATTATATTGAAACACTAAATGATTTAGGGAGAAAGGTTTCTATTCCATAACAGCTTGTCTTGAAGATACCTGGGTACAGCTGATGATGACCAACAGTTGATCTACAATTAATCAAATTAATGATCAATAGATGATAAGCAAAACTTTTTGTAATGTTGGTTTAGGTCATGCACAATTCATTCAATCTATTAACAGTTCAGTAATCACAAAACCATTAGCAAAAGTATGTAAATATATGGGTCAGAATCTATGGACTTGTGCCTCAGCATTTCTGTGAAATATGGCAGTAGTTTTGGTCCAGTTCAAAATACATTAGCATTCCAGCTCTGATACTTGGACTGGCAAATACTGTGATGACGGAAACAAAGTTTGTACTTCTGTAAAGGAGAGCTTTGTTACTTTACTATTAATTAGTCTGCATTCATAACTTACAGATGGTAGTAAAAACTTACGATCTTTTAGAAGCTAGTGCTAGGGGAGAAAAAAAAATAGGGTAATAAAATGTTTATTATTGTTGTGGCAGAGTTAATTAAATAAAATTTCTCTTATATGAAAGCCTATTTTTCTGAAGCACAGAGTAGTATATTTGCCAAAAGACAATCTGTAGCTCTTTCAAAATATTTATCAAAGCCCCTTGCTTTTGAAGGCACAAATAATATGTATAGCCTCATGTACAGCTCTATTCTTTCTTTGTCCTGCCAGACAAACAGGTCTTGACCTCAAACAGTTCAAACAGTGATATATGGAAATACCTATTTAGTTTCATATCTGAATACCTGGAAGAAATTTATTTAGATATTCTAAGGTAAGTACACCAGAGATGATGTGGTGCTCAAGGCAGCAACATGGAAACTGCATTTGTGCAGGATAATAAGAATCAAGAACACCGGCTTTTGTTGTTAGTTTTGCATAGGCTTGTGCAAGAAACTTCATCACTTTACATTATCTTTACAATAGGTGAAATAATAAAAACCTGCTTAGTTGAGAGAATTTACAATTCTGAGTGAGCTGAATTGTTCAGGTTGCATTCCTAAACTATCACAATGGGGATAGAAATCAACTGAATCCAGAAATCACATGTTAGCTTTGAAGTATATTGTAAAAAAGGTATTCTGTTAACTAGCATCAGGTATGAATTCTGTGGGAAGTCTGTGATATTGATGGATTCTGAGGCCTTTGAAAGGATTAATTCAATAGAATCACAGAATAACAGAATCATCAAGGTTGGAAAAGACCTTGAAGATCATCTGGTCCAACCATTAACCTAACACTGACAGTTCCCAACTACTCCATATCCCTCAGCGCTATGTCGACTCTACTCTTAAACACCTCCAGGGATGGGGACTCCACCACCTCCCTGGGCAACCCATTCTAACACGTAAAAAGTCCTTCTGTAAAGAAATGCTTCCTAATATCCAGTCTAAACCTTCCCTGGCACAATCTGAGGCCATTACCTCTTGTCCTATCACTTGTTCTTGGTTTAAGAGACTCATCCCCAGCTCTCTGCACCCTCCTTTCAGGTAGCTGTAGAGGGCGATGAGGTCTCCCCTCAGCCTCCTCTTCTCCAGACTAAACACCTCCAGTTCCTTCAGCCACTCCTCGTATGAAATGTGTTCCAGAGCCTTCACCAGCTTCGTTGCCCTTCTCTGGACACACTCGAGTCATTCAATGTCCTTTTTGTAGTGAGGGGCCCAAAACTGAACAAAGTAATTGAGGTGCAATTTGCAAGAGATCTGTGTGGTTCTGGCCGATACGAATCTGTGAGACTGGCACTGCTCTGGAAAAGAAACCAGAATCCTAATGGGATAACCTAGGACACCTACAACACTAGACACTGTCTGTGGGCAAGGGTTCATTATCTTCTTCTTTTACACTAATTTTTACTGTATTACTTTTAGAAGCTACCCTTAACAAATCTCATGACCGTTTGTATTAGCAAACTCGCCTAGAAAAATTGTATTTATTATGAATTTTCTGTCTTCCTGGACATTCTGCACTGCCAACAACGCCCATGCTGCACGTTATGATAATGAAATATGAGAGTGAAATATATCAAATAACATCATGGATCAAAATTCATTTTTTTCAAGCCCAGCTGACACATACATACAAACATAAAAAACCCAAACAAACAACCCACAAACAAACAAACAAAAACCTAAGAAGTGGTACATATAGCTCTAACCAGATATAATCACTTCCATATTCCATTTATGTAGAGCAGTAGAGGTTAGTGGATATGACTTCTACAGTGTGTTCACAAAAAAAAAAAAATTAGCATGACCTGGGAATTTCAAGCTTCATTGTTTATCCCGTGTTTATGGTATGAATTTTTTCTCACTGACAGCATCTGACTGAGAAAGGTTTTGTAAAAGTTAAAAAATTAAAATAAAATTTAAATACAATGAAGCCCTTAAAAGGACAGCAAGACATGGAAAAAAATGTTAGAAATAGACATATATTTCTGTTCCCAAACTTTAATACCACTGAAACGTGAGGCAAAGCTTGGATTTGAGTTTAATGATAGGATGATTCTTTCAGGTTAACTGCAAAACTTATTCTTGGGATCTAAATTTCTGAAAAGTTAGTTTTTCTGGATTGCTAACAAATGTGTCATTATTAATATTTTACTCAGTTCTACCTGCTTATGATAGCTTTAGTGTGAAGGAATTATGTAGCATCCAAAAACCAGCTGTAGTATCTAAATCTGTATCTATTCTAGTGGAAGCTTCATTTATTTAAATCTTGTTCTTTAACTTATTTTAGAAGTCATTATTTAATCTGCAATCTCTGAAGTCTGTACAATACATATCATTACATTTTGAATTTTACTTCCAAAATGTTAGAAAAATAAGGTCTTTTCATTACGCCAGCAGTATTCAAATGTGTCTTTTCACTTACATCATCTTGTTTTCTCACCTGCAGGCTTGCAGATAGCCTTACAAGGTGGAGCAGATACAGGAACAGGGAACAGTGGGATGAATTTAGGGCATTCACACCTAAACCTTCTACAGTTCTCCTTTGTGAGTTTCTTTCCTTAGGGACTGGAGTAAAAGAAAGCTAGAAACAGAACCAAATGATTTATGAATCCAGGATGTTATGGCTGTTAATGGCCTTAACAGGATTGTTTTCAGCATTGGCATTGCTGCAGGGGTCACAAACGATTTACTTTTATTATCACTCATCTTGGGAGGACATGTCCTCAGTTTGGCTGCAGGAACTGGAGAAATGTATAGACACTGAACTCCTTGGAATATGTTGGAAGAACATATTTTCCACAAACAAGTGTCTAAATCTTACATTTTTGGGGAATCCTGCCATCACTTTGAGCTATATGGATCTTAAACCTAGAAGAATCAGTGAGTATTTCAACAGAGAATAAATTTATCAATAAAACAAATAATGACAAACAAACAAACAAAACCTCAAACAGTTTCTAGGAAGTGATTGTTCTCAAACAAATATCATGCCAACATGATCCCTGAAAAGAGCAAGCAGAATATGTGTTATGAAGTGAGGAGGAAAAGGAAGTCTTTATGTCACCAGAAGGAACAAAGAGGGCCAAATGAATCTTTAAAGACTCCATTTTCTTCTAGATATAAAGATATGCTCTAGTTACCACAAAATAAAAAATACCATGGGAAGAGCCACCTAGCCAGGCGTTTACACTATAGATTTACTTCCCAGTGTCCATTTGGATGGATGCATATGAGTTCTGGAACATAAAAAATTCTTTAAAAGTATTCCACAAATACTTCTTCATGTGACATTTAAATCTGTCTTCTGAGAATAAAAAGAATTTTTAATACAGATATTGATAATCTTGCTTCTCAGTTGAACTGTAGAATTTTAGTAGGGCCTGTTTCAATAAGACAAGAAGTAATGGTTTTAAACTAAAAGAGGGTAGATTCATATTAGAAATAAATAAGAATTTTTTTATGATGAGAGTGGTGAAACACTGGAGCAGGTTGCCCAGAGACCTGGTATATGTCCATCCTGGAAACAGTGAGGTCAGGTGGGATGGGGTTCTGAGTAACCTGATCTAGTTGAAGATGTCCCTGCTCATTGCAGGGGGGTTGAAGTAGATGGGGGTTAAAGTAGATGGGGGTTAAAGGTCTCTTTCAACCCAAACTATTCTATAATTCTGTGATTCTATGAACACAGTATTAATGGCACAGCACATCGTTAGAATTTTTTTAAAAAAACCTCTGGTCTGTAAAAGTGAAGGTGAGACACAAGAAGTGTGAAGTTTTCCTAAAACTGAAGAGCAGATAAATTAGAATCTCAGACTTGCACCTACAACCAAAGATGCCAGCTGCTTCCCACACCGACCTCCTCATTTTAGCACTGTATATGAGAAAAAAAAAAAATTAAAAATTGATGAATGAGTAAGTAAAATGGGTAGTTACTTGATCAAAGAAGAAGCAGCCCTGTATTTAACACATTTATGTTTAATGCATATATACATGTATAACAACATTGGCTATGGTAGCTCTTTTTCTAATAGATATTTCATGAACAATTGAAAGCATTACCAGAATGATCCCCAAATATTTCTCCTTTTTTAGAGGTGTACTAAGTCTGACAGACGACAAAACATTGCAGATGAAACATTGTGAATGTCCTTAACACTTTATTATAAAGAAAAGAAGGATGTTCTCATCTGAAAAGTTTGCAATACCTGTGAAGGTTACCTAAATTAATAAAATGAGAAGAAAGAAAAACAGGCAATTAATGATATCTTTCCTAAGGACTAAGTAAGCTTCATTACTAAGCAGAAAGTTATACTTATCTTTATCATAATTTTCTCTAATTGATGTAGCACAAAACAAAACAAAATTATAAAATATTTACCAGATAAACACTTATTTCTTCCCTGGAAATATAGTCCACATTACAAAAATAGTCAAATTACGAAAATAGTCCAACTCAAGCTCTGCAACCGTTATGATTGCTTGCATTTTGAAAAGTACAATATAAGAAAAGAATCTTGGTGACCTAACCAAAAAGGGCAGGTTATCTCAGGCTTAAAAGAAAATAAAACACTAGGATCTTTCAGAAAACAGTTATTCATAATTGGAAGACTTGATCAAGAAATGCCTAGCTTTGTATTCAAGCATTTTAGTGTAAATTACAGATTGATAAATAAAATATAACAAACTAAATAATGTGAATCTATCGAGAATTATTCTCTTAGCTGTGAATCAGAAAGTCATGGAGTTCAATGTACGAACTCTTGTAAGTAATAAGTATCAATAGCAATCTAGTGGCATCATTCCTTTCACTTATCAAAACAAACTTTTACATTTCAAAACATGAAAATCTATCAAATTATTTACTGAGATATTATGATGGTTCCAACTCTCTCCTGTGCCCACAATGCACAAAAACTATACTGCTAACATAGCTGAAATTTCATGGGCAGATTCTCCCCTGCAGGTAACAAAGGTAGTCCAGTTTATTGCAGCTAATTATCTGTCAAAAAGAAAGCCATGCTCTGATTACTGTATCATGAGAATAATCTGAAGTGCCTTTTTTAGGACACTTCTTAAAACAACTGGCATGATTCTGAAATATTCACTTTATCTTCTGTCTAACCCTGAAATACTTAGTTATTAGTATAATTACTATTACTTGAGAAGCTTCGTAAGAGCTTCTCATTCTGGTGCTCCTTATACATTTGAACTTGCTCAGAAATACCTTGGTCCTAGATCAGGAATAAAATTAGAACATGATCCAGGAACCTAAATTTTTAATCCTAAGGGAATGTCGTATGGTATTATGACAATCTGTAGTATCAGATACAGTTGCACTTCAAAGCAAAGGTGTAAGAAATGTTTATAACTACTCATTAGGCTGTCCTAAAGAGAAATCCGTATCATTTCTTTGTCTGAAATTAAAGGTGGGTCACCTTTCTGAGTGGGACTCAAGTATCAGGGATACAAATAGTGGAGAAACAGAAATTTGACTTTGTTGCTTAGTGGTAAATCTCTTTATCTGGGAGAAGAGAGGCATGGGATCTGATTCTTAACCTCTTGAACTAGATTCAAACTAAACAATTAACTTTGTATAAATTTATCAGTGTCCCTGGAAGCAAGGAGTAGAACTGATAACTCTCCTAATCAGCTGAATAATCCAATCACTGTGCTGCTGGGAAAATTACTGTCTTTCATATTCCCTTCCTAACCTAATGAAACTCTCCATCAGAGGAGAGCTTCACAGAGGAGGTGTAGAACACCCCTTTTTGCACAGGTGTGGGATGAAATCCCTCCCAAATGTGTCAGACATATAATATGAGCATCCAGAATGAAAGCTCAAGCCATATAAAGGAGCTATCTAGACACTGAAAAAAAGAAATTACAGAATAGTTCTGTTAAACACACTCACTTCGGATGGGTCTCAGTTAGGTTTTTGCTGGTTTATGATCCTACTATAACATGCTCAACCATTCCTGTTGTATGTATGGTACAGTTCTCTAAAACAGAGCTCTGAATTTTCTTCTAGTGATTAAACTCTCTGCGTACTATCACTAGCTTTCAGGAATACAGAATACAGAATATTTAATGGACATAATCCTAATTATTTCTGCACTGAACGGCATCACATGCCATCCTACCAGAACCGCAGTGGTACTACAGTGGTCCAGTTAACAGTCATTGGGATACATCAGCCCAGTGAGATGGGATGTCACTCATTCTATTACCTTTCAGTTACAGGACAGAAAGGATGGGAAACCCAACAGCTGAATATCTCCCTTATGCCTGATAATTATCACTGTATTCATGTGAGATAAACTGGAATCTGAAACTTCTTGCTGATCAGATTGGACTTGCCAATAGTATGCTAAAGAATGATGAAATCCTTTCTGAAGGTATTGATTCTTTCTCAAAAAAATGAACATTATTTTTGTATGACTGTTCCCCATTCTTGCTGCATTATAGATGGAAATACAATGAATATTGAAAACATCCTGGTTACTTGCATTCTTTACTTGTTTAGGACATCCAGAAAATTTATGAAGCTTTCCCATGCACATACACCTAAACGTATGAATTCATAAGAAGAAATTTTCTTTTCCACTCTTAATGTCATTTTAACATGTTAATGGGTTTTGAAGTTATTCCCAAGTTTACAGTCTCCTGTTAAGAGAGTGCTTGGAATAGCACATGCTTTGTCTTCCACACTGTAAATCTTAACAGTGCAGAGCACTCCATGTTTCACACACAACGTAAAAGATACATCATAGCCATTAACCTTCCCCTTAGTTGCTGATAAAGTAAAATAGGCCCATTCTTTACAGTAACAGTAATGTATCTGTTCAGATAAATATTCCTCTTGCTGCAATAAAGTCTAGTATTTTACAGCTGCATACTATCTTTGCAAACTATAAAGTGGCAATTAAAATTGAATATGAACAGAATGCTAAGTGAAGACTTCAAAGCAAAAGGGGATGAATGAGCTTTTCCTGAAACTTCCCTCAGCAAAAACTGAAGTTCAACATATAAATCAACTAATGTTTGCTTATGTGATTTTTGAATCTACAACAAAGTTATAATATTAAATGAATTCCTGGTTATCACTTTCTGAAGGCTGTTAATTTGGTATAGTTAAGCATCCAACATATATAAGCCTGGTACTTTTTTTACAGCACGCAAGTTAGTTACATCAGGAGGTTGTAACTGAAGGACTGGTATAACTTAAAATCTAAGAAGCTGTTTTGTAAATATATAAAAAATAGAATTATACTTACAATATTAATTATAATAAAATGTATCATAATTTCACAATTGTTCATAATCAAGTCTAGCAAGAAACTGAGATTCAGCTCTAGCTTTGTCTCATTTACCATGTAGCCTGGTGCATCACTAATAGTTTCTCTAGGTTTCCCATATCAACAATATGTATTTTAGCATCTCCCAAACAAGAAGCATATTGAAGATCAGATCAACACTTGCTGTGAGGATCAGCTCATCACACTCATACACAGGAGTTAGTTGGTGGACTCAGACAGTGAGATCCATGAAGTTACAGATCACCTCTTCCTTCACATTTCACATACAAGGCACATTCATACATGACTGATCCCAGAAAAATACTTTTGATGCTGTAATACCTGAGGACATTTGAAGGATTTGTATCATGGGTCTCATCATATAATCTTAAAGCCACATAATTTTTTTTACTGAGCATGGCATGAAAACAGACACATGCCTCCTTGCATATTTCCCTCATGACTGTAACACTGAAAGACTTTTTTGTCTTACTTATTTTAACTAAAAACTTAAAAGAGATTCTGGAAAAGAAACTGGTACTTAAAAATACAGTAGCATAAGGAAACATGTCAGCTTATCAGTTTGTGAAACTACTGGGAAATAAATGCTCAACTACTGTTTTCAGATACTTTTCTATTCAAATATCACTGTCAGTATAATTATTAATCTTACATATCAAAATCCACTTCAATCAACCAGAATATTTTTCAAAACATTAATTTATCATAAATTATGTGATCTTTACAAAGTAAGAAGACAAATTCATTTTTTTGACTCTCTAGCTGCTTACCATACAAGGCCACAGACCTAATACCACACAGAAACTCATAGCAACATATTTTACCTAAATACATGAACGAAGATAAATTTATAGAATTAGAACCTAACAGTATGACCATTTCTCTTTAACTGGATAAACATGAGATGCTAGCATTAAATAGAAAACACAAGAACAAGTGAATGAATGTATCCAATTTCAAAGGTTATAAAATAAGTTTCAGCAGATGTCAATGTGTTTCCGCAAAGTTGTGAAGTTTAAAGCCATACTGAACTAACTGTGAAACAATTCTATCCTCTCTTTCTCTCTGAAAAATGTAAATTCCAAAATTACAGAAAAAAATACCAGGAAGTGAAATGAGCTATACATAAGTCACTGCCAAACATACAAAGCTTCAAAGAAAAATCACAGTGCTGTTACACTACTTGCCACAGTACTAGATGAAAAATAAGCAAGCGATATAACAACTTTCCCCTGCCCGATCCTCTCAACTCTTAAATATTAAGATCATATGAACTGGAATGAAAGTTATCAATAGTAATTATGGCATTAATAAGTTATTCAAGCTATACATATTGAGGTACAATAAGCTAACCTGTTCCTTAAAATGACACACTGACTTTTAGGTTTACAGCTATTGAACACAGATATACATGGAAATATACTTTCATCAAATTCCACCTTGCAGCTGAATAAAATAACTAATCTAGTAAGAAGAAATTGTCATGCATCTGAAGGTAGATGAAAATCTCATGTGCACAGTTAAAGACACATGAAATATGAAGCACATATACATTAAACATACATGACATGCACATGTACGATAGATATGCATATGTATGGTACATATGCATATATATGAGATATGTGCATGATACATGTATGATAAACATATAAGCAGGTTTAGCTCAGGCAGCCTGTACAGTTGTAAACTGCTCCTAAGTACTGCTAAACTAATACATAGATGTGAATATGGCCTAGCACTGGAGCTGCATGAAAATGAATAGTGTTGCAGGGGGGTTTTGTTTCACCTTGGGATTTGTTGCAATTATGGAGTACTGCATATACAGCAGGATTTTAGTAAGGGACATAGATTTTACTAAAGTCCATAAAAATACTCTCCAACACTAGTGTGGGCATTAGTAAGCTGTAGATCTTGAAATATTCAGAGTGCTTGAATTACTTATTTACTGTTTCAGCTATGATCTTTAGAAAATGTTTTTTCCATTGCTGTGCTTTCAGATGCCATGCATTTTTTCCTGTTTTAACCATAGCTAAATGCAGATTTTTTTATCTGAAAAAAAAAAAAAAAAACAAACCCCGAATCACCCACAACCAACCAACCAACCAACCAACCACATTTTATTTTTAAAAATAGTAATAGTACTTTTATAATCATAGGCATCCATGGCCCTGACAGCCAGAGGTTTTCACCACACATACCTCTTTCTGACTTTCCTATATCATGTGTGAGTGCTGTGGGAACAACTTTCATCTTTTTTGTCCAGTTCTGAGTTTGGTTTATTATTGTTCTTGTAATTTCAGAAATAAGAGAAAAAAACACAAAATATTTGCAGTTCTAATAGTGAATGCTACTGGAACAACTAGGAACAACTTTCCGCTTCTGTTCATCAACTGTCACTTTTACTTTAAACCTTAAACTATTATTAACTATTATTAAACTACTATCCTAACAGTTTCAGTTAATCATCTCTCACCACTGTGATGGAGATTGGAATGTTTAGCTATTAGCTGTTGCAAATTATACTGGAAATTAAAGCTGCCAGGAATTATACCTTTCATTCAAAATCTCATGTTTTGGCTAGCTTATACTGGTGATTTATACTAATTCCAGCTGTGAGTGATGATTTGCTTGCAGCCAGTGAGCTCTGAGAATTTATTGACGGTGGCTGCCCTATTGTTTTAAGGTGATCTACACCTACAGCACTGACCGAAAGGTAAAATCTGACTTCTTCCCTTATGCTGGCACAGACACTTGCATACCAGCCTATTGAGTCAGATTAGAGACTTGACATGGTACCAAATAATCTTGAGTTCTTTTCCATTTCTTCTTTAGTTTCCAATTTAGTTTTTCTAATAAGGTCTCTTCAGACAAACTAAAGCTATAATGATACCTAACAATAAAACAAAACTCAGCCGTAAGTCTTATGCTGTTTTACCTTCATAATTTGCAAGAAATTATATGTGTTAATCCCAGAAAAAATTGTACCCCAAAGACTTAGAGTGCATCACTACTTATGACATTTTCCTAATGTTTTTATGAAAGCAGCCAAAGAGAATGAAAAAGCTTCACAGACTGGTCAAATGTTTTGGGATATATTGTTTTACGTAATTACTGTGGAAAACCTGGATGTATGATTGGTAAAAAACAACCTTTTAAAAGATGACAGCTGCTGCAATCATAGAAGGAAAAATAACAAAGCAATTGTGAGCACTGAAATGGAAAACAAAATAGTCATTTCTGTGCCAATTTCTGTGGCAATTGATAAATGCTACCAGTACATGAAAAGCCTTTTCTGCTGCTGCTTTTTTTTTTTTTTTTTTTTAATATGTAATTTACCTAATGTTCAAGAAAAGAAAATGTATATATGGTGTAGCCATTTATTAGTTCTACTGTTAATTGATTTTACTTATTCAGAGCGAATTATTCTTAGGCATATTCTAGCATAAGAAGGCCTAAATTGCAACAGCTCCTTCAGACGTGAATTGTTAATCACTGATTCAGCACCTATTGCACAAGTCTGCCAGTCTAAAAAAATAACTTTTTGTATATTGGTAAAAAGTAGCGATTAATCTCTTTAATCTCTTTTTATTTTCCCTTTTTTTTTTTTTTTTTTTTTTCTTTCAGTAGAGATATGGCAAGAGAAGAGTTGGGAAGGAAGAAAAAAACCAGCCAAAAATGAAAATCGTCTTCTGTTTTCTGTATCTGGGATTTCTAAGAAGCCTCCCACCCAAATGCCAGCAGATGAGGGACTAATTATGTTCAGATACCAGATACATTTAGATTGGTATGGCAAAGCAATCCTCTAACAGTAACCATGTTTAATTTAAGACAAATTGTAGCTCAACTAGACTGGAAAGGCTCGATATAGAGAGATCTTCAAGAAATGGCATCAGTGGCATTGCTCATGTATGCTGCTACATTCTTGTGTAAGAAAAGTCTGATACAACTGTCTCTCAGTTCAAATGTTATATATACATACATACCTGACTGTTTTACTACATCTGTATTAAAGCCTACATCTAACTCCATTCCTCAATTCCACTAATGTCTCCCTGTTAGCTTGTAAAAGGAGGGCCCTGATGCTGTAATTAAGAAAAACCCATTGCAAGATAGACTCAAGAATTTCATGCTTACGACAGTATAAATGAGGATCTTCTATCTTGGAATATAACATTCCACACTCCTGAGGCATGCTAAAGAAAACTCTCCACTAAGCTTGTTGAACAATCTTTTTCAACTTCTTTGAACTGCATTATTTTAAAATTTTATCATAACTTATTTAATAAAAGTGGTTTTGTTACTGAGCAAGCAGTTAATATTATTTCAACCCTCAGAGAAACAGGAAATTACAGGTCTAGACCTATGCTAATTCCATAATAAACTTTTCTGAAATAAATGTGTAAAAATAATTATAAGAATCTGTGAAAATATTCTAATTTACTATAGGACATTTTTGATAATGTCCTAGTCACAGTTCATTTCATGTCTTTCTCAAGGAATAAAGAGAACTGAGGTAAGCCTTATTTTTAAAAACCTGACTCTTTTTGAGACTTCACTTTTATGAAAAAAAATCTTGCAATAAAGTGATCCTTTTACTGATAGTGATTAATTGTACATGCTATCAGAAGGCAATTTAGGAAAAATAGTTAGAAAGAAACTTTGATTATCAAGATTTACAAGACTTTGCATCCTTAGTCATGATTTGTGGAAAAAAACCCTGAATGATAAAGGATAGCTTTCAATCTGAATTAAATGTTTAGTCACAAATTGTAGGCAGTACTCATAATCTTTTAGCAGCTTCGATGCTTAATAATTTTTCTCATTTAAAAAGATCCTTTCCTACATTTCAAAACACATAATAATAATAAAAAAAAACCCAAAACCAAACAACATAATGTTGCAGTCCCCTTTTATTCATCTTAACATTACCTGGAAATATCATAAATGTCTGTTTGCAAGCTGGTTTTGGAAGCATTCCTAAGACTGTACAACAGTGAGGCTGAATGGTGGAGGGAGAAATAACCAGTGACTGATAGTTGAAAATTTAGTGAAAGATTTGTACTCTGCAAATCTGTTTAAGAATAACAAAAGTTTTCATTTAACAAAGTCCAAATTAGAGTTGCGAAAACAGAAATTCAAAAATGGCAGATAGGTCATCTGCTCCTGTGGAACTGCAAAGAAGCTTCATGCTTACTTGTTCTGCTGTGTTAAGGTTTATGGAGTTCATGTAAATAAGGACTGCACTTTATTCTGTATTTATTTGTTAAAGTGGTATTATTAGGAGCATGTTATTTTACCAAACAACCATTTTAATCTCATTCAGTCAAAGAATTTAAATTTACATGAGAATTTTTAACCTTCCCATGAAAAATTACTTTTAAACTGTTCTTATTGTTGGGCATACTTTCTTATATATTATATATTTATGTGGATTTTTATTTATCTTGTAAAATATTTATGATTATGATTGTACAAACCACTACAGAGATACAGTGTATAAAGTACTTAGCAAATACTAAACATCAAAGAGAACAATATGTCATAAACTAGGAATATGTTTTTCCATTGTGTGATATTTCTATCACTCTCTAAATCACCATTTTTCCTTCTAAATCATCCCAAGGTTTATTTCCTATGACAAAAATCTGATTCTAGAAATATAGATTAATAGCGATATTTGCTCCAGTTTTTGCTGTTTTCTCCTCAGTTACTTTGTCTAGTTGTCGAAAAATGGCTTTGTTTGCCAAAGTTTGGTCTCTCAATGGTATAAAATCTGTTACTATACTCATCAGTTTACATTGCTTGAGAAGATAAGGAATGGCATCGCTGTTCAAAGAGTTCTGGTTTTGAAGGAAAAAAAAAACACAACCAACTTCAGCCAAGTTTGATTGTCAGTGTAGTGTTTGCTAAGAAAGCAAAATATTAAAATATCAGTAGCACATACCATGTTACAAAGCTAATGGGATGAGGATAATGGGATTTTCATGAAGTCGAGGACATAGAAGTATGCTGTAAATGATTTCTGACACAGAACCTTGGCCATTCAAAGTGACCATAATGAATTATTCTTCAAAAAGAAATTCTAATTCTGAAGAAATAATACGGTCTAAAAAAACATTTTTCATGAGAGGTGATGAATAAGCATTTCAAAAATATTTAAGATATGTAGGGAACCGTAGGGATTTTATTAATAAAGAAAACAAGTATTTACAAAGACATCCAATTCTAGTTTACAAATCAAAATTGAAGTACCTGCAGGGAAAGTTCCATTTCATGTCTAATGTTGAAGAACTCTAACTTACATAATGCTAGGAGAAACCTAAAGCTGGGGTCATACAATCAAGAACAGTAGATAAAGAAGATACCTGAAGGAGTAACTGGTCGAGCTGATGTCTGACAACATTGCCACTGGAAAGCAAAAGTCCCATTTTGCAACTTTTAATCCATGAGTAACAAACAAAACCATGTGCAATTCTCTCAGTACTGTGAATAAACTACATACAGTATTGTTCCTAGGTGTTAAAATTATTTCATTTCAGTTCATTAGAACCATAAAAGGGTATGTTGATAAGAAAAACATATGAAGAGATTGAAAATTAAAAACTCACAAATTTGAATTTTATTACCACGGAAAGCAGAAAATACTTAAAGAAGCAACTTCCTACCTGATTTGTGAATAATGGGAATATTTGCATTATATTATTGTTATTGTGTGCCTTTATTACTTTTACTGTTGTGCTGCAGTACAGCCCTTTGAAGGTCTGCCAAACCACTGCGGCTTGCTCAAGTGCAGGGCTGAATTTTAATTAAGCTTAGCAAAATACTCATTGAATTTGCTGAGCCTGATTAGGCCAGTCATCCTGATAGACGTGCAGAGGACATCTTGCTTACTTGTTTTAATAACTGACAGAGGCAATTAATAGATTTTTGTAAAATACTTAAACGTGAAAAATACAGGCTGTCATCACCTCTATTCACTGAGAATCTTAGCTTTTTTTGTATTTAACATGGCTACAAAAGTTTTCTTGCAATTATGAATTATTAAGTACTGACGAGTAATTCAGTCTTTGTATTTGTTAAAAGTAACTCTAAAAGATGCGCATTTTGTTCTCTAAAATATTTCCCATAATATCACAGTCCAGTGAAAAGGGAGTTTTCCTGGTCTCTGCAGAGTAATGTTAAATAGGAATGCAAGTGGATGATTTCTTACAGATATATAGTAGCTGTCCAGCCAACCATCCAGTTATCCCTAAAACATTGTAAGAAAGGAATAAGACTAGATGAAAAAGTCAAAGAATGTAGATTGTGTAGAAGGATGATATGTGACAGCATTCACAGTAAGATGTTCTAGGTCCTAACTCAGGTGTGAAACATTAGTACGATACGGAAGTACCCTAACCTTTTGAATGTCAAGCAAGACTATTGGTACTCTTTGAATTTAACTTCAGTATTGCCGTCATGAAAGGATATGAAAAGTACACCAAAATTAATAGACAGAATTTGCATTCACTTTGAGGAGCTTGGTATCAGGCTATAAGAAAACAAATATTTCACTATAAGAGTCCTTATTCAGTGACTGAACTTCAGTGATCAAAAAAATCTCAAAGATAGACTTGCAGCAGAAGCAAGAGTAGTAAATAAATTACCACAAACCACAACACTTAAAGACTGAATTATAGAGACCTAAGAGCTGTCTTCCCTCTCACTGAAAAGGTAAAAAAACAGAAACAAGGAAGATGCACAGTTGAAAGGGGGAATATGTACAGTTAAAAGAAGGACAGTAAATTTATGTTTTAATGTCCTTCGGTACAACTATCAGTTTGCCTACAGACACAGAAGTAAAGGGTGGAATAGATGATGTTAATGTTTAATTTTTATGCTCAGTAGTAATTTTCCTGTTTTAGTGGCAAAATTCTATAACAAAAATACAGAAGTACTTGCGAAAAGGATTCCATTACAGGACTTCGTCTCAGTCTACAGCCAAATGCCCAGAAAACAGAGTAATGTTTTTTAAAAAATATTGCTCATTACATGCCTTTCCCCAGCCTCTTGTAATTACTCTCTGTTACCAATCAAGTTAAGAATGTTATCCTTACTATTATCTTATTCACTGGAATGTTTTCATGTCTAAGCAAAGGATTTACTTTTAATAAGCATACCATAACTGAACAAAAACAAAGAAACAAAAAAATGAACCGAACAACACAAAGCCCTTTTATTGGTTACTTGATCTACCAGTAGAGAGAAGCTATATGGTAAAAGATCATGGGAATTATACAGAAAATTTCCAGAAACATTAGCTGACAGAAAATTTGGCTCAGGGATTCTATTGCCATATAAAGAGGAAGACTAACACTTATATGCACTGTCTCACCATGTTCACTGCTGCTATCCATGGCATCTTCACATTATCACACTTACAAGGGTCAGCCATATCCCTAGGGTGGTGTCTTAATTGGGGTGAAGTATTTATTGTTCAAAGGACTGATGAAATATAGAAAATAATTAGCATATTCCAAACTCCGACTCTACTATGTTGTTTACAGAAATTTCCCTTTGACAGCTATATCAATGATATGCAAATTCGTTCCTGTGTCACTGCCTAGCTTCACTGATATCAATCCAAATTTATAAAGCAAACCCCACCATTCCTGTTTTTTTGAAGATATATAAGCTTTATCAAGCTTAATGCAGCTCATTATTTCAATTTTTCATCTTATATCTTTGTTACAGAGATATTGCATATTTTTTATTAAAAAATCTACACGATTAAGACAAATATTACATTACATCATTCAGTACCCAGATCAAGGTCACACAATGAGTAAGGAAAGTAGAAGTAACATTTACCTTCTCAACAGGCTTCAAATAGATAATAATTGTTTAACCCTGTGCTTTCTTTCCAAAAACAAGCTGAAAATTGCTAGCATTTTTTGTCTATGTCTAGAATGATGGCATTATCCAACACATTTAGGAATCATTCATGTAAAAACTAGTTTGATAGAGATATTTGATAGAGATGCCTTTGGCAACATTAATGCTTTATCATTTGTTTCTCCACAAGTACAAAGAAAAAAAATTTCAAAATATGTTAAGAATTAATTTAGCAGAATCTCTTTGAACATTAAAATACTGAATCTTTTTTTTTTTCCTAAAGCAGCACTGTTTATTGCAAATTTTGTTAAATCTAGGCAGCTATCAAGCTATTTGTTCACAGTAGGTCCCTGCCCATCAACATCATTATAATTCTGGCAGGCTTTCAAGACAGATACCCTCCATCTGTTACTGTTTCACAGAAATGGTACCATGAGGTCCACTTGACCTATGACCCTTCAGACTCTCCAGCAATTTGCTAACAATTTTTTCTCAGTCAATTAAGTTGACAAAAAATGCTGTACGGAAACATCTCAGGTTCTACATGTTATTCTCGCACAATTCCCCCATCCTGGGGTTTTCAGGACTTCTCTGCCAAAGACTTTCAGGCTCTCCCTTGTAGTAAAAGTACCAGAAATCCCCAACAAAAGAAGGTGCCAAAATTTTCCCTGAATCGCCCCCCAAAAAATAATTCAAGTGCAGTTAAAGCCTGGAGCTCATAATCCAGGGATGTGGTCTCTAATGACAGAACATGGAAGTGCTGAGGTTGACAGACTTAACTGGAGGCTTAGGGCTTCTGGGGTCCCTCCTTTACAGTCAGAGGCTTGAAGACTGCCTTTCACAAGGGGGATAAATGTTGTAGTTCCACAACCCATGCATTTTTGGGACTACTTGAGAATTACAAAGTTAGGAAAACTAACATAAAAAGTTTTGTTATCACAAGCATGAATAATTCACAAGTATAATGGGATATTCTGCTTCCCAATATTTAACAGAGGATCAAAATTAACTTTTATTCAAAACTACTAATCGTACTGGTATATAAAAAAAGATTTAAGACATGACACAACAGAAAATGTGCTTTTATTGTTCTGATAATAAAATGCATAAAGTTTCTCCATGTATAACATATTTTCTTGTTGATGAATACTTATTGCAGAACTTTTCCTATTTTCAGAGGAAACATAATTTCACAGGTTCAACTAAGAAAACCTGAAAGCTGACACTTGGACTTGGGACATCCCTATCCTAGATTACTAATTTGCTGGCAAAGGCTAATTGTTTGACTGGCATCATTTGACAAAGATTTTGTCCTGAGTTGTCTGGTTATCTAATGAACTTCAAACTTCTAGTTACCCTAGTGCAGAATACTAGGAAGAGAAAGAGAATAGTAGGAATGAAGGTTGATTATTTAGTTCTTGTCTTTTTGCTGCTCAACTCTGATGGCCTGAGCAAACATGTTAGGTGCAGAAGTGAATAAAAAGGGAAGGGGGGGGGAATAAGAAAGAGAGAGGGAAAATAAGCTAAGTGTTTCATTTCATAATTCAGAAATATTCTAAATTCCCACCACTAGAGACAAGATCTGAAAATAGAATGTGTATTTTTTAGCATGTCTACTTTGTGTCTTGAGGATATCTGATGTAGCCTAGTTCCAGTTATATTAACGAGAAGAGAAGCAGGCACTGACATCCTGATATAGCTCGATACCATCATATTCTTGGCAAACAAGCAAAGAGAATTTGCATTATTTCAGGATAGCAAGAAAGCTCAAGGAGGGAGAGGCTCACACAAAGATGCACACAATATTATCTGCAGTCAGAAACTGTATTAACAGAACATATGTTTCACAAGTATTAAATGCACATTTTCATAGAGAGTACATTACCTATTGCCAATTGTTCTGAAAAAGAGAGCCTTAAAACTATGAAAACAACTTTTTCTTTCTTAAAGTTACTCTTTCTATAAAGTCACATGGAAAATTTAAATAATTTTCACAAACATTTCTAAGTGGTTTTATGTACTACAAAATATTTTTTTACTTATGAAATAATATGCATGAATCAAGCTGAAGTACATATAACAAACACAAGTGAAGCAGAAGTAGAAATTAAAGCAGAGATATTTTGGGTTATCTATTTTTATATATGTACTTGCATGGGTGTGCGTGTCTTTGTGCACAGAGAAAGAGAGAACAAAAATGCTGCGGCAGAAGCTTGTTCTGAGAAGAGGTGTAAGAAATCATCAATTACATTGTAACAGCCATGTAAGAACTGCATCTGGATCTACAAATGAAGTCCCCAAGTCTGATATAAACAGAAACTAGTTTACTTTTCTGAGAAAGAATAGGGGGTTTTTTTGGAAATACCAAAGACAAGCACCAATACTTCATAGCCTTATTTTCAAACATACACAGGAGTTTATTCAAAATAATTTCATTTATGTTACTTACGTCAAAGTCCTTTTACTTTAGCTCTTATATCCAAATGTCTTTGTTGATCTGGAAAATACCCCAGTACTATAAGAAGAAGCTGAGGAATCCAATTTTGTTTAATGTGGCTGGCTGGTTTTGGACTTTATGAACAGAAGTACATGTTCCTGAAATGAAATCCTGCCCTCATTCAAGCCAAGTGTAAAATGTTATGTGACCACTTTGTCATCCAGACTTCATAGGAATACCCTTTTCTCAAAACACTGCGACTGACAAATAAACCCCTACAAAAGAAGAAGGCTCAAGAGAAGGGCAAGGCGATGTGCCCTTGAAGCTCAGGAAATAATCCAGTGTGACTGACCACAGCTGTTGTAAAGAAGCTGACTTTTCCCAACAACAAGAGGACCAGAGGGTGGTCTTTATTTTAGGTAAACAGCAATCAACAATTGAGTGGATCAACTGGCTGTGTAAATGTCTCTCCCTGAGTTCATTAAGAGTGTGAAAGTCAGCCCAACACGGAGTATAAATCTGAAAAACTTGACATAGCGCTCAGGGATATGGTGTAGTTGAGAACTGTCAGTGTTAGGTTAATGGCTGGACTGGATGATCTTCAAGGTCTTTCCCAACCTAGATGATTCTGGGATTCTGTGAAAGACTAAATCTCCTAACATCTCATAATTTTTCTAATCCAAACTTGTTATTGATTTTTTAAACAAGAATCTCAGCAATATGTCAGTAACCTGAATTCTAATCATACATAATCTTTGTTTTATGATTACTGCTCCCTAACCTCCTATAATTTCCAAGAATCCTGTAGGTATCAACTATGGTAGACTTTTTCTAACAATTTCAGCACTACATTACATGAAATACTACAGCTATTTCTTATTTTAGGTATTGAAAAACACTACAAATATGATGCTGGGGTAATTGATAGCAAATGTTGACATTTTAATAGCAGCTACAAAAACAGGTGAGATTAAGGCCAGAATGGATGAGCTATAACTTCTGCACCGCAGATATAAATGGCATTCCTATGATTTATGAGTAAATTTAATGCATTTCCTCTTTACTGTGTTCTACAAATAAGGAAAAATATTGAAAATAGAAAAAAAAAAAAAAAAAAGCAAATTTCACATAATACAATGATTTAAAAAAATCTAAACTGAGAATATTCTCATATCCTTTTAAGAAGAATTCAAAGTAAGATAAAACATTAATTTTTACTGCATGTTAGAACAATGGTTGACAACTTGTTCATGACAGATAAAGGGGCAAAACTTTCCTTAAATTTGTTTTTCTAGAAATAAGACTTAATGAATCTATTCCATTAATTGTTCAGTACCTGGTCTGAAAACCTCTTGACTGTTCCATCTTTAAATACAAAACATCCTTAGGAAACCTCTCAGGATAACTGCTTAAGAATGAAGAAGTAATACATAGTGTCATACTTGCCAGTAGCACATTAAGTTTCAGTCCTAATACTTTCATAAATGCACACTCAATGCATGACTGAGTGAGAATTGCTTCTTCTTCCTCCCCCCAGTAGTTTTTCTGTGCCTGGAGCTTCTGACATGATAACAAAAGTAAAGAAAATTAATAGCATACCTTACTCCCTCTTCCAAGAAAGCTTTATTTACATAGTGCGTATATCAACTCAAAAGTAAATAAAAACTAAATCCCTTGTCTTCACCAGCTAGGGGACAATTTAGTGATGAACTAACTGGTAATGAAGTAACATGTGGTCTCCAAACATGATCATTTGATTAGGACTTCTGTAGTCATTTGAAAATTTGTGACTATTTTTTCTCTGACTGTAAACAGCAAAAAGAACATGAGAAGAAAACCAGAAAACAAAACAAAACAAAAAAGTACACAGTTGTAATCTTCCAGTTATTTATGATGGGACCAATATATAGAAATAGAAGCAGTGTAGGTAAGAAGAAAAATATTTTTAACAGGGAAAAGAGTCTGCCTCAATTCTGATCAATCTTTCACAGAGACAAACTACAAGCCTTATCTGAAGTCCATGTCACAGTCTTGGATGAGCAGGAAGGCACCTCTCGAGATTATCTAGTCCAACCTTGTGCACAGAGCAGAATCAGTAACAGCAGGTTTCTCAGGCCTCTGTACAATCAAGTGTTGAGTGTCTCCAAAGCCTCTCTGCAAAACCTGTGCCTGTGGCCCTCACAACATAAAAGTATCTTTTGGGTTCACAAGGTATCTGATGACTTTTGTAGTTTTGCTCTGTGCCCACCGGTGCCTGCCCTGTCAGTGGACACCACCTAGAAGAGTCTGATTCCTTCTGTATTCCCTGCCATTAAGTATTTACACACACCATTAAGATCCCCTTGAGCCTTCTTTTTTCCAGACCGACCGTCCCATCTCTCTCAGTCTCTCCTTGTATGACATATGTTCCACTCCCTTAATCATCTTTATGGCCCTTTATTGGACTCACTTGAGTATGTCCACATCTCTCTCACACTGGGGAGCCCAGCAATGGACCCAGAACTTCAGATGTGGCATTACCAGGGCTGAGTAAACAATAAGGATGACCTCCCCTGACCTGCTGGTAACACTCAGTCTCAGGCGACCCAGGAGGGTGTTGTCCTTATTTGCTGCAAGGGCACACTGCAACCTCATGTCCAATTTCGTGTCTACCAGGACCCCACGGTCCTTCTCTGAAGAGCTGCTTTCTAGCCACTCCTGGTTCATGCTGGTAGCTGGGATTATTCCTCCCCATGGGCAGGATTTGGCACTTCCTTTTGTTGAACTTCATACCAGTCTTTACAACCCTCTGGGCTCAGACGTTCAGCCAGTTTTCAGTCCACCTCACTGTCAACTCATTTAAATCATACTTCATTAGCCTATCTATGATGACGTTAAGAGAGTCTCAAAAGCCTTACTAAAATCGAGGTAAATAATATCCACTGTTCTCCCCTCACACACCAAGCCCATCATCTCATTGTTGAAGGCTGTCAGACCATGTAAATGGAAGCAAGGGTTAAGTTCAGGCCTTTGGTTTCTAGGTGAAAGGAAATGAATGGATGAGGTGGGGACAAGAAAAAGAAGATTCAGACCAATTACAAATTTTACAAATAGAATTTTGTATTGCCAGATGACTAATATTTTTAACTCAAGGAGGCGAAGAAATTGGCATTCTCCTCTCCTCTCCTCTCCTCTCCTCTCCTCTCCTCTCCTCTCCTCTCCTCTCCTCTCCTCTCCTCTCCTCTCCTCTCCTCCCCTCCCCTCCCCTCTCCCCTCCTCCCCCACCCCCTCTCCTTCACCTTAGGTAATTAACTAGAACATTGAAATGTTGAATAAATACAATTCCAAAAATCAGTACTGTTTCTGAGCTGCTCAGCTCAATTTCATGTGTTATGAACAATGGAAGAAAAACATCTCCCTATGGATTAATATCATTACATAAGTAGTTGTTTTGTCCCAATTCAATAAATTCACAGCATTTCAGTGGCAAAAAAAAATAGCACTGTCTGTACTTTTTTAAAAAAGAAAGAATAGTGAAATGTCACTGTCAAATGTTTTTGAAACAGTAAAAGAAAAATACATACCTTCAATAATTAGAGTACTTCTTAATCAGTTAGTAGTTAAGTCCATTAATAATAAAATGGTAGTTTTGTTCGACATTACAAGCATTCTGAAGAAAAAGTTGACTTTCTTTTAGCAAGAAGGTAAGTTCAGCTTGACAATTGTATATAACCAATAGTTATATACAAAGAGTAAGTATGTCAGAGTGGGATGAGAAATCTCTCGGGTAACAGATAGCTAGAACTAGATTTGGAAAAGGATTAGTCCAGTTAGTTTAGTTCCTGAGTTCTCTGCTGAACGACAATGTGTTTAAGTGCTCTGATGAACAATAAAGCAACGATTTTGTATTTTGCTTGTGTGCTTGACTGGTTGATTGGTTGTGTTCCTTCACACATACCAGGTGCAAAATTAAAACAGCTGTCTAGTTCTGATCCGATACTGTGATCACCATCATTACATCTGAATGTTAGCTACTTTCCATGTTGAAGCAGATCATGGCTTAATGTTGTACCCTTACAAATTCCTCTGTTTTTTATCTGCTACATAAGTATTAAAATAAGCGGACTGATTAGTATATTCATTAAATAACAATCATTCATGAAAAAAAATATTAAAGCAAAATAATTTAGATAGATTTCTCTGTCTTGGCTGTTTTCTCAGCCTTGAGGTCTTGACCATGCATACTTTGTTCTCAGGATCACAAGTCTTTTGCTGTAATATTTTTCTCTCCAAAAATTCTTGCTGGAATATTTTACTCTGAAAAAAAGCAGAGATGAGAATCTCACAAAAAAAAAAAAAAAAAAAAAAAAAAAACAGCAAATCTTTAAGGTAGGAAAAAGAATTTTTAGTAGTAAATCTGTAAGCTTTTATTTCTTTACTGGCAATATACTAGGATGAAAATACTAAATTTTAACTCAGCTTAGGAATTATAAGGGTACTTTAAGGAAACATTCCTTTATGATGCAAATGTCTCCCAGTCATAACAAGGTTTTTTTTTCTTTATTATCTTTACACTTGAGACACATTTTAAATATACTTGTTGTACATATATTTAAAATATTTACTGAAACTTGGCTAAAGCACAACCATGTCAAAAATATGAGGATGTACTGGAGGAGTGATTAGAGAAGGGGAAAAACATGAGGAGAACAAAAGCACAGAAGTTATGAAAGAACAAGCTTCAAGACTAGAAGTGTGTTCAATTGCGCTGAAGGCACAGGAATGATGAGACTGGACTAATGGTCCTGTTACCTGGTGAGGAAGAGGTCATTTGAGTGGAATGCCAGGGACAAAAGGTAGATTGGAGAGGGACTGAGTGGAGATGAAAAGGGAAGACCTCCAGATATCCATTAAAAACAACATTCCACGAATTTAGGAGATTAAAGCAATAAAAGGGATGGCATGGTCATTGGAGAGATAAATCAGGTTAATTGTGTTTTTCCTTTTAGCCAGGGAAACTAGGACATGTTTACCTTGCAAGAGAAGAGTACCAAGAGAAATTGAAATATTGAGGAGAAAAGTATGGACAAGGCAATAAAAGGCAGAAGACAGACCAGCATGAAGTTCAGAAAGAATCAGCAACTGTGTCCATGGCAGAAGGAAAAGAGAGGGCAGGAGTCCACAAAAGTAAATAAGAAGTCACCAATAATCTAATCACAAAAAGGTCAAGGTACTCACTCAAACAGTTTCAATTTTACCTAGTCTTTGTATTTACTTTGTAGCTTTAAGCCTTCAAAGTTAGTGAGGAACACCGCAGTCAGGTGAAACACAGAATTGAAGGTGTGAGCCAGCTGCTGACCAGGCTGACAACTCAGTAACAGCAAGACCACAAGTCATATCAGATGAGGCTAGTGGAAATAAGGGAGATAGGAAGCATGTAGCTAATGCAAGTCTATCTGAAGTTAAAAATGAAATTTCTGATTTAAAAAACAAAACCAAAAACAAACAAACAAACCAAAAACAACAAAACAGAAGGAACATACTAGAACTTCCAGAATTTAAAAAAAAAAAAAAAAAATGCACATACAGGTCAAATTGCTCAATATTCACAGTGCTTTTAACTTTCTGCATGTTTTACAACGTAGGTTATCCAGGAAAAAATATCATTTTCTATCTGTGTTCTAAAGATATAGAAATATATAGAAATAATAGAATAAGATAGCTATGTTTTTTACTGGAAGTAGAAATTATTAACAATGGAAACACTAACAACATCAAAAAGTTAAGATTTTTTAGCTGAATAGCACCCAAGATGCAGTCTCATTTATTTTAAATATGAAATGTTTAATTCCCATCCCTGTGCTTTCACATTCTAAAAGCACTAAGAAAAAGAATCTCTTGGAGTGAAACCCTGTTACTATTAACTTTTTTGAAGTTCCACATGGATGTCAATAGAACCAGGATTTCTAAGTGAGGTACAGCAGTTCCCTCTGTTATATATGTATCTATTTATTTGTGCCTTCATTTATGCCCGATTAATTTTTACTTCTCTAATTGCAAACTATGAATAGACACATTTTTAGATATAAACCAACTATTCTAAACGAACACTTACAGTACTGCAAAACTAACTCAGGCTTGAATATTCAAACCCTTCTCCATATGCATATTTTATCGACATGCTAATATAGGTGGTTTTTTCCATAGAATCCCTGCCACATTCAGTCAGACAATGGGCGGTGCTTGTTTAATGACAAATTACTCAACATCCTTTTTCCTCTTCATTGTTAGACCCTTCAAACCATTTTCAGAAAACTAATTGCAACATCTCATCAGCTTTTTTGACTCTTCCTAGCCATCAATAAATTTGTTTCTGCACGGCTATAAGACAACAGTGTATCACTATCCCATTCTACAAAAAAGAAATAGAGGCATAGGAAGAAAATTAGAAGTAGCTTCTAATTTCAGGTGACTAAATTTATAATAAGCACTTGATATTTTCACTGACATGTTCCCACTAGTTACTAATCAGACTTCAAGATCGGCAGTTCAACACTTGAAAATGAGAAATCATTCATTAATAGCAGAAAGTGATTCTAAGAAACTACTCACATAGGTACTCTCTGACAGAGGGACAATATCTAGCTCTCCAGGGCAATACTAGATTTCTTTAACTACCTCCTTTTTTTTTTTTTTTCCATTGTACTACTCTTCCAGTATTAATCACCAACATGAACCATAGACCAATAACTACCTCCACATGTTTTTAGATGGTGGGCTTTTTATTTTAGGAATTGCTTACTGCCATGCTCCTACTTCAACAATCATTAAAGTCATGCTTAAAAAATATGCCTCTTCCAAATACCTTTCTTCTTGCTCCTGCATGCAAGACTTAGATCATACTGACCACTCAGATCTGTATACATTTAGTGGTTTTATGACAGATTCATAATAAATATGTAAATGCAGCAGAATCAAAGCTGTGAACTTCCTAATGACTTCTAATAATGTTACAATTTTAATTAAAACAGCACTATATCTATTGTTTTAGTACATTTTATACACTTAATTTCTAAGATTTTAGTAACAGTAAGTTGGACAAAATACATCAAATTAATCGTGTAAAAACATGAATTATTCACAGATTTCTGAAACAGAGTAACTGACAACAGTAGCAAATTACTGTCTACAAAATACATAGTGAGACACTGTGCTTGAAAAGCATGTCTATCTTCTAACAACAGAGGAATTATGAAAAATTGACTCAGAAGTGTCTGCAAATAAATACAGACTCTTCTACCCCGTTCTCTGACCCTTCATTCAAGTCTCAACTTCTTGCCTCCAACTCAGGCATTTTTCCTTACATGCTTCATCCAAACACCACTTTTCTAGATATCATACCCTGTTTCCTAGTTTCTCCCCTTTTATTATATAGTCATTTCCCCATTTTTTCCCAAATACCTTGATCCCTATTCACCTGCCCAGATGTCTCATTCCTGCATTTGTTTTCCCCAAATTGCCTCCAACAGTTGTGCTCCCGCTCACATCTCCCCTTTCATGCATTACCCATGCCCATCTGCTAACATCAGTCTCAATCCCTTCAGTCCCTTTGTCCACCTGGGTGTCCCCATCAGACCTACCCTCCTGAATGCCTTCTTCCTTTCTCTTCCTTCTCTTAATCAAGTTTCTCTTTCAGCCTTTCAGTGGCTTTTCAAGGATGTCTCTCATGTCTCCTTGCTCCAACTCACCTCCCATGAAAAGGGCCTAAATTGCTCCCTGAGTTTTTCAGTCCCTTTAAATGTTGTCCTTGTCCTCATACTACCCCAGGGTGCCTCAGGGTGGACAGTCCCCTAGGATCCACAGGCCTTGACTCGCAGTCACACTTCAGAGAGAAGTATCAATGGTTGCAGGAGAAAGAGAATGAGAGAGGATCCTCCTACAGCCTTTCTCCGCTGTGGAAAAGAAGGAGTTCACATAGCTCCAAGGTAACGCTACAGAGATGAGGTAGGCTGCTTTGGGAAACAGGGAAGCCATGCAGCAAAAATATAGAATTGCTGAGATCAGGCCTGGGCAGGTACAGCCAGAGAGCAAGAGGACTACACTCATGAATATTTCATTATTAATGGTGTCAATATCTAATACACCAGATTGTCATCAGTATTATGTACACTACTAGAGTATGAATGTATTGTCTGTATAATACTGTCCATTACTTAGGGTAGGAGGCTATTACTGCCAGCACAGAAGAGTTTGTCTCCTCCTTTCACTTGCTTTTGGTTCAGGTGCCTGAATCGAGACTCAGCATGACCCAAGGAAAACGTCCCTCTGCCCCAGCAGGTCATACTCCAGGCAATCCAGGGCTCCCACTGCACCAGCACTGGCTGTGCCCTGTGCAAAGCTCACACCTGCCTCAGCCAGGCTGAGAAGTCCTGGGGAAGACCAAGAGTACCACACTACAAAATCCTTGACAAGGTTCAAGTCTCTCCTCTGGAACATGTGCTAGACGTTTCCAACAAACAACTGCCAGAATTACTACTTTTAAGTGGGTAAAGCTGTATCTTTATCCCTGCTTTTTGTCTTGAAATCTGATCACCAGTCTGGACCGAAATGAGTCAAAGCCCTCTTGAGGCCAGTTAACAGTTGAGCACTAATCCCAGTTCCACAGAGTTTGGAAAGTAAGAAAGAAGGCCATTCCTCCATTTTACTACAGAGCCAATTTAATTTTCCTTAGGTATTTACTCTGTACATAACACTCGTAAAACCTATAAAAGTTACGCATCCATTTCAACAGTAGTAGCTGCATACTGGATCAATAACTGGTAATATAAAGAATCTCAAGAGGTTTGCTTCACATCAGCTTTACATAAAGAAACAATGTTAAGTTTTGTTTCTTTGTTTTCACTTAAATCATTCTGTTTCAGGATTAGAGAGTGCCTGGCCCTGAAATTAAGCTTTCTTTCTTCTTTTTAGGGATGTTTGAATTACTTAGCAGAATAAGAGAAAGGTCGTGGGTTTTACTTCCTTTGCTGAAATAAAAATAACGAAACATAAAGCACATTCTCCTCAAGTCTAGCAGACTGGTGTTGGTCTTCACAGCATTAATATTTTTTTCTTCTGATAGCATTCCCTTTTTTCAGCTAGTGAGTGTACGCTGCTTTCTCTTAATCATCGCACTGATATATATCAATAGTTTTAGTAGATATTCCTCAGTCACAAAACCTTACCTAACCTCACATAACCACCCTGCTATAGGTATTTTACTTTGCCTACATACTCATGAAAAAGTAACTTACAAATTTCTAGATATTTCCATTATTGCCAGTAAATTCTAAGTTGTCTTAGCAAAAAGAATCAGGTTTCTCTCTAGCAGCACTGTTATTTTAAGACAATAGTCTATATTTTTTTAATTTAGTATTTGCAAGTTGAATAATTTAAAGTAGACGTGTCCTATGACTCACTAATGGTTAACAATTCCAAAAGCAGTAATTAATATTCTGCAAATTCCACTGACAATTCCAATTATATAGCACTGTATTCTCATTTGACTACATATTAGATTATGAAGTGGAAGGAAAGGCTGTACTCCTTATTCTCACTTTGTTTTGGGCTCAGGAGGAATAAAAGGGTGGCTATACATTTATATCACTGTGATTCTATGATTTATAACATCCTGTCTGGAATGTAAATTATCAAAATTCTAATTTCAGACTTCTAAATTTTTGCTTATCTTCCCAATCATTCAGAATAAGAAAGGCACTTGGGGACTCCCATATAATTTGGCATTGTCAGTCTGTTTGCTTGATCCACAAGTCTTTAATGTTATTTCCACTATCAGTTTTGATATGCATGATCTAAATCTGTTGACATTGGTCAAGAAGAAAAGGGAATTATGAAACTTTAAAATGGAAGCTCAAAATTCAAAGCACACAAACATGTAATAAAAACAGATATCCTGAAAACCAAATAATATTTTTAAGAAAATATATTTTCAGTGTGTGTTTTCTGCAAGTCAAATATAAAATCTTCAATATTAATCTAGAATTTTTTTAGTTACTGTCTTCATAAGATACTAGTTATATTTCAATATATACAGTGAGCATAAAGCAGGGATTCCACTGTGTGTGTGCATTTCAGCTTACTGGATAAAATCTTGTTCACTTTGTGAATTTATTCTTCAGCATTATGCTAATTTTTACTCTGCTGTTTGACTGGCTCATGTATTTGTTGTTTTGTTAAGCAGAATAAATCAAAAAAATTTTCTTTCAGTATTTGAGCATTACTTCAGCAAAGTTGGTACAATTTAGAATCTGAGAACAAAGCTGCTAAACTGTCAAAACTGACATCAAATACTTACGATCAAATTCTTTACTAGTAAAATGTACATTTTTATATATTTTTTCAGCTATAAATACTAAGAAAGAAAAGTTCTCAATAGAGATAAAAATTGGTAGAAGTCTAAAAATTCAACTATCACTTTTTAATCTCACACAAACATTAAGATCTCCAGTGAAGTCAGCAGAGTATTTCCAACTCATGTCAGCCAGTGCTCTGCCTATTAAAGTAGTTAATTTGTCTTCCAGTATATCTAAAACAATTAAATATTTCATAATTATAATAGTCTCACAATTTATTTAATATTTTTTACAGGAACAACGTATTTTGTATATGATATGCCCTAAAATTCAGGAAGAGTGCCAATCCTTGTGGAATTTGTTGGTACTTTTCTCATACCCAGTGATACATTATGTTCTCAAAATGTTTTCATCAAGTTCTTATATTTCCATTTCATCCTAAAACTCATAAAAAGACAACAAAACTCAAAAATATGTGGTCAAAAGTCATCTAACAGAATTCCAAGTACCTATAAACTGTCCTGACTATTCATTAACTGCTCCTAACCTCCTATTGTAATAAATACATGTTAGAAGTGATGATATTTTATATGGAGGCACTCAATTTGAAATACTGAAGAGGTAAGCAATCACTGTAGACAAAGGCCTTTTATTCTTTTTTTTTCATAGAAATGTTCATGGCTTTTTCAAAAAATAGAAAAAATATACAATTATTTCACTGTATTATGAAGAGGACACTAAAATAGTATGTTCTCTTGGTAAACAGATCAAACCAACTGTTAAAAATAAGACCTGATGTAAACATAATACTTTGATTAGTAAGAGACAGTTGCAGTCATTTTTACAGTCATTGATTTTCTTCATAGAAAAGGAGTATTTTTATATTTATGATGGTTTATGGCCTAATAGCAACCATATTTGTTTATTCTGTATTTCACAGTGTGAATAACTAATTTAAATAACTGAGTGCATTATTTTCCTATATAAGAATAAATATTCAAGCTTGAATAAACCCATTGCGGGTTTTGAACCATATTACTTGGCTGTAAATATATCTCACTGAAATATTATCCAAATGTACCGAGGCAAGAGAAATGTTTCGCCTGTATTTGCATATTCTGAAAATACTGACATTTTCTTGCTTTTTATTGGCATGTGATTGGACACATTTACATTTAAATTGGGGAAAAAAATCTAAAACTAATAACAGAAGTGTGTTCCCCTTATCACAATACTTTAAATGCAGATCCAGTGGTGATGAACATAACTTGTCCTTGGGTAGGTACCTCCCAGGTATCTCTCCTCACAGTATAGATGTCAGCGCTGCTCTACAGTTCTCACAGAATTTTTTGGTTAAAGTTTTGTCTCAGAGTAGCATAGGCACTTGAAAAAGCATTACAGTTTGCTTCAGAAGTCTTTCACTGCATTTTGATTTAGTTTGCTTAAAAGCCAGAGGTTGAAAATGCCTCGGTTATACATCAATTTGTATTAAGACTGGTAATCCCAGCGAGGTTGAGTATCCTTAAACTTGAGTGTAGAGATTTGGGGATTGGGGCCTTTTTTCCTGAATTTTATGAAGTTTAAGTCTTACTTTGTGATGCCCGGTTGCACAGTTTAGAACAACTGCAGAAGAGTTAGATAAAAAACAAAGAATAGAAACAAAAAAACGATAAAAAGGATAAAATAGGTGAGGAAAACTGAGAGATAAAGGAACAGTGTTGACTACAAAACCTGAAAACTCCAGGGGATAGATCATATCTTCAAGGTAACAGTACAGATGAAGAATATAAATTACCCCATTTCTGAAACAGTGAAATAAAGAACACCCACAGAAGAAAAAAGTGTGGACTGTAATAAATTAAAAAATTAGAACATCAGAAATGAAAGTGGATGAGAACCACCGTACAAAAATATTTACATGTAGTACAGATGTAGTCACATAACTAACAATGTTAGTTGTCCTGCAGTAGCCAGGACAACAGACAAGAGACCTTCTCTCTTATGTTCTAGAGTCAATAGATTAATTCTCCATAGACATGATAACCATCAAACCATGACAGCTCCCACTGGGAATTATAGCATCTCTAGGGAATGGGGCACTACAGGTGAGTCAGAAATACTTGCTTGTTACTTGAATCAACTTAGACAGAAAACAGAAACAAAAATCAAAATAAAATATGCATTACCGAAATGTAATGGCAGTTCATGACCCTTTTCAGAAAATCATCTGAAAGCACTTTGATGTAATTAATTGTGTTTTGGAGACTGAAGCAAAACCAACCTCAATTTTCTGGTTTAAAAATGTTAGAGTAAGTTTTCTAAAGACTCTTTAAAGACTAAATACTTAAATACACTCCTGAATCCCTCTCATCACTATATCATTATATCATTAATGATGACAGATCATCATTAGATATTTATAAATCTAATGTTTCAACAAAACCGATACACAAAATGTGCTATTATGGATTGCATGCTTATTTATCATGTTGTCAATATTTAAACTATGAGGGCTATGGGGAATCAAAAAACCCCACAAACAACCCAGTTTTTGCATGCCTGTCTTCTCTGGAGCTAAACTTTCCAAAAGTGACAACTTAATGGCAGCTCAGTTCTAAAAACCCCATGATTCTAAAAAACCCTGACAGTGCAGATTTATCTGCTTATATTTTCTCTTCAGTTTTATATTTAATTCTCTTATTTTCTCATGGAAAAGATACTGAGCTTTTCAGACCTGTAAATAATGTAGCTAACAGCAAAAAAATACAGTACCTCTAAGAAATATTAAGTTTTAACTTAAATTATACCTCTTACAATATTTGTGCAATCTTATTCTGTCAAGACATTTCAGCTGGATAATCTTTAAGAACATCTAAAAGGGGTTCTTACAACTAAGCTACAAAAAATCAGTATTAAAGGACACTCTTGTGAATATTTGTTAATTTTACTGGTATTATGAGTCATTACCTTTTTAATTTTTGGGGGGGTGTAGGGACCATGAAAGAATTCTAATGCTGGAATGTGAGTAGTTGAAATGTCTAAAATTCTGTATATTGAGATCTGTGTGGTCCATTGGAATAAAATTTTTCTTAATTTGCAAGCAAGACTGGACTCAAAAATAGGAATACTCTTAACTTTGTAAGAAGCACAGCATGTGAGTAACAAATATGGCATAAAAAGTATGCCAACTGACCTTTCGTTTAACATGAATTTTAACATAAACTATGTTTTTGTATTTTTTTGCTGACATTTTGATGCATTTATTAAATATAAATATTTTAAACTTTGTGGGGTTTTTTATGTATGTACATATTGCATCAAGTATATATATATACTAATTCTGGAATGCTTACACTGCAGCTCATTTAGCTCTGTAAAACACTTTCTTTCATATATTGCTCCTTTATAATTTGCCTGGTAGCCAGTCATCAGCAGCAGGAAGAAAGAGGAACTTGTTTCACAATTAAATGCCAGGTAACAAAACATTGCTAGGCATTTCCTCTAAGGTTTGCATTCCTTGTAAATTTTGCTCTTGATCTTACCCTTAAGAATAATTCCATAATTACTCTGTATAGCATAATTTAATTATTTCAACTATTTGAGCTTTCTGAATTATTTCCTACAGTGAAAATATTTTCTGTGCATTATCTTCTGAAACCGTTTTATTAAAACAGTGTCTTTACCCAAAATGATGCATCGCTAAGGAAAAAAGTTTTTAAAAGTATACATTTGATCATAATGTCATTATGGAAACTCACCTTCTGGGAAGCAAAGATATATAATATAATTTTCTATTTCCATACTGATTTTTTTAAATCCAGGCTTATTCTTGTTCAATTCACAGACACATGTTAAAAGTTATATTAGGCTGTGTACTGTTGTAAAAACACATTATCCTATGTTCCAGAGGAGACATAGTCTAAAAGAATAGGTTTTGGTTGGAACTTTTAATAGCTCCTCTCAGTTGTGCTGCTGATCTGCTCTTTGGCCTTGGACAAGTAGAACCTGTCCAGCTTGGAATTCTCCACACAAACTGGATTACAAGCAACCATGGGAATGTAGTTTTGATTTTTCATCAAAATTTTCTTTTATTTTAATCATGAGAGGTGCATTTCTGTAACTAGTTTCTGCAGCTCTCTTTTATTTTACAGTATAGATGCTGCTCTAATACATAACCAGCCCTAATTGTAATTTTAGTGAAGTTACGTCTTTCTAGACCTTTCAAAACCATGTTATTTTTCTTCTTCTTTTTAACTAAGTCAGATATGATACAAACTTAAACACTATGGTATGTGATTTCAGCAACAAAAGGAGATTCACTACAAAGTTATGTTTACTGGTACTTTCATTTTTCAAACTAGATCAATGTGGAAACAAATGAGTCACTGTCATTCATAAGCATTCCAGGAACATGTCTCTGTCCACTCCAGAAAGAAAGTATCTACACCAGCTACATTGCAACCGTAGTCAAAAATTCAACAGAAAACAAGAGAAATCAGGCAGAATCAGTGCAACTGGGAGATCCCATTGCTAGCCTTTCTGAATTTGGCTTTGATTTCTATATCTTTTTCATTAAAATCAATGTGATTTTGAATGAATGAATGAATGAAAAAACATCAATATGATTTTAAATTTGTATTCGGTTTTCACAACATAATTTCAAATTCATATTCTGCATTCAGTCTTGGATTACAAATAGCTGTAGTTACTATATGTTCTACTACTGATGTTCATAGGAGGGTTTTTATTATATTTATGCATTTGATTATTACTTACTAACACCAAGACATCTGCACGCTATAAAACAATCACTCATAAAATATGGCTCAGCATTATATGAGCAGAGATTGCCAAAACCAAGTTCTACCAGTGTAATTGACACAAGGTTTTAAATATTGCTTTTTCTTCTTTGTTTCACCAGGGCATTGGAGATGTATACAAAACTAGCAGATAAAGTACAAGCAAATCCCCAGAGGAAAGAGGAATAGGCATGCTTCACACTTCCATGGGAAATTAGTATCCTTAAATATTTTCCAATCTGTATTTTGTTTCAAACTGTACTGGAGATATAAACTGAATCACAGATTTTAAAGTAACTCAGGCATTTCTTTCCATCAGTCTCTTAGTTTAATATGTATGTAGTACCAAAGTGCTCCTATACATAACTCTACTACTTAATTTATTTAAAGTTTCTTGTTGCTGGGGTGGCGGGGTGTGATTTTTGTTTCTTTTGGTTAGTTTTTTTTGATTTTTTGTGTGGGTTTTTTTTGTTTGTTTGTTTTTGGTTTTTTTAATGAGCCAGACTCAGGCTTCCTTTTTAAAGTGAAGCTTCCAGAAGTTCATACTTCTTGACAAACTTTACAACATGGAAAAAACCTCACATATCTAGATTACACATAATTTGTTTTTTAAATCCATTGTGTACTGAGTAGAGTTATGAAAACTGAGAGCTTTTTAATGTCATTTTAACATCTACTGCATATATAATGGCCACTGAACATACTTATAAAGGAAGATAAAAAATAAGGTTTTCTTAGAGACTTTGAAATTGAAACAACAGCTTGAAAGATACATTTGTTTACTAAAAACTTTTTTTAAAATTATACTTCTGTTTGCCTCATGATGAACAAATATACTAACAACTTAAGAAGAGCACAACATTTTCTTATATGTTTTCCTCTTTAGTTCCCTCTCATTTAATTTTAACCTTCCTGGCTCAAGGCTGATTTCTTTTCATTATTTTTGTTGCTATGTAATATATGGGAGTACCCATGCGTGCTTATATTTGTTTCTCTAGGATGGTTCTGAAGTGCCTATGGGCTTTATATTTACTTTCTGTTTGACCTCATGCCTAACTTGTTAATTTGCTTTCCTTCAGGGGCTTTCTTCTGCTTTTATTTCTAGTTTGACCTAAACTAACTGAAATGTAAGTTACATCAAGGATATGAAGTCTGTAAAAAAAAATTTGCCTTAAAAACAATAGATTCATGTGCCATGGATAATCTGTACACATGGAGCAGCAGCATTTATGGAAAGAAGTATTTTTTCCATCTGCCAACTCCTGTAAAAAAAGTTCATTTTAAAGAGATCCTAGAAAGTCCAAACCAGAAAGGGCAGAAAAAGAAAGATATTCATAAAATATGTGTTTCTGCCAATAATTATCTGAATAACTTGATACTGAAATTATACAGCAAAATTTAACAACCACGTCACTGTACATAAAAATTAAACAAGAGATTCTGAAACATAATCTATGAGAAGAAGTAGCACATGGAATAATCTGTAACAGATACAAGTTAGAGAGACAATTTTTCAGTTTTCTACACTCTTTTTGAAGAAGTCAGCATTATAGCTGAATCTGGAAAAAGAGAAAAATAATGGATTAATAGTAAATAAACATATGAAGATTTATATATTAATTTTCTGAGAAAAATAAGTCACCACTTCTAGAACAAAGTTCACGTAGGGCATTTTGTGTTCTGACATCTTTGTAAATTTGTTAGGATTCAAAACTCACTCAGAGCACTCTGTAATTAAAATATGTAAATTTTCAGTTGGATTCCATAAAAGCATAGCTCATGGATATGCCCTGTGATGCAGCAAGGAACATGAACAAATATTTTTGCATTTGGAAAAGCTTGTTAGGGCTGCATGGGATTAAACTGCTTTGCAAGGGTTTGCAAGCTTCAGCAAATTCTATATATCACTGGTAAAGAGTATGACAACAGTGACTCTGTGTTAAAGACCACTCCAGTGAAAGAATGGAGAGCGCTTCAGCAAAGGTAAGGATATGGCAAACCAGCCACACACTTCCCATTATGGAATAGGTTACAGGTGCCGTATAGTGCAAGGGTGTATATCACCAGTGTATAGTGGTATAAATACCAAGAAAAAAAGACAGTGAAAGGTAACTGGACTAAACATTCATAGAGGTAACAATAAGGGAAAAATACATTGGGAATCTGCAAACTCCAAACATAATAAGACCATATTACTGAGAGAAAATTATGTCTAATTCTTTGTTTCACTAAACCAAGCATTGTTTTCAGTCAAACATTAACACTATCTGTTTCTCTTACACTAATTAAGTGTTATGTTTAAGTGACTATGAACCACTTAGCACTAGAACAGGAGAGTAGCAGGCCTCCTTTAAGACTAGAAACAAATATTTGCACAGTTGAATTCTGGAGAGATATGGCAGGAATAAGCAATCTCACAAAAGTGTGACAGAATAGAGGAAGAGCAAGTTTCAGAGCTAAGCTTTGGACACTTCCTACAAAAAGGGAAAAATAGAATGTCTTTGCTTTATTATTGCCTGTAATATCAGTTAGGATGGAACTTTGAAGAAAATAATTAGGGACGGCAGTAAAGAATGCCTTGGACACTGCATTCCCAACCCTTCTATAAATTTAACAGAGAGAGCGAGCGAAGTATAGGATAGAATTGATTCCTAAAGTGCTACCAAAAAAAAAAAAAAAAAAAAAAAAAAGATAAAAAATTATTAAATTCACTTGAATACTGAGAAATACAGAAGATAACATTTCATACTGGCCTCAGAAAAAAAAATATTTTTTTTAAAAATACTCATGTTTGGTTTGTGTAAGCAGAATTCAATTCACATTAAGCAAAGGAATCTATGCCCCTGGAACACAGCAGCTGAGGTTTTACAAAACTGTTCCCTCACAGTAAGTCATTCTAAATGACCTGGGGAAGTTGTTGAAAATGATGTCCTTTCCTTCTTTTGTTCACAATCTTTTATTATAAAGCTGCCTCCCAGTTAATAGACAATCGAATAATACATTGTACATACAATTCCCAAGAATTAGTAGAGTTTTTAGAGTCTCCAAATTATTTGTTTCCTATTTTTTAAATAGTATTACATACAAGGTGAAGCTTCAATAAAGACATAGAGTAGTTAAGCTGAAACCTTCAAAGAAAGTCAGACATTTGCATTTTATAATTCAGAAACATCCCCCAGATCCAGTTTTGAATAGGTCTGATTACTTAAAATACATGCTATAGCAGCACTTAATTTGGCACATCAGAACCTGCTCCCTATAAAGTAGCTAGTATAAAAATGCTAAAATGACAGTCCCAAACAGATTCTAATCTACTAATGAACACTACAGGACTCAAAACTGATTATTTGCAATAAGCAAATATGATTAAGAACTGGTATAGCAAGGGAAAAAGGTAGAAGAGGTCCAAGATTAAATTTTGAAGTGTGTAATGATTTTACTACCTGTCAGAAAAATGTCATGAAAAACAAATATATTGCAGGACTTAATCAAATTGGCAAAAAAATACCTAAACTGTATGGTCTTCACCAAAAACAGTGTGAGAGGGTTTTTTTTTTATTAGGACTGCCATGTTAACCTATAATTTATACAGACTTAAACTAATTTCTGATAAACTGTGGTAAATATTAAATTTAACCACCAGGATGGTGGAGAAACCTGGCTATACGTGAACTTGTGGGGCTGTGAGTCTCAGAAGCATGATAAAAAAAAACCCAGACTAAATATTCACATACTGTGAATACTAAAAAGACAAGTCTCCCTCTCCACCTGACTCTGTACACTGCTTCTTTGAGAGACTGTTTTGGCTAGACAGTATAATAATTTTCTTAAGACTGACTGTCTATGATTTATAGATCTGACTAATCTCTGTTGAAGCTTCCAGAACAAGGAGAAAAAGATGTATTTTGTCTGGTCAGTCTTGGCTTAGGCAGGTTTGAAGATTATTTTTCTGAAATTACAAGAATTGAGCTAGTATAACTTGAATAGTTCCAATTTCAAAGGAAGGGTGTTTACCAGCATCTACCAGTTGCTAAAGCAGAAGCAATAGCCTCCTTGCCACCATGTCAACAGGTATGCCTCACCTGATCAGCAGCTGGGACTTTATAATATCTGCAACCAAATTACCTGTTAGAATTAGCCTAAAGGATCTACTTTTAAACATTTGGCCATCATTTAACTTTTAAGATGCTTTTAAAGTTATTTGGTAAAGAAGTGAAGTCCTGTGCCCAGCCCTTGTAGCTAGTTTGGAGTACTTGCACAGTAGCTTTAATCAGGCACCTAAAATTTTAACTGAATACCCAACAAATGTACACACACTGCTAACCAGAAAATCTTAACAGTAAGATGATATTGGCAAATAACCCTCTACTCTCTGACTTCTCAGACAGTAGTGACTCATGTCCTACCACACATACTAAAGTGTACTCTCACTTTCATCTCATCTGCTTCTTCCTGATGGAAACCCAACATCTCACATCAAAACCTCCGGGCCCTTCTCTGGCTTGGAAAAATCTAGTCCCATGCCTCATGTCCACTCCTCCTTCTCCCATTATGAATTAGAAGTTCAGGCCCCAGAAAGGGATACAAAGGAGGGAAAGTACATCCACTCGAATAAACTGTGAAATGAGGGGACCAAAATTTTGTGTCCAGCCATCATCTTATCCCTGCTCTCCACACATATATAATTATGAATGTATGTCTTCCTTTTTCTCCTGCTAAACTTTACCAAAAGTTAATTATTTTTCATTTTAGTTTCTGAAAATGTTTCTAAGGAGCTATTTAAATCAGTGTTCTTAGTTGAATAAACAAAAAATTAAATTTTTAATAGATTATGGTATCTGTCTTTTCCCCTCTTTTCATTTTTGGAAGGTGAAAAATACATTCTGGATCAGAGAAATGCTTCCTTTCATAGTTTTTCTCAAATATTCTAGAGTACATAAGCTAGTTGTGCTGATTTTGGCTGGGATAAAGTTAATTTTCTTAAGCTGGGAGGGGGCACAGCTGGAGTGCCAGGCCCAGACTGGCCATTGGGGTATTCCATATCATGTGATGTTGTGCTCGGTATGTAAAGGAGGCAGGTTCTCCCTTCTGGTTAGTGGGATCTTTGTTGTGTCAAGATGGCTGCCCGGGGCAGCCTGGATATAGGTTGGCAGATGGTAAGCAAGATCATTGTGCATTAGTGTTTGGACTTCTTGATGTTACTGTTGTTTTGTTACCATCACTAAACTGTTTTTTATTTCAGCCTATGAGTTTTTTTCATTTTGTCTCTCCCCTATTTTCCCAGGCAGGGGAAAGGGTGAGCAACTGTCTATGTGGTGATTGGCTGCTGGTCGAGTTCAAACCACAACATAGTTTCACCTTAATCAGTGCATACAATTGCACCTTTCAAATGCCTTGATGAGAAAAAAAGTCTGACCTTTTGTTGCAAACCCAGAAAAAAAAACATGATGAGAGTAAATAGTTATCATCACACTCTCTACTGACTGCTGATTACACCCGTGTTTTGAGTACAGACGCTTTGTCCCTGAGTTCACAGTTAATACAGAAAAATAGAATGAAGATTCTCAGTTGTTACAAATCAACAGGGTCCCAACAACCAGGGCAGAGTCAGTAGGTGGCTGAAAGCTGGGCTTCTCTCCCCATGGGTAAGACAGTGACAGCAAGGACTCAGCTGGCCGAGAAACCCGTCTCCATCACTGGCCAGTGGCCTGTGCCCAGCAAACACTGTTCGAGCAGCCATATCCCAGCACATCTCCAGTTAACCCTGTCCAGCTTCCAGCCATTGGCGGCTCAAGGACTTCCCAAACCAAGGGTTATACCAACTGGTTTTAATATCCCTTAATGCACTACTCTTACATGTGCTAATCTTTTTGCACCCAGGCAAACTTTAACAATGCTCTGTAATGAACTGTTTCCTATACCTTTGTTCTGTGATAAAAGATCTCTGAGGATGGTGATGAGGGTCTTACAGAAATCAAAGAATATCATATTTTGTCTTCAAGGATCCAAGCACAACCTTTATAAAAGCATAAAAACTTTTTTAGTGCAGGAAATCAGAGTGAAATGAATGGAAACTCAAAGAAGACTGACATTGAGCTCAATTATTACAAAGGGGTGAAATTTTAGTAGTACTATTTCAGCTTTATATAGGAACACATTCTATGATTTGGGAGCTACACAGAGAATATTTATGATGTGGGAAAGTATTATATTAATTTAAAGACACTTTACTTTTAATGGAAAAATTAAGAATCACCATAATTTATTCTGAGAGAAAAAGAAACACAGTAATTTGATTATTCTTTTCTGCCTAAATATAACTTCATGCAGTAGCAGTCAGTATTTAGAAGTACTCTTAAGGATTTTTTAATTGAAAAATAATTCTGAATTATTTAAAATGTGACAGTGATTTTGAGCTGACATTTATATTAACAGCAAATCATTGCACTCCTTTAAGACTGACTTGATGATTTTGATTACTAAGACTTTCTAAGCAAGGTTTGACAAGAGTGATATGATGTAACAATACACGTTTTAAAAACTGTCTAGCATATCTGGATCAATGAATGAATTTTACTTCTTTAAATCTTTATTGAGTATGTCATGCTGCATATAACTTTTTTTTTTAAAAAAAAAGTAAAGCATACGCAAAGGAAAAATTCAGTTTCAATCTGTGCTTCCAAAGACAGATAAATCAATATATAAAAGAAGGTAGAGGTGAGGAAAAAATGCAATGTCAGTGCAAACTCTTCTCTGAATTTCAATACACTTACTAAATGACTCTTCTATATTTTGATGGGACTGCTTGAAGGCCAAGTGCTTCTTATTAAAAGCAAACAAGATTCTCTGTTTTAACGTGTTACTTCATAGCAGCTAATCTGAGATTACTGACAGAACATGCTTACCTCATGTCGTTATTCTGATAGTGTACCAGTGGTACTGCTGTAACTACTAGATATTAATAACAAGATGGTAACAAAACATTCACAGAATCACAGAAAGATTGAAGTTGGAAGGGATCTCTGGAGGTAATCTGATCCAACTTCCAGCTCAAGCAGGGCCACCTATTGCTGACTGTTCAGGATCATGTCCAGAGGGCTTTTAAATACCTTCAAGGATGGAACCTCTACAACCTCCCTGGGCAATCTCTGCCAGAACTTGGTCACCCTGATGATCACATGGGTCCTCCTGTGTTTCAATTTGTACCTGTTGCCTCTTGTCCTGTCACCAGGCACCAGTAGAAAGAGCCTGGCTCTGCTGTCTTTGCACCCTCCCTTCAAGTATTTATACACGTTGATAAGATCCCCCTTGAGCTTTCTCTTCTCCAGGCTGAACAGCCCCAGCTCTCAGCCTTTCCTCACATGTGAGTTGCTCCAGTCTCTTAATCATCTTAGCGGACGTTTGCTGGATTCTCCCCAGTGTGTCCATGTTTCTCTTGTACTTGGGAGTCCAGAACTGGACCCAGCACTCCAGGTGTGGCCTCACTAGTGCTGAGCTTAGGGGAAGGATCACCTCCCTCGATCTGCTTGCATTACTTTACCTAATGCAGTTGAGGATACCATTTGCTTTCCTTGCTTCAAGGGCAAATTGATGGCTCACAATTCAACCTGGTGTTCACCAAGACCCCAGGTCCTTTTCTGCCAAGATGCTTTACAGCTGGGTGTCCCCAGACGTATACTGGTGCCTGGGGTTCTTCCTCTCCAAGTGCAGGACTTTGCACTTCTCCTTGCTGAACTTACTGTACCTGTATGTTTTGCATGTGTCTTCTAATGGATCACTATTTTTGTGTGACCACAAGATACAGGCAAAGACTTTGAACCTGTGAACACAAGATGATATCAGAGGCTTCAGGGCTATAAACAGAAATCGTAAATGGTCAGTTACTGCTTAATAAAGGACCTTGAGAGACTTGGTAAAGATGTTTTTAGGGACAACTGTTAAAGAAATAACAAGCAACCAGGCTGTGTTATCAAAAGTATAACCATGACAAATATCCAGGCAAATCTGCAAGGCCCCAAAGCCACATTACACTTCTGCTTCTGAAGTACTGGTGACACAGACAACTTGTTGAAACTCTGCCCTTTCGCAATTCTCTTTCTTCATGGAGAAGGCTCTTTCTATTGAATTTGGGATCCAGAAGATCAGAAGGGTAAGCATAACAACAGAGAAGGGCAAATATGAGAAATTTCATCAGTTTTCACTGTACTACCGTTTAGAATTAACATTATCAGTTAAGACAATCCAGAATTTGTTAGTTTCATTGCAACTAGTTGCTCTAGAACAGTTTGACTTCTACCTGCCTTCTCTTAAGGCCTGTTGCATGGGGACACTGACTTGAAGCAGCACTGCACACAGAAATCACATTTAATGTGTGCAAGAATTCAAAGCTGTTTTTCCCATTCGGACCAGAAGAAGAACACAAGACATTAGATTATGTATTGAGAAGTAACAAGAAGATGATGACCACTTATGAACAAAGCAAAGAAGGAAATAAAGGAGGAAGAAACATCAGCCAAGTCAAGTCTGGATTGATATAAAACATTGTCTAGGCAACAACTTGGCAGAGCTTACACTGTGCTGAGGCTCTGCTTGCCCACACAGCTCAGAAGGATCTAGAGATTTTGAAGTGCCAGCAAACAAGATCTGAACATCAGAGAAATCATGAAGTGCAGATGTCAACATCTGCATTCCTGAAGTAAAGAGAATCCTCATGTCCTAAGAATCTACTCTATTCAAATTAGTAGTGCTTAGAGCAATTTGTACTAACAGTAATTCTTTGATTAGAATAACATCAGAATCTCCACTTTGCATACAAGGTATGCAAAATTCATCACGGAAATCTCTTAGGAAATTTTCATTTTAACAAAATAAATTATCTGGTGAAAATTCTTAATATAAAGAACAAAACAAGAAAACAAAAGCAAACATTTCCAGCAAAGTCTACTTAATAATTTAAAGGATTAACCCTCAACATACACTATTTCCTCACCTGTCACCAATTATAATAACACAAAGAAATACAAGACTATTTATACAATTTAAACAGAAACTACAAAGTAAAAGCATATGTAATGGTAGACAGGGCTTTGGGTAGGCCAATTTAAATTTAGTCTGATATATTTTATCAGCGCATTAATTGTATTCCCTCATGGACAATGAAATATGGCATATATGACATCTTTTTAATTACTTCTTGGGCTTAGATTACTTATTTTACTATGTAAAGTGTTATATTGTTAAATTGTGTTTCATACAGATTTATAGATCATTAGCTAATTATAACTAATATGAAACATGGTCATTAACTTCTCATTAATGACAGTTAATTTGATGCTATTAAAAATGTGATAATTGTATTCTACTTAATTTTAATGTAGAAATGAAGTGCACTATAGCTTAATTACAGCTATGAAAATAATTAAAATAAACTAAGAAGTCAGAGGTGTTCTAATAATAGCATCTTGTACCCTTTTAAAGGCACATTTATTTATTTTGGTCTTAGTCTGAAATTCAGTAACCTGCACTGTACTTCCGTAATTAATGAATAATTCAAGAAATCACAGAGCAAGTAGTACTGAAAGCACTGGAAATAAAGTGTTCTGGTATAATGTGTTAATTTAGGCCTTTCCATATAGTAGGGAACACAACTGCTCTGTCTCCAACACATCAATTCTATAAACAGTTATTCGGAAAGATGCATTTCAAGCAATTCTCTAAGATGAAAAAATATATAATAAATACAGAAAATATAATGAAATGTAGATATCGCTTAAGATATTCTACGTTGTCATAGTCATTGATTATTCCAGGAAACTTGTTGACATGCCCTAATAATCTGTATTTATGTGTTTAGAGTCTGCTCCTGTACTCTTCTGAGGAGCAATGCATTGGTTCCTCCAGTTATCTTCCTAATTTATTTAATTTATAAATTAAAACTCTCTCAGAATCTGAATATATAAATCAACTTTACCTAAATGAAATGACCCAAACTCTTTCCCTCTATCTACCAATTTTTTGCTATTTATATGTCCATGACATTACAGATCGGAAGAACTCTTTAGGTGTGACAACACCTTATGGAATCAATGGCATGCACACAAAGGCTGTGTGTATGCCTAATCCAAACACTAATTCTCAAAGTTCCAATTTACAAGTCACTTTTTTGCAAAAAAAGAAGATTGAAATGTCACCCCAGAAGATCAAATGAAGAAGAAATCAATGTCTTTACTTTGGCTAACTATACCTATGTTCATATGCAACATTAACCATTAAATCTAATTACTGAGAATTCACCCACGAGGAATCTATACAAAAATAGTTTCTACACAAAAAGTAACATTTCATTTTTATATTGAACATACATGATTAATGAGATCTGTCAAGGTGACCTCTGTAATACGAAGTTTCATAATGAAATGTATAAATGTGTAATGAAATCTCACTGTACCATAAATTCAGTAAAATATGCATGCTTAATAAAATTATGCATATAAACAATAAGTAAGTCTCAACAGTATAATTTGTTGTTTAGTAATCACAGATGAATGTTCAATAATCACATTAAAACTAACTCTTTATACCATGATGCATAATCAAGCAGCCATAGGTGATTTTACCCTTCTATCAAATGCATCTCACTGATTTTTCTTGTTTACAGTTTCAATTCACCCATCAAAAGAGCTTTAGTGCTTTTAGAAACACTCTTGATCTATGAGGCTTCAGTTCTGTGACAACCCTTCAGATATTAGGAAAAAATAGAATTTACTACATTCATGGAAAATTGAAAAAATCAAACATGACAGCTGCAGTTCAAAATCTCGTATTAATCAAAAATCTATCTGCACTAAATAAAAGGAAATTTCATAAGAAATGTTTTAATCTAAGATTATGGCTAAAGACTTCAATTCTGCTATTGGTGCTGAAGAGCAGAAATTTCTGATATAAAGCAAATGGATTTTTAAAAAAAAACAAATCCACATTTATTTTCAATGTTAAATAGGCATAAAGGATCCATATGAAAAAGAGAATATAGACTGTAATTCAAACATTCTTAGCTAAGATATCAACAATAAAGGGAAAACTGTATTTGCCAGGAGAATACACTTTGAGCATCAAAGTTTCACAATGAATGTCTTTGTAAAATTATGTAACTTTTTAAATGAGAGAAAGCATCTATCTTTAGTGATTACATATAACTAAGGATGTAGTGTTTCCCTTTGCAGAAAATATTTTTTTACAAGCTGCTTAACAGTTACAAACATTTCAGTGCTTAATATTAAATAAAATTTTTTATTAGCAATAATGATTTTTTCATGCTTCTTCAACTACCACTGAATAATTTCAGCTAATATAGCTCAACAGCAAAGACTGACTGTTGTAGTGTAGTTCTCATCCCAAACCAAAATGATCAGGTTGAGAGCTGGCAGAGAGGGTACTTTTCTCCCAGAATCAGAGAAGTTCTTTTCACGTTTTCAGAGTTCAGGACCTGAAGGCTGCAGTTTTTCTTTCATAATGCAACTCAGACATCTGTCTTCTATCTAACAGTTTGAAGCCATGAAGTGTACTTAAGTTGGCTAAAGAATGGTGAGCAGTAGTATCGCAAACTTATCAACAAATCAAGCATGAAGAGGTCCTCCATGTAAAGAACTTAGTCATCATGACAGCAGAAACTGGAGAACATACTGTTGCAACTGTATGTTGAAATGTTTTATAAAGTAGAACTAAATCCAGTTTCTTGAAACTTTATTGGAAAAGCAGCTGCAGTTTAATTTGCAATTCTATCAAAAGCTCTCATCTACTGTGAAAGCAAAAACATTTTCAAAAACAAAAAACCCCCACTGTTTAAGCAAAAATATGTATGTTGGGTATATAGCAGGTCTTAACAACCTCAAAGTTTCTTTGGGATCAAGAAATCACTGCTTCAGTGTATTAAATAAAGTTAGAACATTTCAGATTAGAGCATATAACACAAATTAATCCAAGGGTAACTAGTGAAGCAATATTGCTATTACTAGTATTTTCAATAGCATAGGTTGTATTTTGGTAAATCTTTTTTTTTTAATCAGATCCATGAGCACCTTTCTCTTCTAGTTCTTAGAAGAAAAAAAGATTAAAACAATGAAAGAATATTAATAATGTGACAAGCAAAGGAGAGAGAGAAATTTAAGTCACTTCTGTTTTCTTTAATTTTACCTATTTCCTTCTCAATATAATTTGAATCAAAGATAGCTTGGCCAGATCCTCATGCACTTCAAATGAGCATAAAATCTATTAACATCAACAGGGTTGTGTTACAGAAAGATCCTCCTTCCTTCCTATGGCCATGCAAGAAAAGACACAAATGGCACCTTGCCTTACACATTTGCATCCAGAAGCCAGTGAGACGTCACTGCGCAATACTGGGAAGATATGAATTGTAAACACGGCAAGGATGCAATAGGAAAGAAAAGGTTCATAAATCATGGGGCTAAATAGGGCTGAGCTACATAATCTGTACTTCAAATACTGCAGAAATTGTAGATAATTTTTTAGGAAACCAAAGTTGCCTACAGAAGGAATTTGGACTTCATCTTTCTTTCTTGGACTGAAATCAGTCTACTGTGTGACTACCAGCAGGCAAGGAAGGAAAAAAATTATGTCAGCAATAAAAGTCTGTGTTCTCATGCACTTTTTCTGTGCAAGAACAAAGAAGTCAGTAACAGATTTTTGATGTCAGCAACAGATTTTTATATAAAAAACTTGGAGGCTATATTGAGGACTACGTTTATAGAGTACACTTAGACTCAGAAATATAAATAGTCTTCTGAAATGTTTCGATAGTCTTGCTATGATATATACTTTTACAGCTTTTCTCACTTTTGAGTCAAAAAGTTGATAGAACACATTTTACATAATTAGGACTAAAATAATGTTTTTATTATGCCATTGTACTCTTCTGTGTGGTATTCATGCTAATTTAGTAAGTTAAAAGAGAAACTCATTAGCTTATACTATGAAAACCAGATTTGTCACTGTGTTTTATTTTCTAAAGTTAGTTATGTACTCATGAAATGTGCTACTGACGATCATCTGAAAGATAAGCTCATGAGTGTTTAAGCAGCTTTGGAAACTTCAGCTTACATGCCATAATGTTTTTGTCCTTAAACCGACAGAAGATTCATACACCTCTACAATGAATGTATGCACCTTTATATAATTTTTGTACACATTAACATATACTTCCTTCTTGAGTCATTTCACTGCAACTGTTTTTTCATTAGATAGATTCCAGAGGAACAAAGACAAGATTGTCAAAGATATTTAGGCACTTAATGATGCAGGTCAGCCATTGCTAGGTTTCTGAAAATACGAACGTCAGATTCCTACATGTAGACACCTGCAGGAATTTTTTTCCTAATAGACTATGGTATTTTTGCCATTTTCATGTGAAGCTTCAGGTGTCTAAATCCTCCTGCATATCTATGATTCAATGAGCCTCTGGTAATTTTTAAGTGCCTAAGATTTTGATTTTGTTATACTAGTTTTTTCCACGGCATACCAGCCAGCAGCACTGTATTAGGAGAAATGCTCAGTGTCAAGTATACTCTGACACAAGATACTTACCCCTCTTTTCTTGTTTTTGTTTGAAGTAAGGAGAAATCGAACACCTTTTAGCAGCAACATAAACTTGAACCCTGACAAGATATTACCTGAGTGCGAGGTTCAAAACCAAATGTAAGCCTTCTACAAGAAAGTTGAAGTAGCTGACATAAACTAAAAGAAGCATTGATCTAAAGGAAAAGAAACAGTCCATAACTACTTGTTAGTAGAAAACATTGCTCTGGGATGTAAATAGAAACTTTGCATTGAAAGTAATGATCTTGACACCACGTTTTTGGAACTAAGAGAACAAACAAAACACAAAACATGGTGAAAAAATCTCAGGTAGCAAGGTTTTGGTTTGAATGGAGTGCACTGGGGTCTATTGTTATTCATGAATTCATGTAACTTCACAACTGATCAGTCAGATTTGGCCAAATGAACACTTGTCATCATGCATTTATCTTCTACTTCTTCCAGAATATTCTAAGAATAAAACTGAAGTACTTCGCAAATCCTCAGTGAATTGAGTTCATACTTTATATATTCGATATTCTTCAAATGCTTTCTCAACTAGATAGTCAAGATCAAAAATGCACTAATAAAAAGCATAAGAAGTGACGGCAGGATGAAAGTGGGAAGAATGAAAAAAGGAAACTGGTAGGCATTACATTTGCTAAAGTCTAGCTCATTTGGTTTTGCTTCTGTATGTGTACGTTTGATCACCTGTTTAAGACACATCCCTAAACATATTCAGATACCTTTACTGAAGCCAGTTACACTTTACAGAATTCATGAGATAATCAGATCTTCATAAATCGTATAGCAATTTCCTGTTGGTGCTTCTATAAGTGGAAACTGAAAGAAATAAAGATTACTCATCTTTTTAATGCCATATCTATGAGGAGAGCAAGACTGGGGACGCAAGAAGCAGTCAGTTTTCATTATACCAAACTGTCCTGCTGGAGATATATTCCCCTTATCAGCTGTAAAAACATGGACAACCAAATGTGAACTAGAGCTTTTTTCAGACTGACCACTAATCATAAATATACTTACTCAGGTTTTGAAGATCAGTAGAACAAAAGCTTCTTAACCCTATTTAAACAGGTTTGATGAATAGAAAGAAATACTGAAGATGCAGAGGAAGGAGTTGAACTGTTTACACTAAGAAGCCCAAATCAAAGTAATTCTGTGAAATCCTGTTTCCTGATTCAGAAGTAAATGATGGAACATTTAGGGGAAAAATGAAGAAGCAACAAATCTAAGATGTTATATATAATGTAAAATTTTACAATAGTCTTTTATAACATATGCCTTGAGCATTACAATTACACGAGTATGATTCTGTTTTCATATTAAAAAAATCCCAATAATGTAATTTGTCTCAATATGGCCAACTACATAACATTGTTAAATAACTTCAAAATAGTTAGAAATAAAATTTATCAGCTGGTGAGATTATGAAATTATGCTTTAGTTTAGAATTTACTCTGAGTATGTAATGGGCTAAGAATTATTGAATATTGTTTGCAGTATAAACATGTTCAGTCTACAAAGTACACTTTCAAAAAGTACTGATACAGTGGTCATCAGTGGGACTGGAGTACTTTGATTACCCTTTATTGTTCTGTAAGTTCTGGCTTTCTGTTTCAGTGTTTATTTTATTTCCCAAACCATAGTCTGGAATGTATGTATGTTAAGTAATTTTTCATATGGTTTGTCATGTAATTCTTTAATTTACTTATTTTAATATAACTATACTTAGAAAGTTTGCTTTACAGGAAAAAAGAAAAAAGTTGATACATTTCTATACCTATCTATATTTCGTGCACTGGGGATGTTTCAAATGCAGACTAATTAAGAAGGGACATAATTGAAGATGAGGAATTACAGTAATGAAATTGGAAGAATCATACTCAGTTTCTGAAGCAGAATTGTTTAAGTTTTGCTTCCCCATCCCTCCCCTCTCCCCTCCCCAGGTTGTCTATGGTTTATAACCTCTGTACGTATTTGTCATTAGAGCATGACATTTTAGAAGATATATTTATTACTTATAGGAATGAATCGTAGCAATTCTATTGATAAGTTTAAAAGTCAGTGTTATTTTATGTATATTTAAAGAATACATTACCTTTTCTTCCTCTTCTTCATCTTCTTTTTTTTTTTTTATTATTTCAGTATTAATTATTGGTAAACACCCAGTAAGAGAATGTGTCAGTTGTGCACTGGTTGTATGAATACATGAGAAAATGTGGTTAATCTAACTGCTGTTCTAAACTGTAATCTACAATCAATACCAATTCTACAGTAAGATTCGGACCATGCTGTCCTCTGAAAAACATTAAAGAAAATAAAATTTATTTTCCTGAAAATACATGTATTATGCATTTCATAGTTTCCTTAAACTTATCAACCTATATACCATTGCAATGTGGACACCATTTTTTGTGGTCAGTCATAATGAAAGAGGTTGTTATTCTTCATCCATTTGTCTTATGAATTTATCATCTGGATGACAATTATTACTGAGAAAAAATTGTATCATATACTGCTAGAATCTGTAGCAAAATTCTGAACATGATTTAAAAGTTGTGGTTTAGCATATTCCAGGATTAGTCCTGTGTGGAAAGAGACATGTCTTTCCTTAGGCACTGTTATTTTTTAGTTCAGAATTTGGCTATATGGACAAAATGTAATCATGTTCATCTGTCAGGAAACTTCTTTCTAATTTACGCAGCTGTCAGAAATAAATCACATTCTTCCTGAATTTGTTCATCTTTTGCAATTGAGTGGTGGTTTGTCTTACTGTTGGGAATTTGGCATTTCCCTAATAGGATGAAATTTTATTTTTTGAAATAGACAGACCTTTTCAAGACCTTAAAAATGGAAAGGATATACACAGACTTTTAAAAAGTTATTCTTTGAGATACTAATAAATGATACATCAGCAAGGCTACATACACTGACAGTCCTAGGCCCTGACAGCAGAACTTAATTAATCCATCTAATTTATTGATCAATTTAGATGTAAAAACCCTTCAGAACTACAATTAGCCTTTCAGTCATTCTGAGTTATGAAATACAATTTATTACATAACTTCCATAGGAGGGAAATTAAAAAAAAAAACAAACTCAAACTATCAGTCATCTAAAAGGTGCAGCCAGGCTGGTAAATTTGTCCTAAAAGCTATACTATTACAGTAGTTTCTCTTTCATGTCAAGTTTTAATGGAAACAAATCTGCTAGATTAGTTACTTTCTATACCTTCTAAATGGTATGTATAATAGGTAACTGCAGTGTTCCTCATGTTTTCCAGTTAGGAGGTTAAACAGCCACTCATAGACTAATAAAAGAAAATTCCATGAGTTATCTAAAGTTTTAAATTGCATAATGACAGAAATGGTTTACAGCACTTCCTCTGATACTCAAAAATTCTCAAGAGAAACTATAAGACATGTTCCAATAGACCTTGACACTTAAAGTAGAACAGAGTTTGTATTTTAGGAGAACTTGAGTCCCAGAAGTTTCACATACACATGAGTGAAATAAATTGCTGTCGTGGCTCTTTAGCAAAAATAAGACATTTTCAAAACATGCCCTTTATTGTGAACACTTATCTGTGATTCAGTTCCAAAGTCTGTTCCACCAGAACAAGATTGTTTCAATTATCATAAGCAACCTTAATGATATATATATATGAAGATGCAGTATAAATGTATACCACACACACACAGACTTACGTATTAGATTAACACAAAGATAGACAGATAGCATTTTTTAAAAAAATACATATAACTTTCAGCACTTCGATTTAATTCATGTTATTATTTCAGTCTACACTAGCATTTTAGTCACCAACCTTACTCATACTCTCATAGCAACACCTAAATCTCTGGAAGCGCAGTAGCAGATACCTGAGTCTCAACTGCACTTTGTCAGTTTTCTATGACTTTCTGTGCTGAAATAGCAAAAGAGGAGTCATGTTATTTACTTCTCTCACAGCTATCCTCTAAAAGATACCTAAATACTTATTTAAGTATGAATATTCCCTGTATCAAGACATGACCCTAGCACCATTAATGACTCAGTCCTTTAAAATAAAGCTCATACTTCTCCATCTAGAAAGAAAAAAACCTTTTTTAAAGCACTGTGATATTTCAGTGAGGTTGCTATTATAGAAATGCAGAACTGTAGATACATTACTCTCCATTTGATGTGAAAAATTATTGGGATTTCTTTTATACTAGCAGACTACTCAACTTGAAGAAAATGTGTCAGAATTATAGTACAGAAAAATAATCTCTCTCCATATGCTCTTTTAATTACTTCATTATTCTTTTTGAGCTCTATGAACAAAAAAGAAATTGATAAGTCACATATTTGAAAATTTGATACCAATAAGTGTCATGAACACAAACTGAAAGACTGGTAGCATGGCAAACATGGCACTTTGTAACAGTGAAAAGCATCCAAGTAAGCAAAATGTCTAAAAAAACCAGGAAATTGGGAATAAAAGTATGAATGCATACAAGCACAACTTTGCATTTTGAAAGAACCAATCAATCAGAACCATCTACAGATTCAAGCTCTGTTAGAATTATTACATGAAACAATGCAGAATTATGAGATTAATTGAAATAACATATAGGAGAATTGTATATATCTATTTTTTTTTCCCACTGGTTGGCCTTAAAGCAGCTCAGTTAGGTATTGCTCAGCAAAATCCTACCTCACAACCCTACAAGTCAATCAGATCACAAGAACTGACCATCAGGAAAGGATATCACTTATAGTGTCCACATGTAAGCACAGCAATCTCCTTCATTTCAGATCATCAGTCTACATTCCTTTTTTATTCCTTTGGAAGCTTTTATATATAAGTTCCCTTAAGCTTCCCTTAAGGTGACTTGATGAAGGATAAATGCTGTTAACCTGACAGAATAACAGAAATTGGTGAAAATTTTGAATGTAAACTGAGATTAAGCTTTTTTTTTTTTTTAAATGAAATTTGCAGCAACTTTAATTGTTCAGAAAAATAGACTTTCCTGACTTATAATCACCTGCATTTGTAGAGTGGGGAAGTGGGAAGGGCATGGCTAAGTAATCACTTAATTAAATATATTTTTTATTTAATTGATCATAAAGTAGAGCCCTGAATCATAAGCTTTTCTCTCTGTCCCTGATTTTTCACCTAAAATAATCATCTGGAATTATTTAACATTTAAAATCAGAAAGAAAATAATTGTTTTATTTGTCTTAATAACTATGCTTAACACAAAATTTCAGGAAAACAAGGTAAGCAACATTTTGATACGCTAGTTAGCGCTCTTCACATAACAGGTAGAGAGACCTTTAGCACTATACAGTTTGTTAAAGGATTTCCTCTTCTCTAGGAAAGATCCAATCATATGACAGAAAGTAAAGGACAGCGGTAGTTTTCAAAGGCATCTGTAGAAGAAGTAGATGACTTTGTACTTCCAATTATATACAGATTAACTTAACAGCCTTGAGCATGTGAGATTGGATGAAATCCTGCTCTCTGAGGCTTTTTCCTTCACTGACTTGTTTCTACAGAAGCTAGGAAGAAGCTGTGGGATGCATCCTTTTGAAAGGGAGCCTATAAGGTAAAAAGGAAAACCATTCCAATAGAAAAGCTGGTCAGAAAGAAAGAAGGAACTTTATCTTTTGAAGGAGGGTTCTGCTCAGAGCACAGCCAGAGGAGCTGCTGTATGGCTCTGTGCAGCCAGGTCCCAGCTGTACCTGGTGTGTGCTCCAATGCTGCCTGGACTTGTACCAGCCTCCAATGGTAGACTGCCATTGACATGACACTAGAGTTAAGTTACAAGTCTTCCATATGTCAATACATCTGTAATCTACTACATAACAATAACATAAATGCTCAGGTCAGCAAAAACCATTGGGGCTGTGGGGGAGAGAAAAACCCAGAGCAGAATATCAGAGACTGGATTTCAGGTGTATCTGAAGCAAGGCAAAAGTGGATTTACATCTTGCAATCACAGGTGATTCTTCTAATCACTTATCTTTTTTAATGGACTGTGTCTTTCTTTTTTCTTTCTTTATGTCATGCTTTTCTTTCTCTAGTCCTTAGCTTCCAACCACTGCCAAATATTTATTCAACATATATGCATTTCTATATGAAGTGTCAGGAAAAGTAAAACTTGCCTACAGAAATTGGCCAGTAAAAAAATATTCTACATCAGTTAACAAAACAAAATAATAAGAGCAATTGGTTGCACTGCTCTATAAAACATCATTTAGCTGTTAAAAGTCATTTGGATGTCCTCTGAAGTCAAAGCAAACCACTACACCTGTGTCCTTTTATACAATATGTAGAGATTATCACAGCCCTTTAAAAAGGGATTCTGGATCATGCAGTAAAGGATGGAGGGAAAAAAAAATCTTGATCTTATCATACTTTATATATATAAGCAATGAATATTCTACACACCAAACATATTTCCTATGCTCTTTGCTAGTCACTATGTTAATGTAAACAATAAATAGTAGACTAATAAATTAAGGTTTAGAATTAAAATACTTTATCTTAGATAAACAGTCAGTGTGTCTTTCAGAATGCAATGATGCAAGTCTCTGATCACTTTTGCTCTTTTCCTTGGAATAATAATGGAAGGAGGAAGAGAAAAAGCAGAAAACAGAGCCAAAGGCAAGGGGAAAGTAAGATCCCATTTTGGTTTCAGAACCCTTAGGGGATAGCGTTCTCTAAAAAAAATAAAGACTGATCACAACTACTGAGTAACTACCACCTACTATTATTATTAACATATTACAAATCTAAGTTAATACAAATATTTAGACATGGAAGATCAACTCTAGTAAATAACAAAGAAGTTACATTATTTTATCTGTGTATTAGAACAGTAGCTTTCAGAAGAATTCTTGACCAAGGAGCAGCACAAAGAGTATAAAGCAGAGCTACACCCCACTTTAAGGAAAATACAGTCAAGGGAATTGTGAAAACAAGCAAATGCATCCTTGTATGATGGCAGACATCCACACCAACCTACACATTAGGATTAAAACAGTCAATGTCCTTGGAGAAGCTTAGCTGACAGTTACCAAGAACAGTGCAGAAAGTGATAAACGTTATGTTGCTTACACAGAAATCTAAGAGGAGAGAAAAATGACGTGGTGAAAAAAGCTGGTATTTTCTTCTTCATTTCTGATGGTTCGGTTACCATGATGGGATCCTCTTTCATAGGTAATTACATGAGATATGTACATATATATAAACTACATATAAATACACCACATCTACATTTACATAAAAATGCATGTTCTATATAACATATAATACATACATATATATTTTATATATATTTTTTCTCAGTAATGCTTTACTCCTCCATGTTAGCTTCTAAATTTCAAGGTCTCTTATGACTAGGTGAATGTCTTTACATAAAAGAAAAAGGAAAAGCGATGCTGTTTTGAAGTAAGAAAATATAAGGTTCATTAACAGTCTCTGTAGATTAAAGAGAAACAATCAACATATGAAACAACTCAGATAAAATGAAAAGTTAATTTCCAGTTTATTTTTTTGTGCTAGAAATAAAAAAGGTATACATTACTGTATACATAAGATGCCTTTGAGAGTCAAGAAAAGTGCCATCAAATAATCTACATAAATTTATTCTACAGAAAAAATACTTAATTGACTAATGTCTGTTTTCCTTTGTCATGTGGAGAATCCTTCTGAAGAAAGAAGCTATTTCATTAATGTTAGATACCAGTTGCATGACAGACCTAGTTCTACTGTTACCAACAGAATGAATTAGTTGAAATGTCATTTTTGGGCCTTTGTCATTGACTTAAAGTTGACTTAAAGGTTCAGCCTTCATTACTTCAGTGTGAAGTCTAAACAACAGGGCCTTCTAATTGTTAAACTTAGTTACTAAGTTTACATAAGTATGTGTTAGAACTAGTTATTTATCCTTCACTAATGTCTAATTGGGATTTGAAGTATTTTTAATTTAAAAAACCCTGGTAATTCATCACATAGAGCATTATAGACATATTTATAGATATATGTGCAGTACAATACTTATCTATTAATTCTCTGTATATGATTGCTTTGCCAAATATAATATCAATTCATTTTTCATAATACAATGCCTTTATTTACATATATTCCTGGGTTTTGGAGACCAGCTTATCATAAAAGGGATTTCTAATTAAATTACAAATTAGTATTTAAGAAACTTTATAATACAAAAACTCCTAACCTTTACTGGGTAAAGCTAAAACACAAACATTTTCTTTTAAATTAATCTAATTCTCTTTGGAGCAATTACAAAATTCAGTAGTAATTTTTGTATTGGACACTGGACATTTAATATGTTCGAAAAGCCAATGAGTAATCAGAATTTCTATAAAGAATTATTTCTTCATATCAAAGTGATTCTTTGATAAAGGATGGTACAATATTAGAGAAATGAGATTGCAGAAATACTAGATTTAGTGAAAATATGGAATAGTAACACATAAAGAAATATATTGGTAGTCTAGTTTTCATAGATTCAGAAAGCATATGTGCTTGTGCTAAATAAGATTGAAATGGCAAAGGTATGGACGAGGGAAAATGCATCTTTTTTTTTTTTTTTTTTTTTTTTTTTTACAGTGAAGGAAAACTTCCCAAATTTTATACGTTTTTTGTACATTTTTCCTAACATTATTATTGAATAAACCATGATGGCAGACACGTCATCTAACCTGGTACAAAACAGCAAAGAAGGCCGTAATGAAACATTCTATCACTACGAATTAGCACAGTGTAAGAGATAATTAGTGTTTGATAGGCATGCTCCCTAGAATATAGTTTACATTACATATTCTTTTGCCAGTGTGTCTGAGTCCATAACCGCCTGAATATAAATCACTTTGGGTGAAATATTAACATCAGTGATGGATCCCTAGAGCTTCAACTCTTGTATCACGAGTCAAATTCCCATTCTCTTCATAATGTAGCCCTCTACATATTTTTTTTCCCAATATAAACCTGAAATATCTTTCCCTGCAGATAATTTGTCTTAGCATAGTTGCACATACACAGAAATAGGATAATCTTTTTTCTCTTTACATATTTAGAATCTAGCACAATGAAGTTCTTACACGTCTATGACAGCACTACGATAACACTAAAGAAGTATTTTTCCAATTTCTTATCCCATGAGAGAGCAGAAAAAATCAAAGCAAAATTTTACAGTCCATTAACAATTTAAGGGTTTTATTTGTTCTTAGAAAACCTTTCATATTTATTTGAATATCACCCTATTTTATCCTACATTACTTCCTCTAAGTCAGAATATATTTACAGTAATATTTAATAGCTAAGGAAAATATTCTTAACATTTTCCTCTGTTATTCTAGGGTGCTTATCAGCATCTCTAGATGCTTGGATACACGTTTAAGAATGGTTTCCTTGTGTAGTTTCATAGTCCAAAATTACAGAAAACAAAGTATCTTAAAACCAAGTGATTTTCTGGTTGATTTTTGACATTCAACATGATAAAATTGAAAAAGATAATGATAAATCATGAGTAAGAAAAAAATTAAATATGCTTTTGTTTGGCTATGATAAAATTATAGTGGCACAGTGATAGATTAGGCTTACACCAAATTCATTCAAGAAGCAAAGACTATCAGAATTACTCATCTCTTGCATTTCAAATTTTCAAGATTTCAACACTATGGCAAGCAAAATCTAGACCACCCTTCTCAAAATCTCTTAGAAGTCCCTCACCCTTGAAGCTGAATCTGCTTCATTGTTTTCCTCAGCTACACTGAAACCTGGCATTTCATTTACAAAAAAAAAAAAAAAAAAAAAGAAACACATCACATGTTAAATACAGGATTGGAAAGAAACTGAAGTAAACTGAATCATAACCAGAGAATTAAACTAATAGTCAAGACCATGAGAAAAACACAATCTTGTCACAGAGAAGCTTGCACAAACACAATGACCCTTCTCTTCATGATGGGGTACTTTGTCATACTGCAGAATACAGCACTGTGCTATTCCAAGTTTGGAATTTTCATGTTTTATTTTCCAGATTAAGGTGATTTGTTTGTTCTGGTACTAATGTACCAGGGTTGAAGTTCTGCAGTCACTTAATTTAGGCAGCTATTGAGCCCAGATTTATGTGTCTGGAATTTTCTTTTGGGGATTTTCCCATCTACAAAATGAGTAAGAGTTTAATTGCAGCAGAGGATGCTAGCCAGAGAAATAAAAAATTACTGTCATTGGAGAAGAGATAAAACCGAAAGGTCTACTGGTGAGGAAGAAAGGAAAGGCTGAATAAAGACAAACAGAACTGCAAGACCTAAGGATGTATCAGGTTACTCAGGAAAACTAAACATGTGGAAGAGAGGTTTCTTAATTTTCACTTTTTTTTTTTTTCTTTCTTTTTTTTTTTTTTTCAAGTGAACATAGACCCCAATTACAATGTAGTGGAGAAGGATAAGAAAAAGGTATTTCCTAGCCCTAGGACTTTGCTGAATATGTAGAATTAAACATTACAATTAACAAGTCTAAACATAACATGAAACTTTGAATTGTCTATTTAAAGGACTAACAAGAGTTCTGCCACAAGGTTTTCAAATAGAAACAAAAAAGAGTTTGTACAAAACATAGAATCTCCCAACACTGAAAGAATATGAGGATAAACAGAGCTTTTTTTGTTTATTAGCTTGTTTTTTGTTTAGGACATCAGTGTCTAGTATAATAAGCTCTACTGAAGAGATTCCTTACCGTAACAGAAATTTTACAGATATTAATGAAATCCCAGGCTTGTCTGTTATGTATATACTTATACAAGGTACTAATCTGCTACCAGCCCACATGCATACATCACACACAAGCTTGTCACCAAGATGGTGATTAATAGAGTGCTGCTTATTAGCATTGGCTGGCTAACTTTTTCTGACTCATGTTGGCAGGTGTGCCTCTATTGCTGGAGGCAAACTGCGATAAAGACAGAGAGATCTGGAAGGAATCATTAAAACAGCCAGGTTTGGGAATGAAATCAGAGATTTGCGATCTGTTATTATTTAGTGATGAAGGAAATAAACCCAAAGATGTGAGTTTGAACTTTTGCACCATTCATAGCCCTTATCGGTATGAGAATGCAACCCGCTAAGATTTTGGTGTTTTCACACATGGGTATTGTGAAGCTTTATTGTTGCTTTTGATTAGCACAGGGATTGTGAGACTCCATGTGGCTCTGCCCCAGAGGCAGCTCTCAAAAGCCCTACTGTCTCAGCTATGAGTCACTCAGACTGCCTCTGGCACTCAGAAAGGCTCAGCGATGCTGATTACCATGACTGCCATCCAGACGAGATCAGTCCTTCAGACTGATGCAAAATGGAAAGAATTAAATGTGGTTTTGCTAGCATCTTCCTTATGTCTCACTGTACACACTATGCACCTAGGCAGGAAAAGCCAGAAACTGGACTGGATGAGCAAACAAAAAGCAGAAAACCAACCACTTTTAACATGAAGAATGAAATAATGATAAGCAACACACGATCAAACACAACATATGATACAAGCCACGACATATAATTATTATATTATAATATATTCTATATTATATTATAAATTATTCATAATATTCATACTATTCTCCTCTTATAAATACATATAAAAGAGACTTCTGATGCACACGGAGAGAGAATATCTCTCTGAATAATTCAGATTGGCCTTTTAAATGCCAAGCTGACACACAGCTGTCCTAGCTGGGCACAGGAAGCACTCATTTGGTTACCAGGAAGACCAATCACATGAGCAACAGCTGGAATTTACAGGGGGTGTTAATCCTACAAACAGTAACAAATACCACCAGTTTGGTCATTTTTTCTTCAAGATGCTGCAGACTTAGCACAGTAGACAAAGATGGTCACACTCCTCTTGCATGCTTGAATTGTGCTTCATAAGCCATAATGCATTTCACAAAGAAAAATAAGCTGACATTATATAGAGTGCTGTGCAAACAAAGACATCACTTATTGTTCTTCTCCTTCTGAATTTTAAATTTTATATGGGAACACAGAGTGATATAGGGCTATATTTGCTTAGATATCTGAGCTAGTGCCACTGCATCTTTAGAAATGTTAACACAATTAGTAAACTCCAGTGTCAAGAGGACTAAAGAAAATTGTGAAAGCCTAGTATGTATAAACAATGTTCAGTTTGAGATCATACCAAAAGAAAAAAGTCCATCAAGTTCATGTGCTAAAAGGTGACTGAGACAGAGAGAGTCCCAATTAACATTAATAACTGGTATATCATTATAGTCTTGTAATGAAGGAAATTTTTTACTGTTCAGAATGACTTTAGGATTTAACGTGCAAAATGCGTTCAAAAGAAACATGGTATGGTACCCATACCAAAATTTTAAATGTATAGTTTAAATGTATGTCAATTATAACCTTGGCAAAAGCTTGAATAGAAACTTCAAATTTTTTTATTCATTCATTTTTCCCATCATAAAGAAAGAATGGGAGTGCAAATTTTTTTGGTCCTTGCCCAAAGACAAAGAAATAAACAGGAGCACTGAATGGATAGACTTCCATTTACAATCATCAGATAAAGTCCACTAACAGTTGATTGGATGCACGTAAGACACCTTTGGAAACACCACTTTACAAAATTCTTTTTGCTTAATAAACAAATGGCTGTTTATGTGCAATATATGATAAGTTCCTATTCCTCAGACACTTAAATCCTCTTACTCAGAGAAAAGGTACATGCTTTGTGATTACATATCCACTGGAATACTTAGGAAGGAAATAGTCATATATAAAAGTGGGAGAGAAGGAAGGCTGTATTTCAGGCTTGCGGGTATTACCCAAATTTGGGGCTAGATTTCAGCCACAGTTACTCATACTGTTTCATCCAAATACCTACTCGTTTTACACAAATTGATTGTAAGTCCCATATTTGGCAGTGAAACTTCTTTCCACTGATCTTTGCAACACTATAGCAAAGCAAAAATGGAAAATATCACAAACTTCAATCAGTATGGTTTTGTCTGAACCTCAGACCCTGAGTTCCTGATGTCAAATGACCCGAAAAGGAAGAAAAAAATGAGAGACCTCTAATCCATCTGAAATGAAGAGAGAGATGGGTGTGGCAGGGAAGAGAATGAGCCCCTAGTCCAAGTCTAACAATGCATTCAGTCACTTATATTTGGAAATACAGGGGAATGTAGGGATGAAGATTAAAAAAAGAGCTATTAAATAAACCCAGACAAAAAATCCAATAGAGTAAACAGAAAAAGGCAGATTTATTTTAAGATTGATATTTCTAATTAAAAGTTTGATTTCCAGAGGTAAGATAATCACAGAGCTCTGAAAAAATACTGAGTCCATCAGTGTAGTATTTATTATGCATCTTAAATATACTTTTTCAAAATATTAACAGACTGAATTGTGAAATAAAAAATGCTTTTTGACAATTAGAAATATTCCCATTCAAAATTCAGGAATACAGAAACTATTTCATCAGATCTATTGAAACTCTTCAATGCCACTTGAGCAGAGTATACAAAACAACACTGTGTTCACTCTACCTTTTCTAAAACTAACATATTATTAAAAAAATGTATTGGAGATTAAATTATATTGGAAGAAATGTGTAAATGCAGCTTTGTGATACTGTGGAGTACCATCTTCAGCTTTGAAAACAACCTAAAACTGTCAGTGTGCTGTTGTGCCATGTTTATCAACAAGTCATAAATCCTGAAACAAAAATGGTGGATTAATATGGCAACATACACATAAAACTAGCTGAAGGACAGTTTTGAAATAATTCCTATTTGAACTAGAAAGTATTTTTAGGAGGGTAAAATTTCTTGTGGTAGGTTGACATTGGCTGCCAGACACCTATTGCAGCCATCTTTATTAATAAAATAAGAATCCACCACAATCGTTCTTCTGAAGGTTAAACAATCATACTTTAAAAATATCTGCCTGATATCTAATCTGGTTTCCCATCTTCAGTCTTCAGCCATGTTGTAACTTCCAGTATTCCTGATTTTTACTGCTACATTATGGATATTTGCATTGATAAATGTGAGGGTGTATTAGAAAGAATGATACTTTTAAGGATTCATTTACATAAATTCATTTGGTATTCACTGCAATAACAGTAGTCAGAAGAAACTTGTTTTGTAGTAATGTGCATGTCAAGTATTTTCAAGAAAACTTTGTTTTAATCTAGCATTATTATACTATTAAAATTAAGTTCCACCACACACTTCAATACAGATTCACAATGAAGACATGTAACGTAAGCAAATCATTGCCTAATTATTAGTTAAAAATGATACCATAGAGGCAGTGTATGTCATTTCAAAATTTACCATCAGGAAGGTTTAACTGATTAAATTCTGGAATAATTTCCTGTAAGAAATAAACAACCTCCAGCAGTCAAAAATGCATTCCTGACTGTTCAGCTTCAGCCTAACAAATCTGTAAGTCTGTAAAATATACATATAGAATTATCAGCCTGTCAGCTTTGAAATACTAAAATGAAATACAACATCTGCCCTTTTCTCTGAGGTTGTATCGAACTACAAAGATCCCTTCTCACAATGATCACATCCACTTTAATGAAGAAAGAATTGTTTCGCCAAACTAACTTTTTTTTTTTTTTAATACAACAAAACAAGCAGATGAGCAAAAATGCAATTTGTTTAAGAAAAAGAAAAATAATGAAAAAGAAGGAATAAGGATCATTAAGACACTTGTTTTAAATACAGTAGAAAAGTGATGACAGATCTTTGAGCATTTTTGGAGACTTTTCAGTCTTGAAATTTCTCCCAGTACTTCAACATATTTTTTCAAACTGTCACTTTAAAAAAAAATAAAAAATAAAAATTAAGTGCTAGCAGAATAGAAGGTTTTGGTTGTTTTTTTTTTCTTTAATACATAATTGCCAGCTCTTCAGAATGATTTAAATGTCAATGTCATGCTTGTTTTAACCAAATCTTTCACCATCACACAGTCAGTGAAGTAGAAATCAGGTTGTAAAATAAATGAGAAAAAAACTGCCCTCTACCAGCTGTTTCAGTGATTCACTGATTAAAGTTTTTTAAAAAAAAAAACAAAAACAGAATTTCATGCCAGATTGCTCAGGATAACTAGTTTCTCTGAAGAGTAAGATTATAACCTTTGTGACAACATTTAGACGAATTATCTTTTTACCACAGTAATCATAGGGACATAATATGCACGATTAAGACTGACAAGATGTGTCAAGAATTCCACAAAATGACCAATCCGTTCTGCCTGTCCCTGCAACAAGCAGTACAGCAGAACAAACCATAACCTACTTCAGTGACCCAAACAATTATTGAGATTAGATATTGGGGTTGAGGAAGGAATAGAGCAACAACAAAAAGTTTCACACATTCAAAACAGTGTAGAAGTGAATTTTTACAATTATGAGCTTTCATAGGTGGTATCCAAAGGTGAGGACAACTCCACTGAGCAGGAAAGCTACTGCAACAGGCTGGAAGCAGAGCCTTATCCAACAGCCTCCAGGAACCCTTCTTTTACTACAATCTACTGTGGACATTTTGGATTGACTGGACATCTACATCTTTGAGGAAAATTGGTTTTCTTTGTCAAATTACAGGTATTCATGGAAATATGTGAGGTTAACTGAAGTCTTTTCTAAGCAAGCAACTTGACTGTGTCTCAGGAGGATCTATTTGGTTCTTTCAGTACCTAAGAACATCATGTATAATTACAGAATTTAGATTTAATGCAGCCTGTGTGCCTGAAGTTATTAATAACCAATGAACTTCATAAATGTCTAAAATCTGAGTTGCATAACTTCAACATTAAATTTCCACTATTTTAGTATCTTAGCTGTTATGCACTGCCATTCAGAAGTTTCATAAACAATTCACTAACTGCTTAAAGGATGAAATATAGAATTGAACGGTCAGACTAAATAATTTTGGCTGTTTTAGAAATATTGTTGATTTACGGTTTCTATTAAAGGCAAAAGCATCAGGCTTCCCACATCTGGCACTCTATTCCCTTCCAAAGCATGAAAAATGATAAAATATTCTGAATACTAACATACCCCATGTCCCTATCTCAGTAGAGTATTGTCAATCCCACAGGAATACCTGTTTAAAGATTACTATATGCTTATTGCAAGTGCTCGGGATTTTGAGTCACAGTATCTCAGTAGAGTATTGTCAATCCCACAGGAATACCTGTTTAAAGATTACTATATGCTTATTGCAAGAGCTCGGGATTTTGAGTCACAGCTGATTACTTTCTTTAGAGGTAAATCAGATTAAAAGTTAGGGGATTTGGGGTTTGGTTGGTTTGTTTGTGGTTTTTAGGTTTTTACAAGCACATAGCAGTAAATAAGGAAAGTTTCTCCTTCATGGAACACACAATCTAAATCCAAGATGCTAAAATGTGCAGACTTAAAGGATTTGGACAGGATAAATGCCAAATAACACTAACTAATTTCTGTATAATGAAAAATATTAGCAAATTAAAATACTACAAAGTTAGTGCAAATATTGAAACAAGACCATATTATTCATACTAATAGGCAAGATGTTAAACAATAAAAAATTATAAATAAATTGAGGGTATTCCTATTTTAGATTTATTAGGACCCTCTACATTGTTAGGTAAATATAGAATACAAATTATATTACCTTTAATGAAGACAAGTGCTACTGGGTTGCAATGTCTTTTTATAAGAAGGGGATCTATTTGATATGTACAAGCATTTCAGATTTCCAGTGGATCTCTAAATCGCATTAATTTCTGTTGAATCTATTGAATTATGACAAACAAGGAACAAAGCCAGAATATATCAACTCTTCATTCAGATGACTGTCTCTTGTAATTTCTGCCAAGTAGGAATCTACCAAATTTTATACATAATTCTCCCCCAATGAAAATTAAGCCAAAAAACCAAATTCAGATTTCACTCTTTTTTGGAAGGTAATTCTAATGTTAAAGTAAAATTGAGGTATTAGATAAAAAGATGTTTGTCTAGTTTTCTTTAGGAATGAAGTACTGTTTGAGGAAAGAGACAGACATGAGACGACTTATGAAGGGAGAACTAGAGAGAATGACAAATAACTGTTTGAATGAAGGTTCATTAACAATAAGCCTATGTGGATTTTATTTTCATTTCTCCTTGTATTCTATTTCCCATCTCATAAAAAATAATTTCCATGACACATTCAATTTCTATAAACCAGAGTATCCTTCAAGGATTTCTTTACAGGTGACACAAGCCTCACTTAAATTCACGAACACACTGTTGCAATATGAAAGCCTTCTGCTTAAAAATCACTAATCAACAGTGACGCTTTCATTTTGTCTGAATAAGAATGAAGAAATTTCAGCACACGCAAATGAAACCTGACCAGATGAGGTGTCAAGCCTTGGTGCTTTTGTTTGAGAGTGCACGATTTGGCTTCATAACTGACAGAACTTGTAGTGATCTGAAAAAATGAAGGAAAAGATAAAAAATTGGAATCTGAGCACATTTTGTCTATGCATTCTGCTTTTCCTCCAATGGAAGTTAATATATGATAAACAACTATTTCTAGTAAAACAATAAGCCACAGAAATGGTGTCCGAGTGGTTTGTGATGAAGAAATATAGTAAAGGTATCTGCTGCAAGGTGAGATGCTAATGTGTTGGAGAACGGCTTGCAGAGAGCAAGGCCATGGGTCTGTGCAGGAGCTGATTGCAGCCATCTGAGGTAAACAGAGGAAAAAACCCAGGGTACAGTTATGCCTAACAAAGGACTGTTATGTTAACAAAGAGAGAAACTGAGGTACATTATGACCTTGTGTATGATAAAGGAATGGCCCTGGGAGAAAAAACAGGTTCAGAAGAGGGAAGATGTTGTGACATATCTGAAATGCCACAAGGGGCTGGGATATTATAATGTAGCCTGTTACATGTATCCAATAGATTGGTGAGTAGTATGCATGATTATTGTAGAGTGCTTATATAAGGTGTGATTTCTTTCAATAAAGTTGAAGCTTGCTCTATCATTCACATTGAATCGGCTGCTTGCTTCCTCCACCCGCCGCACCAATGAATATTTTTTACTATTTTTTCACTTACATTTTTAGCACTGCTGAAGGTGGTCTATCTCTGATCAGATGTTTTTTGTAAAATGTCTTTTTGGCACCTCAGGGATGGAAAAAAAAAAAAAAAAGTTAGGAGTGTGCTGGAGGGAGACAGCTGTGCCTCCACTTTGGATTGCCTCCTTAAGTTTGGGGAAGAAATATGGAAAAAGAGAGAGGCATGACCCAAACCACTGGGCTGGTTGGCACTACTCAAAGAACTGGGGAGGCTTTGGGGTTTTGACTCTTAGGCACAGGTGAGCAAGAAAAAACACAAGAAATCTGGGGCATTGAAATAATTGCTAGGCTGACATAAGGAAATTTACTTTGAGGAATGAGAAGAATGAATGTCAGAAATAGATCTGAATACATTCTAGGTTTATCAGACTGTGCTGGATTATGTTATTTTAAAATCTGGATACTGGGTGTAATCAAATATGACGTACCTAACAGGTACAGCAAAGGCTTAATTACGTTAAAATGTAAATGGACTTCAAGAATGTGAACTGCAGTACAAATCCAGAGGGCAAAATATGTGTTTATGAACAATCTGGTATCTCAGTAACTAGTCCTCCTATTTGCTCACAAGAGATTTGTCCCATGGTGTTTAGCACGAGTTATACTGATATATACGCATGAATTATCAAGTTAGCAATGATGCTGAAAAGTTGCTATGAGTCTTGAAAATGTTCCCATAATTGTTTTTCATTTACTCCAAAGAGCTATACAACTATGATATTTATAGAACCAGTTTAGTACTTAATAGGTTTTAATAAATTTCAGAGGAAAGAAAGCTTGTCTATGATTTGTTCTATTTGTCAGGATAAACACTTCACTGTAAACTGTCATTGCATAGACAAACTCCAAGCAGTTACTGATTGGATCTAGTTTATCCAAAAATCTAACTAACTAATGCATTTAATTTTGGTTTCACTTCAGGTGTTTCTAAAAAGAAAGCTTTAGAGAAGATGCTGAAATATTTTTAATTTTGTATGCCTGCATGAAAAACAAATAATAATGTTCAACAGCCCACTGTCATGGCACTAGTTGGAGGGGGGGTGGGGTCAGACAGGAACTCTGCTCTGTTACTGTTTATATTGAGGCAACCAACCTTGTTACATGATCCAGTAAATATACCCAGAGGATTTGACAGTTGCCTCATAACAAGGATTTGGAAGTCAACTTTGTCAGAAACAGAGATAGTCAGAAGCTTAAAATTTTTGTCTAGTAAAGACACTCCTCTCTTCCTCAACCTTCATCTTTAATTAAAGAGAAGGGAATGTGTGCGTGTATATGCAGGGACTTAGTCTCTTAAATCTTCTTCGGGGCGTTCAATTATTTTATCCATTATTTCTGAGACCACCTAGGCACCTGCTCTACAACAAGTCTGAAAGCAAACACTCTGAAGGCAGAAAAAAAGTAATGATGTATCTCTAGTATTATGTGAATTATTGTCAAAGGGGACCTAGGTGAGAGAAGTTAATATTTGACCTAGTTGAACTACAGACTGTGAATCCTAACTTTCTTCCCAATTTTCTAGTAAAAAAAAAGAGTCCCTGTCCCAAAGAATCTACACCCTAATCAATGATTTTTATATCACTATTTTACATTTCCCTTTGATGTCATTGGTTGCAAGCTGTTCAATTCTGTTCAAAGCCCAAGGTTTTTGGTAGGACTTGTTCTCTCAGCACACAAATACCTTCAGAATTGCCATCTTCATAGCAGCAATTCCAGGCACAGGTAATGGTATCAATATTAATAGGAGAAAATCATTGACACAAAACCAGCACTCTATATAGACATGCATTATGTTGCAAAACATAATGAGATACTATGTAAGACAGTGAATGCCAGAAAAAAAAGCTAAAGATACAGATTTCTATATGACTGCAGTTCTCCTGAAAGTAGAAATAAGAAACAAGAGTTATGTCACTGTTTAGCAAAAGCAATTTTTTGGCCCATTGGCTCTGTATATTTTATTTTAGAGTGCACAACTAAAGAACAGAAATTTTTCCTCCTTCTCAGGCTGCCTTAATTTAATTTTTTGTTTTGGTTTTTATGTCTAAGATAAATGGGTTGGTAATTATTAGCAATGGAAGAAATAATTATATGTTCACAATTACTTCACTGAATAAACTGTAATCATTGAGCCTTCTATGACAACTCATTGGACACTAAGTTCTTCAAGTGTAAGTTATACCATGTACTATTAAACACATGATTATATTTCTTTCTGAGCAAGTAAATGGAAGTGTTGGTTGGATTTACAGTCTATATCTTATACTATTATGGTCTATTTCTTATATTTACAGCTGAAGGAAAACTTTCTGTTCTGACCCTTAGTAATATAAATTGTCAACATTCATTGCAGCCAATAAGGACAGTGAATTTATACCAAATGAAGATGCATTCTACCTTTTTTAAAGGTTGATTTATAATGTAATGCATAAAGGAATTAAGATAATGTAGTTGTAAACTTTTTTTTAATGATTTGAAAATATACCATATTGCTCTGTGAGAAAAGAGCAATGAAAATTAACAAGGAAAAAAAAATGGAAATAGTAATGGATATTTATACACTTTTTCAGGGGAACCATAATATAGTAAAAGACTGGTATCACTTCAGGAATTTAACTTTTAAGTAAAAAGTTTCCTTTTAAATAGCCAGATTCAAATGAACAGATTTTTCCCCACTTTCTTTTGTTTATTACACTCTCCTTATTTCAAAAATACTTTATAAATGAGCTAGCATCTTAGGTGTGCTCTGCAAGTCTATTCTTTCGCCATTGTTCAAAGTGAAGAAAAAGAATCCACTTGAATACACTCACCTCATAAAGACATCCTCTATTACCCCCTAGGAAATGGTATTTCTTGAGTAAGTTTCTGTAAAGCATGTGCTCTGATAAATTTCTTTACAAATGAGAAAATATTATGCATCTGAAAAACAGATAGTATAAGACTGTATCCAACCTATGGAGGACCCCATGCCAGAGCAGGTGGATGTGCCCTGAACGAAGCTGTGACCCCATTGAGAGCCCACACCAGAGAAGGCTCCTGGTAGGACCTGTGGTCCTGTGGAGAGAGGAGCCCTTGATGAAGCAGGTTTCTGGCACGACTTGTGACACAAGGGAGATCCACACTGGAGCAGTCTGTTCCTGAAAAACTGCACCCTGTGGAAAGGACCCACGCTGGAGCAGTTCATGAAGAACTGCACCCTGGGGGAATGATCAACATTAGGGTAGTTCATGAAGGACTGTCTCCCATTAGCAAGACCCCACGCTGAAGCAGGGGAAGAGCGTGAGGAGGAAGGAGTGGCAGAAACAACATGTTATGGACTGACCGCATTTCCTGTCCCCCTGCACTGCTCAAGGGAAGGAGGTAGGGAAGCTGGGAATGAAGTTGAGCCTGGGAAGAATGGAAGTGTGGGAGGAAGGGTTTTTTTTGATGTATTCTTACTTCTTCTTATTCACTCACTTATTAATTAGAAATAAATGAAATTAATTTTCCCACGGTGAGTCTCTTTGGCCCTTGACAATAATTGTTCAGTTATTTCCCTATCCTTATCTTGACCCATGAGCTTTTTGTTGTCTTTTCTCCCCTTGTACAGCTGTGGAGGGGGAGTGACAGATTGGCTTGGTGGCACCTGGCATCCAGCCAAGGTTAACTCACCATAATATCATATTGTTAATCTTCTACATCTTCCTGTCCTGTGTTCAAATATTTCATCTGTTGTCATGAAACACTTTCCACATTTACACATTCATTTGTCTCCACTTTTCACCGTACAAAATGTCATCTCTGAGAAAGTATTGAAAAGTCAGGTTCTACGTTTAATATTCTGAATTTGAAACTTGACTGCTGTATTTTGAAATCTGATCCTTTGTGGATTTTTTGCTATGACAAAGAGGAGTTTCCCACAAAGCTCAAAGTGCACACTTTAAATAAAGCACACACACACCACTCACTCACAAAAAAAAAAATCCCTCAATCCCCACAGCCAGAAGACAGGAAGAGAGCAAATTACTTCAGAGTATTAATACTAAGCATCAGTCAAGAAGCAATGAAAAATGGACATAAAATTAGTCATATTTACAATAAATTACCTATTTGCTACTTCAGCTCATGCTGCACTGTTAATAAGTATTGCCACCAAGATGAATTTACTAAACACTTAGAAAGTCTATTAGTAGAGACTGTGAATTGTCTTGGCAGTAGAAAAGATTTGGCTTACATTCCTCTGCTTGTCCAGAACCAAATGAAATGGAAAGTATTACTTTCCCCATCAATCTCTTTCTAATATTGTTCTTACATACTTTTTATCACCATTAATCAAACAAAATTCTTCAGATTTCTTACTTTGCTGATTTACTAACTTTTCCAAACAACAGACACAGGGAGTGTTATTTGTGTCCTTTATTATGCATGATGCGCTCTCATGCTACAAAGAAAAACATAGATTGCTCAAGATAGTAGGCACATTTGTTGGCTTTCTCATACTTGTCCTAGGTCCACATCAGTGACTACACAACCAAATTATTTATTTGTGTTTTTTAGAACCTGTTTCATTCAGTTATTTACAAAATTCCACGGTAAGCAAACAGTTTTTAGAGACAATTATAGATTCTCATTCCCTTGAATATAAAATGGACTTTGTCTATTTGTACAGTATGTGTGCATATTGCACCAGGAACTAATTGCACTTAGTGACATTTTAGAGAGCACATCAAAAAGACACTCATACATTAAAAAAATTCTTTGATGGTGATAGCATTTTTTCACCCAAACATCCTTCACTGACTAACCCATTAGAGGCCTGTTATTCCTTTACCTTTCTTACTGTTAATATTGAGGAATTCTTTAGAAAAAAAAATCTACACAACTATAGATAGTAGTGGTAGATCAAAAGAAATGCAAAATTAATAAAAAATTTAGTAACTTTAAGGTTTAAATCTAAATATCAAATGAGTCAAAGGTGAAAAACTCAGTTTTGACCTCTGATTTTACAATGCAGTGTATTTTATAAGCTATTTGCACGTATTGATTAAGATAGGAATCACACTTTCTTTCCTAGGTAGTAGTTAGGCTAAAATGCTAGGAGGCCTTTTTTAGATACAGAACTGCAGTGATTGAAAAATCTTCATTACATTTTTGCATAACAGAAATGGAAAAAAATACGTATAAAAGTAATCTCTTACCTCTTCGATTAACAGCGAAGGAAATGAATGGACGATAGAGAAGCCACAGTAAGATTTCTTCAGTTCATTATATTAAATAAAGCCAAATCTTCAGCAGGGCTTAATGGTTCTGATTTTTTAAAAAGTCAGCAATGTTACACAGATCATACTCCAAAACACAAAATGCAAAACCTCCATGGATGAACTACCCATGCATTATAGTACATTGAAGCACCACTTGAGTGGAAGTTTATCTCATGGACATCTCACTGAGCTGGAACACAGATCTGCTTTATCTGTTTGTTCAAAATTTGTCGTGTAAGTACTTATTTTGGTTTTCTTTTTAAGGGTAAGGCTGGATACCAGAAAGGCAAGCTGCTTTATCCTGACTGTCGCCTTGTGGCTCAAATGGGGCACTTCTGGGGGAAAAGAGCATAGTCCTCTTGAGAGTAACTGACCGTGCTCAGAAACAGTTTCTGAGTGCAAATGCACAGCACAGAATAACAAAGACCATAAACATGGGATCAGTAGAGCTAGCACAGGTGAGAGTGTTCTGTGAAGGCCAACAGTCCCAGAGGCATCAAAAGTAATGAAGATCATAAAATCTTCCTAAGGATCCAGAGGAGACTAGAAAGTTTTTGTAAACCAGTGAGCCACTGACAACCACTGGAATGAGAAAGACCCCTCCTGAAAGGGTGCAGTGGATTGAGAAGTTTTATTTACAAACATCTTGTATTAAACTGACAGATTCGGAAGATCTAGGATTTGTCTACTGACAAAATTGCCTTTTGCAGTTGAATTCTAACAAACACATACTTCTGGTGACTAGTCCCTTTCACAGTGCTATTGGCCTCCATACGTAAGGGAAAGGATAGGGCTTTTCCCACTCAAAGTTTGATGATCCATGGCCCATCACACATCAATATTAGTATCATAAGAACTTTCTTAATGAACTGGAAGATTCGGTAACAGTTAACAGGTGTTCACGCTGGTATAAGAAGCCTTTCCAGAAAAAAAGCTGTGAGAAGTGGAAATTCTCCCTATCCTTAAAAATTATCACTAATTTTTATTTTCAGCTGAACAAAAGTTGTTTTTTTTTTTCCAAGAAAAATAATATCAGTTTATGCCTTTAAACTTTACCTATGACACAAGAAGATCACTACTTTGTAATGAAGGAGTTGCAAAGAAGCTTGATGCCAAGCTGATGACAATAAGGAAAAGGTGACAAAATCAGAGGCTGCAAAGTCAAGGGATAATCAGTGTGAAACCTGGGAAGTCACAAAAGGAAAATAAAAAATTGGTTGAGAGAAAAGTTTGGGAAAGTAATAACCTCCATGCATACTGCAGTTGGTAAAGACTCTTCCTTCTGATCTGCTTCACCCATAGATGACAATACTTATGTAGCCTCTTATAGTAAACATCTCTGTAACTTTTTTTAAAAGAAGTCTTAATCTATCTCAAAATGGAAACAACCAACGTGACACACTGCTCAATAAGACTCTCCTTAGTACTTAGAAGTACGGCATGTTGACTTCATCCTAATCTAAAGCCAAAAGTAATTATTTTCTTATGGATCCTATCATACCAAAAATTGTATAGAACTGGAAAGAAAACAAATGCATAAGGTAGATACATTTTTATTGCATCAGATCTGTTTCTCCATGGCAGTTGTGAGATGGTCAGACACTATCTGTCATTCAACAGTGAAGAACAGCAAGTTAGTTTTACCCATTTGTAGTGGGAAATCTACCACACCGACCTTCTGTGCAAGAACAGTAATAGATTGATCTATAGAACAGATTTCTTCAAATGGACTTCAGATCTCTCACAAAAAAAGTATCATAAAACAACTGTATAACATTTTTCATGCAACTGGCTTACATAATAAATTTCCTGTCTATGATGCAGTAATGTCCTGCAATGTGCTGCAACAAGAGGCCAAACGTGATCTTGATCAAAGCTCTTGATCAAACCTTTGCAAACCTAAGCGATTCTTCAATATCAATGTTTTAGTTGTTACATAACCTGTTAGCAAACATTGTGGTCTGGACTGGAAGATCATGAAATGAACATGAGCCGAAAAGCAGTCTGCAGGAACTATCAACACCAGTCATATTCTACAACCTGGAATCCAAGCAAAGACTTCTAAGACTCAGGTTGAATCTTCCTTGGGGTTTGTTGTACGGTCATAATAATATGCATGAAGGTTTTACAATTAATGATCTCCTGCTAGGATGTGTTAACATGATCTGTCTCCTTCCACTTCTGTTAGCATTCCTTTTTTCTTAGCCAAGTCTGTATTTTCCAAGTACTCATCTGTACCAAACTTGGCCTGCAAGCAGCGTAAGGAAAGAGACAGGCACTAAGGGATGATTCACTTCATCCTAAGAGTAAAGAAGTCTCCACCTCTGGATAGAGTTTTCTCTCTCCAGACTTCAAACAAGAAGCTTAAAGCAAAATTAGGGGAGATCAGTATCACCACTCAGAAACATCTGTTCCCATGGGCAGATCAAGTCAGTCATGAGACATCATGCTTTAGTTTCAAATAAATATACACAATTTCAAAGACATATTTCTAGAGATGATCCCTCTGTAATTTGAATAATTTCTTTACATTTATATTTTCATTTCAGGCCTTTCCAGGATGTCTGCAAAACAACCTTCCTGACCAAACTGTCAGCTCACAAAACCTCCCTCGAAAAGGAAAAAAAACCAACAACCAACCCCATTGTTCCTCTGCCTTGTTGATATGCCTTAGGGTTCATTCATATCAGCCATATCTGGGAGGAACGTGTGCATCACTGTATTTGAGACAAGATTCATGACTCCTTTTAAAGGGTGTTTTTTTAGGATGCCCATTTGCTGGGAAGTGGGTTGGACTCATTATATACATGTCAGTAAGCAGTTGTCAGTTCTGAGGCATCAATAACCCAGCCACATCTGAAGTTCAAGTTTTTTGTGAAATATGTAATCTATGATTATAATATTCAATTTAACCAACAATACTTTTAAATATTATTTTTAAGACAACTTTAAAGGAAAAAAAAATCTTTTAAGCATTATACCATGCATTTCACTGATACAGTTAAGCCTATTAGGAAGGAAATCTTCATGGCTAACTCCCACATCTTATTTGCGCCAAGACATGAGAAAAAATATATGTATATTACAGCCACAGTAGTATTGTTTAAGAAGTGAGTTATGGATGAATGAAGAAGAAAATATGAGACACTCCAAAAATGCAGCATATAATGAGGGCTAAGATAATGTCCCAAGCACTGTCTCATTAACCTTCTAATATCTATACAATGTCCTTGCATCTTTTTTACTACAAAGGAGTAAAAATTCCCTTAAACACTTAGGGCCACATACATAAGCAACCTAAATAGTGCTGTATATTACTGAAAAACTGAATAGTTTGCTTTATTTTCTTTCTTTGGCCACATGCACATTTGATCTCATCATGTTGTGCATTTGTTTCATGCCCAGTGTATGAAATATTAATACAACAAACATCATTTACTTGTGTCCTCTCATCAATTTACCTGCGATAAACTACAGCTCAAACCACACTTAAAGTGTCTTGTTTTTAAATGAACGGTCTGTCAGAGATAAAATGAAACCAACTGCCTTTTGGAGTTCAAGCAGGAGAAGTTACCACAAGAAGATACTTATTCACTAATGTTGCCAACAGAGTTCCCTTGAGTAAATGGGATTATTGCTATTTTTCTTCCTCCAACCTTTCCACACATACCTCATTGCTCTTTTGCACAATCTGCATGAGATGGCAAAATAATATAAAGTACAAGATACATTTCTTACTTAAAATCATTTTGGCACAAGCAGACATACTTGTCAAATTCAGGCTGCAAAGTTGTAACTTAATAAAGGGGTACAAAAATATTGCATTTACTGTCAACACAGCAGAGTAAGTAGCTCCACATACCAAGGACATCTTGAAGTATGTAAATGGATACCACCTGATGGTGAAATTCCAGGCAATATCAGGTTCTTTTGTTAAATACTGTATTTTCATCAATGTTGGTAAAGACAGTAGTAAACATTTTGACAGTCAGCCCTAAATACAGACCTCAGAATTATTACAAAATCTGATGCTCATTAAACACTAGAAATCTTCCAAGAGGCCTCTCTTATTTTTTTGATCCATATTCCTAAAGGCCTTTTGGTACAGTGACCGCCAACTGCCAATATCCAGTTGATCAAAACAATTTAAAAATAGCTAAATTTAAGTAATTGTTTTTTCAAAAAAACAAAGCAAAACTACAGGAAAAGAAATCCCTACTTCTTTAATGAATACACTTTGTAGGACTTTATTTAGCAGGTAATCCTGAACATTAAATTATCATTTATTTTAAACGTATTAGTTTTGTACAAGTCAATGTCAACATTAATATCAATTTCAGTGCACATTAACATTAGATCAGGATGCAAAAAGCAACTTGCAGAGGAAGAGACCCAAAGGCTGGCTATTTAAATACTGGCACACCCCTTGGCACATGCTTTTTTTCTTTCTCCTTATTGATCTTTAATATCTCTTTCTAGCATGGCTTAGATAGTGATAGTTTCAATAACTGAAATCAATAAAAAAAGTTATTTGTTTCATAGATATCTTTAAAGAAGAATAAAGATAGAGAATTTATTTTAGTTGAGATCTTTTCACTGGGAAAATTGCTTTTCATATTTACCCTCAGATGCTACATTTGACTTTGAAGGGCCTGACCAAGCATCCACTGAAGTGTACTACATTGATTTTCAACAGACTTGAGTTTAGCCTCTACAAAATTGGCAACTTTTACTCAGAAAACGAGCGCATTGTTATAATGACGCTTACATTTACAGTGGTTTGTTTGATTGTTTTTTAATTCTCAAATTGTTTCTTCATTGTCTTTCCTTTTTCAGTTCAACCTTTACAACCTACTCTATAACCATTCAATCTCTTCACAGAAGTATATGCTCAGTATCAGAAAACATCAGTTTCAGAATAAATTTGGCAAACGTAAGTCTTTTTTTCAGGGTTAGCATAAATTACCCTTAAAAAAATTTAAAAGCAGCAAGTAACAAAATAGATTAGAAGAATTTACTGGAGCCAGTGAAGCATCTCAGTTTGCTTGCACTTTATCTAGAGACAGAATTTCCAACATATTCCCTTGTAGAAATAAATACTTAGACTTACAATTAATTAATTTAGCAACAAAGATGGAGATAAAAATGACAGCTATTACATTTCAACAATAACTCAAACAGTTGTGATTATCTTAAAAGCCAATTCACCTGTTTTTGTCTTATAACAGAAAATTTACGGTCTGGAGAACTATATATTTCTCTTTTAATAAGCTATCTTAGAGGTTCTCTGCTGCACATTTCAACATACAACATACAGGTTGACACTAACATTACTGCATGGATCAAATGCAATAAAGAGACAATTGCCCTGTGATGTCTGCTGCCAATGTTGAACAAGCACTAAGTGCTAACTACACGGTTTCATGGAATATCATACACCTAAATTCTATGAAGTAAATGATGTAGTAGAAAGGTAGCTTACCCTTAAGTATTTTAATTTAAGAGAGAAATTGTATAAACAGCACTTGAAACTAGAAAGAATGTAATGACCTATAGATACCAATGTAAAAATCTATAAAAGTACATTAAACTTTGTGTTCATTCCCATATCCTCTTTTTTTTCTTTTCCCAAAAGCAACCATCAAAAAGTTGGATATTGGTCGCTATTTAGGAACCCTAGCAAAGTACATGATTTTTTAAAATGTGCAAAGAGCACTTTAAATGAAATAACCTTTCAAGATGAGGGTTTATTTTAGTATTAAATTTGATTTACTAAAAACCTCAAGTGAATTCTTTCCAAAATTAAGATCTTCATCATTACTTTGAAAAATAGAATTTTATCACGGAATTAAATTTCATAGGTAACTCAGCAAAGTCCATGAACATCTTTTTATTGACCTCAGAGAATAGTGAAACAAATATTTCTAGTGAAATGATTTTAACATTTGACTTTAAAAATTCAAGACATGTAAATGTCAGGAAATGTTGTAATCATCATGCAGTGTATACAATTTGATAAAATCTAACAAAAAACCTCTTCTAATGATAGTTAGCAGCATACATATATTGCATGATGCAGTAATTTAATTATTATATTAAATTATGCAGACTTTTATTGCTTTAGGCAGCATGATTGAATAAGTAGCATACTTATATTGGATAGAAAATAAAAATTACAGCCATTTAACATGAATAGAGGGAACTGAACTGATTCAGACCGAGCCCCTCCATGGGAACCCTTGTTGGTTAACAGTCACTGGGTAAGTAGCAACTGATTAATATTAATATAGACAATGTGGAGACTGGACCAACACTGAAAACACAAATTTGAAGAAAAAAACATAAATTAAGAAACTGAAGCCAGCAGAATTCAGTGTCCAATAACACATTCATACACTGTTTGAGAGTGTAAACACTGATAAAAGCAGAAAAAAAAAAAAATCCATTTATAGAAGGAGTCTCTGAACACTTTAAACTGACATTATAAACTACTTTAGATAAAATAGTTCCATGCTCATCACTGTCATTGAAAGGTACAGGAGGTAACAGGGTCTGGTATGATGATGACACATTTGATGTAAAACTGTACTGCTCAGGAGTCATTTCTGGCATCATAATGATCCCAAAATACTGTCTTCAGAGCTGTAGATGTGCTACCTCAGTTATACTGAACTTCCTGCTCTACTGACGTTTAAGATCTTCTCATCTACTTAAGAACTTCAGGGTAGTACTGTGACTCTTTTTTGTTTGCCCTTCTCCACACAGTTTCATGCAAAAGTCAAAAACTCTAGTTCACAGTCCCATATAAATATTAGAAGTGGGTTTTTGCCTTTTGAAATTTCTGTTTATACTGTCAAAGTTAAGACTACCTCTTTTATAACTTGAAAGGGGGATATGTGTTTCCTCTGGAAAATTTAGGATATAAAGAAAGTTATATTTACACAATGATATAGAAACATGGAAATAAGTATGTTGAATTTTTATTTTAGTGAATAGAATTTTACCAGGGAGTTTTAAAAGGAAATGTCTTGTTTAGCTCCAAAACATGGATCTCTATCCATTTATGAGCAGGGAGGAGTCTCTGCTACAGAAGTTACAGCCAGAAATTGATTCTAACTGAAAATTCTTTGGGCAGCTTCAGCAAATTGCCCAAGGAGTAAGCAGGAACAGAAACTAAACAGTTCACCAATCATGCCAGAGCAGTCTTGAGTACTGTGATATGATAGAGCTTCCTACAAGCTATCTGTTCAGGAAACAGAAAACCATAGGTTTTACATTTTAAATTCCCTTTTTTCCCAAAGAGTGTGTTTCATCTCATCTTTACTGTTGTGAAACTGTAGCAATATTTTTTCAACACATAACTGTGATACTGTCATGTTGACTCTCACAAGTAAAAGATCGAACACATGGCATGTAGATGATATGTGTTTTGTTTCAGAAATTAAAGTACACAGGCACAGGTGTACTTAAGAATTACAAAGCTGGAAGGACTTAATGATTAAGCTTGTACAGGAAAGGTATTAAACTATTACATTTCAGTGAAAATATGTCTGTTAAATTATTAAATTCTGTTTATTTTAAAATATTCTATTATATTATTAAAATATTCCATTTTAAAACATAACAGTACTATGCATCTGACATTAGATAGCTTGTTATATAAACGTAATATGCTCTTAGACATAATCTGGAATTCTATTTTCCTTTTTCCATTGCTTCAGCAGTTTTTTCACTGGAAGATGGAAATTACAGATGGCTCCTTAGTGATCAATGTAGAAGAAATCCCTATCTGCCTGGCTTCATGGGAACCATGGGAACCTCTGCTGTGAGCACTTTCCCTCTACAGAGGGTCAGATAGCCTGGCAACTCTGAATGTCTTCCTATGAAGCGTTAACTTATGACCAATCTGTTGTAACTAATCTGTAAAGCATATATACACATAGGGTACAAGCAATTAAAAGCAATTAAAAAACAAAACAAAACAAATTAATAGTTGCAAATAAATTTGTAAACATTAAAAAACCTTCTGGGAAGGAAAAAAAAAAGCTCACAATCTGAGATTGGTCAAAAGTTGAACAGTAATCACCAACAAGTTACCATGAATGATAGGGATTTTGGGATAATACTTTTTAACATCTAAAGCTGTAGTCATCTCAGGTTTTCTTCTCCAATTCTTTAGTTGGCTAAAAGTAATTAATAATTAATTAATAATTAATAATTAATATAATAGTGGTTTTTTCCTTCAACATTCATATAAATTATATCTTTGCTTTCATTACTTAGTCTCTTAACATTCTGAAAACGTACTCAGAGCTCATAAAACAGCATCATTGGCAAGAAGAATCCAATCTGACTAGTTATATGTACTCTGTGCCATAGAACCTACATATCAATAGTTCCTAAGTATAACATCCTTAAAAAAATGCATTACTTTACCTGCTTCCAACAAGTAGCATCCTAAAAAAGTTAAGTATTCAATCATCTGTAAGGATACTGCCAAGCAAAATGCACCACGAGTACAAAGGTACTTGTTTCAGTAAATAAATCTTGCATTTATTGGCTGATATTTTATTGGTTTTTTTCTTCTTCCATTTACAAATGCTGCTACCATAATCTACAGTAAGGTGAAATATGACATCCATCAGAAAGAAAATGTCAGCAGTCACCAAATGTTACCATTCTGGTATGTCTACCTTATTAAACTGACTTATTTATATTTAGGTGCCAGAATTTTAGGTCAAGGGAGAACTTGAGGCTTCTGCATTTCAGTGTGTTATTTATGAGCTGACCACAAGGCTGGGCACTGCTGTTCCCTTTCTCAGAAAAGGAAGAGAAGGGAGGTAGGGAGGCAGTAATGCACCACATGTAATCCTGCTTCATGGGGCAGCACTCTGCTGAATTTGTTGGGTATAGCGAGAAAGAACATATGGAAGTGATCATAAGGGAGGGATCATTTTATGACAATCAGATATTAAAAATATTTTAAACAACCCATTATTTTAATTAAAACAGAAATTACCTGTGGTTCAGGGATAAAGGTAAAACATTACAAGAAACACTTTCCACTATCTCTGAGGAAAAGACTTATTCAGTGACATCAATTAATATAAGGTAGCAACTATTTACAGTCGTGAAGAATGTTATTGCTCTGTAAAATGTAACTCTCAGCATTTAACTCATCTAGGCCAAAATGAAGGTTCATAAAACTACTGTTGCCAATTAGATCAGGGATTACCAGATTCATTACATGTATTCACTCATCCACTCAAATATGTCAGAATCTTGGAGATAACTTTCTTTACCTCCAACACAGTTTTTATTGAAGTAATTTATCCTCAATGCATGAAGTTTCAAGAGTACAATTCTGTTTACAAAAGGATTATCTAGAAAAACAGAATGCAGCAGACTCAGTCTACTGCCAATGAGTGATTTTGTAGGTGCTTTGATTGGGAGTTTAGGAAAGTGTCACACAGATTGCCCCTTTCCTACATTCCCCAGTTCTTCCCTAGTTACTCAAAACAAACCCATTCTTGACGGCTGAGTTACTAACTGTGCATTCTACATCTAACAATGTGTTGCTTGCTTTCAGGAAATATAATACTGATAGCAGAATTGCATTTTATTCATGATCCTCAGCCATTTCTTGATGATGTGAATTGTTCATTTCATTTGTGCTAAGAATACACAGTAAAATTATAATACATGAGCTTTTCATATTGACTGCATAAGTAATTACTTAATCTTCTCTATTAATGTTTCCATCAAGGATCACAGTTACATGGAGTTACACGTAATAGAGGTACTTACAGATACTTGCTCAGGTGAAAAACCAAGAACATTCAGATATTATGTAGTATTATATGAAAGAAAGGGGAATATTTTCTAGTGAATCCATAATGAGCAGCTAACTAAAGAAAGGAGAGGGAAGAAAAATGAGGCGCAAAAATTAACATAATGAGAGGGAAAATAATGGCAAGAATAGAAAAGGAAACAAAGGGAAAAAAAGAACTGAAGAAACAGTACAAAACAAATGAGTGAGCGATATCAATGAATAAGTTAAAAGAGTGCACAGCGCATATGAAAGCAGTTGGTTATTTCAGTAAGGTTTTCAGCAGAGCTTGACCATTTGATATACTGACCAGAAGAGGAACTTTAAGTAATGCAAAACCAGTTTATTTAAAAGGACCTGAAGGAATGGAAATTTGCCAGAACACTTTTTACTACAATACTTTAGAAATTTGAGAATTTCAACAGGATATAAAACTGAAAAACTATCCAAAGAGAAAGCTTAGCTATTTCAGACTTTTTCTAATATTTTTTTAACCCAGATATTCCAGTTGTTTCAATAATCCAAACAGCATTTTATCCTAAATGAAAGACCTTTTTTCTTTTGGCTGTTTGGGTTTTGTTTAAGGAACAATCACATATACCTATGTATTCAGTTTCCAGGTGTGGCAGGGGTTTTTGGTAGCAGAGGAGGGGACTACAGAGGTGGCTCTTGTGAGAAGCTTCTTGAAGCTCCCTGACTCCAAGTCAGAGTCGCCTCTGGCAAAGGCTGAGCTAATTAGCTGCATCTCTGCAATAACTTATTTAAGAAGGGGAATCTGAGAGGAGGAGTTGGAGTTCTGAGGAGGAGTTGTGAGGAAGGCACCTATGAAAACACTAAGGTCAGTGGAAGAAAGAAGGAGGAGCGGGGCGAGGTGCGCCAGAGCAGAGACTCCCCTACAGCTAATGGTGAGAGGTCAGGACAAGCTCCTGCCACCCATGGGAGTCTACAGTGGAGCAGATGCCCACTTGCAGCCCATGAAGGACCCCACTCTGGAACAGGTGGCTGTGCCCAAAGAAGGCTGGGACTCTGTGGGAAGAAACCCCTGCTGTTCTAGTTCAGTACTGGGAGGACTGCAAAACACAGGGAGGACCCATGCTGGAGCCTGTCAGGATGAATTCATCCCATAGGAAGGACTCACATCGGCGAAAATTCATGGAGGACTGTCTCCCATGAGAGGAACACCACGCTGGAGCAGGGGAAGAATGCAAGGACTCCTCCTCCTGAGAAGGACAGAGCTGCAGATTGACCATAACCCCATTCCTTGCCTCCTACACTGCTGGGGGGAAGAGGTAGAGAAATCTGAGACTGGGAAGACAACAGGGGTGGGGAGAGGTGTTTTTAAGATGTGGCAGTGCTTCTCACTGTCCTACTCTGTCTGTTAAGTGTTGTTGTTAGTGTTCGCATTAAATTGCATTAAATTGATGTTCTTTTTCTCCCCTTAAGGAGTTTGTCTTTTGCCCATGACTGTCTCCCTCCCTGACCTTATCTCGATTCCTGAGACTTTAGTTATATTTCCTCCTTCCCATTATTGAGGTGGAAGAGGCGAGCAAGTGGCTTTGTGGTGCTCAATTTCCCTCTAGGCTCAAACCACAAAAACATACAACAGCAGTGGATGGATAACACAGAACTAACAGACCAACAAAGCTAGCAGACTTCCAACTGGTCCTTCTCTGATAAAGAAGTTAAAGGAAAAAACATTAAAGGTTGGTGAGATTTGTTAAAAATTTCAGCTTAACGAGACTAGAAAGACTGGTCAACACTTGTAATATTTTGGCTTTACCAGATGTGCTAAACTAACAGTATTATTCACAGTACATTGGCCTGATCTTTAGTTTTGTATTTGAATGGAGGTTAGTGTTAAGATAGGTTTCTTGTCTTCTTAAATATAATTAGATGCTCACACTAGATTTAATAACTTTCCGCACTTGCAGGATAGACTACATTACTTTTAACACCTTCTTAAATATCAAAATTGGAAGAATATTTTATCAGGTATACTGTTTGAACTTCTGAGTGACTTTAGCAGAAAACATAAGGTTTTAGAAGACTTCATCAACAGCCACAAACTTAATTCAGATTTATTTGGTTTGTGAATAACCAGTGATGTCAATTCCACCAACTTTTTCAGGAGTGGGAATATTAACTCTTACCTCCTGGCTGTGTTCCAGATAATTATATTATCCTCCTTATGTCCTTTTTTGAATAATTTATTTGCATATTACAGAGTTCTTCAGGGAAATTACCCTAAGCACTTCCAGAATACTCTGGCAATCCTCTCATTAACATGAAAACCACTTCACTGACTATTTAATGAATGCCCTATTATCAATGTAGGTTTTTTAATATGATGCTATTCACTGGAATTGAATATGTACAAACTTATTTTCGATGAATGATAGGTAAATTCTAAAATATCTATTTCAATTGCTTATGTCTTAGTAAACTACTAATTAAACAATTTTTAGGCTCTTCTCTGAGTTAAAATTCCAATCTGTCAGGACCCATTGTCTTGATAGACTGGAAATTGGCCAATGTGACGCCCATATATAAGAAGGGTCAGAAAGATGATCTGGGAAATGACAGGCGTGTCACCATTCCTTAGGTGCCTGGGAAGCTGATGGAGCAGCTCATGCTGAGTACCATTGTACAGCACATGAGGGACAAACAGATGATCAGCCCAGTCAGCAGGGGTTTATGAAAGGCAGGTCCTGCTTGACAAACCTGATCTCCTTCTATGACAGGGTGATCCGCTTATTGGATGAGAGAAAGGCTGTGGATGTTGTCTACCTTGACTTTAGTAAGGCCTTTGACACTGTTTCCCGCAGCATCCTCCCGGCAAAATTGGCTGCTCGTGGTTTGGATGAGCGCACACTTCGCTGGGTAAAAAACTGGCTGGATGGCCGGGCCCAAAGAGTTGTGGTGAATGGAGTTAAATCCAGTTGTCGGCCAGTCACGAGTGGTGTCCCCCAGGGCTCGGTGTTGGGGCCACTCCTGTTTAACATCTTTATTGATGATCTAGACGAGGGGATCGAGTGCACCCTCAGTCAGTTTGCAGATGACACCCAGTTGGGTGGGAGTGTTGATCTGCTCGAGGGTAGGGAGGCTCTGCAGAGAGACCTGGACAGGCTGGAGACATGGGCTGAGGCCAACTGGAGGAGTTTCCATAAGGCCAAATGCCGGGGGCTGCCCTTGGGCCACAACAACCCCCAGCAGCGCTACAGGCTTGGGGAGGAGTGGCTGGAGAGCTGCCAGTCAGAGGGGCCTGAGGGTGTTGATTGACAGCCAGCTGAACAGGAGCCAGCAGTGTGCCCAGGTGGCCAAGAAGGCCAATGGCATCCTGGCTTGTGTCAGCAATAGCGTGGCCAGCAGGGACAGGGAAGGGATCTTACCCCTGTACTCGGCACTGGTGAGGCCGCACCTCGATTCCTGTGTTCAGTTTTGGGCCCCTCACTACAAAAAGGACATTGAATGACTCGAGCGTGTCCAGAGAAGGGCAACGAAGCTGGTGAAGGCTCTGGAGCACAGGTTGTAGGAGGAGCGGCTGAGGGAACTGGAGTTGTTTAGTCTGGAGGAGGCTGAGGGGAGACCTCATCGCCCTCTACAGCTACCTGAAAGGAGGTTGCAGAGAGCTGGGGATGAGCCTCTTTAACCACGTAACAAGCGATAGGACAAGAGGGAATGGCTTCAAGTTGCACCAGGGAAGGTTTAGACTGGATATTAGGAAGCATTTCATTACAGAAGGGGTTGTTAGGTGTTGGAATGGGCTGCCCAGGGAGGTGGTGGAGTCCCCATCCCTGGAGGTGTTTAAGAGTTGGGTTGACATAGTGCTGATGGATGTGGTGTAGTTGGGAACTGTCAGTGCTAGGTTAATGGTTGGACTGGATGACCTACAAGGTCTTTTCCAACCTAGATGATTCTGTGATTCTAACCACTGATCTCTGGGAAAAATTCTACACTTACCCCATTTTGGCATTTTTGTGTTTCTTGTACTCCTCTAGAGCAACACAACTGGCCAACTACAAATGCTTCTAAATTCCACTACACCTATTTTCTTTGCTAAGCTAAAATAAAAAACAAAATTAAAAAAAAAAAAAAAAAAAACCAAACCACAACCACATATCAGTAATTATACAATAGGCTTTTAATGAAAATTGCCTGTCTTTTGAAAAGGTTTTTATGAATATATGAAAATAAATTTATTTCAGAGAAGCATTTTAAAATGATGGGATAGATATTTAAGTCTGCTATTAGACCTAGAAACATGATAATACTGCTTCACTCTCAACCTTCAATATCTTCAAATACATCAAAAATTTCTCATAATTGGAATGAACTGCTTTGAATGAGCTCAATAATGTTACCTTTTTGCCTTACCACTCATCTCATTTCTTCTTTGCAGCTTTGAAAAAATCCTATCTATCTGTCCTATTTGGGAAGGGGATGGGAGGGAAAGGACAACCAAGAAGTTAGTGATTTTATTGAATCTTGGTAAAGAAAACTGTATGCCAGAAACAGTTAAGATTTTCATTTCAGTCATTTTATGCAACCTTCCTGAAATGAAAGGATAAGCATCTGAGGGTAGGCTTACTTAAGATTTTGGCTTGAAGACATTTGTGGATTTTTTGCCTGAATTGAAAGCTGTGACTCAAGTCATAAATTTGACAACTTTCAAAAGTTTTATGCAGGAAAGTCTATAGTTTGTTCTTTCTTTCAACACTGTGAACATGTCCTTGGATACTTTATACCTAAAATGATGACAGCAACGTAAAATGAGTAATCAAGAATGATGTGAAGGTAAATGTAAAATTGAAAGTAAAACTGCAGCTGCTCTGAGGACACAAAAGGCACCTTATGGCCATTAATTTAGCATACTCCAAGGGAAATCACTTTTGCTACTTTTTTCCATAAAAACAGAGTTCTGTTGGAAATGTAACAAAAATCTACACATCCAAATTATAGCTTATGTAATGTACCTTATATTCAAAAGGAAAGTTTTAATCATATATTCAATGGAAGGTTAAACAACTTCATAATGACTTCAAGTAATCAGTTGAAGGGTTTAATTGAAGTGAGAATTCTTTTTGCACACTATTTTTAGGATCTTAACTTCTTGGGCCAAGAAAGTGCCATACAGAAAATCATAGCTATAAAATGCTAGAAGCCGATTATTAATAATCAAATTCATAGTAATAATAACAGTAATAATAATAGTACCTTTCCAAAGCATAGAATTGTGAGCAGGATATTTCACTACTTGTCACTAACACAGATTTGAAATATGCTCAACTTAATTCAGCAAATACACTGTCAGAAAGTAGGTTTTGTATTCTTATACTAAAGGGTTACAGCACTTTGCAATTTCTTAGTAGAGCTTGTCAGCCATATTTACTAGATAGAGTACCAGTATAGCTGAACAGTAAGAAAATGCACGATACTATTCATAATCCTAGTTGGAATTTAGCAATGCATGCAAGAAAGTCTTCAGCAGTTCAAGTTTATGTCCTTTAAGGAAAGATAATCCAGCTGAAGTGAAACTGAACATATGTCCACTTGAACATATTTTCTGAAAAACATAGCCCAAGCCTAATAATGAAGGCTTTGGGAATATTCTAGAAAACTGTGACCTAAAGGAATGGAGTAAGTTTCAAGAGCAAACCCAATAGTTTTAAATGATTCTGTCTGCCACAGTGTCTTTATGTGCACAGTTAGGATTCTACTGCAAAAAAATAAAACCAGTGTATTCTCAGAGTTTGTATAACATCAATATCATTCCTATTCTTGTTTTTCCTTGCAAGTTTTAATCTAGAAAGCTCTTCCACAAAAAGAAAACAAAAAGAATTTGCAATTCACAGATGCCACCAAAGTTAGCAAAGACGGCATTCTCATGACACACAGCTAAATAAGAATTTTTTCTGATAATCATTAACTCTTTATGTCACATCTTTCTTCCTCTGAAATCACATAGCACTTCCTTTCCTTTTGGAATCAAAGTGAGACAAATAAAACATTACCTGGTTTCCATAGCAACAGGAAAACCACATGGAAACACTCAGGATGCACTAATTCATCTTGGTCTTATTTCCAACAGTTTTGAAATTCTTCTCTATTTGAATAGTCAGTCTATGATTTAAATAGTTTATGTAAATTAGAAGTTAGCAATAGAAAGAAAACAATCTAGTTCAAAAATTAGCCAATCCCAAAATGTCTCTTATTTCTCACTTTAGAAGAAAACTGATTTTGTTTACTGCTCCCTCTTATTCCTGCTTTTCCCCTAATTCAAGAATGGGTAATAGGAGAAAAAGAAATCTCTGGGGCTGCAATCCTGTATATATGTAGCTTTCCACTGTCCTTAGAGTTATTTGTAAAAAAAATAAAAAATATTCACAGAAAAAAATGTGAAAATTTGTGTGATCAAAGTCCATAATATTTGCTGGAAATTATCTAGAACAGTAAGAGTTATCAAGATTAAGGAGGAGAGTTTAAATATTTTCTTTTAAATTAATCTATTCTAATTGCCACAGCCCTAAGATTAAGACCACGTTGTCCATCTTGAAAACCATACATTATAAATAAAAGGAAAAAGTTTTGTTAGAACTATTTGCATAGTAGCTGATGTTAAAAAAAAAAAAAAAAAAAAAAAAAAGAAAACAGGCAAATTGCAAATTTAGGTTACCTTTTTCACAGAACACAATTATAAAATTTAGAGTCTCAGTCTTTCAGCCATCATTTCAAACAGGCCTCCTATTAATATGAATGAATGAATCTTCACATAGTTTCATTACTGATTAAGAAGTTGATCCAAAAACAATTTATTCAGTTACAAGAATCTTGTAACAGATTTCCTTCTAAACAGGAAGTTTTCTTATAATTGTTTCAATACTTGCTGGCTTTGCTAAAATCAGAAATACACATAAATATCAACCATCACTTAAGATGATCTTAATCACTTGGTAGTCAACATATGATTATCCATTGTTTCATTTATATTCACTCCTGCTGACCTAAACCAACAGAGAGAGAGCAGAGAGGATAGTGCAATGGTTTTGATAGATGAGCTTTTTCTTTAAAAATCCAGTTTGCTTTTAGGCATAATGTGGGTTAAGATAAGTCATGCAGTACTTACAATATTAATGTCATACAAAACACCCAGAGAGAATAAATGTCACAATATTTTCCTAATGTAGTAAAATATTTATTATATTCAAATTAAGTCCAGTTAAATCATCAAAAGGCAACAACTAAAATGAGTGTAAAAATGACAGAAGTTGAAAGCGTATTTTATTTTTTAATCTTTTTTTTTTAGGTTGTAAAACTAGAAAAATTAATTGTATTGAGCAACATGAGTAGTGAATCACCACGGAAAAGAGATTCAAACAGTTCCTGACTCTGAGGAAGATTTTCAAGACCTCATAATTTTATTCCTTGCATTATTCACGTCAGTACCCACTGATACTGCAGCTTATCTATATGTACAGCAGTGATAATTTACCCAAACTTAGAATATCAATCATTATAAACTATTTTAGTTGGTGAATTTACAAAAAAATTCACTCACTAAAATAATATTGGATCAACATTAAGGATGTCTGAGTAAGAATAAATCACTACCCCCATATCAAGTCAGCAGTTCTATTACCCTGAGGTAAACTGCAAGTAAATATTGTATTATACAGCCACCAGTAATCTATGGGTCTGAAATGCCATTTCAAAGTGCAGAGATTTTTCTAATTTTAGTGTCTGCACAGTACCTCTTGGTGAAATCTCTAGGTTTTGACACTAAAGTTATTGATTGTACATTGGTATTCGCTAGGGTGATTCATGCTTGCATTACATTTTTCATTATGTCCTCAAGCTCCCATTAAACGTGGTGCTTACAAGCCAACTGTGACTTTTTCAGTTTTACTTCTAAGAAAGTTCGCTGGGTTTTACAGAGGCTTCTTTGTGAAAAAATATATATTTATTGAATACCTGTACTTCCTTAGACCTTTACTGAAAAGAACTGACATCAAAAAAACTCCTATTTGTCAGCAAAACAAATAGCAAATAGATCCTCAGATGATTGCACTGGGCTAAGGGAAGCATTACATGCTACACCACTGCAGGTACACATCCAGAAATGAAGTTAGATCCTGATTTTAACTATCAACATCCTTCAGAGGCAAGTCAAAGTGTGGCTGTAGGGTTCACTCTACAACTCATAGCCATACTAACTGTTCCATGGAGGAAAGGAGTTGCTGTACTTCATTTACTCCGTCCTTGTTCGCTCTCTCAAACTCTCAGTCAGAGAGTGAAGACTTGGCAGAGCCTCCTTTCCCCATTCATCAATGGCCAGGGCAGCTGAGATCTGCCTTTGAGGTAGGGAGAAGCAAAGATCAGAATTTGATCCTGAAAATCATTATTCTCTTTCTAGTGAAATAAAAGGGAGCACTACAGGGACAAAGATGGGCTTTAAAGGATTAAACTTCCACATCTCTCCATATTGCAGGATTGCAAAATGTGAGCCTTTTGACCTTGAGCATCTTCAGGGATATCCTTGCCTCTGACACAATCACTGCGAATTTTGAATAAGTAAATTTATCATCCAAGAGAAAGGAATTTTGCTCGGAGGACACTGACAGTATTTTTTCTTCCCAGAAGTAACATGGACATCCAATGTCCAACAAGAAAAATATTTTTTCTTGTAGGATGAAATCTAATAGCCAACTCTCTGATAATTTGTTATCAAAAGCAGAATTGTATTCCAGATGGATTTCAGTAAGTTTCCATCATCTTTAGTCAAACACATTTGTTACAATGTTCATTCTTACCAGCCTAAAGACACTCCTGCAAACCAGACATTAACTTCAGCAGGACTGAAATATCTTAACTGTTTTCAAGACAAGACACAAATCCATGACATGCAGTTACTATATTACAATGTCTCCAAGGTCTCTTACACTGGTGAATCCCATCGTTTAGAATGGCCTTTCAGCGGAAGAAGTGTCTGTGTTCCCGAAGTGAACCACTAGAGAAACCCAGTCCTAGGCCAGAGGGGTCAACTATTAGCCGGAATGCGTCTTAGCAAGGACGCTGCTGTTACCGTGCAGTCACTATTGCCAGATGGAAATTCTGTCATAGAGGAAAGACAGCTAAGCACCCAGTGCAGTTCTATCACTAATTAAGTATGAGTTAAGTCACAAGATGAGAAAGTCAGCATCTTCTTCCAGCTGAGACAATGAAACTCATGTCTTTCCCAAACAATGGTACCCTGACCTTTCTTTTCTAAGAAGATACTAATCATAGGCTCATATGGATGAGGCTGTAGTGTGAGAGTGTATATAGAAAACATTATAAAGGTCACCGGCAAAACAGTCTTCTTTTAGTTGGATCACAGATACTTGTAATTAAAAAGCAAGATCAAAACATCAGCTGTTCCTCGATCAATTGTTTTTCCACAAATTTTGGTGTAATAATTATAGCAAACTAGAAAAAAATTTAGATCACCACACTAGCAAAGCAAGCCTCACTATTGCAGTAGTAGAGTATGAAAACAGCATTTTTATTGCATAAGGAATTGCAGTGAGCATTTATTCTCAAGGTAAAATACACTTAGTGTTTAAATCCTACAGTACAATATAGTAGCTATAGAGCCTTCACAGTCTCCAACTTCATAAAATGCTCAAAGGTGAATTGAGTAACTGTAAATGTGTCTGCTGTGCAGTCTACTGGAATATTAAGCATCATAGTAGGCTTCAACACAGTAGACACTGAATAAATGACATTTTTTGGGAAAAAAGAAGGAAAACTTAAAGGTCCTTCTCTTACAAGCTTGAAGCATCAAAAATATTCAAATAGCTACATTTTGACTAGAACTCCAAACATTCTTTTCCATCTTACTGAAAAGTTGTCCTTCCTCTAAATATCTCTGATAATTTCCTGTCATGTTGCACGCAACATAATAAACATAATGGAAACAGAAAATAATTTAATACAAGAATATGACAGCGTATGCAACAAGACTACATGCTTGAAATACACAAGCCTCTGACAGAAATTGCATTAATAACATATAATAAAAAAAAAAATCGCATTTGTTTGCATATATATTCAGTTTTATCTAACTCATCAATATTCCTTTTAATAATGGCGGTATCTCTGCCAGATAAGTGGTGGTTATGAATACATCATTTATGAAGGTCTTCTTTGCCATAGTGGAATGAATTTAATCTTTTTTAATTGGAATGAAGAACAACAAATTCTACTTATGCCTTCTATTTTTAAATGCCTTTGTGCTCATTTTCTATTACAACTGCAATTTTATCCATTTGTTATAGAGCAGATTTCTTTCACAGTGAAAGAACTATGGTACAGTTACTTTGGATAATGTGAGTCATATCCAGTCGGAGTCCCCTAGCTACTTCTTTTTCAACCTTGGGAAATATATTCATAAATTCTCTGAATAGGGATTTCCAAAGAGATATGATTTATGAATAAAAAATTGGCTAATCCTCTCCCCACTAGTTTTCTAATTATTTTTTTAATGGCAACTATCAAGTTTACACAGAAATGTCCAAGTTGTTATTTTTTCCTTAGTATTTCTATTTGAACACATTGCTGTAGATTTTCAGATAACCATATGTTTGCTGTTCCATTATTTTGTTCTGGTTTATACAGTAGGATTCCTAGGTAATCTACATTTTATCCCTTCATGAATCTTGGAGATGTGCAATTTTCCATTTTGAAGAAAGAAAATTATTTGGTTCAGAATAAAAGACAGAGACTATGTACAGGATGAATATGGAAATACAAATCATGTAAACTGCCAAATATCCCCAAGGAATTCTTTTCAAACTTTGATTGGCATATGCTAGTAGAGGAAAATTTAAACACAAATGTGTATATATGCACAGATGTCCAGATACACAGTTCAACAGAAACTTTGATCTCACAAGCTTTACTTAGAAACATGTTAATTAAAAAAAAAAAAAAAAAGGCTTTATGTAGAACTGATCAGAAAATTAATATTCTGGTATATAAGAAATATCAACATTTTAGATTTTGTTATAAATTCCTAGTAAGAGAAAACAAGAGACAAATTTCTGGGTTTTGTTTTGGCTTAAAATTATCCTTCTGTAAAAAGGCCTTCTGCCTCAACCATTTACATAAAACATAGGACACTCAGATTCATCTACCTGTTCTGAGTTAGCCAATTAAAAAATTCTTGCATCCTGAACAAGTGCCATAAGTAGTACTAAGATATTGGCTATTCTGTGCCATATGTCTTTCTTTTGTACTAATATTCTATTTCAGCTCTGAAAGTCAAAGTTTTAAATTTATACATTGGTATTTCCTGCCCCCCCCAAAAAAAAAAAATTCAGAACAATCCGCCCAACCAAATAATGTATTCCCAATTTGTTGCGCGCTTTTTTTTTTTTTTTTTTTTAATTCTACACTTTCTATTTCAGGACCTTAATCTGTAATCACAAACTATATGAATATGCATCATAGTTAGAGTGCTGCAGGCTTTGTGATATTTTAATACTTTAAATTCTTCTTTTGCTTGCTTCTTTCTAACATAAAAGATGCCCAGTGGGGATTAATTTTGTATTGTAATTAAACAGTAAGGTGTTTTTTAAAGCCTTTTTTTTTTTTTCCAAATAATTCTGTTTCCTGACAAAGATATTTTTTTCATATTCATGCTCAATTATATGTGACTACATCACCTGTTTACCAATTTGTAAACAGGGAGCCCCAAGATTTGGGTAACAATTATGTCTTAAATCTGTAGTTAATATGTATAAAGCCAATTATTTCCTTTTGCAATGGAATCTGCAAGAAAAGGACCAGAGACCACAGAAGTTCATGTACCTAATATTGGGGGTTTTTTCCACTAAATTAAATGGATCTGGTCTTGTACATAAATTTATTTACATACTTCTAAGCCGTTCATAAGGATCTAAGTTCAAACATTAATAAACAAGAGGAAATGAAGCTAGTAGGAGCAGCAATGGATTATTCTCTTTTCTTTCACCTCTTCCTGCTCTCCTCCACAATAGTACACTGATGTAGTATTTAATATTTTCAAAGACCTTTACATGTATAATCCTTCCTACAACATTACTTTTAAGAATGTCTGTATGTTGTATAATTCTGTTTTAAATTCAAGGTGCTGAATTTGAACTTTAAATCCATAGAGGAAAATAATATGGAAATACTTTCCTCAGTACTTTACTTCAGGGACCATAGCTCATAAGTGAAAAGACTTTCTTTCTTCTTGTGTTTCATATATAACAGAAGTTAGCTAAGGGAATCAAAACTATGCACAAACTAGATTAGAATAATGTTATCTAGATGGTGACTTGATTGATGGGGGTATATCTAAGGTTGAAAAGGCTAAAATATTATAGTGAATGACAAAACTGTAGACTTTTAGTGAAAATTATGTGTTACAGAAATACATTTAAATTCTTACTGAATTATTTAATTGGCAAATCTGTTCTAAGAGTGTTGTACAACCACATGAACCACAAAATGGCTTAGTCCTAGGCTTGAAAATATGGTATGAAAATCTATCCTGGATATAAATATGAAAAAGCAAGTATTTTTTCTTTTTTATTAGTTGCCCCAAGATTTTTTATTAAATGGAAAACGTCAAAATTCTTACACCTTCAAGTATTAGCTTCTCTGCTCTAAAACTACTAGATAATCCTACTGGAAATACACTCTGAGTTCCAAATATTTTATCTATATTTAGATCCATTGCTGTTTCACTCAGAAAGAAACAGAAATCATTACAGCAAACTATATATTCCCTGATATGATCTGTAGAACTGCATTTTTGAGATGTGCCTTACTCCAATCTTATATCTCCCATCATTTAACAAAAGATGTTACTATTCAGAAAATGGAAAAGTACAGCGATATTCATTTATTAAGTAACATGTAAAAAACCATTAGGTATTAGGAAGAGTTCCTAAGAGGATACTCTTTTGCTTCCATACATTTTGAGATAAAGTTTTACAAATGGTTTGTTATCATCTACCTGTGAGCTTTCTTTTCCCTATTCCCAATTCTTGGTCATGTATTTCCGTCCTGACAGATTAGTCATCCTATATGACCGTCTGCATGAACATGTAATTGTCAGTGCTGATATCAGAGGTAGGGTGAGGTGGAATTTCCTCTTCCAATAGCAGCCTAAGATCAACAAAAACCCCCAACCTTAGTTGCGGCATCAGGTATAAAGGAGTAAGGCAAAAGCAACCTTGAATTCTCTACAGCATTTGTGGAGTCTACTCCAGGGCAGTAAGACCAATGGCCATTATAATGTCCTAGCTATACAACAAAATAATGAATCAATCTACAAGATATATTTTCTACAGGAAAAAAAAAAAAAAAAAAAAAAAAGGTATATTCCAAAAAGAACAACTTGTATAAACAACTCTCTTACATACAAATTATAAATACACACATATACAAGGTCCTTACATAAAAACAATGGTAACTTTCCTACCAGCCGTATTTGTTACTTGGAAGCTAACTGAAATGTTAACACAATATAATACAGAAAATGTCAGGCTTAAGTATATCAACTTTCTCCCAACAAATTTTTTTCTCCAGTATGCCAGGTCAAATGGTCACACAGAAGCTCACACATATACAGTCACACAAAATTTCCCACTTGCATGCAGCTGGCAGATGTGATGCAGGAGAGAAGGGAGGCTCTGCTTTTCTGCACAGGCAGCTGGAGGCCAGTCTGGATTCCTCAGGGTATCTCAAACAGTGCTACACACTTATATTTAGGCACCTGAGTAGAGCCCTAAAAGACTATTCCACTAGTAATGTCAACCAAAAAAAAGTTCTTAAATCTATTAAAATAAAAAAGTTCCCAGACACCTCTTGTTTGTTCACCAGTTGAAATACTCAAACTTCGTTTTCTTAGTGGAATACAATTATCCCTAATGTCAACACCACCCACAGTAAAGAGGGAAATTAACAACACATTATTCTAAAAGATATTTACCACCACTAATTACTATTAGTTTGAGCTGTCTAAACAGCTTTGAAAAACTGTCAGTTATGCCACAAATCATACAGGCATCCTAGGAGGAGAAGACAATCAGTTCCATGTCTCCCCATATGCCAGGCTAGTTCCCAGTTGTGGATTCCCTCATTCCACTCCAATATTTTGTGCTGATAAACTGGCACTCTTAACTCACCCATGCTGATTCTCAGTGGCTATGCCAATGATTTGGCAATGCACAAAGGGTGATGCCAGGAACATCAGGAAATAACCTATCCCGAACAACTTCTGTTTTGGTAGGTGGTTGACAATGAAGTTGTTTGATTAGTTTAAGAAGAGGATTTTCGAAGGAGAATACTCTTTTCACTTTTAATATCTGGAAGTAAGAAAATGGTTCAGAGCCATGACTCACTAAGTGAATTTCAGTCTATGCTTCTCCCTACTTTAGTATTTCCTTGGTTACACATAGAGCTTCAGAAGTTTTCCACTTTTTTTCAAATGGTAATTTTTTAATTATTCATTTTCCCTACTAGTAAATACAAATATGCATCTGTATACACAGTATTTACAGTAGTGCATTATTCAGTCTATGTGCTTAAATGCCAACCAATACTAATATTTCTGAATGTACACACATATTAATACGAATACTGAATAAGAGAAAACATTAATAGGTGATATAGCACATCCACAACAAGAGTAGAGTCTATAAGCTAGGAAAGCAGAAGACAGTTTTACAACATTCCACCCTTTTGGTGTACTTCCTGATAGTCTCTAGTAATGACTATTCTTACTCTGAATTGTCTTCACCACACTTACATAAGAGTTAGATTCAGCTTTCTGGATTCTCTCTAATCAATCTGAAAGCAGTTGCTTTAAGCACCTTAGTGATTCTTAGGCAACTCAAAACACCTCAATGTTTTTTTTAAAAAAAGAAAGCCCCCTGAAACTCAAAATACCTATGTGCTTATAGTTGTTACTCTCGTAGTACATTTCTATAAGAAAGCTATGTGCTTCAGTGTTTCCTGAAAACTTACTTATCGAAAGTGTTCTGCTTATGTGTATGATTCCAATTTTTATCTTGTTATATGTTCATATAATATTCCATGTCAGGTCGTGAAAGGTCAAAAAAATGCCTAACATGTTTGACTAAAGAGTTAGTAAACTGGGTGGCACAAAACTCTTATATTTTACCTAGAAGCTTTTCGCAGTCAGAGCATTATTGGCCATTGTTCTCCTGAATTGGCTCCAATCCCACAGGATTCTTCTATGACACAAAAGACCTCAGCATATGATAACAGAAATGGGCTAGAAATGCTGAAAAGCAGAAGAATCTACATAGGATAGAATCTACATAAACAAGCTTTTGTATTAAATTATCAAAGTGTTATATTTTATATGACTACTGATGGGAAAGAGATGACAACATTTCTAAAACTTTAGTGACCTGAGTGTTCTTTTTGTACAACTCCAATGCAAATATTAGGTTACAAATACATTTTGAAGAAATCTTTGCTGGGTGAAGCCAATGTTTATGATAAAATACCTGCCTATAATTTTTTTTTTTTTCTCTAACTAGATGTGGCTTCAGGACGGAGAATATTCATATGTTTTGTTTAAAATTATGATTGTTCCTGCTTCCTATGTCACTGAAAATAATCTCTAAAGGTATAAGCTGTTGTCATGGTTTAACCCCAGCCTGCAACTAAGCCCCACATAGCCACTTGCTCACTCCCCGCCTCCGAAGGGATGAGGGAGAGAATTGGAAGAGAAAAAGTGAGAAAACTTGTGGGTTGAGATAAAGACAGTTTAATAAGGAAAGCAAAAGCTGTGCATGCAAGCAAAGCAAAAGAAGAAATTAATTCGCCACTTCCCATCAGCAGACAAAGCTCAGTGATCTCCAGGAAAGCCAGGCTCCATCATGCATAGCAGTGACTTGGGAAGACAAATGCCATCACTCTGAATGTGTCCCCCGCCTTCTTCTTCCCTCAGTTTTATATGTTGAGCACAGTGTCATATGCTGTGGAATATCCCTTTGGTCAGTTGGGGTCAGCTCTCTCGGCTGTGTCCCCTCCCAACTTCTTGTGCACCTCCAGACTGCTCACTGGTGGGATGAGGTAAGAAGCAGTAAAAGCCTTGACTCTGCGCTGCTCAGCAGTAACTAAAACATCCCTGATTTATCAACACTATTTCCAGCACAAATCCAAAACATAGCCCCACACAAGCTACTATGAAGAAAATTAACTCTACCCCAGACAAAACCAGGACAACTCTCTACCTAGACATCAAAAAACTGAGCCTGAAATACTTGCAAGGGATTTAATATGCATGGTTATTCTTTTTATTTCTCCAGAATGCTCAAAATCATATTTTAATGATAGAATCTTAAATATGCTGACCTACAACAAGAAATTTCACCTTCATGAATCAAGATCAAATTGTAACATGTCAGGAAACGGAAAAAAAAAAAAGTTGTCACACATAGAAAAGTACATGTTACAATATACAGGATTCTTGAAGTTTTTACATGATTACTTCCTTTAATTTTATTAGTCAGTAATTGTCTATTTGTTTTTTGTTTGTTTGTTTCAGAACTATTTGTCTTTCACTCTCTCTGAGATGATAGGCTCCCTATTCTCCTATTTAGCTCTTCGGCTCCAGTTGCAACACAGCTGGCTCCTGCCTGGGGGACTGTGTAGCTATCATCTCAGCACCTCCCCCTGCGAGGGAGGTGCCCCCTGCTTTAGCACTGCCATTTAACAGTGTGAATTAGAGAGCAAAGAGACTCAGTCAGCATGGTGTTTTGCCAAAGCATTTAATTCATCCCGTCAGCACAAGGAAAAGGAAGAAAGAAAAACAGTTGTGTGTCCATCTCTCCTATGGCTTTGTACACTAAAGTACAGCATTGCTTTGTCTTTGCCAGTATAGTTACACTTCCTAGGGGGATTTTTTATTAAAGGGTGCTTTATGGAAGCATAGATATTTTCATATGGGAACAGGAATTATGCACAACACACTTTTACTTATCAAAATCCCTCTATATTAAGGCATGGAGGAAAATTAAATTACACCACTGTTTAAATTAAACAGCAGTACTTCAAGTATAGACACTTCATTTAACACAAGGGGAGGCAAGAAGTTGACATGTGAACTAAGAATTGAGTTTATTAATAGGATTTACAGAAGAGCAAGAAATTTTCACCAAGTCATTTGATTATCTTAGTTATTCTATCTTCGTAAATGTGTGGTTTTATTAACTGAGATCCACTATAATAACAAGGCAGCAATAAATACTTGCTTTATGTTTTGAAGAAATCTGGTAAAACATCCTTCCTCGGCAAAAAAGAATATTCTTGGCTTAGAAAAGAAAGATTGTATAACTTGTTTCTCTTTTGCTCTGGAAAACCTATTGGGGGCAAAGATTACTTCAGCTCTAAAACTTTACACAGATTACTTAAACATCCTCAGACTGATTGTGAATATTTTAAATCCTGCCAGTGTTTGAGTTGAATTCACAGAAAGCTATCTCTCGCCCTAACGTGCATAATCTTCAAGGCACAAAAAGTAACAAATCAAGTTTAGTTTCAAGGAGCCTAAGCAAAAGATAAAAGAATCAACCAAAAAAGACCGATAACAGTCTGCCAGAAATAACATCAATCTTTATGCATTTGGTACTTAGTTAGGCTCTTAAATTCCCAGTCTTTCCTGAAACACTGTCTTTATTCTTCTTTACAGCATTGGCAACCTTCTAGATAGAAATGTTCACAAAGCATGCTGCAAATCATCCATAAGAACCCAAAAGTTACAGAAAGGTAAAACCCTAATTTGGCTCAGGAAACCCTGAAACACCTTTGTGAGTATAACAAATATAGCAGTGATATCTTTTAGGCACTATATGCATAAAATAAATGAAAGCATCTCCAGTATAATTTCTTGATGCGAAAACTTTGATCTTGTACAACTTTTGAGTTTATGAGTTTATGATTTTGCCTTCTTTTGTTTAAAAAATAACACAATTAGGCAACATGTTTTACGTTTCTGTGTTGATTGCAACACCATCATAATCTGAGATGTTTTGTTTTACAAAAAAAGAGTGATTATTACTTAACCAAGATCACTATCTCAGCACATACTGAGGACAGAACAAACATCAGTTCTCAATCAAAAGAATTCTTTGTATAAGTTAAGTCTGAACAAAATTCTGTCTGCACTCTTTCATAAAAAACTCTGTTTATTTACTTTGTCCTTTAATGGTCACCTCAGCTATACTCATGGATTGTTACTTCAAGAAGCTACAATAAAAATAATTCATTACAATCTCTGTGAGTGAAGTAATGCATGTTTCATAAAAAAGTGTACATAAATTAAACAAGCTCAGTTACATTATCTAATTTAACTCAAATCAAAATATCACCATATGGCAGATTTTAAAAGTTTTGAGAGCCTCAGAAGTGGAGCATGGAGGACATCCCACAGCTCCCAAGCACTGCCAAAAGTGTAACTGCACGTTAGAAAAGGCCCAATTAAAGAATACTCAATCTATTCTCAGCAGTTCTCTCAAAATATGTTTAGTATGAATCTAGGAGAAAAGAACAATCCAGAATTAAACATGAAACACAGTAAAACAATGCTTTCTATTGGAGTGAAAGATAATAATGTAGTCTGGCTGAAGAGCATGAGAACTGATGCTAAGGTGACCGCTGCAAAAAGCTCAGAATCTTTTGGGAACCCTGAAAGTAACTTATTTTCTCTAATTCCCTTTACTTTGGTGGTATACATGTGTATAGATTTTGCTCCAGAAGTCATACCCTGACACACAGTCATACTCTGACAGTACATTCAAAACAGGTGTATTATAGTGTTACTGGAACTGTCTTGAGCAATTGCAAAGAAAAAAAATGAAATCCTTTCTGTGACAGCCTTTGCGACAGCCTTTGTGACAGCATGTGGTAGAGGTTTGTGAACCACCACTGAATTTGGGTGATTTAAAAACAATGCATTTCAGCTCCTCAGCTAGGTAAAATTGGTTTAAATCTATTGATTGTATTATTTCAGAGTATATTAGCATCATACACTGTTCCCTAAATAAAGCCTTACTCATACCCAGAGAAAATACTAAGGAAGGCATAGTTTTAGTGTTAACAAAGTACTCCTCTCACCAATAAAGCAGTGTCTTGGTCTAAGCTACATGCTTTGGAGATTTTGTAAGTTAAAATAACTAGACTACACTGCAACCCTACATGTAATTTAGAACATGTTTTGATTCTCTTATGGATTTCTATGTTTGAAAAAAATTAACTGATATCACTAAGGAATTTAGTTTTGAGGAGCTGACAAGTTCATAGTTTTACTTGATTTCACAATGAAAGAGTTGGTTTGGAGTTGAGAATGTAACAGGTTGAACAGCATATTGGTTACAGTATGTTCTTAAAACAATTAGAATTAGAAGTAGGGGAGGGGTTTTATGTTTCTTAAGTGACAAATATGAACTCTATTGCACTTACAGGAAAACTGGGAGGGTTTTTTTTTTTAAGAAAAAAGAAAGAAAGAAAAAAAAATGATAAAGAGAAAAACAAATGCCAAAGTAGACTTATTAACAACTCTACGATATAATTCAAATCCTCATACATTGACCTATGCATAAGCATATTCCAACTTAAAACACAATGCATTTCTTTTTCAAGAGTGAGAAAATAGCAGCTTATGAGTTGAAATGGTTACTGACTAGATACTAATGTATTCAGAAAGCAGTAATGTAACGTACTTTAACTTTCTGCTAGTTTATCCATGACTGCACCAAAAGCTGCACGTGTCCTCTCATCAAAATATACAGAACTTAAACCCTTTTTTGTTTTGATGTTTTGTGACCTTTTTTTTTTTTTTTTTAATTTTATTCAACTTGCTAGCGGGGCACTAAAAGATCAAGAAAAAGAGCACACTTTTCTTGTCCCTTGATTCATCATTGCTTTTCCTTTCCTCAAAGATGAGGAATTTTAAGAAATAATGGGTTTGTTTTATTTTTATTTCCCTTTGTTAAAAAAAAAAAAAAACAAAACAAAACACCAACAACTAACTTGTGCGATTACAGAGAAGAGGTTAAAAACTGAAATCTGAAAATTCAGAACCAAAGGAAGACAAAACAGTAGCTATACTTGTGGAAAACACATTCTCATTAAACAAGTATACAACCGAGTGTAGAAGTGGCTACATGGAATTTTACAGTTTGCACCATAAAAGACCAGATAATGTAAGAGTCTTCAGGCTTTAATTTCATAATTTTATTAAAACAAATCTTTTAACTAAAAAATTTTGTCCGGTCTCATAGTGATCACCAGGATTTCACCCAGTTACCTAGAGGAGGTTATTTTTAGATTATTCCAGATAGAATTTTATTATTAAAAGCAAAGTATCAGTTGAGGACTCCTGTATTCGATAACAAGTTTATCTGAATCCATTCCCTCTGTGCTACTAATTAAAAAAAAAAAAAAAATGTATTTTGATCATCATGCAAGTTAACTCCAGTCTAATTAGGAGGATCAGGCAGGAAAAGATGACACCATAAAGAATATTTTTTCCACACGTGAAAAGAAAGAAAAAAAAAAACATGGTCATTACTGGGTATATTACTACTTAATGAAATTTTAATTACTGAACCTTACAAACATTGCTTGAGTTACTTTCAATTAAGATAGGAAAAAAAAAAGAAATTATACACTAAAATGTTATTATTCAATATATGTAGTAAGAGATTATAGAGTCTGAACTGTACTTCCCTAACTTTATCGTAGCTGCACTTATCAATAATGTCTTTTCAGTACTGCTGACAGGAAGATTTAATTAATGCATGTATAGCTAGAACATAATATAAAATGTTTTCAAAGGCATTAAATCTGGTTACAGGATTTTTTTTGTTGAGACTTTGGGGAAATTATGAAAAAAGATGGAGACATCTTCATATCCTTTGATTTTTCACAAATAATTAAATAAGATAAATAGGTCATGCACAATCTCTGGATGCTATATTGAATCTATTCTTACTACACATTAAATCCTGAAACAGAGCTCATAAAATATATGTAAACAGTCTTTAATTATTCAACACATGTGTAGTCCATTTTGTATTGTAGTGGCAAAGTCTAAAAGGACAGGAAGGGCTCATTTACTACTGTATAGATCTCAAGCAAACTAAGATACTTAGGGACTGCCAAATTCTGAAAAGTCAGTCTCACCAACTGAACTCTATCAGAATAGTAATACATAAACTGATTCTGATCCCGGTTCTTGCAAAGAATCAAAGTGTTAAGAACTGCATTATGTTATCATGTATGTAAGATTCAATTTGAGTTAGGATAAATTTTTATTCAAAGCTACTGTGATTCAGTCCTTAAATATTTCTGGACGAACTTGTTTCTCCTGAACCAAATGTATTTAAAAATTTGGATTTCAACAAGTATTGGCTGCAACTTAGTTTATTTATAGACTAGCTCAGGGTATCAGGCCTTATATAGGAATAATTTTCAGCCATGCAATAATGTATTGGTAGAACAAAACGTACAATCTTAGACAGTACTTGACCTTCTTTGAGCAAATCTTGCTGAGCTGTTCATTTTTCAACAGCGCTAAAAAGCACTGTCTGTTTTCTGGTGGAACAAAGATTTTTTTACAGTAGTAAGGGTCTGCCGTGCAATACTCCTGAAATATATTCTTTAAATCTCAGAGAATCTATGAGGATTGTGTAGCAACACCAAACTAGGATGCTACTAAAGAGGATGTGAATTTTAATTTTGCCAATAATTATTTTTTTAAATTCCCCTGACCTTCAAGTTACCTAACATTTTTAATTACTTGCATGCTATTCATTAAGCATAAAAGCATAAAATATTTTAAAAAATGACCAAACACCAACTCTCTATTTTTATTTCTGCTGAATATAACTGAAGATATCTAAAATATTTTCACTATCATAAAAGTGTATATCAACTAGTTTGACACAACAATAGTATGGATAACATCCATATAGTAAACATTGTAAGTTAAATGAATCTATTTTCTTGAGTGTCATCTAAAGAACATTATATTATCCAGTATCAGTGAAAATCTTCCATATGTTTTGGAGTGGCCCAGGGTGTAAATGAAAAGGAATCCCTTACCCTCGCGCTACTACAAAACAAACATAAGTGTCACGAATTGTTTATACTGCACTTTTTCTCTCATAGTAGGTGATAGGATCCTACCACTCCGGTAGCAGGAGTTCACACTATTGTCCTACTTGCCTAAAGCTGACAAAAAGCCCATGCTTCGCTTCTTGCCATGAAATGATTTCCTGATTCTTGGTGCTTATAATTCTCTGAAAACTAAAGTCCTAAAAACTGATACACCTGGATCACTAAAAAAAATATGTAGAATTATACAGTATCTCCAGTAAGAACACAGACTATGAATATTTTTATTGCAGCACCTCCATCAGTTCCTTAGAAGTTTGAGGATACTTTGGGAAATGCCGTACTTTGCTATAACTGCATTTTCACTGAGCTTTACTGTAAGCTGATGAAAGTTAATACAGCATGGTTAAAAAAAGAAAAAAAAAGAAAAAGTTATCCTCCACTTAATTTTCTACAATGTTACATTATCAGCTTCTTGGAAAGAGCAGGTACACAGCTGTGACATAACCAAGCTTGTACCCACACTTTGCCCTTGATCAAGGCAAACGAACAGGAGAGAGGGAATTATGTGAAGTACGAAGAATGCATTCCGTTTCCATTTGGCAATTTTATAATGAAAGCTGCTATACATTTTACAATAATCAAAAATTTGAAAATGGTTTTAATGAGGACAACTATGGATGGAATTTGGGAATAAGAATCCAGATTCCAGTTTTTCATTGTGATATTCAAATTTACCTTAAACTTTGGAGCACCTACATCTACCAAAAAATTAATCTTGAAAACACAATGAATCAAATAAATGAAGCAAATAATTAATTCTGCGTTCAGGGACTCATATTAATAATCTAATTTTATAGTGAAATGATACTCATGTAAGCGCTTTCTAGAAAAAGAACAGCTTCTTTAAATGCTTTCTTTGTAATCTGAAGGAGAAGAGAAAAAAGACAGATTACTAATGTACCCTCATTTAGTGACTAGTTTATAACAACTTCAATATAAAACATACAGTATGGTGGGGCTTTTTTACCCTCAGTAGTCATGTATGTGTGTCACACTTCTTTTTTTCCCCATTAAATGTTCTCTACCATAACTTAAACCCTTCATAGGCTAACAGACATTGAATTTTCTTGTTTTTCTTTTTTTTTTTTTTTTTGTTCTTTCTTTCTTACTGTCTGTCATCTATTGAAAAAAATGCTAGTAAAAATTACTGGAGGTGTCCATTACTTTTGAGTCAGCTGCAAATAAAAGAATTGTATACTACAGGGAAAAGGTGAAATAAACCTATGCTGAAAAATTAAAAGTTTTTCAGGCTCTCATATTTAGCAACATAGTACTCTAAGACTTAAGAAGAGTTTTATCTTCCTTACTTTCTCCTTTACACTACTGAGCAGCTGTATGAGTAAGACCATAGTCAATTTTCTGCAGCGTACTTCAGTGAAGCAGTGCTTTCTTTACCTCCAAGCCTTTAAAGATCACAGTCTACCATATCTGGAAGGACAATATTGACAAGAATAAAAAATATCTTCAGAAGTTTGCAAGAAGGTACTGTCAATAACAAAGTACAATTTAAAAAGAACCCCAAACACCATCTTGGTGTGTTGTCTTTCAAATTATGACACAAGGTTTTGAAATCTTCTACAAAAAAAACCAGTTGTAAGCAAAGATTGTTACTCCATTGTTTTTCTTTAAGATATTGAATAACCACTTTAGCTTTCAAAAATCAGCAGTCATTAATGCATAGAAAAAAACCCAGGAAGACTACAGAAAAACACACCCTTCTATTATATCCAACTGACGAAGACATGTGACTTACAAAGAAGCTGGGAAAAATGTAGATCATGTGTGGCTCCTGTAGTAAATTATTTCCATTTTAACTACATGAAAAGGAAATTCCCCTGGGATGACAAATTAAATCACCAACCAGTTATCTAGCAGTATTGAGCTGAGCAAATGGGCTTTATAACTTTTATTTTACTGTATGCACTGATTCACCTAAAGATAAGAATGATATGTCATAGATTTTATGGAAATATCAGGAATAAAGTATTGTTTCAAAAAGTGGAGATTTGCTATTTTCAGTGTAAACCCTTAAATTATGCAAAATTACATTCACGTCTGAGGGTTATTGTGGTGGGAAAATAGGATCTATCAAGATCTGTATATGCACAAAAACACATGCAGAAAGAGAAAGATTGTTTGAATTCAAACTTCTTGATAGAACAAGAACAAATTATAAATATATAACATGTAATGTTCTAATTTAAGTGTCTTTCTACACTTAGGAAAATCATAAAAAGAAAGAATGACAGCAAGCAATAATATTAGATTTGCTGTATACTTTCAAACATGTCTTTGCTTGATCAACAAGACTGTGTTAAATATGTTGTTGTTACTGTTATTATTGTCTTAATAGATGGGCAACAGTTCCATGAAGGACAAATTAAGTTAAATTGTATTTTTATGGTATCCTTGAAGTAATTTCCTAGGCCTAAGTCTTAGTATCCAAACATACAGCCTGACTTTTCAAAAAGTGGTCAATGACTAATGGCTTCTTTTTACTTCCAGTTCACTTACTGACCACAAACAAAATGGTGAGAATTAAGTGATTTACATATTCCCTAAATTTAGTCTTAGTCTACCCTTGTGCACAAGTTTGGGGTAACAGAAACAGCCAGAATATTTTATCCCACTTTTCTATGTTGTTCTTCAATAGCATGACTAGTATTCAGAACAACAACAAAAAAGTGTATTTATACATTTGTTTATGAAATGCTAAGGGTTTTTGTGAAAGAACAGCAAAGCTTTCAGAGTACTTAGGCACCTAATTTCCTGGCCAGTTTCCTGACATTCACTCTCCTAAAAAGGAAATTAGGTTCTTCCTGGGTATTATTCAATTACTCTGATCATTCACACTGGGTTCCTGCTCTTAGGAAGAAAATCTCTCTTTAACAATTCTAAAAGGGCAGATTAGCAGATAGATGATTCAAGGTTGGGGCACTTCCCCAGCTTTTGCCACTCCATTTCCCACTGTTAGAGGTAAAACTGACAAGTTTCTTCTCTCTCTCTTATGGACAACTGGGAAAAGCAAAACTCAGGCTGAAAAAGTTTTAAAAGTGTTTTCAGAGTTTGGGGAAGGTTTTTAGCAACATTCAGTAAATAATCACTGGATTTTGAACAAATAGAAAAAAGACTTTACTCATTTCTATTTTTAGGATCCATCAACCAAAAAAAAAAGTCAATAGTTTCACATTGCAATGCTAACAAAAAAATCCAGATACTTTTTGAGTAGAGATCTTGTTAATAGTAGATAAATACATATCTTGAAAATGTGCTCAGTAACAAAGCATCCTTCTCATTAAGAAGATAAAGCTGAAAGTACAAGCCCTACTAGTTTCATTCTCCACAAATGGCACCTCCAGGTCAGGTATAAGGCCTACATCTAACTGCATTTACTATACTTTTCAGTTTCCTTCCATTTCTCAAATGCTTTCACTTTCACCAAGACAAAGAGCTGAATTCTGCTTTGAAATACGAATATTAATTACCGACAAAGCAAAGACCATGCTTTCACCGAAACCCATTCAGTCCAAGTCTGAATTGTCCTACCACTATTGCAAAGTTTGATATTTGTAGGCAAGGAAGAAAAAAAATCTGATTCTTGAAAAAGGATAATGAATTCTATTATTTTGACATACAGATTATTAATATGCCTTTTTTCAAATACAGCACTATTTTATTTGCTTTCAGGAATTAACTGTGAAAGCAGTTACGCTGCAGAAAAAAACAGGAACTGCTTTACTGTTCTATTCTCCTTAAACTCTTTTTTGATTTAATCCTTGAGAGGAAACTGCTATGAAATAATTTGTCATTTATACAAATGGAAGAGTGACAAGCTCAACTGCAATGATCTCTTTAAAAGCACTAAAACCACAGAGATAACAGAGTCTGGCTTTGTCCTCAGATTCTTTCAAATTCCACAAACATTCTTTTTTCACTGAGGTGTACAAAACTACAACACTTTTCATTCCAATCCTCAGCTAATGAAACCCCCAAGACTGTTATCAGGTATAGAGCAACTTGGATTTACTGCAATACTGTTTTTACAGTTATGAAGATTAAATTATATCTATTGTCAAAATCAGAATTGACTATCACAGGAAAAAAAGAAATCTGATGCACACATTAGTGGATGGCTGAAATAGTGCTGGTTGTGTACTTACCACATATCTAGAACAGGAATTTTGAAACAAAATAAATAAACTTATAAAATAATAACCTTAGGAAAAGAAATTAAATTAAGAAATTAGTAGAGCAAGATGTCATTTATTCTTCCTGTAAATTTGAATTAGTCTTCATCTTAAATGAATAACATGTAAAGGTGCTGCAGCATTTCATTTTCCAATTTCTCTTAGCTTTGAAAGACTTTTTTTTTAAAAAAAGCATAATTCTACTGTAAAAAAAGGTAATTATGCATATTTACTGTAGCATTTCTTATTTCCCTAAACCATGAACAACTAAAGAGCTGAGAATTGTTTTATTTCTAGAGTTATGCACTGAGTTCACACTACCCAAATCTGTTGGAAACATCTTCATACTACCAAAGATTTCTTTGCTTGCATAGTAATAAAGTATTTATATTAAAGTATCTCTTACAGACTTCAATTATTTTTTCCTAGCTACTATGTTGCTTTCAAAATTAATTCCATAGAATAATTTGTTGTTTGATATTTGTCTTAAATTTTTCTTGTTAAATGATTATGTACATAGATGTTCAGAGTTTGATTTAGCAAGAACCCACAGCTTCTAGAAACGCAGACACACTGATCAATTTTATCATGAATGTGTGGGCAGAAATTTCACTGGACTACAGCTTTTGTAAATGTTTCTGAACACATAGAAGCTATTGTTTTTTAGAAAAGACGTTTAATGAATTTGGTAAAAAATGTAATACAGTTCTATTCAGAAAACTACTCCATAAAATCCACTCATGTTGTTCAGCATAGGAATTACTGATGTTTTATGTGCTACAGAGAGCATACATGAGAAACAGAAGGTCTGGAAAAATAAGGTAAAGACCCATATAGAGAGTGGATCAAGCATGACTGAATCTGTGCATCACAAGTCAAAGTTGTGCCAGGGATCATGCTGTAAATGATGACACTTGCTGATGACTTTAAAAAAGCAGTCACCAGTAAAAGATAGGAGGCAGTAAAACACAGAATGATTTACATAGCACAGGAAAATAAGCAGCCTATACAAATCATCATAAAGAAATTAATGGAGACTGGGGGAAAGAGGAAGGAGGTGAATGTATTGTTCATGCTACAGAGGGGTAATGGAAGACAGAAAAAAGGATCTGGGAATAGAAGCAAAATTCACAGTTTTGCACAGTGCATAACCACAATAAATAAAATAACAACAGAATTTTAACTAATAATATTGAACATATCCCTGGCCATTCCATTTTAGGACTCTAAGAAAGAGTAGTCAGATAAAAACAGGAAATACTGTGTTCCAGTTTTGGCATGCATTTATGCACATTGAAATGAAAATCATAGAAATAAATGGCATAGAAGACAGAAAATAGAGGCTTTTAACTAAATCAAGTTTAAGAAAAGAAATAAGATATTTTAAAGATATTTTCCAGTTTTTCTAGAAATCTTGGAAATTAAATTTAGTTACTAGAAGATGCTTACAAGAAACCCCAGGGACTACCACTGATTAACAGAAAAATGAGAACACTGGAAGTGCACTGGTAAACTAGCAGTGTTATATCTACTGGTTAAACAGAGGTTTTAAGATGCTTTGCATGAATTTGGGGGGGAAAAAAAAAAAAATAAAAAGGTAAAAGAATTAGCCTAATAATTCAAGACATTCTTGCCAAAACACAGGGCAAATCTATGCAATGCAAAGCTCGAAAGATAAAGACAATGAGGTCCAACCTATGCCATCCTGTAACCATAACTAAACCTGTCTGTAGCAGAAAAGGTCCTAGAGCTACTGTGTTTTTACATCATAAAACGTTTTTAATGACTGCACACAGTCATGAGGAACTACCTCAAGCGTAGTCAATCTACAGGGAACTACAGCACACAAACACAGGATGAGTCGTCATGTACCTCTGAAAGCTTGATAATACGCAGTAGGATTGTGCTTATTTGATTACCTTAAGCACCTTCTACTGTGTTTCCTTGGGGCACAGGATCAGTCCTCAGCATTAGGGTAAGTTTTTGGATATGCAGAAGATAAATGACTTGAATCAAAAACTGGGGTATCAAAACAATGAAATAATGGTAACAGGTTCCCATAGGATTTATAGAAGCATTCAAAAGGAAAAAAATCAGAACTCAATTAAACTACAAAATAGAACAGTTGAATAATCCTCAGACTGTCTCAATTAAAATACATTTTAAAAGTAGCAATAATAATAAGAAATGTATGTCTATGTTAAAATATCTCTTTCTTTGAAGACCATGATTTAGACATGCATATTCCATTTCACTATTCTATTTCTTGTATCATTTGGTCCTCTGAATCTCAGATAAACCCTTGAAACGTACTACGGAATCCTCAAATTACACTTGCGTGAGCATCATTCCATTGCAAGATATTCCAATTAGGTTAAAAATCCTAAAGATTCAGGTTAGAATTTAAAAAAAAAATAAAAAAAATCACTGGTATCATGATAATTTCTGTTGACTTGTCTCTAGCAGTTATTAAAATAAATTATATAAAAAATTAGTTTCCTATTAGCATTGGCATATCAGACCTTTGTCTGAGGGTCTGACTCAGGAGTAATCAGGAGACAATAACACTGTGAAGGTCAGGAAAAACCTGTTAAATTGGTGCAAATGAGGAGAAGCAACCTACACTAGACTGGTCTTTTGAAACAAGTCTCTATTTTTCTTTTCAACTCTCTGAGGCTCTAGGGAAAGCAGAAATCAGAAGACTAAATCTGGCTTCCACTACAGAATAATAAATGTGAAAAATCTCCATGTGTTGAGGGAAAACATAGAAAAACAAAAATTGCCAGAAATAAAAGCAGAAATGATCAAAACTTCCTTGTGTATATTTAGACATAGAAGTAATCTGTGTAACTGAAAAACAGTGTTCCGTTATTTCCAGTGAATGTACTTAGTATGCTAATATTGGCTCATTCCAGAATATAGAATCAAATATAGCATTATGTAGAATCAGACATCATATAAAGTAAAACTCAATTTCCATAATGTCAACATAGTCAAGGAATAAAAATTAAACCTAATGAAAGTATAATTCTGTGAATTTTCTTACACTGATTTTGACATCAGTGGCAGAAATGTGTACCATGCCCTCTTCAACATTTGGTTTACAGCGTAAGTTTCCAAGAAGATTGAAAGGATTTTTCCATTAATTTTTCAGTATCTAAACAAATGAACTAGGAAGAACAGGGTTAACCTATTGACTAATTAAGTTAATTAATAAATTAAACCAATAAAATTCATGCTTTCTACTGGCTAGTAGCTAATGAATGCCTAATTAACTGTAAAAAATCATCCCCACAGGAATGATTCAGATCAGCATTGGTCTTGTGATAAAGCTACATTGGTTAAAGATAAATTTAAAGAATTAAATAAGGTTCACAACGAGTTAGTGGAAATTAGAATGGATCATGTCTTCTGTTCAACAACGGAATGGGAGCTTACTGTGGAGAACGTGACAAGAGTATGTTGTAACTGAACCAATCATAATTTTTTACTTCTGACTAAAATAATGTGCCAAGTGGTTGTCTGATGAATCCATACAGCAGTGCTCTGTTGTTTTTTTTTTCTCTTTGATCTAGCTTCTACAAAATTCTTTGGAAAGATTCTTGCACAAAATGTCTGTAAGTGTTCAAGTGTATTCTCTATGTTTGCAGGTTAAGCATGCAACATCCTTATTGAAAAGAATGCTGTTGATTTCATTCATATACATGGGGAAGCACACAATCACCGATAGGTGTATTCTTCTGAAAACTTTAAGGCAAATGTCTATCTTAATATGGTTTGGGTTTTGTGGTGTTTTTTTTTTTTTTTTAATAATTTCTTTTCCACTTGGCATTTTATTACCTTGAGATGTTACTAAATCTTATATTGGGAAAATAAAGTTAAACACATGCTTCCTTATCTAAGGGACAGGACCAAATTACAGGCATCCATTTCTTCAAACACCAATTGATAGAGGACTGGACAGATACTCCTATAATATATCAAAATAGACATGATTAAGCAATATAATGCTAAGGATGCACAAATGACAGATATCTGGATGGATTGTAAACCTACTGAATTTTATATACAGTAGCACCCCATGAAGCTACTTACAGTGTTTGGAAGTAGAGAGATAACTATAAACATCAATCTTTCTGAAAAAGAAAAGCTACTATTTGTGGAGTGATTTGTTTTCTATTTCAGATGCAGAATTTAAAAACTAATGTTGATAGAAAGATGTAGCTTTTAATGACAGTTTTGTAAGTATGCTTACTTCAAAGATAGATGAATTAAGTAATCAAAGAAATTAAAATATTGACTTAATTTCTCAACCTTTTAAAGAAAGCCTGGATTTTAAAAATTTAAAGTCAACTTCTGAGAGTTTGAATAACTGATAATTAAAATTAACATTAGATACATGCAGTGATTTTGATCTTCACTTGGTGCATACTTCAATCAAACAAGTAGGAATGGGTGTGGTTATTATATAATTACAGTCCAGGAAAATACTTTAAAATAATATATATTCACAGTAAGCAAACTCTGAGAACTGTAGCTGAAAAAAGGGAAACAAATGTATTTAATACTCAGTTCCTGCCTGGAGAAAAGGAACATGAAGAAATGTGCAATGTAGTCAGAAGGTCAGAGGAAAAAAACAAAGTCATTTTTTCCCTGGAACACTGAGATGAAGTATTACATCATATTACTTAGGAAACCACCTTCATTAGACCACTCAAGGTTCTTATGTGCAATGAGACAGATGGTAAGATGCTTTAGAAAATGCTAGTAGGGCTCATATTGCTGAGGAAAGACAAAAAACAGGTTTGAATAAACAGCATTGGTTTCTGCTCTGCACATACATCATGGAATAAATGTGTCTTATTTGCAGACAATCAGATATCAGCTGACTAAATATGGGAGGGAGGGAGGGAGGGAGGGAGGGAGGGAGGGAGGGAGGGAGGGAGGGAGGGAAGTGCCTCAAATCATTCATGGAAGCGTATGATACTATCATCAACAAAGATTAGATTTTTTATGGGATGTTTAGCCTCTATGGCTAAAGATCCACAGGGTGTTCTGTCATATTCCTTTCTGAAAGAAGCACCTCTTGCATGGCTCCTCTTAGCCTTTGTGGAATTGAATGTTAACATCTACACTGGTCCTATGCTCTTGGTAAAAATCAAGAGCTTCCAGAAACCCACCATTGCTTAGATCTCAGTTATTTTTCTGTGCAGTTCTGAACTTGTTGAAATGCGTAAAAGATACTGAAAGGTCCACAAACAGTTTCATATATATGATAGCCACACGCATTACAAAAGAGTTCATTACATCCAGACCTAAAAATAAAATCACTGCCTCTAAGACAAGTAATCTTTAACTCTTCTCTCAAAAAGTGAAAAATGCTTCCGTGCTCATGAAGCATCCCTTACTTAACACTGGTTTTAGTACAACATTGTAAATGAAAATTTGCTAAAACACTACCTGATTAACTTCTTAAAATTAGAATTGATAAAATTTATCTCTAGACCAAAAATATTCCATATCCCTGAATCCTAGCAATAACACACAGAGACATAAGAGAATTCTGAAATGCATAAAAAAACAGGTGGAGTTGAACAAGATTTCTTCCTTCATGCATTAATTAACTCAATACAGTAACACCTATTGGTTTTAGGAGAGCTTTTAGCATTACAGCTTCATTATCTGATTTATGTGGACTGTGATACATAAATTTTTTATAAAACTGAAAGTTTATGCCCAAATCCGTGTTTCAAACTTTCCTTCCCTGCTCTGTTGAATACAAAGTCTACATTGACTGCCATCTTTATTCTTATAAATTACTATAAATCAATTCCTTATCTGATGGTAATTGACAGAATCTCTATCATATGAGCTGCCTTGCCAGAAAAGGATCAAGGAGGCATATTCTATCTGAGATATTTAAACTGAGAAGCACCTGACTCCAAAATGCTATGTAACATGTAACTTTTAATATTTAAATTTTGTCTCAATGCATTTTGTAGAACCTGTCTTCAGCTGAAGGGTGTTTGCTTAACTTCATTCCTTAGTAATATAACACTGCATGGTCATGACTTTGAATTATGGTACATTTATAAAAGTCAAACATCAGAAGAGAAAATTACTCCTCCCCATGATCATAACATAAATTTAAAAGTGGAGCCAGATTCTATGGGATTGAAAATTATGTGGCTATTAATTTAATGCAACGGTTTTGTAGAAATATCAAACATACCATGCAATCTGACTGTCCGCAGCCCCACCAGTCCTCATCACCACCAATTGAACAGCCTATCTCATTGTATTATTTCTGATCCACTAACATATTTCAGACTAGAAGGCACAAATATACAACACACTGAACAGAGTCAGAAGAAATAAATGTGATGCCATATAATATAATCTCTCCTAGAACGATAATGTTACAGGAAATGTTTTACTACTTTAGAAAAAGTTCTCAGTCAGCATATCAGGGATATGCAGTGTAAACACAGTAAAATAAATTAAAAGGTATACAGCCATGCATAGAGAAACAAATAGAAAAATACTCTCTGGTGGTCAAAAGGGGAATTTCAGAAGTCAAATACTGACTTCTGACATTTGACATCTCAAACAACATTTTGTTTTTAAAGCAGTGAGTTGGACTCAGTCCATAGCTCCACTGATTTACATCTGGATGTGTTGTCTTGCAAACATTGAAGGAAACCTAGTCCCTCCCTAATTTTAGAAACTGTTTTTAATACATTAAGCAAACACAGGAAAAAGAGCAGAAGCTGAACATTCATCCATAATCTAGTCGAACTGCAGGCAAAACGAATTTAACATCACCGTTTTATTATTTGTCAGTTTTTGATATGCACTTACAAATGTCAAAACACAACAGAGCTCCTACTGGAAAGAGATGAAAATTGAAAGGCTCAGCTGCTACTGAACAAGATGCTTTCTCAAGACTAATGCAACGTAACATCTCCCCTCATTCTTTGTTCAATCTGTCAAAAACTTGTATCAGGAAGCATTTCCTGGCCAGAGAATTGAAGCTACACAGATAGGAAGAGATGGTAGAAAAGAAACTGTAAACTTAGTGCTAGTAAAATTAGGCCAGCAGCAAATTAGTACCCTTCTTGCCCAGAGCAAGAATGACACAGAAGCTGTGAGTCAGATATGTGTCTGAATTTTGATGCCTCTAGGGCATCTCATTAAATAATGCAGTTCAACTATTGCACTTTCTGTGATTAATAATGGCAATATCATGCTAAGTTCAATTATAGGGAAAAAGTATATAAAAGTTCAGGCTATTTTATAGTATATGAATGATCCCTAAGGGCTATAATTGACACGTAATTTACCATTTTGTTTCTTCTTCTGAAGTAAAAGGACAAAGTGGCATACAATTCCCTGGAAATCTACTGAGTTTCTTGAAACTGAAAAGATTTCCATTTGTTGTGAACCTATTCTATAGATTTTTGATGAATTGTCAAGAGCAGTGATCTTGAAAAGCAACTAGAGGAAGTACTTTCTATTCACAAAGATCATCATATTGAGAAGCTGAATAACAACTCAAAAGTGAAGAGGGTAACTTGCCAAAAGAGCTGGATTGTTGGTTAGAGCTATTGTTGGATAGAAAAAAGTATCTAGGACAGACAAAAGAGTACAATTAAAGATGTAAAGAATATTAACATGCATTTAATTAAAATCTAAGAAATTATTTTGGCAAACTAAAGATTGAGATTTTTATGGTCTCTTTTAATTTATTTTTTTTAATACACATTCCTCATGGAAGTATCTAATTTGGTAAATTTACATTTTCCTTATAAAACAGTTCATGTGGGAATATATTTGCCATATTTAACTATACTAAAGTCAATATGTAAATTACATCTTTTACTATTCAGAATAAATAATGTTTCCCAGATCTTCCAACATCTGAAATAAACTAACATAGATGGAGTTAAATAATGATGGCTTGGCTGTTATACACAACTGATTGGAAGATTCCAAATTATTGTATTTGGAGATCTCTTCAAACTGATGCTGCACTTTGTGAGTGTGTGTCTCTCTACAGTTGCAGCTGGTTCATTACACAGATCCTTCCCATATGTGAAGCAGACTCATGTCACTGATAATCTGTGTGGGACCTGCAATTCAGTACAAGCCAAGTTTAAATTTGCGTATCCAGATTTTGTTTTAAAAAATCAGCTCTCCCTTCATCTTGGAGTGCTTCACCTCTGCATAATTGCATTGAGCCAAGACTGAAAGTCAGTAACTGAACATTTCTAAAAACTTATTCAAATTCTCAGCTTTAAATGTGAACCACTCTGCTTTAGGACTGTTTTGTTTATCACATTTGTATTTTATTTTAAAGCGTCTTTCCAGACACAGCTCTATAACTGTCTTGGGAACTGAAAAAAAAAATAGAATGTTACACAAAACAGAATTAATTCAGAATTTTCTTTTTCATTTTGGTTTGTCTTTTTGTTTTTGAATTGCGTCCTCTCCTACCTCTGGCCAGAGCTTTATCTCTTTTTTTCAGTGGAAGCAATTCCACCCTTCTTCAAGACTTTGAGTTTAGCTACATGTGGATCAATTTAAATACCTGTGATTATCTTCTGAGCTGACACACTAATCCCTTTGGATGTCAACCTCAGAAAGAAAGCAAAACTAACAAACAAAGCAAACTGCACAGAATCTGACTACAGTCTCAGTGGTCCACCCTTAAGAAAGATAACCTATAGATACCCAGCAGAGTCCTGAAGAAGGGATTAGAAGCTGGAACAACCCATTCAGGAGCTCTTTCTACCCTTTAAAACAGAGTTTTAAATAAAATAAAAAATGGAGGGGTCCATCAGGTTTTTATTCACATCAGGGACTTAATTTCCACTAGCCTCTAACAGAATCAATAAATTGCCTTAAGGAAACAAATTATGCAGAAAGTTGAAGTAACTGAATATTAAATTTTCTCTTGGTTTTATCATATTTTGTTTAAGGAAAAAGTTAATTTACTTCTTTTTATTTATATTAATTATTTTTTGGTATTTTACTGCAGATGAGTTTTATCAGTCAAGCCTGTTACCAACTAAATAATTTTGCATGTTTTCTTGGTTTTTTATGTTTGTTTTTTTTTTATTCTGGGGTCTGCATCACACATAGTTTTTAATTCATGAATTAGCTCATTTTCAATTATGAAAGAATAGTAATAGGAGAGTCCTATCAGAAGGGAAGACTCCAAAAGTAACTGAGTCAACTGCCCGGAGAATTTGTGCAAGGTCTATCCCTGGAGGTTTTAAAAGACTCATGTGGATAAAGCCCTGAGCAACCTGGTCTCATCTCAAAGCTGACCCTGCTTTAAACATGACACCTCCAAAGGTATCTTCCAAACTGAATTATCCTACAGAAGAAACCTGAAAAATCAGAAGTATTACTTGATTCAGCCAGCTTCAGCTCATGACTAAATCTTTGTGCCAACAAAACCACCTAAATTTGAAAAAAAATCTTCTATCTTCTATCGTGGTCAAACAGCACTTTAATATTATTCTAGTAACAACTATAGCACGGGAAATCCACACCAGTTACATATCTCACATTTAGCTGCATTTCCTCACATTTTTACATTTTACATTTCCTCACATCTTAAAATCATGCTGTTTAACCATATCCTCATGACAAAAATATAAAGATGCATTTTACAAAACAGTAATCCAACAAATCACTTCTTCTTTCATTATATGATAAATCACTCTTCTATAAGCAACTCCTGCTGTTGTTTTCAAAATTCAATATATTCTACTTAAAATTAGTAATTTGGAGAATATTTCTATATAGTTAGCATCATTACATTATCTTGTTTCTCAAAAGTTTCTCAAAGAGTATTCCAATAGTTTATAGATCAGGTTGGTTTTCTCTTTAACACCATTGTGACTTATACTGAGAAGATCTATAAAAAGAGTAAAAAGAAATGTAGCCAGCAGGTTGTGGAAGGTGATTTGCCTCCTCTTTTCCACTCTTGTGAGACCCCACCTGGAGTAGTGCATCCAGGTCTGGGGCCCCCAACATAAGAAACATAGACCTGTCGGAGCAGGTCCAGAGGAAAACCATGAAAAACATCAGAAAGCTTTAACACCTCTCCTATGAAGAAAGGCTGGAAGAGTCAGTGTTGTTCAGCCTGAAGAAGAGAAGGCTCTGGGGAAACCTTATTGCAGCCTTTCAGTCCTTAAAGGAGGCTTATAAGAAAGATAGGGAGACACTTTTTACTAAGGTCAAGTGACAGGATAAGGGGCAACAGTTTTAAACTAAAAGAGGGTAGGCTTAGATTGGACATAAAGAAGAATCGTTCCACTATGAGGGTGGTGAGGCACTGGAACAGGTTGCCCAAAGAAGTTGTGGTTGCCCCCTCCCTGGAAGTGTTCAAAGCCAAGGACAGGGCTTTAAGCAACCTGACCTAGTGGAAGGTGTCCCTGCCCACGGTAAGGGGGTTGGAACTAGATTATCCTTGAAGGTCTCTTCCAACTCAAACTATTCTATAATTCTATGATTCTAATTAAAACGAGTATTTTTATTTCAATGAAAGTGATGTGCATATGTATAAAAGATGTAAGCAGCAGCATATCTAGATATATAAATCTTTTTAGTCTGAAATACTAAGAGCTGTAGAGTTTTTCACCAAAGAACAACCTCATATTTTTGTATTCTATTTTTTCTTATCTAAAAGCATGTATAATCAAAGTTGCAGTATTTCAAAATGTTGAAAGATGTTTTCAATTTCATTAAATTTCAAAATACTGAAAGATGTTTTCAACTTTATTAGGTTGAAAATTGGAATGTATTGAATAGGGAACAATGTGTCAATGAAAAATTCCTAAGAAATATTAGAAAAAAAATCCTCAGGGTTTGAATGTGGATTTCTTGCTCAGGTTAAGTAACTGACTAAAACAAGACTTAAGTAAAAAGGTTAAAGGTAATTAAGTGAGTCTACATCTATTAAAATAAAAAACTAAATAATCAAAGATGTGTGACAAAAATGGTAATGGATAATCTACTGTTCTGTCTGCAAAAAACAAAATTAAAAGGTCAATAATGACTGAAAAAATTATTTATCTCGGTGAACTCTTTCCCAGATTATCTGCTGTTCATGTATCTTTTCTTTTTGTCCTAAATCTTGCTGTGTGAATTTTTGTTACTCATGACTTCAGGTTTAGGACTGAAAGTTACACAGTATGCATAATTTTTCAATAGATACAAAATGACTTGTTTTCCCATGTATTTTGAAGGGAAGATGCATCTTAAAGGGGAACTAATCATCACAAGTACAAAATGTACAAAATAAAAAATGGAACGTTATACAAGAACCTGTCATAACACTATTTCAGTAAAGTTATAAAATTACAAACTTCAGATTTCATAGTAGCTAGAATTAAGTAATTTGTGGTAGATTAGATATTTTCTCGTCAGTCAAATGGAAATTGTCAACTCCATATTTGTTTATTTTTCATATACACAGGCAACTTTAATAATTTGGATTTAGATTAGCTGGTTATGCTCCCATAAATCAAACAGAGGCTTGTTCAGCAGGTATTACAATTTCCCCCCAAAAATGAACAAAATATACAGCACTGTACTACTTACACCAAAACTAACTACAATAAAAAAGAGAATCAAACCCCAAAATAATCCACAAACACACAATAAAGCCCAGCAAGAAATAAATAAGTCTTCAAGAAGGGGAAAAAAAATCAAGAAATTCACCTGTACATTGACTGAAGTAAATGTAAACAGAAATTACTCTCACATGTGATTTATCATTGACAATTCATCTCAGCAGTGAAGGACTGTGAACAAAGCATACATGACACATTATTCAGCTCTCTAGAATGTGATGGAACTTGATGCTCAACCTTTCCCGTAAGAGACATACAAGATTCAAAGCCTTCATACTAAATTTGGCCTCGAAATTAAAAGCAGACAAATGGGAGAGAAAATAAAGAGCTATTTTCAATGAATATATTAATGAAACAAACCTAATAAAACATCAATTACATTAATTTTAATAATTGCATGTAGAAAAATAAAGGAACTGTGCACTTTTCAGAGTGTAATACAGCAGCTTTCACGTAAGCAAACAATTAGAGAAACAGGTAGTTTTAAAATTGCATGGCACAGTGTGTCACAGTAACTCACCTTCAAGAGTTCCTATGTATTACTAGCAGTTGTAACTGCCTCTATCAGAAAACTAGATTCCTGTGATTTTCAGGTTAAATAAAACTGAATTTCTGCTTGACAGAATTCAGAACTTGGACATAAAATCCTCAACAGCAATAGTTTTGAGGAGGATGATTGCTGCACTGTCTACAGCTATGTAGGAAATTATGTGTGGGAGACAGAGGCCTCTTTCTCTCTGTTGATCACAGTATCTTGAAGTTGACGAATACATCTTGGCACAGAAACCCGGCTTTTAAGCTCTTTCTCAAGTTTCTCAGCCCAGGAACATCTAATAATTTGCTGTTCAGTAATGGGCAACTACCATACCTTGTTACATTTTCCATCTTGTGTTTCTATAATGAAGGAAGGAAATGGGAAAATGTCTTCAAGTACCATGGAACATGCATTTCATCCTCATCCAGCTTTTAGTGAAAGACTGAGTCTGAGAGCACAACTAAAACCAACCAAACAACAACCAACAAAAAATCAAGCCTCTGCTCTCCCCAGAGTTATTAATTCTGGAGATTTAGCACAGGATTTCAGTATTTTCTTTGGATCTCAGAGCTTGATTTATCAGAAAGGAAAACTTCAGATGTTTTAAACACACAATACACTGATAGCGAGAAAGCAACTATGCTGAATGGTCTTGTTCAAGCACACTTTGAAATGAAAGACTGATTCTCCCCACTGAAAACAGTAATATTTATAGGTATGAGCCTTCATGAATCCTAAACGCAGCACGTACTCTAGATTTGGTATCAACAGCAGCATTTTAACATAACTGTCTTCAATACCTAACACATACAAAACATGCTGGCTTTCTACAGTTGTGAGACTAGTATGACTTACTTTGAAATGCAAGTTCATTACACATGCATTACTTAACAGTGACAAAGTGAAACAAAGTCATGAGTGAATAAAGTTAAACAGCAATAAAATTTCCTATCTTTTATGTTTGCCCTGAATTACAGATAGCATGACACTAGGAAGATGATCGCCAGGACAGCAGTTTTTTACTGGAATCTTACTGTGAAGGAGAGCTAACAGCTTCTCTAGGCACTGTAAAAGTGCAATCACACTGGAATTCAATCATTGCATTACTCCCTAAAAAATATCCTCTGCTTTTTATAGCAGATTAAGTTGTTTGGGTTTTGGGTTTGGTTTTTTGGTTGGGTTTTTTTTTGGGGGGGGGACAATGATAGCTTACATTTTGATGTTCTCTCGTATTAAACTCTTACACGGGTAAATTTTTAGGTTGTTAAATGACACCCTGTCCAAACTGTAATTTGTTAGATCACCTCATTATTTGTATGCCATTGCACAAACCCGTGATCATATAACTAGGAATTGTAAAAAAAAAGTTCAGATAACAGTAACAGATAGACCGAACTATGTTTGTCATAGATTTGTTTTCTTTGAAAATTTGAGGAAAATAAAAAATAGGTGTGTTCTTAATCTCAAATATTATATATGAATTATTTTCAAGTGGTTTTTATGGAATACATTTCAAATCTACATAGAAAAAAACTGCAATTTAAAAATATAATCCATCCTATTCTATCACTCCCAATAACCAGAAGCAATTGGTTCCTTCTCTCCATGACATGGCAGCTACTTTTCCCAATAAAACTGCATTTTCTGACACACATGATTTACCATGATTTATTCCCAGACTTTGTCTATTTTAAGCTTCCTATTTCACCCATTAATAGTCCCATTCTGCTAAAACTTCACAGCAAGTAGTACACTACAAAATGAATGCATGCATATTTGTAAACTTATACTAGCTTGAAATTCTCCTGAATAATTGTTTCAAAAAATGTTTATTACCCAACTAGAATGATCTGTAACTGAGCCTTACTCAATTTACTAGAAAAATACAAAGCTTAAAATTTGATTTTGTCTCTTGAATTATAAAAATATCAATTATATTTAAAACAATGCCAATTGCAAAAATAAACCTGTCAAACGAAAAAATGACTTTTTTTTTTTTAGAGTGCTTAAAGTGGCCTGTCATGGTCAGCAGAATGAAAGCACGGCATTTGCTGGTCTCCAAGAGGCCCCTTGTGAAATCACAAGGTAGGCATTAGTCACTCCTAAAAAAGGCAGGCTGACTCCTTGTCATACTTGGCTCAGCCTGTTTGATTAGAAAGGACTCAGAGTTTTGACCGTATTGCTCCATGTTTTTCCTCCTTTGCTGTGCCACACCCAGGCAATTACCAATGCAACAGCATAACAGCATCTTTATAGGCTCCATGATCCCTAGGAAGGAATTGAGTCTTCCCTCATAGCACAGATATCTATGTATACATATATAGATAGATATTTTTCATTGTTCTTTCCTACCTCTCTGGTTTGCCTTCAAGATTCACTCTGGGTTATATGGCCAATGACATTCAGTAGAAAATTCAGAGTTTCAGACAAGCTAACCTTGTACTTTTAAAAAATAAAGCATTAACAACAGCTTTACTTCAGGCTGCGCTCTTCTTATCTGGACAACCCATGTATGCTACTAGTTCTCCTGAAAGTTGTTCAATTTATGGCTTACTCCTTAATTTTTAATATATCAACTACCTACTATGACAAACCTAATCTAAAAAAAAGATCATAGTAAATTATATAAAAGTGCATGAAAGTAGCATGCCTAGTATTAGCCAATTACCTTACCCATAAGAAAATACTATGTTTCATGTATTATCAAGGATATTAACTATGCTTAAAAGTGAGGTGACAAGGGATGGTAAAACACACATTACACACACTCATTTTTTTCATGTAGCATAAAACATGCCTCATTTATTGGCTTACGTTTCAATAGAGTTTGAATACATTTGCAGTTTCCAAGAAATAATACCCTTACTATGAAAGAAACAACATCCTGAACAGGTTCCAAGTAATTTTTACTAATGCTCCTTCCAGCTAGGTCAAATTTTAGAACCTGACACAACAGCTCCAGGTGTTTCCTTGTATGTTGCAACTCCACTTTAGAGCAATTCAGTGCTACCATCCTAAACATGCCACAGTTTCCACCAGGAGAAGAGGCAACCCACGATGAGAGAAATGTTTAGGGAAGTTCCAATCTGGAAAAATCAGGGTCAGGGACTACAGCATGTACAGACAGCCTCTAAAAGGTTTGCCTAAATTCCTGAAGTCACTTAATTCAGATGAGCAACCTGCTGTAGCTGACATTGCTTGAACCAGTGGGATTGTTCTAGATTATTTTAAGAGGTCCAACTAAACGACTCTTTAATTAGAATTGGAACTATTGTAATCTGAATTAAAATTGTTTTAAAAGAGAATAAAGATTGCCCCTTTTTTCCAAGGATGAAAAATTCATTTGTGGAAGTGGGCTACTCCAAATGAGATGGCAGATTACTTCAACACAATTGTCTGCTTTGCATCTGTACACCCAACACTTTCCTGAAATGAGTTAAACATTCAGAGCAAGGCGATAAAATTACAGGAGCACTCATATTTCGACTAGGATAACTGTGTTGTAATTTACCACTAGAGCAGTCTGATAATTCTGCTTATAATTGCAAAAAACTGTTTTGAATAACAGATAAAAAGATAAATCTTAAAGTAACAACGGAAAATGTGCATTTTACATTTGAAATAAAGACCATAACAGCAAAAACCAGTCTGAGCAAGAATGGCTGAAGATTTCAGTATTGCAACCTAAAGGACGGCTGCCTTTTTTAATGCTAACTTGCTTCCCACATATCTGTGTATGCAGCACTGATAGTATTTCTCCCTCCATCTTTCAGAAAGAAAAAGTCAATATTTTAATCTAGGACAGATTTCATCAATTTTAAGTATAACAACAAAACATATTCTAATGGTCAAAAATTATCATCACATCTCTTATTTCTGTATTTTAATAATATATTACAAGTGAGTACACTTCAATAAAAAATACAAATCTATCAGATGGCCATTACTTGTCCTTGAGCTTTTTCTGTCTCCTTATTCTCCACAGCCATTATTCTACATAAAATCAACACCAAAATATTCAAATAAATAAATCTCCTGCAACAGCTATTTCTGATCAAAGGTCAGTTGTTCTTTTATGTCTTCTAGGCCATTTGCCAACAGATGCCAATCAGTGAAACAACCACTAACCATTCCCCAGGGAAAATGGTGCCTGTGAAAGCAGAGAATCATTATAAACAGCTACTAAAACTCAATGACCAAACTATGTAAGAATATCTATTACTGTCCTTTTGGCTTTAGATTTTGTTTTTGTCTCCTTTACTACCATTAGTCATTTCTTAATATGTATTGCACACTATAAAACATTGACCCTTTGCTACTACACAGACAGCCTTTTTACATACTATGGTATTATTCACCATCTCCCAGGACTCTGAAAAGTATTGGTATGGATCCTAGCAACAACAAAAGGTCACATAACTATTTTTAAAATGCCAGCCATCCTGTTCATAAGTGTTCGCAGGACAAGTAACAGTTACTGCTTTCATAGCGTCTCCAAAATAAGCAGTGTGTCACAAAGGATTTATGCTTGCAATGCAATCGTTCCTTATGGCCCAAATCCTCTAGCAGCACAGAACTGTTTCCTTCTTTCTTTATAATATAGCCCCCACTCCCCTACAGTAAACAATACATATAATTGCTGTTCATCTGACATATTGAATAGTGTCCTTCGCTCAGAAAAATGTAGACCATTGGAGCCGAACCATTCCCATGGCCAAGTATCTGTTTAAGCTCACTAACAAAAGTAGGGATCTTTCCAACACGATTATTCTTCAGGTTTTTTCAAATTAAAACTATACATTGAAAATTACTCCACACATAGAACATTCTGTAGCTAAAGAAACATGCAGTATTATAAAGGATTATTCTTTTAAAGAAAAATACACGCTTCCCATGTACAGCTTGCATAAACAAACAAAAAAAGAGGTTCAAAAGCATATACTAAAGGAAGTCTCTAATTTCCTGAATATGCAAAATGTTACTAAGTAATTGTTAACTCCAACTTTCTTCTAGTATTCCTTGAATCACAAAAAGTAAGTCGTGCCTATTCTTAAGAAAGAAGGTGACAATCATATTAAAACTGGCATAAATGGCTTTGCCAGAATTGGCTGTAGGGTAGTGATGTGGATACTAAAGACTGAACTGTCAACTTCAGACAACAAAGCCCAGTCCAGCACCATTGGTTTCACACAGTGTCTTTGAAATAGGCTCATTCCTGAGGTGGTCCTGGAATCACACATAAAGAACAGTGCACATCCTGAAAATAAAAGCCAGCTCCCACTCATTATTGCTGCTAAAGAAAGTTAAAAAGTGTATAAATAAAACTTCAGTTAAAAGAGTTTATAATAACTGATCACCTAGTAGAGAGGAGAATATTGCCCAGGTAAACCTATCCAGTGACTGTCTAACCATTACAAGTTTAACTGAAACCATCAGTAAGTTGCTAGGAAGAAATAACGTTCCTGGTTCCTGTAAACAGAACCACCAAATTTTCTGTCAGTGTTCTCCCAGAAAAACAACAAAGGAATTTGCTGTACATATCTAAGGTGATGGCACCAAGAACATGAATAAGTGATTAATTCCTCAAGAACAAAAGGGCTGCTATCAAGTCTCTGGGATTTATCAAAGGGATCACCCTGAAAAACTTGTTTTGGTAAGTGTCATCCCAACTACCTCAATCAGTCCAAGAAGGTTATTTTATATTATATTTATATTTATTTTATATGTTGAAGTAGCAAGCTGTAAAACTTTTCTATGGGCTATATTAATCCAGGAAGCCTCTCAGTTCTGTCAGACAGAAAAAGTTCAGGACAGAAAGTGAAAGCATTGAAGGAGGCAGAGCATTTACACAGTCTTCACATCTTTAGATCACCTAGACCTCCCTCCCAGCAGGCATAAGCAATCATACATCTCAACTGACAATATTACTATACATTCAAAGGTACTGTTGTTGAAGATTTTCTGTCTTTAAAGAATGTGAAAGTAAGAAAACAAAGAGCACCCTCCCCCACTGACACACACTATACAAGGTGTATACCTTGTTAAGTAATTTGGCAAAATCCAAGAAAGTGGATACACCCAGTTAATTCATTCTTCAACTGTGAAGAGAAGGCTTTAACATTAAACAGAAAATTTACTGATTTCTACTACACATTAAAATGGGGTGGAACAACCATCTTTAAATTGGAATGGAAAAGGTGCAAAAAATATCTTTTATTCTTAGGATAAAAAGCGGAAGAATATTAAAAAAATCAATATGGAATGAATGAATGAATGAATGAATGAATGAATGAACAGATCATGACATAAGGAGTTAACTGAGAATGAAAACAGATTTCTGTTTATCTCTATTGTGTTTTTAACTATGTTTCCCCTTATCTTTCTCTCTCTTGTCCCTCAAAAAGAAAAATATTTCAGAGTTTTCCCCATTCAGTCCCACAGCTACAATGACAAACAAGGCTGCATACTCATTTGCCAATTCAACATGAGTTTTCTGAAACAATGCTCATATGAAATAAGGTTCAATTCTTAATCAGGTCATGATGCAAAAATATTTCCATCCCCCCAGTGCAGTAAGAAAGGTACATGTATCTTTGCCTAGGACTAAACTTTTCACTAAACTTTTGCTTCTTCTCACCAAAGAGGGAAACAGAAAAAGGTTTCATAGTAATAACAGTAGTCTTAATTGTTCCAATTTTAAAAATTCTTCCTCACATAAATTAATCTTGTACATCAGATAGACATAGATAGACACTATTATATGTGTAACCACCCAAAAAGCCACAAGCCTCCTCAATTAATAAAGGAAAACTAACATTCTGTAACAGAGTGGAAACAACAGCTAGGTGCCATTAATATCAATTGACACAAACTCCTATGGCTTACAAGAAGCATATCCTTTAATTGCTGTAAATGCTTTGCTCCAAGCTCAGTGTACTTGGACTACTGTCTATGTGAATGTTCTGCCTACAAATTGTATAAGAAGAAGAACAGATATATGTCTAATTTTTTTTTTTTTGAACCATCTGATTACTACTATTCAGTGTGTATCAGATACAATGACATTCATTTTGACAAAAATCCCCCCAAAAAATACTTAGGCAATCAAAACACAGGCAGAATGAAAAAGAGAATGGCACCACTGAAGAAAAGGAACTAAGAAGAACAGGATGATTTATGTAGTACTATTCACTTAGGACACCAAGTCTCCCCAGAAGGATTATAAAAACACCCAGAAGGGTTATAAAAAATAAATAAATAAAAACTACAAAAACTCAAACACTGGGTACCAGAACTCAGCAATTACTCAAACCGGTTTTGCCACATGAACTGGATTCTAAATACATATATATCAAATTATTTTCTGTAAAATAGTGATAATTCAATTATTAGGTACAAACAAGTAAAATAAATTCCAAAATTCTTCCTACCTGGAGAGAGTTTTCAAACTATCTTGACTACTGTAGATATATTCCATACATATAACACAGGTGAAGAATTTTCATTCCATGGATAATTTTTTTATTATTTTATTTTTAAAATAAATTGTTGAATTCTCATTATGACATCTGTCACGCCATGTAAAATTTTGCCTTTGTTAATGTTAAGGCCTACACTGCATAAATCACATGTTCCTTTTTCAGTTTAAAAAAACTTTTTTGAAAAAGAAAAACTGTCTTGTTTGTGCAGAGATATCCTTTATACATCTGATATTGTTCACTAAAATATTCTTGCATGAGAAATAATTCATAAAAATTCATATAGAGGGCCATAATTTAGAAAAATGTCTGCTTATCATTCTTAAAGATTATGGAATTTGTCAAGCAGAATAACTACTTGATATTTTTAGTATATATTTCTAGTCTGTTCCTCAGAACTCCACTACTTTTAGGACAAACAAAAGGTATCTTTTATTATTTTTATGCAGTTACAATTCATATTTTGCTCTTACAAAACAAACTAAAATTCAGAAATACCAATATCAGAGCTCTTTACTTCCTTTTTCATAATGTTGATCTTCTATACAAGTACAACAGCCAGAACCACCCAAATTCATTCGTAATAGCTAAGGCACAGAAATACTAGACACTAAAAAGAAAAGTAATCTTCTCATGACAAAATATAACTATAGACTTTAATCTCATCATAATGACATCAAGGATCACATACATATCCTAATAACCCATCATTGGAAAGATTGTCCTTCCAGTTAAATTATTCCATCATAGAATAAATTTGACCTAGAAAAAAAAATTTCCATTCACAATAGCAGAACTGAACACAGAATTCACTCATAATACATAATAATTAATTAACTTATAATGCATAATAATATGTAGAAAAACAGAGAACTACAGACAGTAATAACAACTCTCACATATTTGACACAGGGCAACACCAGATTACTATTAGGCACTGTGACTGCACAAAATGCCACTACACCAATACTGTCTAATTATACTGACAAAGTCATAATTCTTTACGTACTAAAAAATTTTACCTACTTTTTCCCCCCATTCTCCCTTTGAACAGATTTGGGTTTTTAAAAAACAAAACAAAACAAAACAAAAAAACCCACAACTAACTTTCCTTTATTCAGCATCCTTGGAGAAAACCACCAGATGGCAATGCAGTGTTCAAGTATTTTATTTAACATACATGTTATAGGGAAAAAAATCTGTATGGATCAGCATATCCATAAGATATTATGATTAAGAAAGCTCTCTTTCTTAAGCTACTTCATCTCTGATGAATATTAAATAGTTCATAAGCAAAAACTTTGTTCACCACAACTAAGTGATCAAATACCACTCAACCTGAAAAGAATACTTTAAGAAACCTAAGTTTCTAAGTATGTAAAATTATATGGCTAAAAAAACATCTAGAGTTTAGTTTAAACTATGTAACAGAATAATTTCAGGAAAAATCACTGAAAGGAAAACATTTAGAAATGCATTACCATAATGTTCTCAAAATACTGTCAGGGACTGCACTGAGCAACAGACACTCAGTGGACTGTAGAAAAAGTAAATTTATGTACTTTTTAGGCATACTGTAATTTTATATGAAGTTCAGCATCATGCTAAAAAATAGGCATTATTTCCTACACTTTTGAGGTTTAAGCCAATTCCAGTAAAACCATGTGCTGAATGAATCAAAATATTTAGCCTTTAAGTATTTATTATTCTGTTGCATCAAGCAGGACATGGTGATCCAACAGCAGAAGAGTTTCATGAAGTGAGATGGTTAGTGCAAGAGTCAGCTTCCCGTTTAGATCACATCTGATATCCATTATGTGCCAAACGAAAATTCATCTTTTCAGTTACTGTTCCAGGCTCTGAAGCCTCTCCAGAAGTTCATGAGGACTTCACTGAATACCTAAGTACACAGTTAACAACCACTGTATCTACTCTGAAGTCAGTGGTTGGAACAGCAAAGCTTAAGGCAAAAGGATCTTTTCTTTCTTGCTTGAGAAGGCATTACAACTTGTAGGTGTTGTGCATCCAGCTATAATTGACATGAAAAGTTTAGGTGTGCTCAAATCTAATTTAGCTTTTGCTTATGTGGATATAAGAAGTTTCTTCCATCTTTTATATTTATTAATGGAATTGTTATGGGAACTGCTCATCCAGCCATTTTTATGTAACAAACATAGTTACTACATGCTCTAAATGTAAAATAAATTCATTCTATGTGAAAGAGGAATTTGAAACTGTTCATTGTAGTTGAACATTAAAATTATTCAAAATATTCACTGGAAAAAAAAAAAAGATGTATCTTCTGTCAGACAAACAAAATCACACATACACCATAGTGTTACACAGGTACATCACACGGCTGTAAGCAAGCTAATTTAAAGCATGTTTTCCTGCTACCATAATAAATATTTGATTAATAATCTTCCCTTTATACCCTATATTATTATATTTAACTGATGAATAGCACACAGTGGTAGAAAGATTCAAGGACTGCCTTTAAGTAATGTAATTTAAGTGCTTTGCATAATAACAGCTCTCATGATCAGAGATTTAATCCAACACAGCATAACCTAAGATTTCTCCTGCAATGTTTTTTTAACCTCCTTTTCAATCAACACAAAGACAAAAACAATATAGTGATCCTAGCTGTTTACACATATAGCTCTATCTGATACAACTTCAGTCCTGAAAGCCAGTAGACAGTAGGAATTGTTATCCATTTTTATAAATAAAATCAGAAATAGGGCCTACAAAATATTCTACATTTTTGGCATACTCCAAATCCTCGCTGACTTTCTGAAGGGAGGTTTTCGTGTTCTTGACAGATCAGAGAAGTAGTTGGAAACGTATTTCTAGCAGATGGAGAAAATCATACTTTTAATAATCACTACCTTTTTAGCACAGCTGATAAAAAACTTAGAACTGAAGTACTGTAGCAGGAAAAATCCAACCGACAGTATAGAAAAGACATATTTCCAAGGATAGATCTCTTTTTAACATAAGATACTGACATTAAATATATAAAGAACATGAGATTTGTGTTTTCAAGCTTGTTACTTAGAAATAAGCTCAACAAATGTGAAGTAGAAGGAATGTCACAATTAGGACAGCTATTTAGCATATTAATGCAACAACTGCTTTACTTTTAATACATTCCTTTAATTCATAACAGAGAAGGAAGTACCTAAAAGCAACACATTTCTAAAAGGTGGATACTACTACTCCATATAACATCTCACAAGTATAAAAATATGTCAACATCTTTATTTTGCTATTCATTTTCCATTAATGCTGATATTTTAAGGACAAAGTGAACTCACAAGTAGAACTGAATAAAGAGACATAAACTGTGTCCTCACCATCCTCTGCCTCCGGTTAACATGTTCACATATAACTAAAGTTCTACCTTCCAAGTTGATTTTTTTTCTCCTACTTCCAATTATAAGTTGTGTTAGTTTTAGAAACCATTTCTATCTTCACAGTACAGATAAGTGAATAATTTTGGTAAAACTTCTGTTAAAGTAAGTAAGGTTTTCTTTGTAGAAACACTTCAGGATTGTAAAATAGGCCTTCAAAACACCCAAGGGAGGAAAAAAACGCCAACGCAGAAACAAAAAACAACAAAAAGAGACCAAGCATGTTATTACATTCTACCTACTTCTGTGGAAGTTCTTCAAGTCTAAAGTCACTAAACAACATGACCAAAGGCAGCAGGATATGAGATTTCAGTAAATCAGAGGTTTTTCCTTTGCACTTACAGTAAGACAAACAGCCCTCTTGGTAATACAGTGAATTGAAACTATATACAGGATAAGCAGATCTCATGTGAATACATCCAGAATCCCATGTTACAGTAAGGTGTGATCCAAAGATTTCCACTACATTTTTTTTCATTTTTTTTACAGCATCAGGATGAGAACGTATTCTGTCCACCTTAAGAACTATTGTATGCTCTGTCTTTTGCTGGACAGCAATTGTAATACTTTCTCAAACAGAAATTAAAATTATGTTTACCACTTTTCCTTGCACTGGTTAATCAGAAGACGATACAGGCAAAACTGATGAAATACAATACAAAGACAACCCAAGCTCTTATTATTGTCACATTCAAGTAACAGGTATCTGATGACTGGCTATTTTATTAGTTCCTTAAAAATTAATGTCATTGTAAAAGTTACTTTAAGATGATCAATAATGTTGACATTAAATTTGGATCAAGGGGCCTCAACTTAAAGCTTGCAAGTATTAAATCTTAATCAAACAGAACAACCTCACCCAGATACATTCAAATGATATCTATGATATCTATCTAGGCTTCAACATCATATTATAAACACAACAACCCATCACCAACTCCTTTGTTCTGCACACAGTCTGTATATTCTAGTTTTCTTGATTTTAAGTAACCCCAAATATATTTTAATCTCAAGTCTCGGTTGAGGAATACCTTACTGCATAGTGGCACTTTTTATTTGCCTTCCCTCTATCTACACTGCCGTACACTAAAATATCAGAGGCATAATCAGTTTCATAATGTTTTTACAAATATAATCCATTGAAAATACAAGATAAGATTTAAACTGTTGCCCAAAATGTATAAAGACTTGTGTCCTCCCTAAACAGCAGTTTACAACAAATACCAACCAACTCCAGTTGGAAATAGATTTTTAAAAACACAAAAAGAAATCAGAGCCAGACCTATGGAACAGTACAACAAAAGCTACCTAAAACACTCCAGTGCCAAAAGGAAAATAAGTAGTAACAACAAACCTAATTAAATAATTCCATCAACATGGGATTAAGACTTCCATTAAGGATTTAGTGTTCTTTAGTGCCATAGATCAAGACAGTTTGCAGAAATAGTATAATTTTTTTCATTATCCAATGAAAAGTGAAAGAGGGGAAAATTAGAATTTCAGGGTGACAGACAAAAAATGAACGCTAAACCACACAAGTGTCTCAGTATCGGTGATCCCTTTATTTACATATGAAGTTAATTCAGCTACCGGAATGGTATGAAAGATTTTTAGTAAACATGTCACCCTCTGCTTGGTTTCTGAAAAACTGCCTGTATTTTTGTTGCTGAATTAAACTCTTCAACCGTGTATCAGGTAGCCCTTTCAAAAACACATTTTGCTCTTCACTTTGCATGGTTATTAAATCCAATGGCCTTGATCAATTTGTTGCACTATTGCACAAAAAACACTAGCCTAAACCAAAACTACATGATGTTCATTTCCAAGTGATTCTTCACTATAAAGTACAGTCAAGCACATAAATCTAGTAGCTCACATGAACAGCACTGACTGCAACACAGCCTTTTAAGTTAAATAATTCTGGGAATAATTTTCCTTCAGCAGATGAATTGTTACATTGATTTCACATTACAGATCTGATTTTAACATTTTTGGTTTTTTCATCAAGTTCACATGACATAAAAGAGTCTAAAAATATACAGAAGTTAGTAACTGTTTTGCTGCAGAATTTGAAATACGCTTAACTATGTTCCAAACCACCACAACAACATCTCAGTATATATTTGCAAATAGTAAGCACTTCTTTCCAAACCACATCGTAAGCACACAGATTAAGATTTACTTACCTGATCCCCTTTTGGTCACAACCTTCAAGCTCTGAGTTAGAGTAGCATACAAGAGAATCAAGTTGGGAATAGGAGCTTTCATCTTCTGTCCGCGTCTGCTTCCTAGAGTCCCAAAAAGAAGAAAGAAACACTGATTTTATGTTGGAGCTGAAACAATCTTGAAGTAACTAATCATAATACTGACACTGTGGAAAAGCTGAATACAGTGAGCTATTTAATGTACCAAAAATGATCTACTGTTTCTGAAAAAAAAAAAAAGTAAACTAAAATCACCATAAAATAAACACATGCACACACTACATTTAACCCCGAAAGTGAAGTTCCAATTTTCTCTACACATTGAAAATTGATTGGGTCCCTATTGAAAATTTCTAACAGATCTCTTGAATAAAACAGCTTTGATAAGTTACTCTGTGAAAAAAAAGTGTGTATTTTTTTCTATGAAAAGTATTTTTTGTATGAAAAAATAACATCTAGTTCTCTCTTTTTATCGTATAATCTATTTCCACTGTGCCTCCTCAACAGGAAAAAGAAAATAATGCCTTTCTTCATTAGTCTTCCTTCCATCTATTAATTCCACAGGTTTAGCACAACATTCACAATGCAATGAACAATTAATTAGAAAGAAATCTTGTCAACTTTTTATGAACTGCGAAAGGGTGCACCAGACGAACCAGGGGAGACTCCTGTAACTTCCTTTTAGATGAGCTGAAATCTCACGAGCGAGTTCAAACTAACATATTCACTGCACTGAATCAGAAGTGAATACTATTAGGATGGGACAGAGATGGATCACAAGTTGTGGCTCAGCCTTCACCTCCAATATGTGAATTTTGTATTCCTATTATTTGTGTGCTCTGAGAATTAAGTGCTATGAGCAGGGACTCACACCACTTTTAAGTGGCGAAAGCAGGGACTAAACATTCTCTTAATTTCCCATACAACTAAGAAGGTGTCATCTAGTCATGATGATTATCAATTTTCTTCTGAAATGGTTGATAGGACTAACATCTCACATTTTAATGTGTTAAAATGGCAAAGGGAAGCCTAATCTTCCGTCTATTCAAGATAGACAGTAGAGTCTATCTATACTACCTATATGCATTGTAGTATTTTATGCAAAAATATTCTTATCTAATGGGGGGAGAAAAAAAACTGTGATCAATGGTTCTTTAATATTAAAGACCAAGATGAAACCAATGTGGTTTTGATATTGACCTCTGTTAATCACAGCTCTGTACAGCAACTAAAAAAATTCTCAGAAGGAACCACACAGTACCAGCTTTGATTTCAAAGGAGGCCATGAATCTTTTGCACTTTCACTGACAGTCAGGTTACCGAGAACCCAAGACATTTTTTGAAAGGAGTATCTTAAAATATCTTCATCTTAGAACAGGTTAGAAATAAGAAATAGTGGGGGTGTAAAAGAGCACAGTATGGGAAGAATTACTTAATGATGACATCATACAGAATCCATTTTACAGCTTTATGTTTCAAGACATTTGAGAACTAAGTGCAAACCTACTGCATTCATGATTATGACTTAGTTAATGATGAGGGAGTGAGAGAATACAGTTTGACAACAACAGTTTATGATATTTTTATAACAATATTTATACATCTATACAAGCATTTATATGTTTACTCATTTATTGGATGTGAACAAACTTTAGCTTTTATCATCACAGGTGAAAGACTATCATTTATCTACATTCATGTGCAACTTCAGAAAAGTTAGGCAATACATTGCTTACCAATGTAAATATGAAAACATTAACTATATGATTACTGTGAATTAAAATATGTGCAACGCTAACATTTTTTGTTAAGTTTAAAATTTAAGTAAGTACCATGACCACTGGCAGTTATAAATAATATAGATCACTAGAATTTTAGGAGCTAGAAATGAAAGTTAATTTTTCAGGGCACAGTGAGGAGATACCACAAAATGTTATGCCACATTTTACTGCAGACCTCAGTCTAGCTTTCTGAAATCAAAATCTCATTTCTCAGTCACTGCACTAACTGATGCCACAGGAAGTCCTGCAGCTGATATCTTCAGCCTCCAGGGTACTAGCAAGAGTCAGCTCCCTGCTCTGTGTGAGTCTAATAAACACTGTCCAAAGAACCACAAGATCTTACAATGCAATTACAAATTCACTAAATAGGTTCTGACTGTGAAAGCAGATCCAAAGCCATCTTTTTTGACCATACAGCAACAGATGATACTGCTGATTACTGTAGAAGAAATGCAAATATATACATGTATACATACATAAATTTGCATATATGTATGTATATATGTATTTATACATGTTTTTGTAGGGAAACCATGCAGTACCTATAAAGCTTGAAGTTATCAAAGAAAGCCTCCATAAATACAAGAATATCGATAAGAAACAGTTCAGTCAACTAAATCCTTCTTTTGGTCCATGCAAATCTCTCTCATTTGAGTTGTAAAGTCAATGAGGACAACCATATTTATTACAATAGTATAGCAAGGATTGCATTTTAAACATTATGCCACTTCTTAGGTACATTTATTCCCAGAGATTCAGGTCTGGCTTAAAGGCATAAGCAAAATAGGCTGTTGCCTACACTGCTTGTGGTAAATCCCTAGAAAGGAAAGCCTGCCACTGTCTTTAAATTACCAGAAAGCACTTAACTGCTAGAGGGGGAAAAAAAAGGAGGTGTGGCTCCCAGCAGAAGCCATTGCCTCCTGGCAACAATAGGAGCAACAAATCAGATCTTGCATGGGCTCTCCCCAGAGTTTTCCAACCCTTCTTTTCTGTTTCCACTCTCTTTTCTGCAGGAGCATAAGTTTTTCTGGTCTTCATTTTAAAAATCAAAAGCTCAAAGAAAATTGAAAGAGTTACAATATCAGTGGGGCTGGTGCCTTACAGTTTTGGAAGTTGTCTGCGAGGTTGGAAAACTTGCCTCACGTCATTCAGAAGACTGATTCAATACAGATACTCAACATCTCATGTCTCCTGTTCCAGGTGAATGCCTCAGCAATTGACTGTTCTAGAAAATGTCATCCTAGTGAAATTGGTTGTAAAAACAAAACAAGCAAGTCAGAAGAAAATAAAAAAGGAATATCCCAATGGGGATCCACAAGTCCACAGCCTTCATTGCTGCAATGACTATGCCTGAAACCCAGATGCTGTAACATATTCAGTTAGGTTTTAAACTGTAAAACAAAATAAAAGGCATAATTTTGAGAAGTCAAATTCTTAACAGTAACTGGAGTGTGGTATCTCATGAACTAGAAACAGCCTTCTTTCAGCAATGAATTTTTAAGGAAGAGACTATTTTACTAGTCACTTAGCTTTAACTTAATGGGGTTTTTTAAATTAAAAAATTCTGATTTTAACAAGTAGAACAAGTCTGCTGTTTTTTTAAGCAACAGGCAGATAAACAGTTTACATTTACATCTACAAATGTCCTTTTTACATTTCCACGATTTTTTTTCCTCATTTTCAGTTGCCTCCACCTAAAAGCTAAGACAATGTATGGTAGTTATAAAATTAATTGCTGCATTTTAAGTTGCATCAATGTTAGCAAGTCTTTGGCTATAAGACTGCTAGACTCTACGGCTGAATAGTAAACTAACAAGATCTTTTACAACCAGGGATTCTAGTTGCTTTTTTTTTTACACGATAGCAAAAATTGAAATATTTTTCACCTTTAAGCAGTATTCACAATGTCAGATCTTCAGTAGTGGGTTGTTTGTTTGCATGAACCACAACACTGAAAATATGTTGAATATTCCTGGATAAATATATTCCACACAAATTTTAACTGGGCATTTTATTATTTTTTTTAACAGTCTGAACTGTAGAAGGTGTCATTGCTTGACACAAAAATGGCGTAGAAAGCCTCTAGCATCTGTATCGCCAAGTATTGCATTTTCCATTTGAGACAGAAATAGAAATACAGCTGTATCTCAACATTAATGTTCTTTGGGGAAATGCCAAGAATGCTTTCTTTCTTAAATTGTCATAAATACTCACTGTGAGGAAAATGAGTACGCATACACACACATGCTTCCCAAAACAGCTCAGCAGAGATTAAATTAACAATAGTAAGGCAATTCCTGATAAGGCAGGAAAATGGAATAGAAGATTCTCATTTCCTAATTTCACTTACGTTCATTTTGGGCCTTTCCCAAAACTTGAATTAAGCTTAATTGAAGTAAGAAATTTTCCACCAGCTCAGTCCATTACACTAACTTTAAGGGGATGATTCTCAGTTAGCCTATAAATGCTAGCTAGCTTCCATTACCTAATTATCTGAAATTATTTTTTCTTCCCGTGTTGCTTTTCTAGCTTTGAAGAATGTTCTTTTATACATTTTCAAAACTGCTTCATTATCTTTCTCTATCATATCCCCTTCAAAGAAAAAAAAATAAATTGCAAGATCCTGTGAACCCTGCAAAATACTTCATGACTGTTCTGTGGCAGTGTCATGAAAGTGTTACATTAGCTAGCAAGATTAGTCAGCTTTAAAGCAAACCAACAAACAAACAAAAAAAAATCAAATAAAACTAAGCTAGCTCTTCACTTAAGCCTGTGTATTTTCATATCGCAGAAAAGCCTTTAAACAGTATTAAAAATCTCACAGTTTTTAATTTCCCTTCTTGACAAGTGGTAACTGGGGTACACACTGAAACTTTGTTTCTTGGTGCCAGTATTGTGGAATAAGGCACAAAACTGTCCCTGGTAAGTTATGAACAAGTAACAAAACTACAAAGAAACATCACCCAAATGCATAACTATCAAACAAACAAACAAAAATGCCTGTTCAGGAACACTCTCTCTTTATGTGGCAGTTCTTTACAAACTCCTGAACAGCATATCATAAGAACTCACAAGTGTAAAGGACAGTAAAAAATATTAGTATAATATTAGTAAGTATCTGTGGTACATCCAGAACACAACTCAAACAACTTGAAAACAATTGCTTTAAATTCTTAAATTGGGAAAAAGTAAAATTAGAATCAGTGTGATTTCATCACAAGTGTCAATTCACTGTCATGCTCTGCTGTGTTATTGTCCTAAACAGAAAGACAGCCCTATCAATACTTCAACTGTTAGCCAGAGGAAAATACACCTGTTTCAAAGACAAAAGTCCATAAAAATAGTCCTTTCCAGAGTCCCAGAAAACAGAAGAGATTCAGCAATCAAATTTTGAAGAACTCATGAGAAGCAAGTCTTAAGCATTAGGAAGGCAATAAAGTACTGGGTTTTCTTTGCAAATCACCCCTGTTTCTCCATGTAAGCAGCATTCCTAAGTTCAAGAAAGTTGTGACTGTAATGACAAAAAACCAAAAGGAGATGATTAAAAGAACAGTAAGGTTTGAAAGAATGGGGACAATGTTTTAAGCAGTGATAACCAAGAGCCAGTATGCCACCTGTCCAGCAGAGCAGGCTGTGAACATGAACTCAGCAGAGTCCTCTGAAGAGGTTGCCAACCAACTGCATGTTCACATTTCCAATCAAACCTGGCACTCATTACTCCCTTCTTTTAAAGATACTTCTTATTGCTAAGATTTTCACCTCATTAAGACTCCATCATCATGCAAGGTACAGGACACATGGCAATTTGACTGGATAAATTTAAGATCATTCGATGTATCCCTCTCTATAAAAATATAAGAAGCCATTCCCAAAAGTTTCCATTAAGAAATATGCATCACTTAACCATATAAAGTATTTTTAAATTATTCTACCAGCAAGAAACTTCTGTCAGAATTAGAAGAATCCTTATGTCAGGCTCAATATTTATTTTCCCAGTCTTGTGTAAAACAGTAATAGCAACAATAGCATTTGCACTTAACGTGATGAACTAGCAAACATTCATATTTGACATAAAACACTGTTTACATTGCCTAATGTGTTGCTAATTATTTCATTAAGTGACTTTTTTATGTGATAGGTAATTGGTAAGATTTCTGGATAGTGCTTTTTCTATTAAGAGACAATAAACTGCAGCAGATCGCAGATACCTGCAATGTAATATATTATATGCTTGAGAATCATCTATTGAAGAAACAGTTTCATATCTTGTCCCTCTGAACCACAGATTAAAATAGTTACACAGCTGAAAACTATCTGACACATGCTCTGGGGAACTGCTGTGCCTAAGAAGTACAACTTCAGGAGAAACATAAAAAAGGGAAATGACAGTGGCTTTCCAATGGTCTCACAGCACTTTGTGGGATCCAGGTCAGCAGGGCATGCTTCTCAGTTCCATGTAAGTCACCAGGGCTAGTTCAATCAGTCAAAAGTGTTGATGCAAAAAGGGCAGGAAAGGGAAGCCTTGGATAGTATGCCAGTAAAGTATTTACTCAGGGTAAGGGAACAATGGATGGACAGGAGTCTCTATTCATTCTTAGGAGCCTTTATATTGGATAAAGAAATAATATCAGACTAGCTTTAAGAAAATCTAGTATTACTACAAGTAGATGCTTCCCTCTATATAGTTCACCACACATAATCACAAAGAAATAATCTGAAACTGAGGAAAGGTTTTTTGCAACAAAACATGGAACCAAACTGCACTGAAATACTTGATGGAAACAACATATACAGGAGAACACCTAAGAAATGTGTGCTGGTGATGCTAATTGGGCCAAGGGGTTAATGGAAAATTTGAAAATTTTATTTTACTGGAAAAAAAACAAAAAAATTATAGCAACCTGGCAGCAAAGTTACAGATAATACTCAAAAAGATAGCTCAACAGAGATGTTTAAAGAAAGATAGTTGGAAAATAGTTGTACTATTAATTGGTTTCTAAAGAGAGATAGACTAGCAGCATAGAAGAGAATAAATAAAACACCTCTAAGAGAAAAAAATTCAAAGATCTTCAGTGTGGCTTTGAAATGCTGTCACTGCAAAAGGGAAAAAGCTTTCCTTCCAAATCCATGTGCATGGGTAACCAGTACTCAACTTATTATGGCATGGCTTTGGCATGTGAGGTATCTAGCCTTAACTATGTGCTCTTGCATTGGTTCCTTGACCACTCTGTATCTTTGCTTTTAGGGGATGGGTAACCTTGTTCTTGTATCAAGCTGAAACTCCATCTCTGCCAAAACTGACAAAACAAAGTTTTAATACTACAAATACCATTTTATTGGATAATTCTAGCTGGCTGTGTTTTCAGGCAACTAAATGTGCTCCTGAAATATTTACAATAGTTGTAGAACAAAAACCTTGATCTGGTAAGTATATTCACGATATGATGGTGGAATTCAATCTCCTTTTTTACATACGGCAGATTTTAAAAGACACTATTTGCAGCAAAACCAACTGCAGAAAAGCTGTAAATACTGTGCTTTCAAACGTTTTCTCCCATTTTCTACTTAGCAAAGAGTAGCAGTTATGTAGCAATGTTTGAAAAATAAATGAGCAAGATGTAACTTAAAGTAAGAACTCTAATTTTGATCTTAAGTTAGGATAAAAGCACTTTTTAAAAAGTTTAGTCTTCCTGAAATTTTCTGAATAGATACTTGGTAAAATAAGCATGATGTTCCTCAGACAGTGACAGAGGATTCTAGGTACTCTGACTAGCAATAAGCATTACAATGATGATTTAATTCCAAAAATTCTTTAAATAGTATCTCCCATATGATTCAATAATGAGAGAGATATTTTCCTTTAAAATGAAGAAGTACAGAAGGATGTGGAGGATGAAGCTCCACTGTGGATATTCTGACAATGTTTTCATGCAGGGTAATAAACCCCCTCACCATCACTAAGATTATCGGTTTACATAACACAAACTTCAATGGTTTTCTTCTATATTATATACAGTAGGTTATACATTTTCCTTTTTCCACAGTTGATATTTGTAAAACAATCTTAGTAATGCAATTTAATCTTACACCCTTAGAGGATGATCTGTTTCTAATGTAATATTTACTCTACCCTGCTGTATTAGCTGTTAGGAAAGTAGTCTGTGATTTACATTATACCATTCTATATGAGCTCACTTTAGAGTTGTGAAAGGAGACAAAAGTGTTTCCATTCATCCCTTCTCTTTCACAGGTTGACAAACCCTTTACACTTGTCCAAAACAGATTTTGATAACCTGCCGTCAGATCCTGGAAGCACAGCTGGGACTGACTGCCCAGCCTTCCCTGGGCCCTGGCTGCCCAGCCTTCCCTGAGCCCTGGCTGCCCAGCCTTCCCTGAGCCCTGACTGCCCAGCCTTCTGTGAGCCCTGGCTGCCCGGCCTTCCCTGAGCCCTGACTGCCCAGCCTTCCGTGAGCCCTGGCTGCCCAGCCTTCCCTGAGCCCTGACTGCCCAGCCTTCCGTGAGCCCTGGCTGCCCAGCCTTCCGTGAGCCCTGGCTGCCCAGCCTTCCCTGAGCCCTGACTGCCCAGCCTTCCGTGAGCCCTGGCTGCCCAGCCTTCCCTGAGCCCTGACTGCCCAGCCTTCCGTGAGCCCTGGCTGCCCAGCCTTCCGTGAGCCCTGGCTGCCCAGCCTTCCCTGAGCCCTGGCTGCCCAGCCTTCCGTGAGCCCTGGCTGCCCAGCCTTCCGTGAGCCCTGGCTGCCCAGCCTTCCCTGAGCCCTGGCTGCCCAGCCTTCCATGAGCCCTGGCTGCCCAGCCTTCCCTGAGTCATGACTGCCCAGCCTTCCCTGGGCCCTGTCCCCATGGGCCTGGGACCCCAGTTCAGCTCATCCCAGGGCTGTCAGTCCCTGCCTCTGTAGGAGTGCTGGTCTCCAGATCCATCTCTGGCCCTGACTCCTGGATGGTATCAACACTGGACATAGCCCATCCCAGCATGGAACCCTTGTATATAAGATGTTTCCAGCCATGCCTCTGGTGTCATCTCCTTGTGCTCCTGGCTAGACCCCCTGGATGGGCCCTGGTCCTGGCTCACCACTTGCCATGCCAGGGGCTTTCAACATCCCCCTTAACCAGCCCCCATGCTTAGAGACCACGTAACTGCTCCCCCTGAGTGAGGGCACAGGCTGTGCCAGTGTCAGCCTTGGGCCCTGGCTTCCCACTGCAGGGGAGCAGTCGGCCCTCACTGCACCCTGACACCTGGCTCCTCGATAGGGTCTGAAATCCAGAGTGTCCTGGTTTTGGCTGGGATAGAGGTAATTTTTCTTCTTAGTAGCTAAAATAGTGCTGTGTTTTGGATTCAGTACGGGATTTTGGTATGAGAAGAATGCTCATAAAGTACTGATGTTTTCAGTTGTTTCTAAGAGATCAAGGTGTCTCCTGTGTCCTGCCTGTGTGCAGGTGTACAAGAAGCTGAAAGGGAGCAGAGCCAGAGCAACGGACCCAAATTGGCCAATGGAATATTCCATATCCTGTAATGTCATGCTCAGTGTATGAAGGAGGGGCATATATATGGGTATATATATGGGAAGGTAATGTCATGCTCAGTATATGGGAAGGGGAGGGGTTCACTCTCACTTCTGGGACTGCAATTGTGGGATCTTAGTATTTTGGGATTGATAGCCAGGAATAGGTTGGGTATCAGTTGGTGAGTGGGGAGCAATCTCATTGTGCATTACCCATTTGTACTTATTATTGTTTTATTCTATTTCAGTTATTAAACTGTTTTTATCTCAACTTACAAGTCTCCCTTTACCTTCCAATTAACACTTCCTCCCCTGGGCAGGAGAGGGTGAGCAAGCAGCTGCATGGTGGTTGGCGGCCAGCCGGTTTAAAACTATGACACAGAGCAACTATTCACCGATGTCTGTCTGAAACCTGTTTGTTTCTAATGGGAGAACATTTCTCACATTGTAATGCTATAAATAACCTGGGAAGAATCAGTACTTCCCCTTGAAAATACAGGTATTGTAAAGAGTTTTTATGTTTACACAAATAATGATAGCTTTAGAAGCTCACATTTTACCAATTTCTTTATGATAAAATTATTTTAAGATGTCAACCCACTATAAGAAAGAGGATCACATATGAAAGCATTTGGGCAGCAGCAATTCAGCATCTGTATGGGATTTCACAGGCAAGCTACTGCCTGATAAAGACAAAAGAATCCATATGATGAATTTACTGTTTGTACAGGAATGATAAGGACCTGAAGAGAAATATGTGTACAAAGGATAATTCAGCTTTACTATTCAGATACAGCATCTTGTCTATAATAATTAAAAGCAGAACAATTTCTACTAGGATTATCATAATTAAACTGGTTTGTAAAGGATTCAAGCACTGATGTCCTATAATTATAATATATACCTCTGCAGTTTAGTAAAGTTGTAGGGACAGAACTTCAAGGCTAAAATTTGTTATGTCTACATGACAACTTGTTGTGACATGTAGGACTACCCAACACAGTGGCTGGAAAATAATAATTATTTCAAAAGTGGAGTCCTCAATTTTGTTTTAATTTCCTGGAACAATGGTGGGTATAGCCATCGTCACAGCAGCTCCTTCTTCTCTGCATCCCTTCACTGTGAACCAGCTCATGTACAACACTGATAATCACATCACAGTTTCGTAAGTCCTGATCTTTTATTTTTAAAAAGAGTAGAAGGGTAAAAGGAAGAAAGGATTGTAAATGGTGTTAAAGCTTCTCACATTAAAACTGGAATGTGTTTAGCTGTACTGAGTGTGATAACTTTGAAACTGCCCAAGACCATCACTCAGTTTGGAATGACGTTTCTTAATCCTACTTCATTTTTAGTGTTGGTGTTGTAGCTTTGTTTGGCCAGTTTTTGAAAAGCATATCTCGACGCCTTTAATTTTGTAGCCAAACTCGGCATGCTACTTCACTGTCCTGGCACCAACAAGCTATCTAATAATCACAGTGCTGAAGAAACTTTCATTCCTTGAGCAGAAAGCAGCAGACCTATGACTTTACTGCTTACCTTCAGCTGTGATCTAAAACTGTACTGAGATCAAAGGTCAGAAGGAGGTGTTGCTGGCCTAACCAACTACAACTTTTAAGTGTTGCTGACTAGTACTGCTTATTAATAGCTGCAATTTACGTACTGACACTAAGCGGAAGAAGACATTTTCAGAAGAGGTAGAGCTTCCTGTTTACCAATGATGTATTACCGGTGTGTAGGCATGAAATATATGACATCCAAACTTAAAGCTGCAACAGCCTTCCAAAATTAATTTCAGATTATAACAGTGGAAAATACAAATCAAGTAAAAAATTACATATATCCAGGACACAGGCAGAGTATTAGACTGCAATTGCAGTTTCTGGCAATTTTCATAGCTGGGAGCTATTACAATGACATTCCTCAAAATCTTGACTTGAGAAAATGATCAGAAATGAAAAAAAATCTCAAAAATAGCTTTCCTCTGGAAATTAAGAACACTCTCTTCCACCATGACAGGTACTCACCTACTCCTTCAAAACTGGGATTTTAAATACTCAGTGAATCAGGAGAAGATTGAGAATCACTCTGGTCTCAGCAATGGTAGATCAGACTTGGGATTCCAGACCCTTAATTCAAAGCTTTTTTGCCTTAAAATGGATGAGATGCATAACAGAAAAAAAAAAAAAAAAAAAAAAAAAAAACAGAAGAAGAGACTGGAATCCTGGAACTCTTCTTTTTCCTACAGAAGTGTTATAACTATTAAGCCAAAATTTATCTCCTTTTGCTTCTTTTTCCACACTCCTGAATTTCGTATGCACAGCTGCACAGCGCCTTGTTTTCCCCAGAAATTATAGAGATTGTTGTCGTCAAAATAATTGGCTGAGGCATTTGGGAAATGTGGGTTCAAATCCTTAAAATCAAGAAGACTTAGAAAATAATGCTCCCATTTCCTGAGCATGTGCTGCAAGTACATACACATATAACACATATACACATTGTGTGCTTTCAGAGGAGCAGTTTGCACTGAGTAAAATGTTATCGTGTAGAATAGATGCAGCAAATGTTTATGGGTAGCTCATTCAAAACTATTCAGTTAATTTCTACCCTGTTGTACAGGGTAGAACAATTCTCACCATATTCACTAAACATAAAAGCAGAGCATTCTATAAAACTTTATCAGCTCCTATTGTGAAAGCCCCCAGGAAGTTTTAAAAGCACACTAGAAATACATTTAGTTTCCAGAGAACTCAATACTGAGCATAAATGTATTTGTCCATGAACCCATGCTATTCACTACTATTATACCAATAAATTACATACACAGAATCTATATTCAGAATAACACTGCTGACGTTTTACCTCTTTGAGAAAAGGATGTCTAAAATGTAAGATTTTAGGTACATTCTGAAACTATACAAATCAACAGCTGATGCTTATAGTACTTCCACAGGATTTTGAATTCAAGCATATACTCCCCCCATGCACACTAAGAAGGAACATGATGTCTCACTCCGTAATAGCAGCCATCCCAGCCTCAAACAATGAACTGGGAAGTCAGTACTTTTTGGGTTGCTGCATAAGTAGCAGAAGACACAGAAGAAGGGACAGTCATCTCTCTGTTCTGTCTCTCAATTGTTTAAGGCTACTGTGCTCACACATTAATTGGGGGATTAAAAGTGGGTGCATATGAAAGTTTATTTTACAGGCAGTGAATTTGATACCATACATATAAATCTTACTAACTTTTCATTGGTTGTAACACCAGGATAGTAATACGAGCAGGTATTAAGTAAGCTACAACAGTTTATGAGGTTCCAATCCTTTCTTTTTTTCTTTTTTTACATTTATTTAAAGGAGGTTATTCTGAGGAAGGAGTTTGACCTCGGGCTTCCAAAAATGAGTTCTTTCATGAGAACTTCCCATTGTTTAATCTGGATGATCAAAGGTCAATAGTTTGGAAGTCTGGATACCAACTGGACTTGTACACAGCCTGTTGTTAGCTCAGGACTATTCATTAATTGTTTACATGATCGGAAAAAGATTTTGTTTATTACATTTTCAGATTAAACAAGGTGGGATGAATTGCAGAACAATTTGAGGTCAGGGACAGTATTGAAAATTATCTTGAGAGACCACAGAAATAATACAAAAAAATAGATAAAACTCTACAGAAACAGTTGTAAATTATTAAATTAATCAGATGTAATCAACCAAATACAAAAAGGATGAAGAACAGCTGGCTAGGTATTGGTTCTGTAGAAAAGGATCTATCAACTATAGTAGATTAGAAACTGAATACCAGTCATACTACATTTCCTAGGAGTTAATTGCCATCCTGGGATGTGCACAAAGCAGAGTAATTGTGGAATCTTTACCTTTAAAGATCTAAGGATCTTTTAAAAAGTACATTTAACATTTACACACATTGCCTCAGTACAGCTACTCTTGATATTAGGCAATGGAATAGCTCTATTCCATGCTTTTGATTCTGTGAAACTTCCTCTGAAAGTAACAGTGGGATGTCTATGAAGTGAACACACTCCAGAATATACTTCTTCAAAACAAACCAACAGGCAATAAAAGGGTTATTAAGAGAGAGAGCAAGAGTGTAGAGCATAGATAACCACCAGTTCACCAGTACTGGAAGTAGCCACTACTCAGAATGTATCATTTAAAAACAAATGATGGTCCTATAAGGATTCATTCAACAGCTAGTGCAGCCAACAAGGGTTGAAATATTGTTTCAATGTATTTATTCAAAGATAATAAGCATTCCTAGGATCGATATTGGCATTGATGATGTTTGCCCACAGTTTTGAGATAAGAAATTCTGAGGTGGATGGAAAGGCTACATGTCTGTTTCATTTTTTATGGCATCATGGCTCATGAGTGTCAAGATTAAGGAAAAAAAAAAAAAAAAAGGAATCCTTGTAATTGTTTAGAAAACAAAGAATTGTCTTGAAATCAAAGAACATGGAAATAAAGGAAGATTTCAATGCCTGGACTATCTTCAGAATTAAAGACTGTGAACTATGCAGCTTAGCTAGTGTGCCACACCTGAGAAATATGCACAGTATTAGTTTATCTGTATTTTGTGGTAGGAAGATGACCTTCTCATGCTTTCCTATAAAGGTAAAAGGGGGAGGGGAGGGAAAAGGGAAGGGAAGGGAAGGGAAGGGAAGGGAAGGGAAGGGAAGGGAAGGGAAGGGAAGGGAAGGGAAGGGAAGGGAAGGGAAGGGAAGGGAAGGGAAGGGAAGGGAAGGGAAGGGAAGGGAAGGGAAGGGAAGGGAAGGGAAGGGAAGGGAAGGGAAGGGAAGGGAAGGGAAGGGAAGGGAAGGGAAGGGAAGGGAAGGAAAAAAGGCTTAGAGGAGATTAAAAGATGCTCAGGGAAGATCATTACATCAGTGTCACTGGTGTATGGTAAAACACAGGAACATGTGGCACGTGTGGCATCAGAGAGTGTAAGGGAAGAAGTTGGTATTTAGCTCTGGAACTGTCAATCAGGCAAAAAGTAGCAAGGAGGAAATGTGAGAGTGAAAAAGTAATTACAGATAAATAAAGCATGAGGTTTTTACTTGTGAGTGTTGTGTCTGGAATAGACCATCATACTTGAAACACCCCCACAGTAACTTCCACCCTTAGCCATGCTAAGGAGAGAATATAGGGAGAATGTAAGACTTCAAGGTGAGGTACCTTGCAGATCCGCATTACATCCACTTTAAACAAAAGGTGTAAGTTTAACATCCTTGCTCCTTGTTAAATTACATGTTGTAGCTTGGTATTTACATCTAGCCATTGCCTATTTTTCATTGCCTTGTATGTCCTGCTCATACTTGTACACACTTTACTGTGTAATGAGTAATAGCTTCACTCATTACATACAGTGAGGTGGAGGTAAAGAAGCCCAGGGAGTATTGTCCATTCAGAACATAAACCTATTTTCTGTTTAGTAGCATTGGTAGTAATTATATGCAAATAAACTGTTGATGGAGACAAGTGTAATAGAAAATCCTGACACAAGCAGAGGTTTTAGCAAGTGCAGAATATTAGCATAGTTCTAATGGAACAAGTATTAGATACTCAGTTTTTAGCTCTATTATATATAAGCCATTAGATACTGCCAAAGTTAAGGCTATCATCTTGTAGCAATCAACTAAATTGAACTTCAATTTATAATACAAATATTTAATAAAATATGTTTCAGTCCCATGTGAATCAATCTCCTGATTTCAAAGTAGGGGGCATGATGAGGGTTTCAGCATTCTCTGGTGTACTTTGTTTTCTGTATCTGCTGTCAGGTAATCATGAAACTTTATATTTTATATGGATTCTTCTCAGCACATGCAATATTTCAAGATATTCCATACAGTCTACAATATTGAAAAGACATTAATCTGCCATAAGGATAATTTATGTCTTTGAAGTATATATATTTGGATAGGCAAGGTAATTCTCTTAGTTTTATACTGTAAGCTTTCTTGTGATATTGTTCAATGGACAGAATGTCAAAAAACTTTGCTGAAACACATACTAGTATGAGCAGACGATGATTCCCAAAGAACTGGAGAAGCAGTCTAACATGACAATAAAACCTTTGTTATTATTTTAAAGCAAGTATCAGTTCTAAGCGTGTTCATTATAACCAAGGGAGAATATGTCCCTGTCAATGCTACTGATTTTAGGGCTTGTCAATACTAATTACTTTGTCCTGAGAGTACAGGGGTGGATGAGGAGTATATGCCTCCTACTTACCGAGAGAGATGATGGCTCCTGCTGGGCACTGTTACTAACTGATGCCCACACAGATGCATGACAGTAATTTAATTAGCTATGAATTATCAAGGGTTCTCAATTGTTTACTTATTGCAGGTCAGGCAACTAATAAAAAGGCTGCCTCCTGAACAACAATCCCTTGCCATTTTGAAGAAAGGATTCTTTTTTACTTATTTTTTCCAGGACAACCTTATTAAGGTATAGCTAACATAGGGCAAAGTTATGGTTTCAGTGATGAACCAAGCATCTCAGCTTGTGTTAAGATAGAAATCCTCATCTCCTTTTACAGTTTTATGATATAGTGACTCAAAGACTAGAGGAACATATTTCACAGTAAAGGGAGTAAGGCACATCAAAATAATCTTTAAAGCACCAAACTGCATTACTTTACTTCTTTAAAAACATCAAGCAAATTGTGCAAAACAGTATCTTCTGCTTTGACAGAGAAGACTTATCCATGTCTCAGGGCACTGTGAGGGCTGCAGCTCCCCATGGGCCAGGACCACAGGGCTCCCCATGTGGGGACTGTCAGGGCAGAGCCTGTCAGCCCAGGCCTATGCCACCGCCCCAGCCAGCAGCGTGTCTGGAAGCCTGTCACACAGTCACCATCAGGAAGGAGCCATCCCTGGCTGCATCCTGCCCCAGCAGTCAGGGGCACTGTGTGGGTGCAGGACCTATCTTGGAGCCAGAGCCTGGAATAGGAGCCCAAGTTTATTGCTCAATTCCTCCATCAATCTAGACATGCCACTGTGCAGGCCTGTGTATAGGGCAGTTGCACCCAAGTCAAGTATCTTATTTAAGGCTTTTTATAACAACACCAAAATGTTACGGAAGTTTACTGTCCACTACACAATTCTGTAAGAGTTTTAATATTTTCAAATCACATGAAAACATTTGTTTATGGATACTTCTGGATAAAAATCCAGCATAAAAGGTAGATTGATGTACACACTGAGGAAAATCTATTTCCAAAGCTTGGTTTGATTTAATGAATTGATAGGATCCTTATTTCTAAGACTGTTTTTACTCTGTCATCTGTCCTGCTCCATAAGATGAGACAGGAGTTGTACCAAAGGTCTTGTCAAGTATTAGCGTGACAGAAGCATAAATACATTCTTTTATACTGAAGAGTGTAAGTGCTACTCAGGAGCTAGGAGAATAAAAGTAGTAACTACATGTCAGAGAAAACATATTTTCTCCAGCCTATGTCTGCAAGTATGCGCCAAAGGACAGCGCTCCCTCAAAGCAGAACTGCTCTTCTGAAGAAAAAGACCTGCCCCACTCCCAAAAAACTATAGGACTTGTAGAGGCTGAGAGAAAGGACTCTAACAATGTAAGGACAAATATGGCAGAATGAGATGAGGTGCAGATGTAGGTTTGAGGCACTGCTGCACACACTGCACAGTTAAGCATGAATCTTAAAAAGGTGTCTTGCACCATCACCCTCTGTCTCTGGTTCCCCTTGTCATGCATATGCATTTTGTGCTAGTTAAGAAGTTATAACACTTACATTTTCTTCATAATTCTGGTGCATCCCCAAAGATATGAGAAGTTTCCACTAGGGAAAATGTGGCATGGTAGGTAATTAAAGAGAGGTGGAAGGCAGGTTGCAAGATTACACTTCAATTGAAGTGGCTAATCAGCATTGCATGTGACAGAAGGCATGGCAGAAGCCAACACAAGATGCCACTCAGAGTCATGAAGTTTGAAGCACAGAGGCTTAATATGATGAAACTCTACAGCAGTTTGACAGGTGTCCACCAAAAGAAATTTCACTTAAATTGTCACAGGTAGATTAAAAGACTGATTTGTTAAACAAGTCAGATCCAACATCAAGATTACAGTCTTGGTACATCCCTGTGTTTATTAGCTATTTGTCTTTCAAGAATGTTGCTGAAGGGACCCAAAACTTCTGTTGATTTTACTTCTTAATTTTTTCCTCATTTGATTCTACAGTTGAAAAATATCTACTTAGCTTTTCTACTTCTATTTTTGCCCCCATCTTCCTTTGTGCCAGCATTTAGCATGCATGTCACTGATCTGTGTGAGCATGCTATTCACTTTTGCTGTGAACAAGGAATCTTCAAGGAAGTGTCAGATGATGTGGGAGGGAAAGAGTAGATGGAAGTAGGTAGCATAGCTACAGCCGTCAGCACTTAGGTCTGCTTAGACTGTCACTGAACCCCCATCTTAACTCACCTACAAAGTTCATGATGCCATCCTTTTACCCTGCTGACTAACCTATCTTACTGCAATGTCTGAGTATAGCTTTGTGTCAGCAAAGCAAGTAAGGTTAAGTGTGAAATGCATTTGTTAATTCTGGATGAATATCCTGTGATACCAGGCAGCAATGAACTGTCTATATAGTTCACAAACATGAAGTTAGTTTCAGACAAAACAGTCACCCTGCAACAGAATTACATACTCAGTTTGCTGAGAGGCCCAGACCACCTACATAAAAAAGAGCTCTCGGCAAACATTCAGTATGTGTTTGTGAAGCGCAGTTTCTGAAGTGAAGACTTCATTTGGATGGAGTAAAGCCCTTCAGCATGGATTTAAGCGCATGCTTAGTTAGACCATTACTAAACAAACAATCTTAGTTTGACTAGTCTGCAGTTTTTCCACTTTGTAAGTAGATGAGACAAAGTATTTTTCAATAGATGTGTCTTAAAGAAATTTTGTAGAGGTATGAATCAAAATCAACTCAGAATGCTTCTTATATTTCTTTCTTGAATTTTTACTTTTCAATAAGATATACAATTGCAGTAAGACATTTAACAATTAATTGTTTATCACTACAAACATGTATTCAGATGGGGAAAAAAACTTGTCACATGTATCTGAAGTTGTTACTATCGAAAGAAGCATTTTAAGAAAACTGCACACAAAAACTTTACTGGAACAATTTAATGGAATAATTCCTTTATGGGAATAATTAGTACTGAAGTATTAAATATACATATTAGAATTAAAATATACAAGCTTTTTCTTGTGTTAGGTTTACCTTGGCTGGAATGTTTTGTGCATCTCTTCCTCTAAACTCTACACATTAAACGGGAGCTATGCATATGTTAAGTATACTGAGCATATGCAGCTTGTATACTAAGGATATTCAGTTAAACGTGCCAGTTAAGATTAGCTAAGATTTTGGTTTAGTGGTTTATCCTGAGATTTTTCTGCCTGTCTATAAGTCTGTCATCAGTAGAGGTTAGTTCTGACTTTTGCCAACAGGAGTTAAAAATCATGTCTATATATTATCTTCTCTGGTTTATCATTCACACCCATTTACTAATAATTTTGTCTCCCCCTGTGAACATATCAGTATTACAGCCAAGAAAGTCCTTCCTCTGACTGTTGTTAGTTTAAAATTATTTGTTTTACAATGTTCTGAAAAGGCTAATTCTCCCTTCTTTTTTAATATGTCTCATTGTCAATGGGAGTTTTATAGATAAAAGGGATGACTTGCCTCAAATTTTAGTGTCTTCATCCCAGTTATTTGAAAGTTTGGATCAGAGAAGAGCAGACTGCAGCTCTCATTTAAATTCATTAATACTGTTATGAAATCATTTAGATGGTTTATGTATTACAGCAGCTGCTAGTGTATCTTAAAATAAAATGGGAAGGGACCATTCAGCTTTCAACAGAACAGTCTTTACGGGCTTGAATTTGATAAAGACATCATGCTATCTTTTCATGACTGTTCCCTGGATGACTGTCTCCCTAACAACAGATGATACTTGTGTAACATTGTCTGAAACAAAAGGTCTTCAATTTGTAATCCCACTCTCAACACAGTCTGATTACCAGAAAAGGCAAAACAAGGAGCCAGATTACTTAAAAATATTACCCTCTCACCACCACCCACCAAAGAAATCTGAGGTTCTTATCCAGAAGACTCTATCCCAGATTAACCATGACACCTACAATAAGAGATCTCTCTTCTTGCTTTTCCTTACCCTTTTTAAAGACCAATTGTTTCTAAGAAGATGAGAACTCCTGAATTATTCCTATAATCTGCATGTTCACCAAAATCTCTGAAGACAAGCATCTGTACAAACTCCACCAGAAAATATTCACCCCCTGTGGCTGAAAGCATAGACATAAAATCTCAAGGACTTCACAATCGATTTTGTTGTTATTATCACCTTTCAGAATTAATATGTTCGCAAATACATCTGTTTTCCAGGTTTCTCACCCTTCATTGGGAAGGGAGGGAGGGAGGGAGGGAGGGAGGGAGGGAGGGAGGGAGGGAGGCAGGAAGGAAGGAAGGAAGGAAGGAAGGAAGGAAGGAAGGAAGGAAGGAAGGAAGGAAGGAAGGAAGGAAGGAAGGAAGGAAGGAAGGAAGGAAGGAAGGAAGGAAGGAAGGAAGGAAGGAAGGAAGGAAGGAAGGAAGGAAGGAAGCTTTTAAAATATCAGTGGTACACATTGATGTTCTTCTGACAATCCAGACATTTCATTCACTCATTAGGGTTTATATACATACAAAGATGTACCCTCAGGCCACTAGATCATAGTTCTGCTGCAGAGTAATGCTCCCAAGAAATGTAACTATATACGCAATATTTATGATTTGATATTAAAAAAAATAATAATTTCTATAAGGGTTGCACACCCTCTTCTTTATTATAAATAGTAGCCTCTATCCAAAACACAAAGAGCAGACTTGAGGGGCTCTTTATCGGGGAGTGTAGGGAAAGGACAAGGGGTAATGGCTTCAAACTGAAAGAGGGTAGATTAAGATTAGACATAAGGAAGGAATTCTTTACTGTGAGGGCGGTGAGGCACTGGCACAGGTTGCCCAGAGAAGCTGTGGCTGCCCCCTCCCTGGCAGTGTTCCAGGCCAGGCTGGACCGGGCTTTGAGCAACCTGGGCTGGTGGAAGGTGTCCCTGCCCATGGCAGGGGGGTTAAGACTAGATGGTCATTAAGGCACTTCTAACCCAAACCATTCTATGATTCAACACCCTCTGAGAGCTAAAACAAAAATGGTAAACTAAAAAGAAAAAGAAGGAAGAAAACAAACAAAAAAAAAAGCTCCAAACAACAATGTTTGCCAGTTTCACGCTTATTCAAAGGTTGGAAAATTAAAGCAAAGATTATTTGAATATAAATATATAAAATCCCAAATGCTGGCCCATGTTAGGGACTGAAAGGATTTAATAAAATTTAATAATTAAGCTTCACAGAGGAGATATACCATGCCAGAATATTTTCACTCTTCCCATGTCTTGTGCGTTTATATTTTTATGCTTTAGGCAAAAAGTCAATGAGGTAGAGACTTCTCTGAGAACCCACTTAGAGACCCCATTTTCATTGAAAAATACATTTGCCAAACGGCATTACTTACTCTTAAGCAGAAAACAATGAGTCATTTGGAAGTCTAAATCAGAAAAGATCAGGGTAATAAAACCTTTACAAGCTGTCAGATGGTGCAGTGTTTGGGCATATAACTTCTAAGAGGGTAAACTTGGAAAATCCTGAATATTTCTGCTATAATGCTGTTTGGAACAATCCCTAACCTTTCAACCAAATCAATTATTTATGAGAGAGTGAACGCTTTGTTTACAGTCGCATCTATATTTTTAGGAAATGATGGAGTAAACATGATTTTGCAGTTTAATACCAACCTAATAAATTGAGCGCTACAGCAGAGTGGACGAGAGAGAATAAATTTTCTGAAGTTTTAATTAAATGCTAATGTGTTTTAAGATTTTAGAAGTGTTTTGATAAATTAATGATTACAAAACAAAGAATTCAATTACCCATTCTTGCTTAGATTTTAGAAATGCAGTAAGTGTTTGTGTGTGTGTGTCAGGAAAAGAAATTAAGTAACAAAAGGATGTCATCTGTCAGATCTGCTAGGGACCGAAGGGGAGGCATGTGCTGAGCCTTGCAGGGAATCTCCATTATAGTGCATCATTCCCTGCAGGCTGTGCTATGGCATCTGCAAGAATGCACTCTGAACTTATCTCTTATACCTGCCGTAGTGCTGAGTACAGAGTTTCTTCTATAAATGGAAGAGGATTTTTAGATTCATGTTAAAGTGCCAAATTCTGACCTGACTTTAGGAAAGATGTTCTGCATTTAGAATAACAACAATAAAAAAAGCAAGTTTCTTTTCAAACTTTTTATTCCCTGTTCCTGCTTGTTCAAATGAAAATGAGTACACGCTGAACTCGGTTTCATGTTTAGGATCACAGAAGGATTCAGCTTTAATTTCTGGTTAGATTCTACATGTGCACCCACCAGTTATTAATTTTAGCATCGAGTGGTTTCCCTTAATGTTTCTCAATGTCCTTAAAAAATTTTCCCATGCTTTAAGATTTATTGAACATCTCTCCAATTACAAAGTACATATATTTCAGCCATTTTTAGAGAGAAAATATTTACTATATAGGTGTAAAAAGGAAAGTACATGAGCTAAGTGCTAGTCTGCTTTGTTGATACTCAGCAATAGGACATAGTAATAGAAAATGGAGTGAACAGAAAAACTCTGTAGTCAGGGTTGGCTTGATGCAACAGAGAAGCTGTGTCCTTTTAATCTGTTCCTTAACCATTACAAAGGGCAGAATGGTGGGCTGGCAAATATATATGTGTCACCTCACAGCAACTGTCCTCATGGGAATTAAGAATGACCTCTATAGCATACCTTATTCTTAGAGAGTCCCTGCTAAATTGAAATAATTTTATGCCATTTTAACAACCCAAATCACATTTTGTAGTTCTTGTACATAGCAATAAAAAGAACACAAAAATTACCAGGGTAAGCTTTCAGAAAATCACCAATGACCCACTTCATAAAAGAATGCTACTACATTGTCTTGAAATGATTGCTGAGCTTAGAATTTTGAATAACTGTGGCGATTTCTGGAAGGAAGTGTTAGTTTAAATTGCTAAGCCTACTGAATAGCCAGCAATCATTAAAAGGTTTTCTAGTTTAATACCATTATTTATCTTCATGCTGTGAACCGCACTTGGCAGCAGATTTCTAATGTTTAAAAGATACACAACTTCTCATAAAAGCAGAAAATAATCTTCTAATATAGGAAATGTCTAGCTCTTATACTAGCAGCTCTATACTCTTTCAAGGACTATAGCAGAAGGATGAGACTGGAGAAAACTAATCCAATGACAACAAGGGAGATCAGCTGGAATCACAACATTCCATAGACTTTTTCACAATGCTTCTTTCCACAGGACTGTATAAAAAAAGTCCGCAATGCAGAGAGGAAATACTAGTCTTTTTAAGGTATCTCTATGGCAGCACCAGCAATAGCTGTTCATTTCAAACAATAGTTTCTAGACCAATCTGTTTTTGTTCATTTCTTTTTCCAAAGAAGACCATTATGTTCTTAACTCCTGCAGCAGTGTAAAAATAGTAAAAAACACCCCCTGCATATACCGAAGTAGGTGTGAAGGAGCAGAGTCAGATAATGGTCTGACAGAGCAGTTGACATGTTCCACTGACAACACCTCTTTGGGACCTCCGCATACTATGTTCTTCTGGATAGGTACCAGTCTCAGTATATTCCTCTACAGAAAGCCACACAGCAAATTGCTTGAGTGTATTCTCTTTTCTTCCATTTGTATAGAAATTTGACCAGAAACATTTGTTTTCCTCTCTCTCTGTATCACCCCAAGGAGTCAAGAGAATTAAAACAATGTTGAAATAGTCAGACCTCTCTACCCTCCTTTAAAAGAATTCAAATTTTGATGGAGGTTGGGTATTTTTGAAGGTCAATACAGCATGAAATTTTCCAATAATCTAATTGGTTCCTAACCTAGAGGAATAAATTGTACACATTTCTGTTATATTTTTGCAAATGAAGAGCTGCTTCCCAGCCCCCAGACTAGCAGCTGTCTTGCTGACTTATGGCTATCTTACTGAGAAGATGTTTATGTAAAATGCAATTGTTCCTGTCCTCACAACCATTTCAGTTCCCAGACTGGTATCCCTGGTGGTGTGTGTCCCATGCATTAGTGCAAAGTAACCACATTGTGTCATGAAATAGTGATGAAATGGAAGTGGATCAAAAGAGTAAGATCCTGTCAAAAGGGACATACTTGTCATGGATGCAGGTGGCTTGGAAACCCTATTTAACTATCTGGTATACAAGTAAGGAAACCTAGATCAAGAAACACAGAATTGAGTGTTTAAGCTACTTCAGCCCTTTGTCCAGTGCCACATGTCTCTGTACTACATTACATGTTTACATGTTTAACATCCTGTACATATGGGAGTGCAGTCAGCACAATATAACACCATCTTTCATTGTCTCCTCACCAAATAGGCTGGTATTCTGAGATTTATATTTTGATGATAATTTTTTCTCAGTAGAAACCTGAACAATTACATTCTCAGGATACTTTCTTTTCTATCTATTCTCCCTTCAAGCACTGAGAGGAAGCAAAGGTGAGGTAAGGTTATGACATAGCACCAGGTCTTAGCACCACAGTTTAGACCAGAAAATCACCCTGGTCAAGCTGTACACCTGAAGAAGATATTAGAGGAATGCACAAGTGGAGGAAGAGCAAAAGACACCTAAGCTGATACAGCCCCTGAAGTTGAGTGATAAACAGGGAGCAGCAAAAAAGCAAAGGAAGCACAACACACTGACCCCCACCTCCTGCACCACCCATCACCTCACCAAGGGGATGGAGCATGAAGTGCAGTGAGGGGACTGGAGACCAGGAAGCAGGGAAAAGGGGTGTCTGGAGTGAAGCTGAGGTATTATTCTCTGTTTAGTTGTTTATCTATTTATTAATACCAGAATCAGTAATTAAAAGTTTATGCTAACTGGCAATAAATTAAACTAAATTAAGTGAAATTCCCCAATTTGAGATTGATCTTGGCCCATGACAGGTACTGCAAAGAAAAAGGTTGAGAACTATTAATGTCCTTTATTTTCTGACTTTTTTACTTCGGAATAAAAGAGAGATAATGTCAGAATACTTGTTTAGTTTGATTATATATTTTTTAAAAATCCCAAAAAACACATTAAAAATGTTCTTAAGTATCTGAAAAAAAAATAAAAATCATCCTTTATTAAGCATTCCTAAAAACTTTGTTCTCTTGCACTTCAAAGGTTATAGGCTCCATGCCACAAATTCTCAGATTTGGAACAATGGCCTTTGATCCACTGTCTTAACTTCTATGCAGTTTAATCTTCCTATTTAGTAGCCACACCTATGAAAGAGAAAAATAGAGAAAGAAGAATGGGGTAAGGGAAAACAATCTTTTGCAAATGATTCTTGCATGCCTGTGATATTTACTGAAGCTTTAAAGGCAAATAGAGCTCAATATCACAACCATTAAAAAGATAAGCGTATTATTCAGGTGAAGCTAGGTTGCTGGCATTTATTTAAAAAATGTTAAGACTGCTTAAGCAATTCTGCTCATCACAGAGCTCTGCAAATTACATTTTACAAGCTGTCTAGTGCAGATGAGCCAGAAGAAGCTGTATCGAATGATTTTTAATACACATGAAGGACTTGTATTGAACAAACAATAAACGCATCCAAGTGAATGAGATCTGATGTAGGTAAACAATGTATTTCAGCTGTCCTCAGTTTTACTTTACAGTAATTACAATACAGTATTACTTTCCTATGTTATAGTCAATTTTGTATTATAATAATTTCTTCATGAAGTAAATAAATGGCTAGAAGCTTTTTATTTGTCAATTTTTTTTAAAAAAGTGATTAAAACAATAAAACTCATCTTTCTGCATTACAGATCACAGTACATTGCAACTTAATTCAGATGGGCTTCATCACACCAAGAAAACTAATTTAGTTTTGTGGGAAGGAGAACAGGAAAAGAGAGGAAGAGAAGGGTAATAGTGTTGCATATGACATGGAGCAGGAGTGTGCATGTTTTCACCATTGCCATTATTTATAAAATGGCAGTTTCATCTCAGGAAGGTTGTTCTTGATGTGCGTCAGCATGAGATAAGGATAACACAAAGCTTCAGTGTTTAGCATTTACAAATGCACACATGCACACACATGCACACAGAAAAGGTAATTTAACAGAATTCAGTAGTACAGCAACTACACTTAGACTAGCAAGAATAGTTTATGATAACTGAAAAATAAAATGATGATGTGTAAAAAGTTTTGTGCTTGCCTGAATAACACAAGTCAAGGATCACAATGATCTCTGACATAATAATATTTTTTTTTTTTTTTTTTTTTTTTGTAGGAGGGAAATGGAACACGGGAACAAGATATTATCAACTTAGGACAGACTTGGTACATATAGCAGCAATTATATAGCCTGCTGAATAGATATATGGGCTAAATAGCAGAAAACATGCTGCAGCCAGTGATATTAAAAATCCACAATAGAAAGTGTACATCTAATGAGGCAGCACTGTACTAGCTTAACAAATATTTGGGTCATAGTGTTACTGGTGTAAGTTTGCACTATTTTGATGACTTGCACGGAGCTGCTGAAATTTCTGTGAGTTAAAGTGTGAGCCGAGGTACATGCTCATTTTACAGTGAAGTAATTGACACATTTGATTCAAACAGCCATGCAAAGACAACAGACACTCTATAAACTGACTTTACAGAATATAAAGAGATAGCAAAACAATTAAAACAGTTTCCATAGTATTTTGTCTGCTGTAGGTCTATATCATTCCTTTGGAACTGATCAAATCGTGAAAGCTGTTTAGATACCTCAGGGTAACTCCCATGCATCGTAAGACACCCTTGCAAGGTGAGGGCTTCCTCCATCAGCAGTACATCTCTGTCTAACACTGAGATCCCATATGCTCCTTGCTAATTCCTGCCAAAAATCCCACTGTACTGTGGAGAGAAATTCAGCATGGAGAACTGGAGTTCCCAAAAGACAATATGTATTACAATAATACTCTGAGGGGAAATGCTTCATAGGTTTGGCTTCTAGAGTTGGATATTTGTGGGAAAACACCCATTAACTCAGTTTGCTCAAACAACAAAGACGACACCCCCACTCCCAGCATCACTCCCTCTCTGTCTCACACACACACGCGCTTACTCACTCACAAGCATAACTGTGTTCCAAAGACTTCTTGACTTAATTTTCTAAGAATCATTTAATTACATTCAGTAGGTGAGAATATGGGTATGTAGTTAAGTAATTGAAAGGTGGAAAAAAAAAAGGAAACTCCATTTCTTCTTCAGTAAGCTGCATGTGAAACACATCAACATGCCAGATGATAAGCTTAGCCAATAGACACTATTGACATGTAAAATCATTTTATGACAGCTATCCTAGCAAAGCCAAGCCAGTTTAATGCAATAGATTGGGCACCATTCACTTTTAAAGTTTAATCATTTCTAGCATCACAAGGAAGATATATTATGCATATACACCCAGTATGCATATGTACAGTAGGCACCTAGAATTCATGACACAATATAACCTAGAATGCAGCCCACCTACATATTGTCCTTGAGAGACTAGGAAATTCAGCTTTGGCACTGGTGTTTTGCAAGGAGCTGTCTCCAGTTTTGAGAGCAGAACTCTTTGGTAAAGTCTATATTGGGACAGAGCACTGTTGCAGAACAGTCTGGGGCTGAGTGCCAAATATGACCTCAGTTCTTGCCCCAACAGTGAAAGTCATTGTTAAAGCTAGTATTGACAATGTTCACATTTTCTTTCTTCTTTCTCCTACCATCAGCAAGAAATCTATAATCAACTATGTCTTTCTTGAATGAGACAAATGCTGTAAAGTGTGGTAAACAACAACATTCTAAAACATTGAAAAGCGTTATATTAAAAGCAAGCTATTGCTTTTCCATAAAAACTGTTTGTCAGTTTATAATTGGCTCTCCACCTCTTAAGCCATATACTTGTCAGCTTTCAAAACATATATTCACAGCAGGGAAGCATTCAACTGGAAGGTTTTATCAGATGAAACTGAAGCAAGCCTTTAGCTGGGGGGCAGAATACCATTGTCAAGATCCATGCAACCTTAAAGCATGTGAGTAATTGCATTGTATCTGGGAGTTTTAACTTCAACAGGATTGCTTGTGCAAGTAAGGATTATACAAGTGAATAAGCACTGGTCAGTCAGTCCCACTATATATATACTTTGAAGTGTATCTACTTCTAGAATAGAACTGTAAATACGGCTCTTGCATGCAGAAGTATACTATAGGTTTTTATTTTGCATCACTGAAGATGTGCTAAAACCAAAAGTTTTACATTAATTTATCATGCTATCAGAAACTGTATCACAGAGATATTTTTACAAACATGTTAAAAATATCCTCTAACACTTTACTGTTACAAAAGTTATTGGAACAAATTTAGTGCTGGTATATGATCTCCAGAATTCCACCTATTTCAGTGAGATAGCAGAGGATATAATCCAGCACAAAATATGTTATTTCTGCATTCAATAGGCACGAAATGATAGTATCAAGCAGTCAGGAATAAAATTTTTGAAAACAATTAGGAAAGGGAAATAGACATGTATCTGCACTGTATGTTTTGAAACTTTACAAGACTGATAACATTGAACGAGCACTGAGTAAATAATTTTCTGTGTACATTGATTTTACTCAGCTTTCAGATTAGTGTTGATAACAAAGCAAAATATTTCAATGAAAATTAAACTAAAGATATGATGTTCCTCTAGCATGGTATAAATTAGTGCCTTCACTGGGAAAAGCTATATAGCATTCAACAGAAGGTAAATTCCTGACCTTGAAACAGCAGTACAAGGTACAGAAAGGTGAAAAATAATAATCGATACAGTCAGACAGATAATTAGAACTAAAAGCTAGTATGCACTAGGTAGAATTCTCATCTATTCCAGTGTTTTCCTCAAACTCTTCTTTTCCCTTGTCTGTTGAGAAATAAAGTTTATCTGTGTTTTTTTTAAGACTCATGCAACAATTTGCATTCTCTCCTCAGAAGTTAAATATTTTTCATGGAGCATTTCTACAAAGACAAGCGAAACAAATATTTGTCTATTAATGATAGCTGTTCTTCCTGTGACCAGGAACATCTCAAAAGACAAAAATACTTACTCCGATTCTCCCTGTTATGCACAAAAGGCAAATAAAAAAATATCTCCTAAGTGATATCTTACAAATCCTGGAGAAATTCTACCTCCAGACAACTACAAAAGTTTAAATTCACATTCTACTTATCATTTCATGTCTGCATGATCCAACATTTTCCCAGACCTCTCCTACTCTCCTATCGCCTTGTGATACATGCCTTGTTATAATACCTCCATGGCACCTCCCATTCCAGCTTGGGGCAGCCAAGAACCAGAAAGGCCCACAGTGCTGCTACATCCCTTAATCTTGTAGATGAATGTGCAGGATGGGGTGGAATGCACTTCAAACTTTGTATTCCCTAAACTTGTCTGAGCTGAGCTGAACTATGGTCGACTCAGAAATTAAGTAAAGCTTAATTATGTTTTCTGTTTCCCAAGGACTGAGTTTATCAGGTCATTCACAGATGGCTTTATCAATATATATCAAAAATGACTGTTACTTAAAATTCATCAACACAAGCTCTAAAACGAACATTGAAAACAAAAGAAAAGTACAAGACAAAAGAACATATTTCTAGACGTTATTTCATTTTTACCTGACCTTGATGCTTCAGCACCACTGCTTGCAGATACCTGGCCTCCATACAGTACCCCTCAAGTTTCCTCCAGAGTACCCCTGCAAACCTCCAAAGCTTTCAAGCAGTGAGGCACATTGGAGGCACTACACAAAATGTGGCCTTCTTATTTTAGTGTCTATGCTCTAAAAAATCATGTAAATAGATCTTGTAAAGCCAACCCAGATCTTATCCAAAAATTGTTTGGAAACATACAATGGATTATTTTTTTTCTTGATGGATATGGATACTAGATAGAAATGAAGGTTGCACAATTGGCTGTATTCTAGAATATTGTAAGATTTTAGTTATTCATGCTAAAATGATATCTTAATGTTGTTTAAAAATACTTTGGGGACATAAGAATTATATTCCTTCTCTTTTTTTAGGCAAAATGAAGCAATGGCTTTGTTAACACAGAAATATCCTAACCTTGAATAATCAGGTCAGTGGACTTTATGTCAAAAAGGCAGTAAAAGGCAGCAGTACAAAGTTGCTATCTTTTTTCATAGAGATGTACTGAGGTGGCAACATGAGTTTTACAAGTACATATGACAGCTCTTTAATGGAACTATTCACAACTCCACGTTCCCATGACTTGCAAGTATCAGTGCTTTATTATTTATAGAATAGTTTCCTTGTCTTCTAACCTTTTCTGACATCCATAGCTCCTGCTTAGTCTGTGTCATTTGCACTTCTTAGTCTTCTGTACTTCTGTCCATATTCCCAGAAGCACTTGCTACTGATCTCATGTCTGTCTCCATCTACCATACTGTTCATATTTCCTTTCTTTCTTCTGCCACTACACAATAATAGTTTTCCTGTGTGACCACAAGTATCCTTGCCTAGATCTTCAGCAATGAAGGATCTCCTCAGGGGGAAAACTGCAAGGAACTGATGTTCAACTCCTGCAGTCATAAGCCATGTGAGGTTACCATAAAAATGCTCTATAAACACAAAGCACCAGTAGATTTTTCAGATATTTTTAATGTTAGAAGTCTGTGTAGTTCTGACTCATCATATGTTTCTGCATCATTAAACATAATGCACACTTTCACATAGGACATGGTATATACAAGAAAACCACACTTATCAAATCTCAGATTCCTCTTCCAAAGCATGGAGATATTCAGGTTTTCACTTTTTTTTTTTTTTTTTTTTTTACTTACAGTGTTGCATAGCCTTACTAAAGGTGATTTTCTTTACTAAGATAGTATAAATATTAGTAATTTTATAACTACTTGTATCCAGGCTCTCAGATACGACCGTAGCATAAACTGGAGATAAAAGTTGCACTAACTAAGCAGCCATATAAAGAGGTGACATGCAACCAGTATCAATAATTCCTTAATGTTTGGAGACAGAAGTAGTTGAAAACACATTTACACAAAATATATTTTATATATATATAAAATCTGTATTCTGTATAAGAAGTCATCCACATACAGATTGGTATTGCTTTAAGGATAAGTTTATTGAAAAGCAAATGAATGACTGCCATTAGTTTTCTTTCCTTATAGCTTAAGAGCTATTACCAGATTTTCATAAACAAATTTTGGCTCCATTTAGGCTTTACAAATCTTGTCCTTTTGAGGATGAGGTCTGTTCTCTCCATACTGTTTTCCCTCTTTCAGATCCTCACAGCATTTCAAGAGTCAGTAACTAAAGCTAATTCAGTGAGCTCCAAAGTCACATTTATACCATCTTTCCCTCTTCCTATAGTTCCTTATTCTTGGTTGTTGGGGTGGGAGCTGGATAGGAGTAGGGAAGAAGGAGGAAGGCAGAGAATTTAAAAGTAAGGCCTTTTTTCCAGGTCAGTCAGCATTCATGGTCTTTCTCATGATTCACTGCTGACTTTATATCCAGCCTTCTTCCCTGAAGGGAAGCATGTTGTCTCCTTATTTTTGCCATCACTCCAATGCTTTCTTTATAATTTTTTTTTTTTTTTTTTTTTTTTAACTAAACCTGAAGTTTATTACGGTCTGCCATGGCCATCATGGAAAACAAAAGGGAATAAGGTCAGCCATAAGGCTTCCCGTAAGGCTTTTTGCACTCAAATAACTTGCATAGGTGTTTGCATACACCTGGATGGATTTACAAACATAATTCTTACAGACAAGGCTTGTTTAAAACAATTTATTCTTTTGCATTTTCCTGCTGTAGTGTGACTCTCTTTTCATTTGAGTGATTTAGAATAATAGAGCTTTATCTTAAACTGCAGCAGTTCAGCACATATTGCAGAAGGATGGCAAGAATCAGTAGACAGTAGTAGGAGTGGTGAAGCCTTCACCCATTACTATAGCCAGTCCTGTGATTCAATACAAAATGGTTACGAGAGGGGAAGCTTACACACATGCCAGAGAATGACGTTCTTGGGAACAGATAACTCATCACCCCAACAACAGCACTAAAGGCAAGCAAGCAGAGGGCTTGTTATTATCTGTCAGATATTCTTCACCCAACAAATATATCCAAAGATGAGGGACTGCATTTCATTCCTTCCTCTGTCCCTGAAAGGCCCGAGACATTGCACTTGCTAAACCTTTACCTTCTTTCTTGGTAACTTGCAGGAACACAGAAAGCCTTTAAAGGTATTATTTAACATAATATACTGAGAACAGAGCACACAAATGCCTCCCCAATATCCACTGAACCCCCACTTTTTGAAGTACCTTCTCACAATTTAAGACACACACTCCAGTAAGAATATAAGAAATTAAGTTCCACATGTTCTCTGAGACATTCATCAGGAAAACACAGTCAGCTAACAGCAGAGCCAGATAAATGGGCAGTGCTGGCAGCCTCTGGACCTGCTCACTTAGGAAGGCTTAGCCATACTTGTACAGTGTCACGGGCATTTTAAGTGTTAGGTCTTGTAAGATGTCAGTGGGGAGATTTAATTCAGAGGTTATACATCAATCACCATTATAAAGAACAATCCACAGTGAATTGAACTGGGCGTGTAATCTAGATCAGATGGTATGGCAATTGGTATAACAAGCTGCTTGCTTACAGTTCATTGTACCTCTATTCTACACTTCATTCCACTGGAAAAGATGTAAATAGCAGCACAGCCCAATGCTGGCTGTTGGTTTGCTCCTTCTAGTCTGCTCCAGCACCAAAGAGAAGAGTTTGCCTCCCTAAGAGCAGCTTGGCATGTCTGTCCATCCTTCCTTTGGAGAAACCTGCCTGGGAGGTGCAATAAGAAAACAGCCTGTATGGGAGGTGTGGACAGTACTATAGTGATACAGAAGCTAAAGTATGTCCATGTGTGTATTCCTGTTTTCCTACCCCTACTGCTGCATATCTCAACTGGGAGACTTTTTGGGGAAACTGAGTACTTCTTGCAGTAGGGAGTAGATCCACAGTAAATTTTCAGAGGCCATGGAAAGAAGGTGTGATCCTTGTGGAGCTAGAGGTATGGCACAGCATTTGTTGAAACTAGAAACTCTCAGCAAGTTGTCAGGCCGACACCAGCACTAAGGAATGGATTTTCCTTGCCATGACAAAGCTGACATAGCACTGGTTGATTTTCAAACTTGATATTATACACAGCAAAAGGAGAAAGCAATCTTTCAGTAATTTCCCTACTTCAAGTTTTAAAGCTAAAGCAAATGGAATGTATGCATTGCTGTGGTATTATCCCCTTCACTGCTATTTAGCTAATAACAGTGCCAGAAGAAAACCTTTTCTGATTCACCTTCAAGTTCATACCTTGTAAAGAATTGAAGAAATAGAAATAATACTGTATTTCACTTCCCAGAGACTGAAAAATCAATTGTTTAATTATGGAAGTGGCAGGATTACTTAGAGTGACCAAAACCAAAATCACTATTTTTTTGTTAATGGTAGTAAAATGCTCACTGTGGTCCTGGTTAAAAACAGGTAAGATAGGCTAAACTGTTCTCCTAATTAAATTGCAACTATCTGTGACTACAGTTTTGAAGAAAAAGAGAATCAGTCTGATGCCCACTACACTCATTTAAATCATTCCAAATCACAGTCCTGTAACAGTACATCTACTGTTTCCGTTGATTTAGGAAAAGGCAAAAGAAGACAAATGAATTCATAATTAATTCTCAATGATCAAGCAGTTAATATACTGTGAAATGTTTCCCAGGAAAGTGTGAAGTATGTGGAAGATGGTAAAAGTAGTGTGGTGCTTTCACACTATTTTATACATTACTATACTGCACCATTACATGAATTAGTTGCAGCTTCATTAATCACTTTTGCAGATGGAGTGTTAAACTTGAATTATACCAAAAGTGAAAATTACATAAGTAAAGGTAAACGGTTACAGTCCTTTGGTGACCAAAACAAGTTAAAAATGGTGCTATCCATATACTCATTGAGTATTTTGTTAATTTATTGATATGTTCCACTGTGAACTATGTTTTACAGTTCTGTAAACAATGTTTTACAGTTACATCCAATGAATAACTACAATTCACTTCTGAATTTCTGTAGTACCCCTGTGAGACAGGTGATTGCTATTCTACCTTATAAACAGAGTTGCTGCAGATGATTATTTTATAATTATTTTTTTTTATTTTAGTCTGAGTGGCTTAAGCAGCCCAAGTAATCTATATGCAATAACATCATAGAAAAATATGAGAATTTATGATTTAGCAATCCAGGGTCAAACCCATCAGATTATGTTGCTCTAGGCAGACTTCAAAGGTCTGATCTGTTCAAGGCTACTTACAACTGGCCACACAATACTGGTCATGTAATTTAGCAGAGCTCAGCTCAGGTACACAGGAGAGCTGGAAAACTACTGGCAAAGAACAGTGGGGTTTCTTGTTTTTATTTTTCCATGTATTTAAATTAAAATGCTGAGAAAAAAAAAAAAAGCCCAAACTTTTATATAATAGTGGTTTAAAAGTTATTATTTTAAACACTTCAGTTAAAAAGTATGAAGTCATAAAAACTGTAGCCAAATACATAGTTTATCCAAAGTCAGAGGTAAGCCAGAGAAGTATGGATTTTCTGTATTTCATTAACTTCAACAACATATCCAAATACTCAATATAAACATTATATAATAATGTATAGAATAGTCTCCTTTTGAATCAGTTAAATATTCTTTATTTACAAGGAAATAAATCATTATATAAGTTCTCCTATGGGTACAGTAAATTATAATATATTCTAGAACATCAAAACACTATATACATATATAATGTATATATATATACATTTATAACTAAATTCATAATTACCACCTACATAGTAGCAGGACATTTGTCATAAACTGGTGATGGACTCCTCTTATTATTTGAGTATTTTCAGATTATTTTTGTTGTGGTTTGATCTCAGCTGGTAGCAAATCACCATGTGGCCAGTTGTTTACTCCCCCTCCCCACCCAGTGAAATAGTGGAGGGACAAAAAAAGAAATTTGTAGGTTGAAGAAAATAATTTAGTAGCAGTAACAAAAACAACAGCAACAATACTAAGTCCAAAATGGGTTAAAATGCAGCAGTGGCTCACCGAGCGGCAACCAGTACGGAGCCTGTCCCCAGAAGCAACCCCAACTGCACCAGAAAGATCCCACCACACCAACCCGGAAACCGAAAAACAGGAGTGAGAGAGCATGCATCCATCTCTATACTAAGCATGATGTCACATGATATGGAATGCTGCAGTGATCGATCCGGACCCGGCTCTCTATCTGTGCTTCTTCTTAGCCCAAGGAATCTTAACTCTATCTTGTTCAAAACCAGCATAGTCTCCACCCTTTATTCCATACAACTTACATCATACTCAGGTTCCAAATACATTCTAAGGAATCACCGCCCCTTTTCACAGGTCTCACAGGTATCATTCCCTCACTCTACAGGCCGTCCTTCCAAAATGTCTACTGAGTTCATTCAGTCCATAAATTCGGGTTCCATCTGTCATGACAGTCTTTAAGGCTGGAGGAATGAGGTGCAGTCAGCTAGTCGGTGGAGCAGAAGGCTTTGGTTATGGCAGGAGGACATTGCGAGGCACCAATTGTAATAACAGAGTTATCTGACAGTTTGATTCATTGGCTATTTTCACCTAAAATCAAATCTCCTTGAGGCACACATTGGACTTCTCCGTCTTCCTGCATCACCCACCAAGTGCACCCAGGTCCTTGGGCAAAATTAATCCCACGCATGGGTTTACCTTTACCCAATGCAGGAGTAACCCAGATGGCCTTCCCCAACATATTCCTAATGCACACTACGGGGGCTTTATCCCCATCCACGGTATGTAGGAGGTTTGATTGAGCAGGGCCAGCTTGCTTGGCAGATCCTCTGGTATTGACTAACCAGGTGGCTTTTGCTAGATGCACGTCCCAGTGTTTGAAAGTTCCACCACCCATTGCTCTCAGTATAGTTTTCAGCAACCCATTGTATCACTCAATTTTCCCAGAGGCTGGTGCATGGTGGGGAATGCGATATATCCACTCGATGCCATGTTCTTTGGCCCAGGTGTCTATGAAGTTGTTTTGGAGATGTGTCCCATTATCTGACTCAATCCTTTCTGGCGTGCCATGCCGCCATAAGATTTTCTCCCCAAGGCCTAAAATGGTGTTCTGGGCAGTGGCATGGGACACAGCATGAGTTTCCAACCAACCAGTGGCTGCTTCCACCATTGTAAGCACATAGTGTTTGCCTTGCCAAGTTTGTGGGAGCATGATATAATCAATCTGCCAGGCCTCCCCGTATTTATACATCATCCTCCATACCAAATGGGTTTTAACCGTTCGGCTTGCTTGATTGTAGCACATGTCTCACATTCATGGATTACCTGTGCGATAACATCCATGGTTAAGTCCAGCCCTCGGTCACAAGCCCATCTATATGTTCCATCTCTTCCCTGATGGCCTGAGGAGTCATGGGCCCAGCGAGCCAGAAACTGTTCACCCTTATGTTGCCAGTCCAGATCTACTTGAGTGGCCTTAATCTTGGCAGCCTGATCTGCCCGTTGGTTGTTCTGATGTTCTTCAGTGGCCCAGCTCTTGGGTGTGTGAGCGTCTACATGGCGTACTTTCACAACCAGATTCTCTACCCGAGCAGCAATATCTTGCCATAATTCAGCAGCCCAGATGGGTTTGCCTCTGCGCTGCCAGTTGCTCTGTTTCCACTGCTGTAACCATCCCCACAGGGCATTTGCCACCATCCACGACTCAGTACAGAGGTAGAGCACCGGCCACTTTTCTCACTCAGCGATATCCAAGACCAGCTGGACAGCTTTCATCTCTTCAAACTGACTCAATTCACCTTCTCCTTCAGCAGCTTCAGAAACCCGTCATGTGGGGCTCCATACAGCTGCTTTCCACCTTCAATGTTTTCCCACAATGTGACAGGACCCGTCAGTAAACAGGACATATCGCTTCTCGTTATCCAGTAGTTTATTATATGGCACGCATCACCTCTTCCTCTGGCGCCATTCCAAAATCTTTGCTTTCTGGCCAATTTGTGATCACTTCCAGTATTCCTGGAGGGCTGGGGCTCCCTACTTGAACCCGTCGTGTGATTAATGCGACCCATTTACTCCACATGGCATCAGTTGCATGGCGTGTAGAGGGGACCCTCCCTTTGAACATCCAGCCCAGCACTGGCAATCGGGGAGCCAGGAGGAGCTGTGCTTCAGTCCCAATCACCTCTGGATCAGCTGGAACCCCTTCATATGCTGCCAGTATCTCCTTTTCAGTTGGAGTGTAGTGGTCCTCAGATCCTCTGTATCCCCGACTCCAAAACCCCAGGGGTCGACCCCGAGTCTCCCCTGGTGGGGCCATTCTTAACATCTTGCCCTGTCCAAACTGGCCCAAGGGCTACTGCATGGACTATCTCCTGTTTAATTTGTTCAAAAGGTTGTTGTTGCTCTGGGCCCCACGTAAAATCATTCTTTTTCTAGGTCACTTGGTAGAGAGGGCTTACAATCTGACTGTAATTTCGAATGTGCAGTCTCCAGCAACTCACAACACTCAGGAAAGCTTGTGTCTCCTTTCTGTTAGTTGGTGGGACATAGCTGTTATTTTATTAATCACCTCCATTGGAATCTGACGACGTCCATCTTGCCATTTTACTCCTAAAAACTGAATCTCTTGTGCAGGTCCCTTGACTTACGCTTTATGGCAAACCTGGCTCTCAGAAGGATTTGGATTATTTTTTCCCCTCTGTCAAAAACTTCTTCTGCTGTATTACCCCATATAATGATGTCATCAATGTATTGTAAATGTTCCGGGGCTTCACCCTGTTCCAGTGCAGCATGGATCAGTCCATGGCAAATGGTGGGGCTGTGTTTCCACCCCTGGGGCAGCCGATTCCAGGTGTACTGGACACCCCTCCAGGTAAAAGCAAACTGTGGCCTGCATTCTGCTGCCAGGGGGATGGAGATAAATGCATTGGCAATATCAGTCGTGGCAAACCACTTGGCCATCTTGGACTCTAGTTCATACTGAAGTTCTGACATGTCTGGCATGGCAGCACTCAGCTGTGGGGTGACTTCATTCAGGCCATGACAGTCCGCTGTCAATCTCCACTCTCCATTAGACTTTCGCACTGGCCATATGGGGCTGTTGAAGGGGGAGCACATCTTGCTGATGACTCCTTGGCTCTCTAGCTGATGAATCAGTTTATGGATAGGGATTACAGCATCTTGATTGGTGCGGTTTTGCCATCGGTGGTGCACGGTTGTAGTCACAACTGGCATCCATTGTTCTTTGACCCTCAGCAATCCCACAACAGAAGGATCCTCTGACAGACCAGCAACACAGACAGCTGTTTAATTCCTTCTGTTTCCAAGGCAGCTACACCAAAAGCCCACCGATACACTTTTGGGACCTTAAAATACCTTCTCCTGAGATAATCTATACCAAGAATGCATGGAGCATCTGGGCCAGTCACAATGGGGTGTTTTTCCCACTCTTTTCCACTTAGGCTCACTTCGGCCTCCAATACAGTCAGCTGTTGAGACCACCCTGTCACTCCTGAAATACAGATGGGTTCTGCCCCTTTAAAATTTGACGGCATTATGGTGCATTGAGCACCAGTGTGTACTAAAGCCTTGTACTGCTGGGGGTCAGATGTGCCAGGCCATCGAATCCACACAGACCAATAAACTCAGTTGTCCCTGTCCTCAGCCTGGCTGGAGGCAGGGCCCTTCTAATGTCATAATACCCGCTAACACGGGTTAGTGTGGTGTGCACGGGTTTCAGCCTCATCTTGATCACTCAGTTCTTGTGAACACAAATCAGAAGTTCTTCTCATAGGACCATAAGCAAAGTCAACCTTTTTCTGTGTTTGGGCACTTGATTACTGGAAACTGTAGCAGCATTTCTCGCATGTCTCGCAACTCACTCAAGGACAAGGATGGGGTGACTATCACTGTCTCTGCCTCCTCCCGTTCTCATGATGAACCTGGCTCATCATCACCCTGAACACTGCGAGGGGGTTTCCTCGTGTATTTCTTCTTCTGTATGGGAGCAACTGACACCGTCATGGGTTGGTTCTCTGGTTCAGCTGCAGTGCCTGTCCTCAGGGTTGTAGTAGCTGCAGTTTCTGTTACTTTATTAGCAGATCCAGAGCCCTTCTCTTGAGGGTGCTGAACAGTGTTTAAAAGCACTCGGTAGGTGCGGGCTATGCCCCAGCATGTTGCAGTGAGCTGTGCCCCTCTGGAATTACCCAGGCAACAAAGTACTTTTTCCAAATATTTTACCAGTTCTTCAGGATTCTGCACCTGTGCAGGAGTGAAGTCGCAATACACTGGAGGTGCCCACTGTTCTAGGTACCTGACCATGCTACTCCACACCCCCAGCCACTCATAATTCTCCAATCGTGGGGTAGATTTCCAATGGATACTCTTAAATAGTTGCTTAACCTTGAATAAAACCTGAACCACATGCAGGAACACACTAGCTCCCATCGTAAGATGACCATGTAAATAAAAGCATTCCAAAAATATCTGAAATTCCTGAATTCCTCAAACACAATTGTAAAAAGCCCCACGGCCTATGACATCACCCCATCACAGATAAGCATCACACAGTATAGCAAAAACAAAATCTTAACCCAGCTCACAGACTGTGAGCAACAGCACAGGAAATACACATTGCAAATGAGATTGTAAAATATTAAGGAGCCAAGCAATTGACACTATTACCCGTTCTGTCATTATCTCAAACCTCATGCCCCACATTGGGCACCAAAAAATGTTGTGGTTTGAACTCAGCTGGTAGCAAATCACCATGTGGCCAGTTGTTTACTCCCCCCGCCCTCCCCCACTGAAATAGGGGAGGGACAAAAGAAGAAATTTGTAGGTTGAGTAAAAAAAAATTAGTAGTAGTAACAAAACCAACAGTAACTATAGTAAATCCAAAACAGGAAAAAAGAAGCAGTGGCTCCCCGAGTGACGACCAGTACGGAGCCCGTCCCCAGCAGCGACCCCGACTGCACCAGAAAGATCCCACCACGCCAACCCGGTCACCAAAAAACAGGAGTGAGAGAGCACACGTCCATCTCTATACTGAGCATGATATGGAATGCTGCAGTGATCGATCTGGACCTGGCCCTCTAGCTGTGCTTCCTCTTCGCCCAAGGAAACTTAACTCCACCCTGGCTGAAACCAGGACAATAAGATAAATATGTTGGCCAAGAAAGACACATAAAAAATGGAAAACAACCTTGCCTCAGAGAAAATGGATTTGAATACTTCCTCTTATGTATAAAGATCTGGGTCCTCCATTATCTTTTTTTTATATTAGCCAAAGATGGATACACCTAATTATACACCTAATTAGTACTTTGATAAATTCATGTGCATTCAGTTTACAAATTTAATAGATTAAAATGCTCTACCTTCAATGATCCTACATTTGAATAGCTAAATAACTATAGAGAACATTATAATGTTTATTAACCAATAATGCTATTGAGGAGGGGTCTTCTTTTATGCATGGAACTTCTTCTTTTGTTTATATTGATTTTTAATCCCCAATATTTCTCCTGTTGTCAGTTGTAGCAGTAGACATGTTTGGGTTTGTCTTAGAACAACTTTTGAGCTACATGCAGCTATTAATGGGCTTTTTATTCCCATCTGTCAATTTCTTGCCTAAATTCTCCAAGAATAGGAGACTTATGACCTTCAGGCTTTTGTTTTTTCTTTTTTACAGCTGTATCTTCCCATAAAATTTCATTGTATTAAAAAAAAACAAACAAAAAAAAACCAAAACCAAAAAAAAAAAACAACAAAAAAAAAACAAACACAAACTAACAACAGTTGCTCTCATTTGAAACTAACTTCTATGCTTAGAAATGCTACAGTCCATTTTCCTGTAGAAATGTATGTTGTTCAGAACAGTTCTCTCCCTTTGTCTCCCCATGCAGGCTTATTTGTTACATTAATTATTCTTGAACATCTAAAATTCATACATTTTGTTATCACTTTGCTGACTGGTAATACACCTATCTCTTTCTCTCCCACTTCTCCCTTTCCATACATTACTTTTTTGCTTAATATATGCCAAAACTGTTCCAGAGATTACTTCACTCATACTCACTGTTGTGTGAAAAGAATAGCAATCTATAGTTAATACCTTATAATGGTGATGAAAATTTGGTTTAGTTTTCATAATCTACTGAAGACACATGCATGGTTAAGAAGCTTAAATTATACTCAAGCCCTGGAACATATTAATCCTTTGTAAAAATCACACCAAGACTGTATTCTCTTCTTTTTGTTAGTTCTGATCCCACTGGGGACAAGCCTGAAACCCAGAACTGAGGGCTTCAAATCTAAGTATGGTTAGGATTTGAATCTAACCAAGCCTAACCTTTAGTTCACTTTCCAGCCATGCTTGTTTAGCTATTCTGAAGTACAAAGCTTTTCTTACTGAATGATGCAGCTTTTCTTGCCTTTCTTCTGAAAGGTAAATGATGACCATAATATTAATTCTTTTGACATTTCACCAGTCACCTTGTATTTCTCTGCACTTGCAATCCAATAAAGTTTTTATTCAGAACTATGAATGAAATATGTCTCCATTAAGTTATCCTAGGTGTATAACAGTTCATCCCTGACAGAATACTTACTGTTCTGGCACACAAGCCTTTTGTGAAGCACTGTATCAGCACTGTTTAAAGTCCTCGTACATTCTGACCATGCTCTCCTGTGCCTTTGCTCCCTTTTCACATGCACACATACACACACACAGAGACACAAGCTTTGTTAAACATGAATCTCTGTTCATTTTGTACCTCTCCACTTTAATTATATCCTACCTTCAGGAGGCGGGGTGGAATACTGTGGTCCTGAATATTTCTTTATTTCTTCCATTGTACTTCAGGTAAGGGTCTTTGTATCCCTGCAGACTGTTGAGTTCCAGTGAAATGTTACATATATTGGTAACTCTCAAAGGTTGCTGCCACTTTTTTAGCATTTGGAATATGCCTCATCTGTCTTTGTCAGTCACTAGACATTTTCTTGATCGCTTTTTCTTCCATGAACCTGATTACTGTAATTACTTCCCCATACTTTTCTTGAGCAAGGTATTACCTCTTTTAGTATATGTCACTCATCACCAAAATTTCCAAATACTATAGCAAATAACTTGCTATTTTTATTTCAGTAAGTAGATATTACGTTCACAGGAGAAGAATCCCAAGGCACCTATCTTTAAAACAAACCACAAGCCTACAAATAGGCAAGATTTCTTTTCCCAATAGACAAAACATCCAAATTATTCCTCTGCTGTCCATTCTTCTTCTTCTCAAAGACTCAAGCTTTACTGCAAAAATAAATTACTTTAACGTAAGATCACTGCATTAGTCATGACCCTTCCTCTATTCTTACACAGTGCCTAAAGTACTTGCTTTGTCTCCTCTTCTACTTTCTACCCTGCATCCAGAACTGCCATGTGCTTAATTTTAAGCCCCTTCCTGAATCAAGATCCACGAGAGGCATTTAATTCACAAGAATAACTGAAGTAAAATCTCAGAATTCTTAATTTTCAGAGGAAATTAGAAAGTTGAAAATCAGTATTCAAACTCTGTAGTGCTTTCACAATTTAAGATATCAGAAATGAACCATAATTTTGCACGTCACTAATTTCAGGCTCATTTTTTGTGACAATGGAATTTAACTGGATCAGTCATACTTAGATGATATGTGTTTTAAGGAACATAGGAAAGACTTCATCAAGTAGGAAAGAGAAAAACGCACTAAATTATTGAAACTGGAAGACAATTTAGCAAGGCTGAATGTCATTAACAGTGTGAATAGGACCTTCTCTGAAAACTGTCTGGAGATGTCTAGTAGTTTGGATTTAGTAGCCTTTTCATCCTTATGCTGTATTAACCCTGATATTGTTTCTGTCAGGAATCCCACTGACTTATCACAATAAGCTAAGCTATAGAACTTGAGTGGTTCTAAATTATTATAGCTGAACATCTTTTTCTTAATGTGCTTGCTTAAATTTATGTTGAACACTGACTACTTTGAATTGCAGTTTCAAGTAATATTTGCCCTTCCAGCTCTTGCATGACAGTCATGGGAATTCAAGTAATAGTCTACCTCGTTTGGACATACAAAAGGTTAAGTTTAATACTTTGTAGTAAGGTATTTATACCTGATTGTGACTGTGAAAGTTGAATTGCTTGACATCTCTAAGAAAAGATACCAAACCCCCTACTTCTGCCTACTTCCTGTGAAGCTAGTCTTCTCTGGTGTGCTGGGTTGACCTTGGCTTACTGCCAGGTGCCCATCAAGCCACAATATCATACATCCTCTTCATCAGAACAGGGGGAGAAAATACAACAAAAAGCTTGTGGGTTGACAGAAGGGCAAGGAGATTACTTATCAACTAGCATCACAAGCAAAAGAGATTCAATTTGAATAAATTAACTGAATTTATTGCCAATTAATAAAAGAGTAGTATGCTGAGAAAAAAGAACAAAACTAAAAAAAATGCTCTCTTCTTCCTCGGCTGAACTTCACTCCTAACTTCTATATCTCCTTCCCCTGAGTGGTGCAGGGGGATGAAGAACGGGAGTTGCGGTCAGTCTATTATGCATTGTTTCTGCCACTCCTTCCTCCTCACACTCTTCTCCTGCTCCAATGTGGGGTCCCACCCATGGGAGACAGTCCTTCATGAACTGCCTGTACTGAGTCTGGCTGAGCTGGAATTGATTTTCCCCTACAGCAGCCCTCACGGTGCTGTGTTTTATGCTGGGAGCTGTCAGGGTGTTGATAGCACCCTGGTGTTGTGGCTGCTGCTGAGCAGTGCTTACACAGCACCAAGGCTCTCTCCGACATTTCCCCCCCAGTGGGACGGGGTGGGCAAGATCTTGGGAGGGGACACAGCCAGGACAGCTGACCCCAACTGACCAAAGGGATATTCCAGACCGTGTGACGTCTGCTCAGTATAAAGCTGGGAGGAAGGAGGAAGGGGCTGGGGTCATCCTGGGTCCTCTGAGGCAACCACTACGTGTATGGGAGCCCTGCTCCTGAGAAGGCTCGACAGCGCCTCTTCATGGGACATAGAGAATAAATCTGTTTTCTTTTTACTTTCACACACGGACCTTTGCTTCGCTCTGCTTATATTAAAACTGCTTTTGTTTTAGCCACAAAGGTTGTTTTTTTTTTCCCCTATCTTATTTTCTTTCCCCTCTTTGCCCTGTTGAGAAAAAAACAGGGAAGGCGGGGGAGTGCTAGAACAACTTGGTGGGTACCTGGCATTTAGCCAAGGTCAAACCACCACACTGCCCAATGTAGGTGCTTCGCACGGGCTGCTGTTCTTCACATACTGCTCCGGTGTGGGAGGCAGTCCTTCAGAAACAGACTGCTCCAGTGTGAATCCCCCTTGTATCACAAGTCCTGCAAGGAAACCTGCTCCAGCGTGGGCTCCTCTCTCCACAGGTCCACAGGTCCTGTCAGCAGCCTGGTCCAGTGCAGGCTCTCAATGGGGCCACAGCTTCCTTCAGGGCACATCCACCTGCTCTGGCATGGGGTCTTCCAGGAGCTGCAGGTGGAGATCTGCTCCACCATGGACCTCCATGGGCTGAGGGACACAGCCTGACTCATGGGCTGCACCACAGGCTGCAGGGGAATCTCTGCTCCAGAGCCTGGAGCACCTCCGGCCCCTCCTTCTTCACTGACCTTGGTGTCTGTAGAGTTGTTGCTCTCACATGTTCTCACTCCTCTATCCCAGCTGCTGTTGCACAGCAGTTTTTACCCCTTCTTATATATGGTGTCACAGAGGTGCTACCAATGCCGTTGATGGGCTCAGCCGCAGCCAGTGGCAGGTCTGTCTTGGAGACAGCTGGCATTGGCTCTGTCAAACATAGAGGAAACTTCTGGCGTCTCCTCACAGAAGCCACTCCTGTAGTCCCACTGCTACCAAAACCTCACCAGGTGCATCCAATGCATCTGGTTTAATTGATTTTAAAGATTTTGTTTTCTAATCATTACAGCCTTCAGAAACTACAAGTTTCAGGGTGGAAAGACTAATCACTAGTCAATCTGTCATGAAAGCACCAGAACTCACTAGGTTTTGCATAATCTGTATATCCAGCTAAAAACTTATCTATTTCTGTCTTTACATAAAAGGTTTTCTCCATATCTCCAGGAACAAAGTTCTACATTGAGATGATGATACATTCATGTAAATAATGCTAGATGAGTCTACCCCGATAATATTTTGGAAAAATTTACTGGAATCTTTCAGATTATCTTTGAATCTTATCTCCAATCATCTTTCTGAATTTGGCAAATTAAGTTATCTATTTTCAGTGACAAATCTAGAAGTAATTTTTTGGGGGTATTTTTGTTAATAAACCAAAATATCACATAAAACAGATTGTTATCTTGTAGACACTTCTGTCAGTTCTATCCTGTCCTAAAAGGAGGATAAATCCAAGATGGGTATCTTCCCTGAACCATTGCCTCTCCAGCCCTCATACAGAGATCAAATAAGTCATTTTTTGTGTGCTAATCAAGGAAAAATAGTTCTGTATTAAAGCAGTGTACCTCAAATGTCAAATTCTAAATTATTTTGTGATTTGTATCTTGTGATTAAATTTCATCTCTAGAAACCACAAACAGAAGTTAAAGGGTTTCAAAGCAGTTCGAAGTCAGGCAATGCAAAGTTGCACATACAAGCAAACAAATATATAAATACCTAGTATTAGAAAAATTTCAGCGCACTCTTACAAACAAATGATGACAGCAGTCAGGAGACTAGGAGGATAATTTACCAAAGCATCAGAAATCTTCGTATGACTTCTAGCAAGCAATATATATCTAATTGTTACACCTTTTTTCTCTACTCATAAAAAAAAATCTTCCCACCTGATACAATCTCTCCTGCATGTTGTAGCTTTGATGCTTTCAGCTATGGACTGAATATCTTTTAATTACTTCGTCTGTTAACCTTTACTTCTCTGAAATGCTCTACTGAGGTAGGTTTCCTTTCAAATACTCTTATTCTCGAATTGAATAACATTATTATAGAGTTTTCTCTAACTACTTCTACCCAGGAAGCAATTCTGCTTTCTAGAAGTCTATAAAGCATATATTATAAAGATTCCATACAGCCTATTTCATAAATACACTTTGTGATAATTAAACTACTGCTGTGGGATGTGTAAAATAGATAACTAAGAATTTATTAAAATCTTGATATGTAGAGATGGAGAAGATACACCAAACTGTGTATCTGATTATTTAGAAATTACTCATTTGGCTATGTTACATATTTTCCTTGTTTTATCAGTACCTAAAATGGGCAGGTTGACACGTTGATTAACACTGAACTGTTATTAGTTTTGAAATTTAATAAATATGGGCAAAAACCAGACAGCACATTTATATTATTTTGGAGAAAAAATACTGACCACTCTGTGCTACTTATGATACTGTCCAATCACTGAATATTCCCATAGATGATTTACTCATATAAGAACAAGTGTCGAATTCAAAAACAGTCTAGTGAGAAATGAGTATCCATATGTCTTGCACTGGAGGATACTTTTCTTTCTGTTCTCATAAATACACCTCCTGATGGAATTCCTAACCTTCTATTCCATAAGCAGAAAAAATATGAGTTGTTGCATAAGGCCACAGAGATTACAGTAATATTAGCCTAGAAATATAACTGAGATAGTATCACACTTCCCAAGTTGAAATACATTCATATAAAATGCTTAAATACTAGATTTCAATGCATTAAAAATCTGATTGTGTTTATTTAACCCCACAATTTTTAAAAATATGACAAAAATATTTCTCCTTTCCAGGACTTTGTAAGTATGACTTGACCAAGATGAGGCATTATAAGCATTGTTTGTGTTTGCTCTTAAAGGAGATTTTAATACACTGCCTTCAAAATCTTGTCCTTTCGTTTTGTCAGGAGGAAGAGCTGATGTATTATTAAACCCTTCTGTAGGCTGTGCTTACCTCAACTTTTCTGTAGATCTTAAAATTGTAAAATACCTGGAATTAAATTCCAAGAGAATGAAGTAGTGTTTGAAGGATTTCACACTTCTTAATACTACCTCCAATGATACGGAGAAGTTCCCTTTCCTTCATTCATTGTGCATTCATTTTATACATCATATTTTAGATACAACCTACCTGTATAGGACCACAAGTGCCATGGATGTTAAATAGTTAGTTATGTTGAATTTGATAGCTTAAAATTGACTTCTGGTATTATTCCTGAAGCCCAAAGTGTGCAACTAGTTGAATCTGTTTGATATGTACAGACACTCAGGGGTGCACATATCAGAATTTTAAGAAAATAGAGAAATTATTATGATATGGACACATATGTGTCTCAAATATCTGATGTGTCATACCACCAGCTGGAAAAAACTCTTGGTCTTTCTCTAAGGTATATTGCTTCACATCAGTCAAACAGATACTGAAGTAAGGAACCATTTAATTTGGAATAGGCAAAGTCCTGTGCCATCACTAAGATTTGCAGGTTCACTGAGGAGCCAATCAACAGTGCAGCGAAGTCACTAAGAAGCCCTCTCAAACAGCTGGTAAAAGACTGGAGGGGGCACACAGTTTGGGGAGTTTTGAGTTATTGGGGTTTTTTGAACTAAAGAAAACAAAAAAACACATAATTTACTGCCTTCAGGACAAAGAGACAGAATCCTTTCCTTTTAAAAAAGGTAAGAGAAAATAATAATAACATTGACATAACACTGACAGTATTACAAAATATATTATCAGGATGAATCTGAAAATCTGAATCCAAACTTCTGCTAACAGTGTACTATCCATATTGTTGTTCATGCTTCAAGATAATAGATTCACATGAGAGCTATCTAAGATTTCCCTTTCTGCAGCTGCTTATTTGAGGAACTAAATATTATTTAAAACATAAGAATCTCATGATGCCAAACAAGGCCAAGTGCAAGGTCCTGAACATGGGTCGAGGCAATACCAAGCACAAATACAGGCTGGGTGATGGCTGGATTGAGAGCAGCCCTGTTGAAAAGGACTTGAGGGTACTAGTGGATGGAAAAATAAATATGAGGCAGCAATGTGTGCTTGCAGCCCAGAAAGCCAACCGTGTCCTGTGCTGCAAGAGAAGTGCGGCCAGCAGGTTGAGGGAAATAATTGTTACCCTCTACTCTGCTCTTGTGAGACCCCATCTGGAGTGCTGTGTTTAGCTCTGGGGCCCCCAACATAAGAAGAATATGGACCTGCTTAAGCAGGTCCAGAGGAGGGTCACAAAGATGATCAGGGGGCTGGACCACCTCCCCTATGTTCAGCCTAGAGAAGAGAAGGCTCTGGGGAGACCTTGTAGCAGCCTTCCAGTACTTAAAGGGAGCCTGCAGGAAAGATGGGGAGGCACTCTCTATCAGGGAGTGTAGTGATAGGATGAGGGGTAACGGTTTTAAACTGAAAGATGGAGATTTAGATGAGATATAAGGAAGAAATTCTTTACTGTGAGGGTGGTGAGACACTGGCACAGGTTGCCCAGAGAAGCTGTGGCTGCCCCCTCCCTGGCAGTGTTCAAGGCCAGGTTGGACGGGGCTTTGAGCAACCTGGTCTGGTGGAAGGTGTCCCTGCCCATGGCAGAGGGGGTGGAACTACATGATCTTTAAGGTCCCCTCCAACGCAAATCATTCTATAATTCTATGAATCTCACCTACTTTAAATTCAGAATTTTCAACATACCTACATAAAAGAATGAATGATTCTAGCTTTTACGAATTGAGATATTGTGCAGGAAGTGCCAAATTATTCCAGATGTGATACTTGATAGAAAAGTGTACTTAGTATCCTTTTTAATTGATCCTTGTAATCTTTGAGTATCCTTACTCAGTTGATTTGGTTGATTTGGCACAGTAGCTTCGCTTCAGAAAATGCAAATTCAGCTTTTAATTTAGGTCACTTTATCTCTGCTTCCTTCCCATGTACTCACTTTCAGAGGACTGGAACATAATGTGACTCAGCTTGATTCTTCTGGCAGTATCTTCTCAACAGAGGTTCCATGTTAACACATTTGCAGGTCAGAACTTATGTATACTGGTGGATCATACTAAGCATTTCTGTGCCTATCTGCTTGCAGTCAGAGCTATTAGTACCTTGCTTTTTATCAGGAAAAAGTTCTTTCTTTTTCTTATTTATATATTTTTCCAATAATTAACTTCATAGTGACATTTCTGTTTGCTTAATGGCCCTTTTTTGACCCAGTTCCAAATATCCCTGCAATCATTAACCCTTAGCCTGTGTTCCAGATTAGTGTGTAAAAGACTTTCTGCAGCTTACTGCTTTAACACTTTACCAGTCAAATGTATTATTCTGCTGTTAACTGGCTTCTTAGTCTAGAAGTGGGTCAACTGCATCTACCGACCTAAATTGGTTATATGCAGACATGCATGCATTTGTGTGTCTCTGACTTATTTGTGGAGGAATGGGTTTTGGATAGTTGAACTGCAATTCAGGTCACTTTTGAGAGCATGCTCTTCTGTGGCAGAGATACAAGCTAATATTCAGCCTGTCATTTTTCACAGCCTTCTCTTTTTAACTTTTTCTGACATGTGCCTAAAGGATTGATCAAGATACAAGTGTCTCTTTGAGGAGGAAAGTAGTAAAATGACATAAGTGAGAAGAGCAAAAAGAGACATCAGATAATACTTCAAACAGAAGCTGAAAAGCCACACAGACTCCAGCAGCATGAAGCAACATCAGTACATGGTCACCCTACACTGAAAAAAAGAAAGCTTCAATAGAAGTGTGACAGCATGAAGTAACAAAACAGAGTTTGCACAGTAATGATTTTATGACTTCCTTTCAACTTCACTAAGGTACATGAGAGAGCGCTTTCTGGCTTTTCAGAAATGAGAATTCTGTATCATCAAGAACTTGCAATTTTTTTTCTAAAAAATTCATTCAGTTTCTCATTCTGAAAGATCTTAGCAAGATTTGTATTTTTTTCAATTCCCTTCTTATCATGGTTTTTTTTTTATCTGATTGTAAAGTTGAAACTCGTATTCTTGCCTAAATGCACTAAAACTTCACCAATAAAAGCATGTTCATGGCAGTCGATCTACAAAAATCTAACTGAAAGTTTTTCATATTACTTATTTTTTCTTAAATTTGAGATAATTAAGTTATAGTAGTTACTTTTTCCTTGGGATTTGTCTGCTAGCTGGTATTTTATATTTCCTGTGCTTTTATGTATTATAACAAGTTATATCAACCTACAAAGGCCTTTGGTTACATATTACACATGACTTGTCTTCATGTTCTTTTACAGTGGGCAGCAGGGCCACAATGTAAAGTATACCATGTACCAGTGCTGAAACAATCGCATCTAATTTCTGTACAGTGCCTCAGGACTTCTAACTACTGAGAGTCAGCATAGTGAATCTACACGTTGAAAGCTGTTGCACTGGGCTTTCATAGCACTGCCTCTCTTCACTGACAATTTACTTTCCTAGGTCTCACTAGGTTCACACTATTACTCATCCTTCTCACTAGCATGTCACTATTACACTTCATTATATCCTTTCTACATTTCTAAAGCAAATTCTGTGTTCTACACATCTCACTCTTGATTTAGTTATTGACCTTATGAATTCTAATACCTCTGTGTTTGTAGTATGCTATGCAAATTGCTTTCATAAAAACTCTGTTTTTGAAACCAAAATGTATTAGAATGGTCTCAAAAGATATTTATAACACTGTGCTAATTATAACACTTGAAATGCAATGCCTTGAGGTCACAAGAAAGATCTTACCAAAGGACCCCCGTGTGATAATTTATTTACTAAAGGCAATTAAGTTGAAGGTGTGTTTTGACAAAAGAAACTGCAGATTGTGGATACATCCATATATCCGGTGCTGTTAACACTTCAATTATTGCAGTATAAAACCAAAATCACACAGAGCAATTAGTTTCAGTGAAAATAAAATATCAGTGAAATTCTAAAATATATACTCAGATCCTTAAAAAAGCCCCCAATCAACCGTAGAAAACCAGAAAAAATTAGCATGGCCTGTTAAGCTGCCACATCACTTAGGTACTTGTCTTTTGAAATACTAGTCCAGCGGAATTCACATCTCTTCTGCTCATCAGGTAGGTGTAGCCTTACTTCATCTATTGAAGGTTTACTGCATACTTCCTTCTATGTTCAATCAATATTCTTCCAGCATAGAGACTAAGAGGTGGGAAAAGCACTGGGAGAAGCTTCTTCACAAGCACTCTGATAGCAACAGTAGCCTTAAATCAGGTTGGCATTCTGCTAAGTGCGAAAAAATATGATAACCCTAATCCCTGAGATATGAACATAAAGAGGAGCTAGAGAGGAAAAGAGATTTTTTTACATCCTTTCTTTTATACTTAAGAGATTCGTTTTAGAAATAGGCCCCCAAAGACTATGTTTGCAAGAGGCAAAACTGTAGTTTTTAAGGATGTTATAACTTGTTAAATAGGCAAAGTAAAGCTCATTTCCTTTGAGCTCAAAGTCCTCCTTGCAGGGATTTTTACAAAAAGTTAGAATCTCAATTTCTACATGAACAGTTTGCAATTGTACTTTTCTGACAGACGTAATTTGCAGAAGGTACTTCCCTGTCACTTTCTGTTTGCATGTGCTTCAGCCTTGTTGGTTTCAGGATGTTTAAAATGCTGGTAAAGTCTGCACAGTCTGGAACAGTTGAAATTTTAAGTGTTTCACAGAAATTCATTCCACACCCCTTATTGCCTGAAAGAGATTTCAAGTTCAAATTTATTATACTTTAATGTTAAAACAGGTCCTACTCCTACACTACTTTCCCCCAAACTGACTTAAGATTTTATATACAATATAAAGATTTTATAGACAATATAGTAAGATTTTCATCTTGGTAAGAGGTTGCATTTACTAATTCAATGTGTTTAGTATATTCTGGGTTTTTTTACATATAGGTTGGTACAACTTGGTGTTTGGGTTTCAGGTTTTTGGTCTTGTGTGGCTACAACGGAAAACCGTGATTTGCACATTGAGTGTTAGCTTTTTAAGAAAAAAAGTAAAGATAGAGTCTCATTGCTTCAGCACTGTAACTGAGTCTTTCTGGTAGTCATGGATAGATCTTAATATCATAGTTCACTGTAAATACAATACTAAGATTTTTTGTTAGTTTGCTTTGGTTTTTTGTTTTCCCTGGTCTGTTAATACGTGTAATAAAGAACAGTTCTAGAATATTTTTATCCAGTTTAGCCAGTCTGCATTGACAAGTGAATAAAAATCTAATTAGAAAACTGACTGAGAAAAATCCACATTTCCGTATAACTAGATTTAAGCCTACACAGACATTGACTCAGACACTCAAACACTGAACGACAGAAACTAAGGTGTGACTATATTGCAGTCTGCAACTTTATAATCATATATGTGTAGTCAAGCAGTCATGTACCTTATGGAATGAGTATGATGAACACAGCTGAAAAGCTGGTCTGTGTGTCTCCTGAGGTTTCCCTCCTGTCCTTTTCTATGAGCAACACTTAAAGCCCACTACCCAATTTCCCAACATTTTATTCTACTGTCTGTATCTCAGCTCATAAGCCTACAACTGAATCTCTTGCTTCTCTTTGCTATTCAGATGAAATACACTGTATACTGCGTAGAAAGACCTCCTTATTGATATTGGACAACCTTACATTGTTTTTTTCCTTATAAGTTGAATTGCTCATTACACAATTTAGAGAGATTTTTTTTTTTGCTTAATCTTTATCTGATAGATGAACTCCATCATTACTAGATTTATCCAGTCAACCACAGTGTATTTCCTTTCACAGAATTTTTGTACTCTCAGACATGTTTGCAATCTAGTATTGAGTGTTTATCACATTCTGATGATGAACCCTTGTCATCCAGCACAGCACCTACCTCTCTCAACTGTATCACTGACTAGATCAGATACTACAGCACTAACATAACCCATTCAGAGCAATCCACAAAACTTCTTTTCTTTCCCACTTAATTCCATACCAGTTACCTTTCTGAAGTTTTTCTCATCCCATTGAAATCTATGATGTCAGTTATAGGACTTCATGGTAGTAAATACTGATGCTGGTCCTGTCATCCCATGAGGGAGACAGAGTAGTGATGTCACCAGCCCCATGTAGCCATATAGTCCCATCTATTTTATGTTTTAGGAAAAAGAGGGAATTTATTTTTTTTAAAATCCAGTTCTTTGTACCAAGGTATCCCTGCTATTAAATAAAAAAAAATAAATCTCTAATTCACTTGCTTACTGATGGCATTTTATGAGCACCCCACTCCGCTTTAGAAATTTAGAGTCCAGCATGACCTGAAATTCCATATACACCCTGAAATCTGACCATTTTTTTTATTACACAAAATAATATTATAATAACACTATTATGTTGACTGAGGAAGAACACCATGCTTCACAGGTCTGGTCACACTGAGATGACAATGTATCCCTGTGTAACAGCTGCAGTCAGTAATCTGCACAAACTGCCTTGGTGAGGTGACACAACCAGGCAAATGACCCATTAGTACTGTGGCTGGCAAAGAGCTTTCTAACTGCTTTCCACCTTGAAAATTAGTTGTTTAATTTGCATCATGAAGGAGGTGGGATTTATCCAGTGTTCACTGTGACCCTGTTCCTGCATATTTGCTTCTGTGTTGCCTCCTCAGAGCTGTCATATTCTTTCCCTGTTTTTCTTCCTCCTCCAGAAGTGCTCTGACTGCATCAAGCCCAGTCCTTCTTCTAGGATGCTAACTGGAGGTCTGTCATCCAAAGAGATTGGAAGACAGAACTGTGTCTCACTTCTGTAGGAAGCAGAACAGAGACTCAGCACTGCATTTCACCAGGACCCCAGTTCTGCAGCCAAGTAAAAGAATGATGAGTAATAACCTTAAGCAGCTGTGAATCCATGTTATCATTTACTGAGGATCTGCAGAGTAAGAAACAGATGTGGGCTCCTCCGGCAGTGTCATTCTGGAAATCAGAACCTTGTAACTTTAAAACCTTGCAAATTTCCCTTCCCACAGATACCCCTGCCCATATTCTTTCAGTGTACTATTGTTCTTAGTCTTTCCATTGACTGCAAATCTCTAGCCATAATGTGATGTCTGAACTCTTCATGTTACATGATGTAAGACTGTCTTCAAGCCTGCCAATAAAGAGATTTGTGTAGCTGGTTTTGATGGCAAATTTTTAAGAGAGTTTTGTCAACACTCCTTCCATCACATTGGTAGTTTTGTCTTACACTCTCCTGGATGTTATTCCTTTCAAACCCTAGGCAACTGCCATTCACCCCTGCTCTCCCACGTGCTCATCTGTTCGCTTTCCTGGTAATCTGTTACTGGTAGTTGTCATCCTGCCAGCCCCCTAGGAGACGTTTGAAACCAAGCCCTACCTGCATTTGCCCAGCATCTTATTCCCCACCTGGTGTTTTCACTTCCTGTTTATTGACCAGACTACTAGTTGGGACAGAAAAGCATATCTTCTCAGACTGAGGAGGAATGGTTTGACTGCTTAACAAAGAGCCACCCCAGTAAAGGTCTGGGAGCATGGTGGAGGCACATTTGGTTGGTTATACGCCATGCAATTTGACTGTGCTAAATTCTACGGTTACTGTTAAGGGAAATTGCAATGACCACACATAAAATGGCATTAACCCCAGTGAAATACTGACACATACCAGCAGTTTGCTTATCCTCATACAAGTATCACTACAGAGGGTTACATCTGTAAAGTCTCCTGAAGAAATAAGGAGTAGCATTAGTAGCCACGCAGCAAACATATGGTGCCTCAAAGCAGCTGGGAAAACTGTGCTCCAGCTTTCTTGATGGAAAGCACTTTTCCTCTGCCAACTGCATTTTGTAAAACAGTTCAAAGCCTTTTACCAGCTTTCAGGGAGCTGCTTGCCACAGGGAAATGCTTGTGAAACGAGTGGGCAGGCAGGCACCCAAACAGCAGAAGTCATAAGATATCTAGCTACATCTCCCCATCTTCCAGCTTCTTCACAGAGTGCTGGGAATAACTGCTGACAGTGAATATTACTTAAGGTATGTGAATACAAGTAAGCCCCCTACAACTACAGGATCGGCAGTTCACATTATCAGATGAACTGAGCATCAGCAATGGTATTGATAAGTCAACCTCTTCCCGCCATCCACTTCTTGACTATGCCCCATTGAAATCCTGATTTCTCTTGGCCCACTTTTCTTCTCTGTGGTCAAACACATCTTGACCCAGTATCTTGCCCAGTCTGTATTCATACTGTTAACTTCAGGTCTAATGTTCAAGCAAATGAAACCAGTTGGTAGGTCCAAAAGGTCAGCTGATTAGCATCTAAGAGTCTAGTATTTCTCTACTAGGTTCTATCAAATACTGCAGCTGAACTTCAGGTAATGGCACTGACTGCATGATTTCTTGTCCTAGTTATCACAGTTGCCCTTCAGACTTCGAACCACAGAACCATAGAATAGCCCAGATTAGAAAGGACCTCAAAAGATTATCTGGTCCAACCTTCTGTGGGAAAGAGAGTCTAGAAAGAAAGGAAGACTTTAAGAACAGAAGAATGTTATGAATATCAAGTCTATCAGTAGAAGCCCTCATAAAGAGGATAGGAAAAAAATGAATCATAATCGAAGTATTTTCTTAGGTCCATTCAATATAAACATCTCTCTCATTGGGCAGCCACATACCATTTTACTTTCCCAGCTCAGAACAACAGCATCGTATGACAGCTTCTCCCTCAAAGAGTAGACTAACTAGAAGAAATATAAGATCACCTACAGGAATTCTATGTTCTTTATATGTCCTTAGTTAATATTTTCCCATTCAGGAAGAGGAACCATGTTACACATTCTGAATCCTTGCTGAACATTAAGACAACTCTAAATCACAGTTTTCCATTAAAATAAATGTATATATCCCATGATAATAAATCATTACTCTAAAATGTTGCAGCGAGACCAGCATCTTTATTAAACAATGTATTAAAATTCCTATTCTCTCTCAAAATGTTAAAGAAAGGAGGAAAAAAGGAAAAGGTACTGCTGAGTCCTGCATATCAACAGATGCAGGCTCCAAGAGATTCAGGGAGCAATTTCCTTACAAAGCAAGCCTTTCTTCCTTACCCTCAAATAATAATGATTTCAAAAAAGACAGCTTGCTACCAACTCATTCTTTCTTAAGCAGGGGAACTAATTTCATCTGTGACTGCACCACATGGGTAGCCCTGAAACCAGGCCCTAAATCATATTGGGTTCCCTGGGTCAAGATCAGCATCTTAACCTCTATCCAAAATCTAATCAGTAGGCAGTGAAGGCTACACAGCATTACAGGAAGTAGACCTCAGAAACTGGCCTTCTGCATTCCCGTCTAGTTTTATTTCCCAGACAGTGCCAAAATGTTATCTAACCACTTTAGATAAAGAAGACAAGTATACTACAAGTATATTCAACTGAATTCTTACAGTGTAAAAGCAGCTATTTTCCCTCAATACCTCACAGATCATATAGTGTATATTAATACATTTATATTAAAAAATTCTGGTACTTACAAACTGTGGTCAGGAGATCAAGTGGCATCCTTTCCTGCTAGACCAACAACTACTAGGACTAAAAATGGACTAATCCAGCTCCTACATTTATTTAATTTAATGTAATACTTCTCCTAAATGTTCATATGAAAGAAAAAAATATATCTTAATATGGAAACTTAGTTAATATAACACTAATTGTATAAGAGAAGGAATAATATCTCACTCTAAACAATATTGTCTCTGGAAAATTAGCATGAACAAAAATATGGTTTTGCCCTTGAAATGAAGCAATAGGACTGCAAACCAAAGTAACAGGGAGCTGTCTTTATAACATGGAATTTAGAGAAAAAGTGCTCTTCAATAGACAATTACGTCAACGCCTACAGGAGTAAGAGAAGTGAGTGTATAATGAACCTCATTCTCCCTTTAGCACTATTAGTATAGCAATAGTAATTCAGGTAAGGTGCAATATGAACACCATAAGGAAATGGTATGGCACTCTGCAAAAGCTTTTGTCATGGATGAGCATGCCCAATAGTCGCATTCAGTCTTTGTGTGCTGCCAGATTCCAGGAGAGCTAGACTGAGAGCTACGCAAGAGTCACGCTAGAAACACGATTATGCTGTATACTGACATTTCATGTATCTCCTGATCTGTTTCTGCGCTCCTCCTAAAGCACTCCATTGGGTCACACCTTATCCCAGTGTGCATCACTGCAGGAAAACTCTATGTTTCTTGTTTCTTTTACCACTGGTAAATATATGAAAAGTAAAATAATGAAGATGAACAGACAAGATAACAAAACTTAACAGATGATATTTCAAAGCTGTATGTGTACAAATGTGCATTCACTTCTAAGAACACACGTATCAATTAGTACTGATGGCACTAAAGATTTGTGTGTCTGACTTGACCAGTCCCAAATATTTTGTGTTTATGCTCATACTGTCTTTTATGTCTTGTGTAGTTAAATAAAAAATAAATTGTCTACAAAGTGTTGGGTCTGTGAAATAGGCCTGATTTTCTGTTAGTTACCAGAAGATGTGCTTCTCAACTCTTAAAATGTCACATGACTTTGAATACTTAGAACCAAACGGCCTTTTTTGCTAAGAAAAGGTGAATCAAGGTTGTACAACTCCTATTCAATGCTTTTGTAATCTACTCATTGTTCTGTGATCCTAAAACCAGCCAATACACAGTCTCATAACTACAGTGTTGCAAGGACATGCATTTTCTTAAATTCATTACAACAACTGCATTGAGCGATAACATCATTGTTTCAGAGAACAAAAATTCCCCAGACTTTGGAAAAGGAATAATACCCAATTGACATAACCAAGGAAATGAAAGTCAACAGAATATAATTTTCCAACATAATTCGTTACAGCAAGCACTATTCTCCTAAAGCATCGCACACAATCCATAATAACCACTTGAGGGCACCTCTTTATTTTAAGGTCCTTTTAAAAGACAACAGCTTTAAGAAGTAACTTCAGGAGAGATTTTGGTGCTGAAAAGGAAAGACTGCCACCTACTGAATCTTTCTGTACCTATTCCTCTAAGTCCTGAGAACAGTTCCCATCCTTGCAAGCACTGGAAAGTCCAAACTTCTCTGTGCTAAACTTATTCATCGGGCAGGATAACATCACCACCAAAAGAAAAAAGAAACATTTATTTTTATCCTACTGAAACTTCTACAAAGTTCAAAATTAAATATCAGACATGTGACCTTGGTTTTTAATCAGTTTCTCTTTAATGAATAAAAAAGTCTACTTTAGGATGTAGATACATTATGTGATAAATATACGTACTCTTAGTCACATGAAGCTAAAAAAGCCTTCCAAACCCATAGCACTTCTACAGTAACCTCAAAGACTATCTTACAAAATAACCCATTTAGCATCTGTGTTTGTTTTCCTTGATTCAGTTTTCAAAATTAGTCCAAGGCCATTTTTCAAGTAGTGGCTTCACATCTCTTCACCTGACCGTCTTAAAAACACTCCACAGTTCCAGTAGAAATTATTACATCATGGCTCCTTAGCAGCAAAGACAACAGCAAGATTATCAGAAGAAAAACACACAGATGATTGGTTACTGGTTTTAGCCATTACATAAATAGCATATCAAAGATGAAAAGCGAAAGTTCAAAATACATGATATGTCTGTAAGGTGTTACTTAAGGATAATACTCCCAGTCTAGAGATTATTTGTCACTTCTCAGGCTTATAGATTCAGTTATAGACAGTATTCAGGGCTGTTACTAAGTTGAATGAATATACCTTGACCTACCAAACTGGGGAAGCTTTTTCTTTCAGTGTGTTAGCTCTCAAGTGGATATACTGAAATATTCACATCTCCATTTATTAAAATAATTTATTCATTATCTAACATATAACCAAAAAGCTATAAAATTGCTTGGAAATGTTTCACATCAAATTCTATTAAGAACACTTTCAGGGAAAAGATAGGATTTGTCCCAACAAATCTGTAATGCAGGCTCTTTGTTTCCACCCTCTGTTTATATGTCTAATATATCCATACTTAAAGGAAAAAGTAAATGTTTCTTTTAAAACATTATGAAGCTTTTCTTAGCATCTTTCATTTCTTTCTACTAGTGCCTAGACAACTTGGACCAAATTAACAAAAAAAACAAAACAAATAGCTATTTTGTTACTCACCCCTTCTCTACTCTGCACTATAGACATTATTGAGAAGACCACTGAGAGTAGGTTTCACAGGTGAGGAATAACCAACATTACTTTTTTTCCTTTTATCTTTTTTCACCTTGCATTTACGCTTGTCGTCAGTGCATAGCTCCTTTATTAAATACCGGCTATATGAGACAACGTTTATATAGAATAAAAGCTATCATCTTTGTCTATGGATATTGAATCTCATTAATGGATCTGGTAAAATGAGTTTCAGATTTGTGATTATGACAACTTTCTCTTCAAAATATTAAATGCCGACAAGGAAAGAGTAGACAGAATGGCCAAAGAAAGTTGTAAGCATGAATAAGGATGGATGACCAGAGAGGCCAATCCACCACATAATTTCTAGAATCAGAGATGGTCTAGCAGCATTTCTACTGATACATTTACTGGAGAAGAACTTTAAATTGTAATTACCCATTCAATGATTACTGTGGAACTTAGTCAAGGTCAGTAGAACCATATATGTATTTATTACTTGAGAGATGTGATCTGATAGCTAGGAACCACTTCTGATAATCCAAGAAGTCCCTCCAAGTCATTTGTTCCTAGAAATTATGCCTTCAGAGTCAATGAAAGCCAGAGGTTATTATGAGGCAATCAAATCAACATGTAGATAACGTGATGTGCTCCTCATGTTTCCACAGGATTCATCGGGAGCACAACTTTGTAATTTAGTAGCTCTGAAATTAGTATCATGTAAACGGATGATGTATGTGGAATGAAGAAATTCATCAGCACCAAAATTGTGATTTAATAATCTAATAATATTTCACAGATAATATTTTGCCTCATGGATCAGTATATCCTAAATATACTTTATTATAAATACTTGTCTTATTTTAGGGCTGGGGTAGCTTTCCCTTGTTGATGAGGTCAAAGTTGGTATCTGGAGATTGACTGATAAAGGCTAGAAGGTGTTAAGAGATGGAAAGGATTTTAGCACTGTATACTCAGAGAGAAGGTGATCATCTTGAGATGGAGATATATTGATAGACAGAACCAAATCAGAATAAAGCCCAGTCAACAAAGATACTCAGTCACAGCAAATCGAATCTTACAGTGTTTCCCATTTAGCAACCTCCTACCTAGCAGAGTTTGCATGCCTGACTTAAATGAACCAATTCTTCATAGATGTAAGGAGATACTTTCTGAATCTTAAACCTTGCATGCAGGAAAAGGTAACAGGAAGGTAGTATTCTTAGTCTGCTCTTTGATTTATGGACCACGACCAAGGTAAGATATTAAAGCCGAAATATGGAAGCTGCAGTTAAAACCTGGGAAGAACCAGTTTAGATACCATCGCCGCTTAAATAGAAAATAGACTTCCAGTTTACATCACTCTCCTGTCAGATTAATGATTTAACCACCAAACTGTTAGTGTATTCTGACCATTTTCCTCTAAAATACTTTCACAATGTTTAAAAAATTCCATATTTTAGCCACTGGGCCTGACAGATACAAAGTATTTTTTAGTCATGGTACACATCTGGAAGCCCTGAATTTCAGTTCTTGCTACAAACAGTACTTTAGTGTTTTATCCAATGGTGATTAAATTTAACAGGTAACACTAAGGAATTATTACCCAGAATATCCTGCTAGGCATGCAACCATTTAGCATATCAGTGATCCAGTTCAGCCACTTGCTCCACAGTACTTGCTCTTTTGCCTACGCAGAAGGGATATGACATGTTCGTTCCATATAAGTGCCTGAAGCACAACATGAAGAAATTCACCATCTACATCTCCTGAACGTTTGTGTGCAGGAGAGTCATGCTCTCCCTACAGGGCATGCAACAGGAACAAACTGAAACACAGGAGGTTCTCTCTGACTATCAGGAAACACTTTTTCACTGTGAGGATGACTGAGCCCTGGCACAGGTTGCCCAGGGAGGTTGTGGAGTCTCCATCTTTAGACATATTCAGAAGCTGGACATGGCTCTAGCTCACCCTACTTGCGCAGGGGGTTGCATCCAATGACCTCCAAACTCAAAGTTCTGTGATTCTGTGATTCATTATTATTGAATTTGCATTCTCTATACTTTAGGGGAAGTGAAATGTCTATTTTGGGAATTTTGACACTGGGCTTCAATGACAGGAACATAAGCTTCAAGATTTTTTGTTACTTCCAAACTATCATGTTACTTTCAAACTATCACCACTAGGTTAATGTTTTGAAAAAATCTTAGAAGTATGTAATGTTGCATTAAGGGGGTTAACATGTCTGTTATCTGCAGAGTTTGTAGTGGATTTATCCTAAACTTTTCTTTCAAAGAAATCAGAAATATTTATTAGACTTCATTCTACACAATCAAAGTACGTATGAGGAAATATAAAAGGACTGGATGGAGGTAAGAGAAATGGGAATTTTACCTTCAAGTTTTCTTTCTGACATGTATTACAAAACACAATGATTATTAAACATATTGCAGTGATCAGAGTAACAATGCCCCATTATACTTCTCTATACTCTGCTGTGATCTGCTTGGTCTGGAAGATTTGTGTTTAATGACAGCAGGCAGTACTAGTGATGTCATACTAGAGTAATTTCTCTATTAAAAAATACCTTAAAGTTACAATGGGGTTTTAAAATTAATTTACAAGCCAGCCCATTGTAAGGGTCGTTCCCCAGGCAGTGAAAGGGCATGGCACTTCCACTTCCATGAAATGCCATGAAAGGCTCCTGCAGACATGACTGTGACCCTTCCTCCATTTAGCTTTTACTGTCTCAGAAATCCAGTCCCATACAAGTTAACTGGCAGGAGTTGGAAATACCAGGAACTGAATGTAATTGCCTGCTGTCGTTTTCTGCCCCATTTGCATTACAAGACACACAAATTATATCTGAAACTTGAGGATACATGGTATGAGTGCAGGACAGTGACAATGTCCTTGCTGCTCAATGTTCCAACAGTTACTTGACTTGCTGAAGCTTCTTCCATTTTCTTGATTGATTGCTTTCCCTTCTTTCTTTGTCTCCTTTTACTTCTTTCTTTCTTTTTTTCTTTCTCTTTCTTTCTTTCTTTCTTTCTTTCTTTCTTTCTTTCTTTCCTTCTTTCTTTCTTTCTTTCTTTCCTTTCTTTCTTTCTGACTCCTTTTCTTTCTTTCTTTCTTTCTTTCTTTCTTTCTTTCTTTCTTTCTTTCTTTCTTTCTTTCTTTCTTTCTCTTTCTTCCTTTCTTCCTTTCTTCTTCTTTCTTTCTTTCTTTCTTTCCTCTTCTTTCTTTCTTTCTTTCTTTCTTTCTTTCTTTCTTTCTTTCTTTCTTTCTTTCTTTCTTTCTTTCTTTCTTTCTTTCTTTCTTTCTTTCTTTCTTTCCCTCTCTACACTTTGATTACTTAAATGATATGCAAAATCACTGCATCAAGCACTAAATGATGCATGAAAAAAATGGAAATATACTTGCCCTCTGTGTGGTGCTATGCAATCACTGCTTTGCTGCTAGGCACTGCTTCATATGGGTGTTAATCTGCAATATTAAACTCAGACTCATGCAGAAAGAAAATAACTGTAACTATTTTCTTGTCTCTCACAAGCAGCCAGTCTAAGCTCACTGAAGCGATCATCCAAGGAACACATGAGTGTAAGACAAAAATGCCCTTCACTTTTGTGGAAAAAGAGTAACTACAAAAATCCAAGAGATTCTTCTTACAGGTAAAGAAGCCAGAGCTACTTTCTACTTCCTGATTAAACATTCTGAAAAATATTTTTCATGCTTGTATTTTGAATTTCTAACAAATACTAGAAACAGCACACTTGCTTACTTACAAGCTAAACAGTGACACAGACTGTTTGCCTAGTATGCAATAAGGGAGCTTTTATACATTCCGCTGTTGTTACACCCATCCACGGCTGGCTGACCTGTTTGATGAGCATAAACTAAAAAAAGACTAGGATTTTTCTCTTTTCTTTTTTTTTCTTTCAGAAATGCTATTAATGTACAAGCATTTACTAGTCTTGATTCTGACTGCAGTCAGAACTATATAATTATACATTATTACAGCTCTAATGACTTCTATAAATTCTCTAACAGATGTGGAAATCTAGATTTCTCCCTGTCTTCTTTAGTTTAATGATAAAATTTCTTATATTTGTGCTATCAAAACTGATTTTAACCCAGGATAGTAAGAATCATGAGTAAATATTTAAAATTAAAATTTCTGTGTGACACAGCAAAAAATGCCCTATTAAATGGAAAAATGAAAATTTTATCTCTTGATTCAAACAATACTTTTTCAATCCACATGTTTGTTCACTTTTTGGCATTCACCAGGACACAGTTTACTTTGTAGAACATGCTTATTCTGTGCTTCTTGCTTTAGCTTCAACCTGAAGTACAAAATACCAGAGGTGCACATTTCTCATTTGCTAAGTAGACCAACAGAAGCAGAATGCATTAGTAATCTGGTGATATTCCCATGCCAACTAGCACATCTGAAAGGCTTTTGATAAACTTTGGCAATGGGCTTCCCAAAGACATGAATGAATAAACACAACCTTTAGAAGCTCAACTATATCTCAAATATGCAACATCCACTACACGTACTTGATAAATTAACAGTCAATTTGTAACAAGCACTTAGAGAAAAAGAATAATATATGTGTGGGGAAAAACAACACACTGTGTTTGTAAACATAGAGAAAACACAGAAATAACCTCTCTGGGGTGATATTCAGATAGCTGCAAAAATTTATGTCCATACAGTGAGACATGAGAGACGGTGAATGTTTTTGTAATCTCTTTCAGGAAGAAAAAACAACAATAAACAGGCAATATATTTTTATCATAAGAGAAGGAGGGAAGGGAGTGCTGGTTGGTTGTTCTTGTTGGTTATTGATGATGTTGTTGGTTTTCCCCAGAATTACCTCTTAAAACAAATGCTGAAAGTTCAGTACATACATAAAGAATGTTTGTGTAGCATAGCCTGAATTTCTTAAGGTCTTGCCAGGATTTTCTTTAAACATGTAACAGAACATCCATATTTGGAATTATAAGTACAGTTGAAAATCCTTCTGGGAGAAAAAGAAAACAATAGTCTATAAAGATCCTCTTACTATGTGAAAATAAAAGCATCTGGTAGTATAATGAGTGTCTTGTTGACTCAGTGCAGTTGATCATCTCTGTTCTCAGAAGCACATGCACTGCAGTCAATGGAAATTAATGCAAGAAGTACCGTGGCATGCGATGGTAATTTGTCCACTCAAAATGTGTCTGTTATTCAATATAAGGTAAATGTTACGAGAAGATATTGGAACCCTAGCTAGCAAGTGTGTATAAAAGAAATTCAGGTTTTAAGTAACTTTGAAAGTGGAAATAATTGATATCTTCACAACTATCCCTATTGATAGAAAACTGAGAAGATGAGTTTTAAGTGGTTTAAAAATAAGCAAACAAATGAATGGAGAAGTAAAGGAATGAAGGACATAAATCAGATGAGTAACCTTTATCCCAGATCTTGGAACTCTGTAGAGAAAGTTGCAGCTGTGGGATTAGGTGAACATCCTTATCAGTTTAGTTGTAGTTTACATTTTTCTTCTTCTAATTTAGTGTAACTAGGTAACAGCTGCTTGTATTTTCAATTTAAATATATCTCTAGTCTGAAAAGTGATTAAAAAGTTGTAATATAATTTTCTTTCCAATTATTTCCAGGCCAAAATCTCTCGGATTTAAATTAGAAACTTTTTGATTTGCTAGCCCTGCGTATACATTCCTGAATCCGAGAGTCACACCCTTCCTCTGCCCCATATATCCCTAACCTTATTTTTTTCCTTTCTTTACTTCCATCTTCTGCAGGTTTTGTAATAGTGTCTTATCCAGAAGTTAATTTCAGTAGAAGTGAAAAGTAGTCAAAATTATCTCAGCAGAGCTGACATACATAAACACAACAGACAGGCCTGTTGTGACAGAGAAAAAGACTCACTTTTTGTACAGTATCTATCTAAGGAAGATTAAAATACTTCCCTGAAAAATGTCTCCTTCTCAAAGAGAAGCGAAACATGGTTACTTATGTATTCTCAGAAAAAGAGTTTATTAGTAAAAAATACTCTTGCTACTGTCTTAATCCATATCAATGTGATATTTGTAGATACAGGAAGCAAATGATGTAGATAGGAGATTTTAAGCTTGCACAACAAAACCAGTTTGATCCAACACTTAAGAGTAAGACCAAACTGATTTGGCTTGAAGATTTCTGGAAAAGTTACACACTACTGAAATTCCTCTACTATCTAAGTAGTCCTTCCTTACAGCAGGAGATCCGAGCTAGAGTAGTCAACAAGCAATAAGGATCTGTTCAAAACATTTCTGAGCATGAGCCTGGCTTACTAATAAAAAAACCCCACTAATTTATTTTCTGATCCTCTAATTTACTGTACAAGGACAGGAAATGCTACCTGGAACAAAAGATACAAAGGGGAAACAGATTTAAACTACAACAGGGTAAATTTAGATGGGATATAAGGATGAAAATTTTTACAACGAAGATGGTGAGACACTGGCACAGGTTGCCCAGAGAAGCTGTGGCTGCCCCCTCCCTGGCAGTGTTCCAGGCCAGGTTGGACGGGGCTTTGAGCAACCTGGTCTGGTGGAAGGTGTCCCTGCCCATGGCAGGGCAGGTGGAACTAGATGATCTTTAAGGTCCCTCCCAACCCAAACCATTCTGTGATTCTATTATAAAGTAGGGTTTATTAGTATCTTACATTTTCCCCAAATGCTCTCTTTGCAAACACTATGTGTATACACTGATTTTTATATGCTTTGAATTTTACCATCTACCTATAACCAAATTTTCTTTCACATATATGTTAGTGTTGATTCAGAATGCAAAGAAAGTTAAGCATACACTTTGCTGGATCCTAGCTGTAACTCCTTTAGATGATGACATGAAAATAAGCCTTTCTGCTAGGGAAACTGTTTGATCAATAGAGGTCAAAAATGTTATCCTTGACAGCTCTTAAAGTGGAATTCTTACTACAGTTGTAGTAAAATGTTTCGTGTTTGCAGGTTCAAGACCTAATAGCCATGAAGATAATAGCTGTGATGGTAGAAAAGGATCCTCTAGGATGCTTACCAAGGTATGGGGATCCTATCCTTGGAGAGCTGCCTTTCTGTACAAAAGTGTCCACTGGCTCTTCTGCACACACAACAGTTGCATCTGATACATTTATGAAGTCTTATTCCTTAATGCAAACTATAGAAATTGCACTGAAAGTCTGATGTCCCCACATTAAGAATCATATTTGCTCAATGTAAAAGACTACCAAGCAGGCCATTATAATATGCTGCAAACAAAATTAGCCATAGTATGGCAGACAGGAAAACGTTAACAAATGCTGAGAATGAAGTTTTATCCGATGGAAGATAGTCCAATATTTGCACTGACATGTTCTGGTATGGAAAGGTACGTATTTTTCATAAGGGAAATAATTAGAAAGCTCAAATAAATAACAAGCTAATTAAAAAAAGTGGCAGGAGAGTGAAACAAACAGCAAAACTCAATCAATACATGCACAACAGGCATGAAAATAATAAAAGCTGCATTACCTCCTGAAAAATCAGTCTATAAATGTTTGCATTTGGGGGAGTCTAATTCCCACCTTATTTAAGCATCTCTTGAATATCATGTTGTAACTGTTGGTGCTTAGCACTGAGAAAAAAATCTCAGTGTTTTGTTTTCTTTTGGTTTTGATGTGATCCGTGTAACCCAGAGCAGCTTGGAGAACTGACCTTCCTCTCTAAAATTCCTGAATGCTGGAGGAAAGTATTATCTTCCTGGTGTGGGGAACAGGTCCCTGCTATTATCTGCACTATTCCTATGAAATTAATACCTATCAGTACCTTGGAGTGCTAGCTACATTCTTTTGGCATTTTCTAGGAAGATGTGAGAGGTCCTCTTTTTCCTAGAGACCTATTCAAAATATACATGGTGGTCAAAGAACAGAAGAAGTGTATGTAAGTCCTGATAAACTATGTCACAAGTTCCAGTTAAAGTACTGCTGTAGAGCGTAGGCCATTAACAAAAGACACATCTACCTCTTTCCAGACCGTTGCAGCATCAACTTCATGATACTTTGGCTTGGTATGTATGATTGCTTTGCTTCATATGCTTACAGCAAAACATAGGAAAGACTCTAGTCTGTAATATTTCACGTTGGATGCTTTGAAAATATTACCATAAATATCCAAGTCTGGAAATAATAGAGAAATTTCTCTTAAAATCAATAAACATTTAGGAAAAGATTGAGATAGCATGCTTTAATGCAATTTGTAAAGTACCTTTTAAAAATTACATGATTGCATGCCTTTTTAAGAAAGGTAAGGCTGAAGCCCCATGTTGTCCATGAAACACTGTAGATGTTTTAAATCAGTTGCTAAATATTTATCATAATTTATATTAACTTGTATTTAAGATAGGATAAATATGCATATTCCTGGACAGGAAACACTGCTAAGCAGCAGTGTAATAAAGTTGGAACCAGTGAAGCATCATGATTCATTATTACTTTAGTGTATGTTATTATAACTTCTCTGCTATAGCATAGATATCTTGACCTGTTCTGATCTTTTGCTATAAATTCTCATTGATAACTGAGCTAAAAACATATGCTATAGAATAAAAATACTATGGAGATCATTGTTAAGACCCCTTGCATTTTCCTCGTTTGAAATTTTAAATGAACATATTTGAATGTTTGAGCATCTTAATTAGAGGTGTTTAATTTTTGAAATGATAACTTTTCCTATTTTCAAAAAAAAATTGATAATAAAACAATAGTATAAAATCTATCCCCTTTCTTCAAATATTATTATTTGGATTATGAGTACATAAGGTTCTTCCCCACCATGATAGGCTCCATACAGTTTGTCCTCATCCTCAGATACCTTTCACTCTGAGCATTACCAATTTAGGCCTAAATGAAAGAAACCTAACTTCCACTGAATTTCAATTAAGCTGTTTTAGAAACCCTGCCTACAATAAAAAAACAAACAAAAAAACAAACAAAAAACCGCGAACCCAACTACAACAACAAAACCCACAAAAAAAAAACCCTTGTAGAACTCTCTGTTATACTGTTGGACTAACGTTTGCAGCCCAGTTAAATTACTGGGAAGAAGTAAGAGTTATCTTTTTGCTTCTTCTTTTTATTTTTTCTTTTGCCATTGATGCAAGCTAAACAGAAGCTCACTGAATGCAAAACATGAATATGGTGATCTTGCTGATTTATACTGCATGAAAATAAAAGGCAATTTCTCATTTACCAAATGTCATCAATTATCAAATATCTTCAGCTACGTTGGTAGCTGTGAAAGCACTGAGACTGCAGGCACTCTGTCTGTGAGTCATGCCATTAAATCTCTTTCGGAAGGCCTGAGGTGTTTGTAAAGATACCAGGCCTTGGCCCTATAACCACTTATCCACATGAATAACCTCAGTTACATCAGAGAACCCAATGAACTTGGCAACATCATTAAAAACTCATAAAACTGGCTCTGAGCCAACACATGAAAGTCAAGCTGGTATTCATATGTTAACAGTAACGATCCTCACTGTTTTTCAAAGAGATCAAATGAAAAGCTGAACATATCTACCTAATCTATAAATAGATGACATGTAACAGACACTGTATTTTGTTTTAATGAAAACACCTCTGTCTTTTTATAAAATCATCTGCCATACTAAGAGTGAGCTCCAAAGAGTTCCTGAGGATGCTGAGGTGGGAGGAGGAGTGAGCCTGGTTTTCTTCCAACTCAGACCATGGCACTGTTTGCCCTTAGCCCTTCCTTTGTCACACTGTCAAGCAGGTTGAAGGCGGCACACACAGCACGGTCCTCACTTCTTCACCTCTCATTTTGCCTTCCATCACCTTGTTTCACTGCCTCACGATATATCCCTCTGGAAAGAGGTATCTACATAGAAAATGCAATACCAAATACAGATACATCTGTAAGACTTACATGTATGGCAAATTGTGTTGCAGCACAGAGATGCTAAAACCAGCATGAAGAACTAATTGCAAGTGTCCTTAAAGATTTTAGTAACAGTATATACAAGTGAAAAGAAACTTTTTACAATAGTAAGTAAATAAAAATAAAAGTCTCAGTGCTATTTAAATAAAGGTACGCTGCTCATGTCTTAAAGATCATACATGAAAGTAGACTTTCTTAAGGGACCAGAGGCAAAATAAAGTCATTTCTAACTGTAAAGGTAACATGGGTTATACACAACTGTGAAACTTTCAAAGAAAGTAAAACTGATGAGGTTTGCTAGTTCTTACTCAGCATTACCCTTCACTACTGTGCAAAAGAGTATGATATACTCAGACACCATAAATGAGAACAAGAAGCAAGACCAGGCCCTCTTTCCCACCTAAAACACTTCAGCTGCAGTTTGCATGAAGGAAGACTGTGCCATAAATGGTATAATCCCACACTACCATTTTACATAGAATTGACTAATCATGACACCATGGATTGCCCTTTAATACTACATATTCTGGTTTTTTACCACCTGAATGACCTCAGTGTCCAATGAAATTAAACAAAAGATTTAAAAAAAAAAATCAGCTTTAAAAAATTATCATAACCAAACGCAGACTGAAAGAAGTAATAAGACATAACTATGTGAACCTGTGGCCTGTGAACCCATCAGCCACAAAAGCATTCATTTACTCCATTTTTCCAACAGTAAATCTCAAAATCCAAACTCTTCCCACTGCAAAAAGTGGGTTCGGATTTTTTTGTTTGGGCCTTCAATTCTAAATTTACTTTCAATCTTAAATCATTTTAAATTGAATTATATTTCCTTTCTCGATGTTACTTTATAGCTGATATTTCAATGCACTTAAAAAAAGTCATAGCAGATTACATCAGCAAAATTATCACCTTTTGAGGTCTGGAAACAAAATTTAAAATAAATGTAGTTCTGCAGAACATAGGTGTACACTAATTTTTGCATGTTTCATCAAGGGTGATGTATTTTCATTGTTCATTATGTACACAAAGAACAACACAACTTTTAAAATAATATATATCAAAACATTTCCAGCAAGATACTGGCTTTTGAGAGCATAAACAGACCATCTTCAACATAAAATGCGCCTTCAATATAAAATGTAAGAACTGTTTGAGAAAGTCTTTTACAAGGTATTTTGAATCTGAATACAGAAAAAAAAAAAAATTCTCCAGGATCAGATATTGCGAATCACTTGCTCTGCTTTGTGATAGTAACAGAACCGTAACCCCATCCTTGACTAATTAAAGTCAAATAAGCTAAAGTGATTCTGTCAAATGGCTCATCCTAAGGCTGTAAATAAAACAAGATTATTCTAGTGTACTAACTATACAAAGAAAAATGTTAGGATTATGTTTTTATGAGAACTTTATTCGTATCTCTTGTCCAGCAAAATTCTTCTTCATCTGCTTAACTCTAACCACAATGAATGCCTGAATGCTTAAGTGAAGCCTTTTAATGACTTGAGCATGTGCTTTGTTGAAAGCTAGAGCACTTGGCAACCTGTAGAATCACTCTTTCACATGTAAGAAAAACAACAAAAAAAATCCCCTGTTCTATTTAATAGTTACAATCAGCCTCAGTAACAGTTAAAAATAAAAATAATAAATAATTAAAAAAAAAAAATAGGAATTATTAACCAGGACATGCTGGTTAAGTGCAGACTGCTACAGTATTAACTTTTGTTTCAGGACTGCAGCCTATTCCTCACCTCTTTCTAGACAGGTCATTTTCAAGCATAATGAATATTCATCAATCTTCTTCAAGAATATTGATCAAGTACGGCATAGCTTTCTCTAAATGGCTATTCAACAGGTAAGCACAGGTTCTCTAGATTCTTCAATTGTGAACTAGACTAAAAAATAAATTCATGAGAGCTATTTTGAATATTTTGTGTGGTACTCGAATGCGTTTTCACTTTTATACTACATGAATTTCACATATTTCAATTTTTTTCCTTACATTTATCTAAAATACTATTTTAAAATACATTTTTTTGTTACCATGAATCAGCATTCTTTAACTCATTAAAATGGTTGTCACAGTTAAGTTTCCTAGTTGGAAACGTATCATACTGGAGATCCCAAGACCCTGAGACTACTAAAAATATACCAAGACAATACAAAGACTCAAGAGCTTATGATCGGGGTAAAGTTACTTATTTTTGGCCAGCGTAAACACAGTTCAGCTAATGCAAAATCTTCTTTAGATATCAAACAAAAAGGAATACATAGAGAATCAGTCTTCTTGCAGGTTTTTTAGCTCATGGAACTATCCCACGTGTGTGCAAATTTGATTTCCAGCAAGAAGCAGTAAGGCATGCAGTGCTAAAGCAAGGCCTGCTCAGACAAGCTCCTGCCTGTTCCCGTGGTGTGCTGGGTGCACCCCTTTCTTGCTGGGCTGCACGGCAATTCAGGCTGCTCAGTACTGAGCAGGAGCAGGACCTGCCTTCTGGATATTTTTCTTTTTTGGAAGAGTTTTATAGTAGTTGCTTAGGAATTTGTTTAGTTAGACTACAGCATGGCTGGAAAGCAACAAAAAATGGGCCGGAGAAATCAAATATAACTGAACAGACCACTTAACGGGAGAATCGGATGTTCCATGCACACAGGGTACGAGGTGCCAAGAAACTACTATGTACTCGGGGCTCAATAGCTTTTATTAAGGCAATAATAAAGTAAGCCTTGTTTGTCTATGCAGCTGGCGAAGTCTCCTCAAGTCGCTGTCTTCCAGTTTCTACTCTAGCATCTCTTCCCCCAGCTTCCCTTCAGTAAAGGAATGACCGTCAACTAACCTTATTAAGACAAATGGCATTTTAGAGTTAAGTAGCAAACAAAATTTATGTCAATAAATTATTATGCATAAAATACCATTAAATTAAAGTAACTGCATCTGGACTCAGCTTAGGACATTCAATAAAGAAATTACTGCAATTAAAATAACAGGGACAACTGCCACTTGAAAAAAGAATATATGTAATATGTGTTTACAGGAGAAAAGTTAAAATCTAATACATGCTTTGTATTTTTACCGTTAAGACATCACTTGCTATTAAAACAGCATTGACTATTGACTAATTCTTAAAGTAATGTGAAACTAATCTACAGACCAATTTAGGACTCCAAATTTAAATTTGAATATGAAATGCATAATGCAAATAAATTCAAACTTATTATATAACTGCATATCCATCTCCAAAATTTCTTAGGTCTTTGTAGATTCTGCTAAGTGGTGCTGCTTGAAAAACAGCCAGAAATTAAAACAAGCAGATGCAATTTTGAAAGTAACATATTAATTGCAAATATCATAGTTCAGCTGTACACAGTTTGCAACTGCCAAAATCTGTTGTCTTCATAGTGCTGTTAGTCTGATGTTGCAGGTCAAAACCAACAAACAGCTGTTCAATATCTGAGGATTTTACTAAATAATGCAAGACTACACAAACAATGTGATATTGCACTGAACCAGCCTCAGAGGAAATCAGAAAATGGGAAAATAATTATTTTTAATCCTGTTATGGATTAAAGGGACATATTATATAATTAATTTCTTACAAAACCTGACAAAATAGTGCCATGAAACGTGTAAATCTCCTCTTCCATTTTTTTTTTCTTTTCTTCTTGTGCAAAGTGTGATTTCAGCTGTTTTAAAACTATTTGCAAAACTGGGTCAAATTCAGTAACCAGTTTCTGTTTAAAAAACTTTAGTTGTCAGATTTACGAATCAGCTAAAGAAGCAGAAACCTCCTTTAACCCAGGAGGGCAAGAGGGGGAGGCTGGAACACGCATGCCCAAAGTTGATGCTCCTGTTAAAACAGGAGCAACGGCAGCTCTAGAAACAAACTTCAGGCTGGGCGCTTTAAAAAGACCCACATGGCAGTACTTCGTTAATTTTTTGTTTAATTTGTTGACAGATGGTTTTACAAGATTATGTGAATGGTAAAAGCACTTACTAATTATTACTCATTTTCATTTTTTACTAGAAAGCTAATTTCTTCCATAAAGTTAAAGGTGGTTCTTCAATCAACTCACTTCACTTTATTTTGCCAGCCTACATATGATGCCCTTCATGTGTTTACCACTATCCCCATAAATTGTCTTCTTTTCACTTATTCTAGTTTCAGATCATTGGGCTTTTTCCCCTTTTCACAAAAAAAAAAAAAAATATATATATATATATACTCCTGTATTATCAGTTAATTCACGGCAGTAAGAGTGAAACAATAATCAGATCAAATCATGTGTCATGGAAGCCCCAATTTCTACACTGTGCAGTAGACTGCACTGCGGAATAGCTTTAATCTGGCCCTTGAAACCAGCTCGAGGCTGTTTGGAGGTTCAGTCAGCAGTTTCAATCCATGAAGGCCCAAGGTGCAGAGGTGGAGGGAGCCACCAGTGTTGCTCCATCCTCCAAAGCAACCTGCTTCCCATGCTCCAAAAGCCGCCCCAGAAACTGAACCAACATGCAGGAAGCGGGAACAGCCAATGGATTTGTTTCAAGATTGTGCTACTGCTTCAAACCAAAGTGCTAAGGTAGATAGAGCTCAATGCAACAGATGTAACTGAGAACTTTTTTGTGACATTCAGATTAATGACCATTCAGCCCATAGAAACATTCACTCTGCCCTCAGCACAAGAACAGGCAGGTGTTTTTTTTATTCTTATTTGTTCTTCAGAGCGCTCTGGGGTTTTTTTTCATGAATTTTGAAGAAATTATCTCTAAGTGAGAAGTGCATTAATTCTCTTTAGAATCTCATGTAGAGAAACCATTGTATTTCATCTACAATAATAACAATTTGCTTTTTCTTGTATACAAGAGTGGTTTAGACTTTACTTCATTGAACAATATAAATCTTCTCTCATCTTTGCAAACTAGAAAAGAAATATTGTGAAATTAATACTTGGGGAAACACTCATTTCCTGCACTCTCGGTGTAGTTTGTTTCCTCTAGTGATATGGAAATGCGGATGTTGTTTACCTTAAAAATATTCAAAATTATGTGTAAATGCCATGAATACGATAACATCGCATTTATTAACTTGACTAAATGCACAATATTAATTTCTGCAGTAGAAAGTAAAATCAAATGAAGATAACATTTAACAAGCACCTTTATTTTTTTCCTGTCATTTGTCTTCAGGTGGTGTCTGGGGAGATTAATTTGGCATGGCTGTATTACTACCAGCAAGTGACAGAACAGTTTTACCTAAGGGGAGAGGGAGAAGACATACGCCTGAAAAATTAATGGCCTTCCCCTTCTGGAAATACTATTTCACCCCTGGCTAGCTCCTCTACACTTCTGCAGTAGCAGCCTTAAAGCAATCCTTCCTCCCCCTGCTGCTTCCTTGGGCAATTATTACATCTTGTGCTAGGATGAATACAACTTCGCCTAGCTGATTAAATATATCTAAGATTAGGAAGAAAACCCATTTTTGCTGTGTGCCCAGGAGTGAGACAGAAGAGCCTGTGAAGGTGCTTCCTGTCTAGATGTGTCTCATTTGGCTCTCCTCTGTCTGATGTAGGTAAGAACATACTGTTTCTGGATTGCTTCTTCCTATCTGTCCTTTCCCATCTTATACATTAACGAAGAAAAATGATAGCATTTTTATGCAATATGGGACATGTTCCTATATTATATCTTTAGTAATTTCTTCTTTAAAACTTCCTCATTTACTTTAATAAAGAATGTTACATCAGTATTCTCACCGCTGCACCATATATATATATATATTAGGACACTCATAATGTCCTTGATTTCTCCTGCTCTCTTTCTGTGGTACATTGTAATTTCTGGGTCTTTTTTAATTCTAATTAATTATAGGATGTTGGGAGTTATTAGCTTGGATCTTGTGAGCGAAGTAGTATGGGGTTGATGATCTGTAGTCCTTTTTAAACTAACTGTGTATTACATTTTTGTAGTCAACTAGACTCCCTGGTTGCACCAGTGCTAAACGAAATAAAGCCAGAAAGAAAGGTCAAGTGCTGGATCTGCAACCATCCGTGCCACTTCCCTGCTAGCAGGCTCTCTGGTGTGGCTTTGGGTTGGGGAACTGAGGCTCCCTGCCCCAATGTGCAGGCAGGCGGCAGGGGGTAGCACCAGGTGGGTGGCAGCCAGGACAAGAGTCCCACTGCCCTACAGACTCCCCAACCAACACCCCACAAGGCTTCTCACACAAACACCCCTGCACGCCATCCCGTTATACAACACAATTCTTCCATTTATGCTATGGAAAAGCCAGTCTGGCAGGCTGCAACAATGCCCTCACATCATGTCTGCATCTTCCACTGAAAAAAAAAAAAGCCCTCATAAAATTCAATAATGATGTCTTAGGCAACAGGAGCCTTCTTCACAGGACTACCCTACCCCTTTGGGCCATAAATTACAGAGCATAAATATGGCCTGGCCCAGTCACTTGGCCTCAGGGCCAGGGAATGGTCCATGGCTCTCTTACTCAGCAGTACAGGCACGGCCACTTCTCCAGATGGGTTTCTGACATCTTAATCCTACAATTTGAAATTATCTGATACCCCCTCCCAGTCAGTCTTACTCTATGCTTAAAGGCCATTCTGAAACACTAAGTGACTAACATAACTGGATTTTTTAACACTGGTTATGCAAATCTGAGATGATACAATCAGGGCTGGGTGTTCCTAAAGGAGTTTTATTCTTGTGTCTGACAGGTGTCACTGTCATTGATGATCCTAACTCACATCGGCTATACTGTAATTTTACATTCTCAGTAAAGCTTAATTGTATGTAAGATGGAGAGGTTTTTAATGAAAATTAGGTACATGATGAGACCATGAGGCTGAGGAACTGCTAATGAAATATTTAGGATACCAAACTCAGTGTTTGCCACAAATACTCTATAAAAACTATTTTACATTACTTCTAGCTAACCTTAGCCAAAACCTGTTTTTTATACTTAAAACCATGTTGATATTACACTTTACCATCACATTACTTTTCTAGAATCCCTTCTTTTGCAAGTTATTACTCTTCCTATGCCAGGTGCATTATTATCCTATTTCTTGACTTTTTAATAATGAGGTATCTGAGTATTGCCTGTCCTAAACATATGCCATGTGAAGTTTCTGTAAGTCTGAAAATAAAAAACGAGAATTTTTCTTAGCTGCATTTGTGACTTGCATTGGAATGCCAGATTTGCTGGCATGGTTTTACAGTTGAGAGGAGGGGATTTTTAAATAGTATCGGATAACTATAGGAATGAATGAGAAATACAGTGTCGTGTTATGGTAAGATAAGACATATTCCTTGAGGTCTCTGCCTCACACATATCACTATTTCTGGTGATTCAGTGAATGAGTTCGTACTTCGTGAGTAAAACTGACCTGTTTAATCTTACATACCTATGTATTAGTAGCTACCATGACATCCTCTGTATCTACAAAACAGCACTGAAACAGGCAATCCTTCTGGTACCAGGATGAAGCTATGAACAATTGCCATTTCTTACATTGCCAGAAGAAGGACCACTGTTAAGAACACCTACAAGAGCAGAGAGAGCAATACTTTTGGCTACCATTCACATTCTAGGCAGATTCTCAGCATTAAATATATACTTAAGTCAGAGTGGTAAAGCGTTACAGATTGGCTGGGGCAACCACAGACTCCTAGTAAAGCAGAATGCTGCTACACACCGGATGTCGGAAAAAACGTATGGGATAAGTACAATCCTCTAAATGACAAATAAGAATGACATATCACTGAATAGCTACAGATTTAGCATCTGTATTTTAAGATAGGTATGTGGGAGAGCTGCTGCATATGGCACTAATGAGACCTATTCTGGCATAACGCAGAGGCTTCTGTCCAGTATTTTCCAAAAGATCAACTCAGAACACAAGTACAAAGACAGTTGCTAAAGTACGTAAGGGGAATAGAAGTCTAACTAGAACAGAAAATTTTAGCTTGTTTACTGTGATAAATATCAAAGAAGCCATGACTGCTTTCTGTATACCATCAGAGAACAGATATGAGTCAGAAGAAAAGTCATGTCAATTAAAGGGCACTAAACCTGAGCTGTCCAGCAATTATTTAGCCTTGAAAGCAGAAACCAGAGTAGAAGGACAAACCCACAAGAAAACTGCTTTAAGAGGGAATAGGGGCTGCATAACAATAAGGCCCTGTCCTCTGTTCCTAAGAATGGGTATATATATTCAGAACTGGAGTCTATCCTGAGTAGCTAATAATAGGGTTTAAAAAACAATTCACAATTAAAGTTTAACAATCACTGTAAAATAGATCTTAAAAAATAAATACAAAGATAACTTGTTCCAGGAATCATTCATCTGCTGAATAATTTTACCTTTGGGTGAAAATTAATGTGGCACCAGGAACATGTATCTATAAATTCAGGTGATGATTTGTACATGTTCCACCAGTGTCCTGTCTTACATGCAAATAACTAGACAGAAAAAATACATTAAATATATATCTTATGCAAGTTACATTAATTCATATTCGAAATATAAAACTATTTTTTTTAAACGATCTAACAAAAAAATCCTTAAAAAAAGGGCTTTGAATAGCCTTCTTACTCAGCCTTACTGTGCAAACACCCATCATTCAGAAGACATCTTTCTACAAATTTCTTTTAGTAACTCCTGTCTAGTCTGGAGATGGCTATTGAGGACAATTTATAGGTCAATGCATTTTTCAGAAGCAGACACCATGATCTATGAGCAATACGCACAATTCAATTAATTTTTTCTGACTGATCAAGGCAATAATGATGATATATTCAATTTAGATTGTCATAAGGTGTTTCATTTGGTACCATGTGACCTTCTAATTATTAAGACAGTAAAATGACACAACGTTTGCATTAAAAATTAAATTTCCTTCAAATTCAAATAGATTAAAACTTGCTTATTAATAAGAGGTCAAAAGTCCAAATTGAAACTAAGAGGCCAAATATTTTATTTAAATACTCTGAATACCATGTAACATGAAGTTGTGCTTACCTTCCTCAGTGATAGTTTAGTTTTCTGTTTTCTAACACTAAAACACTGCAATTTCACTGATGGGGGAAAAGATTTATGTCACAGAGTTCTGAAAGGCTCACAGGAGTTTGTGCAGAAATTTATTCTTCTGTAGGTAAAATCATCTTACAAAATCAACATGATTTTGAGCAAGTCAATTGTTTTGATAGCTCAATGAAAACTGGGCTGTTGATTGTTTTTTTCTTAGGTGACATCTGCAGATGGTCTGGCATCACAGAAACTTAGTGCTCTTCCTACAGACAGACCTCACATTTTGTGAGAATTGGCTGCTATGAAATTAAGCCTTTGGTGGCTTTTTAGAAACTTCCTCAATCATTCAAGCAGACTAAAAAGATGGTGAACTCCAACCTCTGTTCCTTCAAATCCCTTCTCTACTGTGATGTCTATGAAAAACTTAGAAGGAAGTGGCAGCTGACGGCTACTGTCAATAGTGTTGCCAATATAGTTTTGTTACTACCTTGTGCTCCCCAGCTGCGCCTATCCAATTTCTCTCTCTTGTAAGCTGTATGGAGTGGGTTCTGAGCATACACAACACAGAGTGAAATGGAAACAAGGTGATTATGGGTAATCTTGTAATAGGAAGAAGTAATAATAACTCCTCCACCAACATTAAAATCCCTATTCTCATCCAAACCCTAACCACAATGCCTGCTTCCACCCATAGCAGACACTATTGACAAGTCAGACAGGACAAGGTAAAATAATTTTTTCCACAACTTAATCATAAAAGCTTTCAAAGGATATACATAGATGCACATTTTGTCTGTATAAAGTGATTGTACAGAGTTATGTATGGATAGGAAAGAAAAAAAAATCTGGCGTGGAAAAAGTCCAGCTTGGCCTTTAAAAGCAGTAACACCCTTAACTGAAATCTGATGAACAAACATGATCTGCTGGAGTGTCGAGTGCATTTCAGTTCTCCTACAAATGGGAAATATGGCTGTGTCAAATTCTGTTTTTCAATTGAATTGTTTCACAAAACCTTTGTTTTTCTGGCCCTTTTCTGGCAGGACAATTTGTGCAAAGGAGCATACAAGACCAAGGAGCTTTGTAGCTTACTTCTGAAGAGCAGCTGTGTTACAGAGTGGTACCCCAAATGGAACCAGCTCTGGAGACCCAGTTGCCTTCCCAGTCCTGATTCAGAGAGCAGCAGGCACACACCTGCCCATCCCAGTGGGGATGAAACAGGCAGGGGGAAAGGTGCACAGCTCTGCACGGAACTGTCTCAACAGCATGCTTTCAAAGGGCAACAAAAAAGGAGGCACAAGCATCTTACAAACACAGATCTAGCCAGACAGAGCTCCAAAGCATAAGGCTAAGAGTGAGTTAACTTATTCTCAGGGAAAAAAAATCTGTTTATAAATATGTTTTTCATATTGAGCTAGATTACTCCTCTCTATTTCATTCTTCCCTTTCACACGTGCATAAGTTGTACAACATAATAATTAGAAAGTACGATCTGCATAACAAAATCCCCAGAAACAACTGCAGAGCCTGTGATTATTAGCTCACATTTCACAGGAAGAATACAGCATACAGTAACACTTTACTGAAGGAAACCCATCCATCTTCTCAGACAGGAGTCTGTCTTTTGTGCTCTCCTCACACCGCAAAACACCATATCTTAACATATCTCACAGTCTCTAATATATCTATTCCCTTAGTGAGCCAGCGAGGTGAGAAGTGCCATCACCCCGTTCTGCTCATGGGAACTGAAGTCAGGCAATACGTCTGCACTGTCAAGTGATGCAGTCCTTGAGCAAATTCCCTCACTTGGTTCCCAGGCCATCCATGCTGCATAATGTTAGTTCATTGCTGGTGTCTGTTTAGAGTCAGCAAATGAAGGAAGGCAGATGACTCCAAGGACCACCTCTACTACCAAAGTGACAGGCTTGGTGCAGTATGTATTGAACTGTCCTTTGACACCACCCCATTCCTAAATTTGCCCCTACACGTAGTCTAGGACACACAATGTATTCTACCAGTTTTGTCCATGAAAAAAGTATCATGCTGAGGGGGCTGCAATTCACACAGTCGAAACTAAAAATACCCCTAAAACCTACAGAAACCAACATCAGTAACAGTAATAACTAAGTGTTTGGACAACCACAGGTGGCTGGAGACCCATGACCAAATGAGAAATACTCTGGTCCTGGCCAACCTTCTTGAGAAGGGATGGGTGCTGGGCTGTGTGGCTGTGAACTGCTCTCCAGCGCTTGGCTGTCAGGGCCTGGAGCTTGCTGTCCCCCTTCACAGTGCCCAGCCAGCTGGCCTCAGAGAGCTGCTGTGAAGGGACAGCCCCCCCCCCAGCCAAGTGCCCTCCTGAACTTGGGAGCTAATGTTAAGCCAAGGCTTTGACAGTGGAGAGGTGGCAAGGATTTCTCCTTAAGGATGATGTATGCAACAAGAAAGATGATGTGATTAACCCAGAGTCATGCCAGAGGCCACTGGCCGACACCTAGGATTTCTCAGTTTCTTAATTATTAATAGCCTTTCTTTAACGTCCATCCTAGAGCAGCCTTCCTCATGCCTGCCAGTTGCTACACAGCACTGAACCCTGAACAAGACAGGGAGGTAGTGCTCTGCTGACCACTGCCTGCAGCTTTCCATGCACGCAGCGCATCGCCTGCAGACCCTGTGCCTACCTGCCCAAGGCACTCAAGGCACTCCCCATCAGCCAGGCATTGCCAGTCCACAATTTGCCTCTAGAAAGAGGTTAAACTTTGTCAAAACCAGCCACATGATCTAATTGCAGAGCCCCATTATTTTAACTCGCAGGTACATAGCTAAATGTCCATCTGGGTTATGTGATCTCAGGAACAGCATACTACATAAATACAGTATTACCATGAAACATAAGCGATGTGTGCAGAAGGGAGTCACAATCACTATCAGTGACTAGTGACAGAATGTCTCAACTGGTAAGAGTTACATATATTCCACATTGCTGAAGATAATTAATGTATTTGTGTATCTTAGCACATAAAATACAAGATAGTTTAAGGGTATTTTTTGCCCTAAGGCTCTGGTTTCAAGAAAAAAATTAGTGCTCACTATAAAAGAGGTGTGGACAGTCAGAGAAAGTGAAGTCCCCATTTGCTCATGGAGACTGATAAAGCAGTTCTTGTTTCATGTGTGTATTATAGACTGTGGTCACCTTAAAAGCTATGCACCATACACTCATGTAACCGTAAAAGTGGGCTAGATTTCCAGACATCAACAAAACACAACCTCCTGCTGAAATCAGTGATTCTGTATGTCAAACACCAACCACTCTGTTATAAAACTTTTGAGTTCCATAAACGAAATTTTATGGAACCCTCTAAAAATATATACTATTTTGATACTGAAATCAGTGATGGTGCTCTCTTCTGTATTTTAACTATTTCTGAACATCTAAAGGAAAGTGGATGTTGCTGGACCAAGCAGTTTGTTTATTCTTACTCCTTGATAAGGACTGAGAAAAAAATTGGGCCCCTTCAAACAGAAGCTATTTTTAAAATATCCTTTAAATCATAAGAGGGACTTTCTGCCCTCTACAATAAGTAGAAAGACAATCATCACTTTAAAACAAGTAATGGACTTAAAGAACTGTGTATCTAAATTTAATTACAAAACCGTTCTTTTTTCTGGTGTCTCCCTTTCTGTTGTCGGGGGGGGGGGGGGGGGGGGGGGGGAAGCGAGGGTTGTGTGGTGTGGTTTTTTATGTCTTAATAGATATTCCTTAAAACAGAATCAAAAGTTTGTGGGTGTAAAAAAAAATGCATAATTTGAACATAGTCTTACTCTAGTATTTTTCCTCTAAATTGCAATAACCTTTAGACTATAAATTCACAGTAAAAGAAAAAAAATAAGAAAAAATCCTTCTTTTTAAAGTTAAGAATACCGTGCCAATTTTGGTAGAAAAAATACAAGATAATCTATAGGAAACTGTGTCTAGTTGAAAATTTAGTCATCCTCATTCATCACAATAAAGTATTAGGTTAAAAGCTTATTTGAGAGTACACTGTGGGGTTAAAATTACAGCACCAAGAATAGTAATAAAAGCAAGGACTGTAGAACCACAGTTCCTGCCAAAGAATAAATTTACTTATTTCCATGTTACTTATTTCTGTGTTTCAGGTGGCACTGATACAGCCAGATACACTTTAGACTACATTATATTTACATTTTCATTTTCATGTGCAGGCTTCATTATTAGATAAACTGCATCCTGGCTATATATATTTCTTCCAAGCAATGTTCTTCATAGTCTGTGTCAGTGTGGGATTAAGCACACCAAAATACGTGTTAAAATCTTGACTCCTACTGTAATCTAAACCCATCTACATAGCAAGCAGCTCCTGCCAATCTATGAGATATACTGCCCACAGCTTCCCCTATATTACGAAACACAGACTCCGAGTTAGGAATTCAGGACTAACACAGAGCCAGTAGCCTATCTTGCACATGTCCAGATACTGTCATTCAGCTGACAGCTGGCCTCTTGACTCCTTGACTTTCAGAAACTTCGAACCAGCTCATACGGTAATGCATGAGGGAGCTCAGATGGGAAAACATGTGTAGGTCTAAACTAGACATGCAGGTGAGACTTTGCGCAGCAGGTCTTCGTCAAGTACTGCAATGTCCAATTCAGTGCTCTTGAACTCTAGAACAACAAATTAAAGGAGCATCTTCTGTCTAAAAGAGCTGGACTAGGCAGGAAAGTGAAAGAAAAGTAAAACTCTTGCAGTTAAACAGTCATTAACTGTGTAAACACAAAGATAAAAACCATTGGTAAAGGTAACACAAAAATTGACATGGTTGCATTTTTCAATATTAACACCCATGATTTTGTAATAAGACATGTATATGCATGTATCTCTGCTTATGTTTATATATATGCAGATATAAATACATCAGCATTATTTGAAAGATGTCAAAATAAACACAGATTAAAAGATGCATTTTTATATGAGGCATTTGAGATGAATGGCAAGTCTTATTTACACATTTCCTGTGGTTTTATATATTTAAAGAAACATCAAAGGTTTGAAATAAGAAAATTATATTCTCACAGCCATAAAGTATACTCTTGTGATTGCATTAGAGTGGCTGTACAGTATAACTTCTTTGTTTGCTGACAATAGGTTTTGCTATGTTAATTAAATAAGTAATGTGTCTGTGATCTTTATTCATTAAAATTAATGCAATAATATCTATGTTGAAGGTTCATACTGGACTCAATCTGGCAAGCAGAATGAAACGGTTTCACTGGAGTTACTCTAAGTTTATTCTTGATGTAACACAGAGCTCCGACAGGAGTTTCTGTGTGAAATCGGTTTACCCTTGCTTTGCTGAATCTTATTACCCATCAGGAAACATGATGATCTTCAGAGCAGACAAAAATGTCTTGTACTAAACAAAGGTATGTAGAGCATGAATCTCCAGGCACAGGGCAACAGGTCGTGCCAAGCACGGAGCTCGCTGGCCAGGTGTACTTCTACAGTCGGCTGTGATGAGGGAAACGCTGCCGGTATCACCTCTGAGCTCTGTGGTCCCACTGTGGGGGAAAGTCATCAGCTGGCATTAGCCCAAAGGATGGCACTGAGCACAGCGGGTCATTTCTAGTAACAAGACTTAAAACAAGGGGCAGAGGTTTTGTGTATAAACCTGAGATCCCCTCGCCTCTGGGATTATCTCCTGGCAAAACGGGAACTGCCCTGCTTTGGTGACCCCTTTGGAAGAACTGCTCTTCACAAAGGCAGCACCTGTGAGTGTGCAGCTGGTGATGGTCCTGCACCAGCAGGCAAATGTACCACATGAAGTAAGAGAAACCTGCTGCTGAGATTTTAAGTTTCCCAAATCTCATTCACCGTACACTGAGACAGACAGTGGTCTTTTCAGCAACAGTTTGGGCACTGGATTAAAATTTGATGAATAGGAGTAAAAAAGGGGTTAAAGTTCAGCATCTAAATCACAAAGACCTACTCATATTTTTGTCCTGTTAACTAGGTGGGTTACACCTGAATCGTGTCAAGAAGGAAAAACACAAGCTACTTTAGATTTATGCCCGTCTGTATTTTAAATACAATTAATTCATGCAACACGGAAAAAGAAGATGAATAGTCAAGCAAACTTAAATTAAAAAGACTGATTAGTATTTAGGAAATGGACAGCTGACCCAGCCACTCCCAGTAGTATGACTCACAGTACTATTTTCATATTTGTATTATTTAGCATCTAAAGACCTTAGTTGAGAGTTCCGTTCTGCTAAGAACTTGCATTAAGTACTCTGAAATTATCTTCCCTAATTAATTTTATACAGAAAATAAAATGTTTTTATTAAAATTTTATGTGTTCATATTAATAATTCAATTGTTTCAAAATCTAAGTGCTAAATAAATTTTTTAAAAAATTTAAAAAGGAGAAAACCTAACCTCTAACCAACACAGAAATTACTTTTTACCTGGAGGAAAGCAAATACTTTCCATGACTTTCACAGACTGGCAGAAAATTGAATTTCCATTGAGTGAGGGAGAAGAAATTGGCATTAACTCTTCCTCTAACCTTACTCCATTTATAATAAGATAGAAATCTTAAACAAAGAGTTTATATCATAAATAGATGAAACACTTAAAAAGACAAGAGGCAGGAGGTGTTTCTGTCTTCCAGAGTTCAGAGACTGGAAACTGAAGCATGGATAAATTCAGTAAAGTTTTACAGAGAATAAATATTTGGAATTAGTGAAAGGGACTAATTTCAGGCCTTGGAGGTCCAATATCTTCAAATTAATTTTATTAAATATCAAAAGTGCTGGGAAAGTAGTATAGTAAAGCAGTAACTGGAATTAAATATCACTCATCTATAATAGTATTTTTATTTGTCTTGCATTGAAGTATTCAAAACTCATTGCTAAGGACTTGCTTCTTTGTTCCTATTAGGAACATTCAGAAAGGGAAAAAGTTTATAGTGATGCCATGGATCCTAAAGTTAGCATCTGACTCTCAGTTGCCCCTGGAAGCACAACTCCCTTCAGTAATGACAGAGAGGGCCTCAAGTTTTGTGAGCCTCTGTGGAAACCCATCTTCTTTTGCTACCCAACCTAATTATTTGTACTGTCTTTGTTCCAAACCTGCAAAACTAATTTTAGGATGCTGAAGAGATAAAAGACGTACATTACATTAGCTAATGTGGAAGTCTTAAGCATTAAGTGCTACTACAAACACGATCCAGAGAAAACACTAATTAAGGAAGGCCCCTTGTAAGTGAACATCCATAAAGAGATGTACAATGTCTGACCATTAAGGCATGTGATTGTCCTTTAGCAGAACATACATTATAATGCACTAAAGAGGCAATAGGAAAGAGGATATGTTAATCTAACTAAAGATTAAAACATATCTGTAATTTCCTTAAACTACCAAATTTTTAGAAATAACTAGCTCGGGATGTACACCAATACTGCACATGATCTTAGTGATTATTCTTAAAGGGGCTTATGATATTCCCATCATAGTGATGGAAAGCACCAAAGACCAGCGATGGCTTAGCAACCTTTAAGAAGCCAGACATTCCTTTCTACAAAGAAATAAAATATGGAGGTCATGTATCTTTTAATGATGGAAATTGATGGGACTGACTGTGCTGTCAGTAACATAGTGAAGCTTTATTGAATTCTATTAAAGTTTACAAGATTGTCTTTTTCTAATCAATGCTAACCTGCTGAAGATAAGAAGCAGCATGAGTTTTTTTCACAGAAACCATCAAAAATGAGGAAATTAGATTATAAAGCTGGAGATTGACCAAAACCGACTGAGTGCAGTGGATATCTTTCCATTTACTTCAGTGGGTTTTGGGTCAGGACTTCAGTAATGAGAACTTAAACAGACAAATTAGGCTGCCGAGTCAGCACTAATAAAGTCTTTATTAAGCAGTACCACAATTTCCAGATTTGTAAACTGAACAGGTAGTGGAGAACTATGGTCACATGAACACACTTATAGTCCATCTAGCCAGATGCAGACCTCCAAGGGAAGTCAGTAGCAAATTCTTCAGAAGAAGCATCTTCGAACACTTTAGAAATCAGAGGCGCACACATCCATTGATTACACTATAACTGGAAGTTGGCAGGAGGTCCTTGCGGTACACAAAGTTATAGCCTTCTAATCTAACTATCTACTATATAGGCTGATAATCTTATCTAGCTATATATTACAAGGTAAAATTTTAAGATCTTGTTTATATTTGTGGACATACTCAAACGATCCTATTCTACTAGACCTTTTTCTTCACCGTATCCTTGACAGAAAGAGACAGAGAATTCGAATGAACTATGTCAAGGAGTATTTTCCTTTATTCATTTTAGATTTGTGATAATTTAATTTTATTGGTCATCAGGAAAACAATATATAAAAGAACTCAAAGCATCTTTCAATAGCCTTCAGTATTCCACACTGCATCCCCTGTTCTCCCATATCATATCTTCCTCTTTTTTCTGAGTAATACAAACCCTTCATCTCTTTCTTCAGATGGGAGTCTTTTCATGTGTAAGTCTTTTCTTTTTTGCTGTCATTCGCTGGTCCTTTCTTCCTTGATAGCTTTCTGGATAAGAAGTGACCAAAGGCTGACACATTATTCATACTGACTATAAGAGTCAGCATTTGGTAAAACAAATGTTACACAAGAAATACTGAACAGTTTTGCACTCCTTTTATAGAGCATGTAGCTTTCTTCTGCTATGAACTGAGCAAACACTCCGATCAAGCTTCTCCATAAAAATGGACAAGAGATTTTCAATAGTATCTGTTGTTCTGTTAGAAAGGTATACAGGAAACATTCAGACTCTACCTTTCAAAGTGTTACCATGCATATGTCTAAAATAACAGATGATATCCTATAGCCCGGACTGGTGATCTTTGATAGTCCTTTCAAATCATGTTTTAGGTCTGGCATTCGAAAATAAATTTGTGTGGTCTTCAAATAAGCTGCATTTACAAATCATTAAAAAATAAACTAATATTGAATCAACCCTCAAAACCAGCTACCGTCTCATGGTGTGTTTGAAGTGTTATGTTGCCTACACATAGCATAAGAAATAACTAGAGTACTTTCTCTTCATGACTTGCTCTCAGTCTTCCTCTGTGTATGTATGTCAGTAATGCATATGTATACATAGGCATACACAGGCATATGCATTTGTACATGTGTGTGTGCACATACCTAAATATATATGTAAGTACAGAGAGACAATGCCAATCAGTGAATCTCATTTAACACTGATGTAAGCATACCACCTTCAGCTACGGGACTCCCCCAAAAAATGTCTACTAGAAAGCTGACAGGCCTTTTCTGTTTCAGAAGAGATTTGAATAAAATAAATTCTATCTGTAACAAATATGAAGATCTTATTGATAGACTGATACACAGACATACACACATCACTATTATGCATACAACTTTTTAAAAAGGAAATGCCATGCATTTCCAGTTATGTTATTCTAAAATGAGCAAAGGTAAGATTTCCTGCAAAAAAGTTTAAATCTGGGAGGAGACAGCCAGAAAGCATTGAAGAGAAGTCAAGGATGCAGGAATGCCAAGGTGCTATATAGTAACAGCTGTGCTCTGCTGCCATCCTGAAATTCTGTGCACGGAAGAGCAACCTGACAGACACAGGGCTAAAATTGTTGCCAGGGATCAGTGCCACACAAAGGCATCCTGGCCAAACACATCCCTCTGCAGACATAGTGGCTCCATCCCAAGGTTTCCATCACACCGACAGATCTTCTTGATGAAGGAATTATCCTTGAGGCATATGATCCACTGAGATCAGAGACAAATTCCGTAGAGATGTGCTGCCAAATGGATGTAGGCAGGGATGAATGTACATGCAGGTCCCTTACACCGTTCAGGCACAGCAACTCTCAGTCTGAGGCAACTGGTCTGGGAACCCAGACAGGTCACTGCCAGTTCAGCTCACTCCTAACCTCACAGGCAGAAGCCTTTCCCTGTGCACTATAATGATGCACGTTACTAGGACTTCACTTTCCTTGAAATAGTCTAAACTTTTGGCTGAGATTGAGTTTACTGAAATTGCTACTGACAGACCAAGCACACATTATTAAGTGGAACTTAACAGGTGAAACTGAGATACTGAGGTTTTATGCAGCAGCTGCACTAGGCAGTCTTGTAAGACCGTTTTGAGAGTGTTGCGAGATTTTTGCTGGAAATTCCAACAGTTTGTGCTTTGTCAGAGAAAAATTTGATTCACGTAAAATATCTCTCTTTTCTAAAATAGCCAACAGGAAACATTCTTTCTCTCATGTTCCTGCCACTAATTTACTATTTTATGGAGAAGCACCTCAAGGTACCTCAACTGAGAGATCAGTCTCATTGTGCAACTGGATACATGCATGAAAATGAAAAGGTGATGGCCCTCGCACTCAAGAGTTCAAGAATCCCCCCCAAAAAATTAGAGCAGTGGGAATTGGGAACTGCAATGACTTCAAGCACCTGTGTCTCACTAGTGAAAAACAGATGAAAGGAATATACAAAAACACCCCATCTCTGAAGAGACAGAAGCTACATCACCAATGTCCATACATTTATACACACTTCTGCCCCCTTTTATAACCCATTCTGCTAGTCTCCATCTTCTTCCTCTTTTACAATGCACTATTCATTGAGGACCGCTGTGAACGATGAGAGAACAGAAAACTTTGACAGCACTAGCCATCCAATCGCCAAGTAGTATTACCCCTTGTCTGCCTGCTGATTGTACAGACTTGTACGGACTGTATCAGTCTTCTCAGTGCATGAACTAGGATCCCGTGTTTCTTTTCAGAAGATACACTGAATATTTCCTAAATTATGCACAAAACTAAAAATAAAATGGAAATAGTATCTACTGCATTGGCAAAAATCTAAATGTTTTAATTTTCCCCCTTTCTCCTTCTTCATCCCCAATCAAAAAATCTTTGTGGGTAATTGCTGGAGTTGATGCTACGACCATTGAAAGACTATTGTTTATCTGTGTGCTGTTCTTATAAACATGACATTTCTAAGCACAGATAGCAGTACGACTGATGACCTTGGTTCATTTGTTCAGACCTAGTTATTGAGGCATAAATAGTGTGCTGTTAAACACCATGAAATGATCTAGGAGTGCCTATAATACATAGGTACAGTGAGACCTAGAAAAACAGAGTACCCAGTGTTAAAACAGAGAATGAGCACTACCTGAATTCCTTGCCCTGGTCTTACATAGCTTTGGCAAATAACACAGGATTTTCCCCTTTTGCAACGGATGGAGTTCCATATGTGACTACCTTAGAAGACGAGGCAAAGTTTAACATTAACATTAAAACCCCACAGCCTTTATCTTCATTCTTCTCTCTTCTCCCTTCCCCCCACTCCGAAAGAGCTTTCTTCCAAATGTTCATTCATTTCTAGCTATCACAAGAAAAATTCATTGCTGGTTTTAAGAATATGAAAACAATACAAAAGTGCATGAAAAATGATAGATTAAATGATCTCTCCTGAGTCACTGTGGTCCATCATCTCATTTTTAATTACACTTTAAAATAAAACAAGCATACACTTGAACTGATAGAGAATAATGGCTGCTTTGGTGCTGCTGTAGATGTGGATGTAAAGACTTAAAGAAACGCATGGATTACTGACCTGACAGGCCATGATGGTAATCCAAAACAGTCGTTACAGTCTCTACTGTAAATTCTTCTTATTTCATGTCCCCCTGACACAACGGATGCCAACAAGATAGAGGTTTATAATAGAAATGCTGACATAACCTTGTCTATAGCTGGGCAAGTGGTGCCACTATAATTAAACTTTACAACTTGAGCACCACTAGATAAGTTGCTACTTTTTAATCATATTAATCAGAGCTTGGATGTTTCAATTGCCATATATAATCATGCAGCATGCACTATAAAAATAAGAAGATTCCCAGCTGCTAAAGATCGTTGCTGTTATGAAACACAGAAGTAGATCCAAACACTTCTCTGTAAGTGCAAATACACAGAACGGAAACCTCAGTCTGTTTTCCATTTTTTTGCTTTGTTTCCCAATACATGGGTTCAATAATAGCCACAAAAAGTACTCTGAATACAAGAATATCACTGAATAGTAAAAAAGCTTCATTAAGATCTGCCCTGTATATTTCAAATTTTCCTATCAGCAGTAAAACAAGTGTACTGTCTTCAGAGATAACAACAGTCAGAAGCCTGCTCTTTCAGAGGGAGGCACTGAGATTATTCTTCATGCACTGCTGTTTTCTTTAAAAGCCGGCTTCCCAGCGCTGGCGAGGAGTGGGTGGCAAAACTCTCACTGCTTTCAGTGGTCTGAGATTTGGAGCCTGGGAACGTTTTATGTAAATATTTCTCTTCACATTTTCTCTTCATTTGTCCGAGTGATTTACAGTTTTACTTCAGCAAGGAAAGTTTCCTCTCGAAGAAGCTATATTTGGTGCAAACTGAATGGATACTGCATTGGAGCTGAAACCCTCTATTTTTACCAAGTGGGTATTGCTAACTACAACAATGACATTAAACTATAAATAAAACTCGGTTGCTTACCACATTCTATTACCCTAAATTTGCAAATCCTTGCATGCTGCATGCCAGTTTAAATGTATCGTGATATATTCCCACATTGTCAATGCCTACTCTTTTACAGTAGCAGCTTTATAACACTTTCTGTAGACAATTGTGCTTTCCTTTAAGATGGGTGGTACAGGTATGTAGCCTGTATGTCACAAGTCCTGTACGGAATTAAAGGGAAAGAGTCTGACTGTAATCGTGTGTGGGGGAACAGACTATGCCATGGACACTTCTGAAAATTATAAGAGCTGTAGCAATGCACAGGAGTTGCCATAGTGTTATTCTGACCCCTGAAGGATGGAAACAGAGTTAACTTCATATCCTTTTTTTCCCATTTATTCAGTATACTCTATGAATGTCAAACTCTAAACTACATTATCAGGATTTATTAGTACTTGCCCAGACTTATCCTCAAGAAATATGAAAATAGTCATGAACGAATAGTGAACCAACTTTAAAATACTGATGTTTTCAGGGAAGCAGCGGAAAAAATGATTTTTCAGGCTGGTTCCATGGTAAAATTACTGTGAGTTTGATAGTGCATTAAATCTGGTAGATATGTGGAGATCATGTTTATCAAGAGATGTAAAACCCACTCTGTCCTCACCTCTTCTTAACTGAAAAGTATTTTAGTGAAATTTTGCTAGAATGAATTCAGAGCAAGATGAGGAAGGGCACAGGCCAGTGATAAGATCATTTATTTCAGCTGACTCAAGATTTCATCAGGCTTACGTTCTTCAGCAAATGCATCCATTAGAGAGGTATGGGGCCTCAGCAGTGCCTTTGCAAGCTCAGCTGTCTTCAGGGAGTACTCTCCCCCCCCCCCCCCGCCCCGCTATCTTCTTCTCAAAGAGACAGGAATACTGATTTATGATTTTAAAATGGGTATTGAAAAGTATATCCTGACACAACTACATGGACAATTCGCTAAAGAAGTCCATCTGAGTTAAACCGATGGGATGCCTGTCACACCTTTGCTCTTCACCTACTCACTTCTGAGATGCCTGAAATGTGTTAACGGACCACCTTTTAGTTTCCCTATAAATGTAACAGGTAGATTAGTTGTTATATCTGACGATACTTTTCTTCTAAAGTCAGTCATGCTGTACTCAAAAACACCAAAGCAGCATCCTGCTAGAGCTGCGAGGCAGTCGCTGCACACACCAAGAGCGAGACAACGCTATCCATGTTAAGCGCCGCACACGCTTGGGGTGAAACAGCACCAGCTCTGCCTTGAGCACTGGAAGAGGGGTCAGCAGGATGGCATGTTTGGAGGTAGATGACAGCGAGGGGGGAGGAAGATCAATTTTAATTTCGGTTTTGTTCCTCCTCCACTCAGCTGTTGCCATGCACTGAAGTCCCAGGTTGCCGTGTGACCTTGCCGAGGAGCACGCAGCCGGATCTGCTCAATGGGACCATTGTGCAGCCTTGCAGGGGCTTTTCTGGAGCCCTCTCCACGGGTGTGGCTGAATTAGCAACCAGGCAGCCTCCTCCTCCTCCTCCGTGAACTCCCCGTCCCGGGGAAACTCCGCCAGGAGCACACTGATGCAAAAGGCAGCCTGTAAGAGGCAAACCCCTTGTCAGGAGCTGAGCAAGGATCTCCCCTCCTCTGCCCAGGTCTCTATCCCCCGCTACCGGGAGCGCTACAAAGTTAACCCAAGTGATCAATACGCTGTATGAGCATATTATTCCACTATCGGCGACTGATGCCATTGATGTAATCAAGTTACATAATCGCCGTCTTTGCACAAATACATCCATCTTCCTACAGATAGATCTGCATATCTTCTTCCATCCATTATGCATGAACCCACCAGCAGTACATGAGGCTATATATTTTCGCACACACTATATAACTTTAGCATTGCAGTGCACTGCACTGCACAACGTCATCACTATCGATTCCCCCAACCTTCCCCCATTCCCTCGATCAGAATTGATTTTGCAGAGAAAGATTACCAATGTGCATTGCTTGGATCCCTTTAAATCTTTAAAGGCTGAAGTGCTTCCCTTGCTCGCTTCTGTTCTTAAGACGACGATCATTTCTCTCCTTTCTCTCCCTGCCTGCTTCACACCACAACTAACAACGGAATTAATTCACACACAGTCCCTCGGCCAGATGCATGTATGTATGAAATACCGAAGATAGCATCTCTGTTTGCAAATCTTCAACTCCCATACACGTGGTCTGAGGTTTCAGTAGGTAAGTCATTGGGGGAAAAAATATTTTATAAGAGCAGGTGGATGAGAGATTTTCAGGTATTTCTCTGCTATCAAGATGAGGTGGGTTTTTTTCTTTCCTTACTGTCCCTCAGTTCATAATTTCCTTGTAGGATTTACAGGAAGAGTTGTAATCCCAAATTACCAGTGGCATTTAACCCCCTTAGCACCAGAGCACTGTTCCACGATCAATAAGGATCGCCACCTTAAAGTTTAACAACTTAAGAAGCAGGATTTCTCTACCTCCATTGCAGCTATGAAATGCAGCAGAATGCTGCACAGAGTTGGAAACATTTGTTTCAACCAGCGGATGGGATCCGATCTCATCTTAAATAGATTCCATCACGGAGAGCTTCTTTACTATCACATACCCTTTTCAGTCAAAAAAATATTAACCGGGAAAAAAGAAAAAGGAAAAGGGGGGGGGGGGGGGGGGGGGGGGAGAATGAAAGACTCCTTGCTTCTACAGTACGCTTCCAAATCCAGAGGGTGCAAGAACAGAGAGGGTGGAGGAGATTTTTAATTTATTTATCGCAAAAAAGCACTCACCAGAAGACCTACTGCAGTTATTCCACTCAACTGCCAATAACGGCCGGAGCCCCTCGCATCAGGGTAATGCAGCAATCCCGAAAGTACCCATTTCAATCACACGCCACCAAGTTTAGCAATGCCGGGCTTTCGCCTGGATAGAAAATGACCTTACCCACAGGAGTCTCCCGAAATATCCCTCCGGTGCGATCAGTCAGCGAGACGAGTGCCGGTCACCACACTGCGCACTCGCCCGGAGAAGCCCCGTGTTTACTCCTGGGGCTGAGCTGGCCGCGAGTGCCGCGGACGCGGCGCCCATCCATCCACCGCTGCCAGCTCCGCCGCGGGCGCAGGTAATTCCATACAGACTTCGGCGCCCCCCGCCCCCCCCGAGTCGCCCCTTCCTTCCTAGTTCAGAAAGTGCCCGCGGCGCCGGCGGGAGGTACCATCCAGGTGCGGCGAAGGGGGGGGGGGGAGAAGGGGGGGGGCGGCCGGCCTGGGGGCCCCCGCGCCGCCCGCGGGCAGCTCCGCGCCCAGCGCGCCGCCGCCGAGGGCCGGACCCGGGCTGCCGCGCACAAGTATCCGGCGAGCGGCGGTCCGGTGGGGTTTCCTGGTGCCGGGCGGCTGTGGGGAAAGCGCTGTGGGGGGGGGAGGGTACTTGCCGGGTCCTAGCACCCTCACCGCCGCGCCATAAAAGAAAAAAAAAAAGAAAAAAAAAAAAAAGGGGGGGGGGGGGGTTGGCGGGGGAAAAAATCTCCAAGGGGAAAAGAAGAAAGGAGAAAAAAAATCGGTTGTCCGCTTGCCCCGAACGATACTAATCCCCGGTGAAAATGACAAGTGATCGGCAACGAAGAGGAGGTCTTGATTGATAACCACAATCCACCCAAAATATCCTACGGAGCAGAGGAGGAGAGAGGAGGGAGAGGCGAGGCGAGGCGAGAGGAACCGCAGCGCATAAAGCGGCTCCGCCGTTTCCACGAGACGGGCTCGCCCGGCCGCACGCGCCCGCCGCCGGGCCGCCAGCCGGCGGAGGAGGGGCCGCTGCTGCCACCCGATGGGCGCCGCGCCGGGCGGGCGGGGGGGCTTCGGGGGTTTGGGCTGGGTTGTGGGTTTGGTTTTTTTTGGTGGGGGGCGTGGGGAGAGGAGGGAGCGCGGACGGGAAGGCCCTTCGGAAGGGGATCCTGGAGAAAGTCCTGGGGAGCGGCCGCCCGCCGCCCCCCAGCGCTGGGGCCGCGCCGCGCCCGCCTGGACGGGGACGGGGACGGGGACGGGGGGGAGGCAACGTGCGCGGGGGTCAGCCCGCTTCTCTTTCCGTGTCGTGGTTTATTTTTTGTTTTTCCCCCCTTCCCCTCCGGTTTCCGAAGCGAAGTGTTGTTTTAGGAGAGATGATACATTATCTATTCTTGGATTTTATAAGGCAAACTGTGGGCCTCGCTGTTGCCATGGGATCTTCTTTGTGCGAACTCTCTGAACTGTGTGGGAACAGTTTTATTTCCTTCCCTTCAGATTTTTCTTTCTTTTTTCCCCCCCCCCCCTTCTCCTCTGTAACTCTTCTGAAGACACGTATCAAAATGTAACTGCATTATTGCCAATTAAGATTAAGAGCAGCTGCAAGGTGCATCTAATTAGGAATGTTAATTACCTCATGAAATAAATAGTCATTTGCAGATGTTTATAATACTAAACAAATGTTCTATAAAACGTTAACTCAGAAACTGTGACACTCCCCCCAATAAATCTGATCACATTTCTGCACAAAGGTGCAGGGGAGTAGATACCCCCTCTTCCCCGGCACCAGCCTTGCAGACAAACGCTCACGGGAAAAGATGCGCAGAGTTTCTGGTGCATAGGCAGGCAGTTGGGTCAGAGGCATTTTACACTCTTACAATCCCTTGCATGGGGTGGGAGGGTGGAGGAGAGAGAAATATCTGAGCAGTGCGAGATAAACATGTACAGTTACGCATCTGTTTATGTCTGTGTAAATGGTGCTCTCCAAAACAGGGACAAAGAGACCAGACAACATTCAGTTACCACTAAATCCCTCCTGACTTCTTTGTAGAGCCATAAAAGAAGAATCCAAACTGCTACAGTTGTTAAACCCCCAACATCTTCCAAGAGAAGAGAAAAGCAGCACGTGGGAAAGTGTGATTTTATTACAGAACATGATAATGGATTATCAATAGGCAGATAATGTGCCATGCACAGTCAGTGGGTTGCAGGAGAGGTGGGAGCTGTTACAGAATTTGTAGAGCTTGCTCAACACCCCACCCCACCTCTCCTTATGACAGCAGAGCGGCATTCTTCATGTTGGATAAATAGAAGAAACTAGAAATGAATGCAACAACTATTAGTCAAAATTCAGGTTTTTTAAACACAGAAATTAATGTGACGGTTAAACCAGGCATTCAGATATTACTATGATGAGTGATCCATGTGTGTGGGTAGGTAAAAGAGATGAAAAACTTCATGGGCTTCTCTTTGTGGATCAGTACAGGGCATTTTAAGTTAGCTAAAATGACTCATACTATCTACTTCAGAGAGATGATTTGGGTGCTTGATTTAGAAGCCCAGTCACCCTAGCTGGTTGAGAGAGGCGGAGAGAGGAAAAGAGAGAGGCTCCCAACTTTGATTCTCACCGTTATCCTTCGGGAGAGCTGCTTTCTCAGCACTGAGGAGCGATACTAGACTCCCAGCGTAGTCACCTCCATTAAGTGACACCGAGAGTCTTCTTCATTCCAGGACAGATCCACAAGTGCTCTGCTGGCTGTGCTCTGCAACTGGCAGAGGTAGGAAGGAGGTACTGGGGGTTAACACATCAGCTAGGAACTCGATGGTTTTGCCTTCAGTTTCTGATGGTTTACAGTTTTCTCTTCCGCTGATAGGCAAGTCATTTAATCTCTCTGTCCTTTTGTTCCTTCTCTGTATAATGTGAGTTAACACTCTTCTTATTCACTAGGGTGCAGTGAAGATAAAAAGGCATTAATATTTGTGAGGTGTTCATATACAGTGGTCATGGGAGCTATATAAGTTCCCAGAGAGGCTGATTAAGAGTCTGGCAGAAGAAAGGGAAAATGAAAAAGGGTGGAAGCCAAAAAATGTGAACAAAATACAATGTAATTGCTTAAAACGACTGAAACCAGACTAATAACAGAGAAAAGCTGTAGACCATTCACTCGTGCAGAATACAAACCACCTGCGTTCTTGGGTTAAATTCATCCCTGGCTTAAGGAAACTAGATTCAGTTCATTTCTGGGTTACTGAATTGCTATCAATAGCAAGTAAAAGACATCTTAGATTTTTTTTTTCAGCCACATACTGAATCTTTATTTGGCTTTGTCCTCCCATTAATAAGTATGGCATTTATAATATAGAAGGGGATCTCCTTTGACCTCATCATGATTTGAGTGTTTTCAGAGTATTTCACCAGAGAGAGAAGCAAAATCTTACCTGTTTTCTAACATTGTTTTAATTCCGTGGCATTCAATGCATGCTGAATGGGTTAATATGAATGAGTAGCGTACTTTGTACCTGCACCATGTGTATGATCTTGAGACATTGTGTCCCTTGAAGTAAGGAAGAGGCACAAACCACATCCTCATCTACACTTCAGTAAGTGACTTCAAAAGGACTATCCCATTTAATGTGTATTACAGAAAGCGAAACAGTGCAGTCAAACTAAACTTCCTCTTCTAAAAGTAATATATACATAAAATGAAAGGGCTGACAGATTATATGGCTCTGAAGCGTGCTAACATCACACAGAATGCTTTTGGTTAGTAAATTCAATCTGCTTGAATGGGTAGTACCCAAGAGCTAATACCATCCCTTAGCTGCACAGTGTCCTTCAAAACTTCCTGGCCTCTTGTTCACCTTGCTGACAAGTCCAAAGACTGGCAGGTCTTGATTTCTTGCAACCTACTGGTGGACTTCAGGTATTAAATAATGTTTCCATTTGTATATGTATTTCCGACTTTTTAAAAAATGCAATGGGAGAAACAGTCTAAGTAACACAAACACCAGCACTTGTACATTCTCTTACTCAGGGTGCATATATAATAGAAATATGACATGATATAAATGCACAGCGTGGAAAACAAGGATAGTTTTTTAGATTTTAAAAAAAAAATTAAATCGAAACCTCCGAAATATACCTTCCCCCACTAAAAACACCAAACAGAAGCCCTTGCTCATGTAAAAATCTACATCTGAACTCTGTAAACTGCAGTATTAATCTAATTACTAAGCAGTTTCAGTAAAGCAAAAAAGGTCAGAATTTTCAGCATTTTTTCTTTTCCCCTTTTCAAAACACAATTGCATTGATCTTATTAAAAAACAGCTTCCCTTTTTGTCCACTTCTGGCATGATTAAGTAGTCTGGATGCTTCAGACAGAACAACGTAAACTGAACTTCAGAGAGAACAACGTAAACTGAAAACTGCTATCTGTTTAACTTCTCTGATTCTCCTTGAATTATTCTGTATTTTTAATATGTGTATACTTACATTTTATTTATCTTGTGTGCTTTATATGTTGTACATTACATAGTACATATTTTTAATGAGCTCGGGCAAGAGTGTTCAAGAGAAAAAGATACTCCATGTCATGTGAAAATTTCAAGAGCAATTCCTTTTACAGTGGAGCCTGACTCTAAAGAGTACATATCTAGTCAGGGAATAATACTCATAACTAAGACATTTCATCACAAATATTCTTGTTTATAGTCTCAACCGTAGTTATGTTTTTCTATTCCTGAACTACATATACCATTTCATAAGTATAAGCATGCTGTACTCGCTGCCTAGCTATGTTGTCCCAAATGCTACCGTTTTACCATGCTTTTATTGTCGGTACCAGTTTTGTGTGACTAATCCAGCAGCTTTGTGCAGAGCATGTCAGACAGCCCAGGCTATTTGATACACAGCTCTGCCAGGGCCTTGCTGTCTCTATAAGCAGCCGAGACAAGCCTTCCGATATCGGGTAGGCATCAGTTGTAGGTGGCCTGAACGAAGCACTACGACACCTATAGATGAAAAGTGACATTACATAAAAGCTAAGTATCTTGTTACTACTTGCGTGGGAGGATACTTTCATTCAGAAAGCCATTCCTTCAAAATATGCATTTCATTGATTCTTAATGTTTAAAGATGATGGAATTAGATATACATAAGAAAAAATTAGCTTGCTTGTCCTGCAACTTACTGCTTTAACCTAATTTAGCAAAGGATAATGTCAAGATAGTTAAATGCTCATCTCTTGAATATTTTTAATTTTGTAGAATAAATGATTACTTGCTGTTCCTCTAGTCTCTCATTAGGGTATCTCAAATGAAGATAATATCCATCCATAAGCTACTTAGAACATATACCTCATCTATTTAATTAAATAGTACTCTGTCACAAGATGAGAAAGCTAAAAAGATGGGGTGCAATCATGCATTAAAAAAGATTTGTATGTTTCATTTCAGAGTTGCTGCTTTTATTTTTTTTTTCCCAAAGACCTAAGAGAAGGCAGTAATAAGGGATTATTTTCCTTTGAGGATCTGTTTACTTTTAGAATTTTCAGCAATATAAATATCATACAATTCCTATAGTCAATAGAAAGGCTCCTACTAATTCAATAGCAGTTACAGCAGGTCTTGCACTGCTGTTATCCAATCAAAGATCATAAATTGGAGATTTTAAATATAAGCACTGTTTGGAAAAAAATTGCATAAGAACTATTGGCTCGAGTTAGGAGAGTAATGCACCTCGGCCAGCAACATACACTCAGCAGCAGCCAGAACTGAACGACAGCAGGTGAGAAAGGCAGGGCTGATGAAAAGCAAAAGCGATACTCACATAGTATACCTTCCAATTTCTGACAGACATCAGTTCAGGGATTTTCACTTATTTTAATGCTAAAATGCCAATCATGGATATGAAAAGTGTTAGAAATTAAGTGACAAATGTGATCTGAATTGCAAAAAATAACCCACCATCCTAAAGGAAAAAGCAAGAAAGCAAGCAAAACCTTGTTGAGTCATCCAGCTGCTTTGTAAAAAACTGACTTTATTCTTTCTATTAATTTTTGTTTTCTTTTTAAAAATTGCCAAAAGTTGGAATATGTTCCAGGAGAGCAGATCTCACTGGCCACAGCTCCCTTCCCACTGTGCTTCTCCTCTGCCCGCGACACTACCCAACACCTTCTCCACCTCCCACTCTGGCCTGCTGAACCCCTCTGTCACTGAAAGATTTTCTCAGGTGGAAAGGATTTTTTCATGGCCTCCTGCCTGCCTGCAGGCAGGCCAGGGTGAACAGTGATGGGGCAAGCCAGGGCAGGCCAGGGCAGGCAGTGGCAGGGACACCCCCAGCAACTCAGTCCCACTGAGCCCAGAGGCAGCAAGCAGAGCCCAGGCAGGGAAGGTGACTGGCCCCACCAGCTGTCTGGCAAACACCAGGCAAAGGCAAGGGCCAGGGTCAGGTCCAAGGTGAGCTGCGGATCCACGAGGTTGGGCAGGGACAGTCAGGCCTGCTGGTGCCTTCAGGGCCCAACAGCTTAGATGCTTGTGTATGCATGATGGATATTATATACAATTTAATAAAGATTCATTATGTAGTCCTGGATGTCTACAAAAACCTGCCCATTGTCACTCTGAGATGCAGTATTGGTACTGTTTGCATGAATGAGGTTCTGGTGGTCATCATGAAGTTTAATTGGTGCATAATACAAATTTTCTTCCTTTGCACTGTCTTCTGTTGAAGCACACACTCACTACTAAAATTTCTTCTGCAGCTTTGGTGCAGGTAGACCCACCAAAACATGAAGTCTTGTAGGTAAGTGTAGCAGGGAGACTGCCAGAAGCAGGGCAGTAAAGTGTTCACTCAGGTGCAGCTCCACATGAGTGAATTCCCAAAGAAGTATGGTTACTTCCATCCTGAAGTACATTAAGTACTAAACTTTCATATATCAAAGAGTGTGACTGACAAAACCAAAATCAAATGCAGAAACTGCTCATGTACATGTAAACCACTTTGACAGGAACAGACTAAGATTTAACTGGTTTAACATTCTTAAGTACAAATATTCTTTGGAAAGTTATGAAGCAGAGTAAAAGATCACTAAAATCAAAGCTGTGTGAATTACCTCATGAATCAATTACAATAAAGCTATATATGTCAAAATTAATTAACCTAAGAAATGTTTGTTATTCAGTGTTGCTGATTTTCTCTCTCACTCCTACACATGCACACATGTGTGCATACAGAGGCACTTGATCTTGTGCTTACCAATGCACCCAATATAACAGCTGCAAAAGTTTATCCCAGTTATTAATATGTTATTAGGATTTATCCACAGTCGATATGTTTTGTATCTTCATTTTGTTATTTGGATACCAGGGCGAATCTAGACTTATACATACAGGTATGGCCTGCAGATGTGGGAATAATTTCCATGAGGGCAAGACAGGGACAATGTACACAATGGAAAAAGGGAGGGGAAAAATCAAGGTCTTTATTAAATGTTTGAAAGATCTGGATTAAAACACCTGGATGGGAAGAATGTATTAATAAATACAGCTATGCTGTGGACCACTTATCGAAGATGGTGAGAATGACTGAAAAGGAGATTAGAAATGTTATGAAGGAGAAAAAAAGAGATAGTGATACTAAACCTCAGTTACTGTATGTAGACTAGGCAAGTGTTATGGTGGAACATGACATGGTGATTAAAATTTAGGACATAATAAGAAGTTGCTTTTTGGAACAACCAAACAGAAAACTCTCGAGAAGCAGCTCTTTGGTTTTGAATAGTGCACAGGACCCAGCTGAAAAGCCAATTATTTAAGTGCCACTGTACAACAATCACTGTGAAGTATTCAAAATCCTCGAGCAAATCTCCCAAGATCCCTCCAAAAAGATCTCAAAACCTCATTTTCTCTTGCTGAAGTATTGCTTTACTGTAAGGAGGTGCAATACCTAAAACCATGGAAGTTAGTTAAAACAAAGTTAAAAAACCCCACCCAAACAGTAAAATGTTAGTTGGTGCAAAGGACACTGTTCAAAGCCATCATATTACATGCTCAGTGAATGAACCCACCAGATCCTTACAAAAAGGCTAGCTTGATTCATCAAAAGGTTAAAGGGTCTTTTATAAATGAAAAAAACAGTTATTTGAAATATGAAAATCACAGATGAATAACTGAAAACTATGTAGTGAATTAAATGTAAAGCTATAGCAACTCAGCCCTGACAAAAACGTTGAGAATCAATTCACTGACAGCATACATATATTGAAAAAATATTTTCAAACTCATTAGAAGATGAAGCTTGTCATCACTTGTAACACCAGATGATTCAGTAGGATGAGAATTAGTAGAAAAAAATCAGTGAAAAGAACAGTAACAAGTTGCAAACTATTAAATTTATAGATAATATTTTTATTCTTCTAGTATGTATGAGATAAATAACCCTAAGGTTGTTAAAACAATTACTGCTACGATAGCTTGAACTATTTTTGGTTCCACAAAAAAACAGTAGTACTCACAAAGGAAACTATCGATATCAGTATCAAAGTTTCTCCAAAATGTCAGCTTAATTTTTAACAGTCTTTGACAAACAATCAAAACATCAAGAATGATTGGGACAGGAAATTAAAACAAAACTGGAAAGAAACATTGATTACTTAATTATTCATTCAATCAATTAATTAATGAATCAATCCATAGTGCACTTTGATCTTGAATATGACACATGATTAGGTGTCTCAATAATTAGTAATTAGTATTAAGCACAGTAATTAGCAAGGGAGTAGCCAAACACAACACGTTTACTCAGAGAGATGGAGGAACGCTCAACAGAGTAGGTCTGTTTGCAAAAGACGATACAAAGGGAAATACATGTGAGATCTGTAAAGTTACAAGTAGTATAAGAACTGATGTTTTCATTGTACAAGAATGAGGAGGCAGGCAGTGAAATTATGATGTGGCATGTTCAAAACAGATGAACAAATAAGTACATTGTATAATACATTCATTGCCACAGGATGCTTTGAAGGCCAAAGTATAAATCAGTTCTGAAAGATTAAGTATTACATTCTTGTTGGAGAGGCCCCTCTTGTATTAAACAACAATCTGACTGTAACTTCCCAGTCAGAAAATGTCTAAAGTACATGTGGCCAAGGTGGAAGGACACATCAGAGAAAGATCTCAGTCTGCTTCACTTGCTTCTTTCACCCTTTGCCTAGCCTTTTTCTCCTAGTCATTCTTAGAGATAAGACAATGGGCTAGCTGGGTCTTTGTGCTGAGTCTCCATGGACAGACACATTTTTTGCTTTTATGGTATATGGACTGTGAAGGTTTTGCATTATTGAAAGAGTTAATGCACATTATAAAGGGTTAATGCAGCACAGAATCTGGAAACAAATGACAAGGAATGTCATTTGTTTGGTTTTAGTGTACAGGATTTTAATTTTCCATTGGTGTTCACTTCTAGTTAAAAAGGGAGTAAAAAAGCTGCTACCAGGTAAGAATTCCTGCATTGATTCAGTGCTCATTTTTACAGGTGTAAGTAAGCTGGTATTATGAATGCAATAGGAAGAAGTCCAAGAGATCCTGAAAAAGCAGGAAATAAAGGCTTAATTTCAGTTCTGTCTGTCAGGCACTGTTTTAAAAAAAAAAAAAAATAAAAATTGAACCATATTTACGTACACCAGCCAATTCAAAATGATAAAAGTTACACTTTTACATGTTTGTTCCCACCCTACAACCTGTAACCTTGCTAGCAGAGCTGCTAGTATTTCAGGTACATTAAAAATGATGTTTGTAGGACAGAAACATTCCTAACATTCCCTCAGGTTTGGAGTGACTAAAAAATGCTTTTGTGGGCAATGGCATCATGGCTACTGTGGTATCAGCAGCCAAGGGGTTAAATGAAATTGTTTTTAACTTGGCTGAGGGGGTTCTGTTGCTGTCTGAAACTTTCTTCAGGTCTGTAGAGAAACTATTGGAAACTTATGCCTTGTTGGGAGAGTATTGTACCCTACTACTGAAATGTTATGTGTCTACAAGAGAACTTTACAGCACAAACAAATCTGAGGCATCATACAGCTTAATAAGGTGCCAGCTTTTCCTGATGTGAATCTGCAAACAATTTTGTCAAACTTTTCTTGCCCGTATTCTGAAATTCAGATTTCCCAGATCCAACATTTCCTTTCTGCTGTCTTTATTTCTTATGTTAAATATTCTGTTGAAATAAGAAGCCTAAAGAAATGTTGTAATTTTAACACCATTGTTAAAGATCTGTGACAGCATAGAAAGCAAGCTGCAGACAATGAAAAATGGAGGATCAGCGATTACTAAGATTTACAGGAATGCTCCTGTATAACTTAGTTCTGTGGACCTGAAATGGAACTTCCATTTCAATGTGTAGTTTTGCCTTGCTTTATCTTAAAAATGCCAGCTTATTTCAAAGTCCAGCATTCTTTCATCTTACAGGGACAACAAGTTGTTCCTCATGAGAGCAATGGAGATGGTGTAGCATTTCCTGAAAGAAGAGAGACGACTGTCAATGCAGAGGAGAAAGTTGTGTTTTCAGTGGTGAAAATAGATGAATCAGAACAAGAAAGAAGAATAAAGGCAGAGGAGAGTGGTGGGGTCTGAAATGAAGGCAATGTGATCTGAATGCTGATGAAGCAGAATTGACAAGATGAAAGATCTCTGTCGCACTCTCACCCTCTCATTTCCAGTGTGTAAAATCTGTCCTGTTGACACACTCTTGTGCTCTTTTTATATCGCAAAACTGGCACAAACAGGATTCACAATCAGTGCTGGTGGCGCAACCCCTGTGACAGATACATGGGAAAGGGTTCAGCAGCTGCCTCCTATTATCTCCTACTTTTTGAGACCCTTCAGTCCATGCAACTGGACTTTATCAACATTTGAAAATTCTTCTCTGAGTAATTCAGACCGATTAGATATAGGGGAGGTCTATGAGGTACTGACAATGCAAATCCACTCCAGGAAAACATACAGTAAATACCTTAGGCATTTTACCTATATGTAATTTAAATGTGTTCATAATGTAACGTAGTTCTCTGATGAATGTCAGTACTCAGAGGAAGTCCTGTTTTGGGAAAAAAAATAAAATCCTAAGCAAACATGAGATGTTTGGAAGTAAAAGTTTGCCAAACTTTAAGAAACACAAAACACCTTTATAGTAGATATATTGAGAACTGCTGAAATTCTTGCTCCAACACATGCTGCTGCACTGGGGAAAATATCACCTTCCAACTATCAAGCCATTGACTTTGATGGCAGTTCCTTTCAAAGAATCAAGGTCTTCGGATGAGCATGGCTATTGCTCAGAACATTGTGTATTCTCCCAGTAATTTTTTTTTTTTTTTTTTTTTCAGTATAGGTCCAAATATACTGACATATATCAGTATGTGTACAAACATGGACCTAAATAGACTGTCATATTGTGAAGTACGCAGCATACAGGTCACAAAATTGTACAGTGAGACAAAAAAAGAAGAATCTAAAATTTCTGTGCTATCTGAGGTTGTACCATCTTAATTTTCCTACTGCATAATGGCTTTCTCTAGTAGAGCTGAAGCTTTTTAGCTTTTCACCTGCTGTAGTACAGATACAGGGAAACTGTGATTTCACTGTAATCAAACAAGAAAATCAAGGAAACCAAGGTGCTATTTAAAATCCTGCACTCTTTTGTAAAAGGCACGTTCACTTTTGTGGCTAACTTGCCTGGGTAAGAAGTAAAGTATAAAAATTAAATTATACATTTAATTTAAAATACATTAAATGATACATTTATCTGCATGATGTATAGGAGTCATGAGGTTTAGTTAGTTAATGCTTGTGTAGCTCTTCATAAAGTATATTTGATAATTGTTGCATGTTTAACAGTAAGGAGTATGCAGAACAGCTTACTTAGAATTTTTCAAAGGCACTTATGGTAAGTTTCCCTGAAATTCAGTAGGTCTTGGATGCAGTAAAGTCTGATTTACTGAGATGCTTGAATCAAAGCAGATATATTACCCTGATATATATGTGTGTGTGTATACTGTTATTTCAGAAAACAAAACAAAAAAAACCCAAAAAACCCCACAAACAAAAAAACCCCCACCCAAATCCAAACACTCAAATCCTCAAAATGGTTGTTTAACTTTACTTAAGTGCAGTTTCAAAAAGATAAATATGACTGCAGTGAATGCAAAATTGCTAGGACATCCCTGACAAAACTAGTAGGCAGTTGCCTGGAGCATGAGACTTCTGGGTACTATAGAATGGCTGAGCCTTGCTTCCTCCTTTGAGATGTTAGAGCCTTGGAAAGCCAGGTTTGCTGCTGAGAGTGACCATGTGGTATGCTGATGTGTGGAAGTGCTTTGAGTCTGGGCCCCTCATCTTCTGGGGAATAAAATTCAAAATTAAGTATTCCACTGAGAAGAATAAATCTACTCTAGGAGAAACTATAGCTGCCTAACCTCACCTCCATCTCCTTTCACACTTAAGATCAACATATTACAGTAATATTAGTGCAGCATCGTATCCAAATCACACCTTTATCTGATCACACTTGTGTTTACCAAAAGGCATGAATTATAAAAGAAGCTTTTAATGTTAATGCAACCCTAATCTATTAGGATCATTAGGAAATTCTAATCTTTGTTATCAGCCATGTTTTGAAGACAGGGAAAATACAGAAAAAAAACCACCAAACCGTAAACCAAACCCAGTTTCTTTACATGAATTCTTCTTCAAATTTTCAAGTCTGAACTGAATACCTGTCAGATGGAATAGCAAATTCAAATATTAGTGTTCGAAGGCAGAATGTCATCAATTTGGCTGCTGTTATGTCTTCTACATCAACTTATGATAAAGATAATTAAAATTCCTACCAGTCTGAGAACACTTGATAACAATATCCCATTTACAAAAAAAAAAAAAAAAAAAAAAAAAACAACAAAAAACACAACCAAACAAAAGTGCATAATTCACACAAAAAAACCAAAACACCACACCATCTTTTTTTACAACTGCACCTAGGATTAGGGTTGGTACAGAAAGCAGTTAACTAGCAAAGCATTTCCTCAGGATGCGAGGAGTTGGAATTCACATGTCAATGAACACTTTGTATATTTGCAATAATTTTACTATCGTTGGTTAGTACATTCACACACTTTTTCATATTGTGTAGTAGGGACTTCTCTTGTTGATATACACAGAGATACAATAGAGAAGTATTTAACATTAATGATAAATTGAAGGATTATAGATTGCAAGGCTTTCTTCAGGTCATTTGTTTCCTCTCTCCTGTTTCATTTCCCTGTAGTTCTCCTCCACAATGCCTTAACTCTCACATATTCATTTATTTTGTGTGGTTTGTCATTACATTAAAAATAAAACCACTGAAATAAATGACCAAGATGCTACTGCCAGCTTGTTCTGAAACTGTGACTTATGTTTGACCACATCTTTATGATTTTTTTAAAACAGAAATACTCATATAAAACCACCAAATAAAATTTGAAAAAAAAAAAAAACAAAACCAACCAACCAACCAACCAACCAAACAAAAAAACCCAAAAAAAACCAACCCACAAACCAAACCAAAACCCAGCTCCTCCACAAATCAAAATATGTTTCAGTGCTATATGAGCAATAATGGAAACAGTTTCTGGTGTGTTTCCACAAGGATTTATAGTGTCTTCCAAATATATATACACATATATGTATAAAATAGATTATAAGGCAGTTTCTTAAGAGAAAAAGTTTAACATTCTTAAACTAGTCTTCAGTTTTAAATAGTTATGAATACCGTTAGTGGCAGTGAAAATATTAAGCTTGTCAGAGGATCAAAAATTGATTACTTAAATTGTTTTTAAAAGATTTGTCAGAATGAATAACAAGAAAACTTTGCAATGTATTGCAACAAATTAAAACAAATTTTCTGCCATCACTGCTTGTGATGCTAACTGTGGTAATTTGGACAGAACTAATCTTCCATAACTTTAGACACTCAGAGTGTTGTCATCATCCTGAGATCATCATCCAGACTGTCTTTATAGGCAGGGGGGAGAAATAGGGGCTGTTTTAAAATGATTCAGCTCATTCTAGTCTAGACATCTTAAGTGAATCTCACCTTTGAAGGACCTATTTCACTTTCTCAACTAGACAGGAAAATAAATTATAAGCTTGGAGATAGAAGGTATATGACAGATGCCTAAAACTGCGTGAGGTTATTCCTGTTGTTAATTTGTAAAGAGAATGTAAAATAATAAGTAGAAGTGAACTTGTAAATGTAGAAAGTAAAGCATTACATTAAAAAAAAAAATGTTTTTTCAATAGTTCTAGTAGAGGTAGCCAGAAATACTAGTAAAATTTATGAGGATTATAAAAAAAAAAAAAAGACTTATCCTATATTTATGCCCTTGCATGCAATACAAGGATTCCAAGGGGTTACTACAAAAGCTACTCACTTGAAGAAAAACCTTCTTCTATGCCTAGAAACCTTCAAAAAAATAAACGTAATTTTTTGTTGTTGTTTTTATGATGCTTTACAATAGCATACTTGTACAGACATTCAACAATTTTTGCAAAATAACAACTCAGTACTGTTGCCCTGCAATCTCCAAACACCTGAAGACCAAAGAGACAATTGTGACTAATGGCCATCAGGTCTAAAAATAAACCTAAAAGCACATTTTTTTTAACCCACAAATGTATCTGTTCTTATATCTACTCATTGTATCTGACATAATGGTCAAAGTCTTATAGGAGAAATCTATGTATGTTTTAAAAGAAGGAGAATCAAGTGAAGATTATAAACTTTTCAAGGAATGTCACTGTTGAAATGTGCTCCAACATATACTGTCTCTGTCAGTGGGCGTCAGGGAAACTCTGGGAGACATTTTCACTTATTTCAGTGATTACTGCATTTCCAAATGGGAAACAACTGAAGTCACTGTCTTTTCAGGAACAAACTTTGATACACTTTCCCTGATTTCTTTTGTTTTAATTTGCTGTGGCCAGCGGATGCCACTAATTCTGTCCTCAGCTCCTGTACTGAGATTTCATTCATGGGCACTCCCTTAACATCTTATTTACATGGAGCACACAAGAAAGTTAAGACAAACCCGTTTAAGATATCCATTTCAAGTTACATTTATGTTAAAGCACATTGTATGGATGGTTTACATTAGACAGTAGGTATTAAATATGACATTCTTCTGGTTTTGTATGGGATTATTCCTCAGGGATTTAAACTAATTTAATTGTAAATTTTCCTTAAAATTTACAACTTAAGTTACTTTAACTTTTACCAGTAATTCTAAACACATCTAAACTATGTCAGAGCTGATAGACCCAGAACTGGATAAAGATTTATGCATTTCTTACTTATGCCTAGTTTTTGGGACACGGTCAAATAATCAACAGATATTACTTTTCCTCAGGGTTATGTCACTTTGGCTAGTATAAAATTTTAATTTCTTTATCTCTTCTAAGTGGCAAGGTTCTGCAGTCTCCAGTGGGACAAGAGAACAAAACTGGAAAGTTTCAACAGTAAGGAATATTTATTGAATCACTTTTTCTTTTTCCTCTTTTCCAGACTGAACTTGTATTTGTTCTCAGAATACTTCATAGAATCACAGAATAGAGGCTGGAAAGGACCTCAGAGATCATCTGGTCCAACCCTTCTCAGCAGAAGCACGGTCTAGACAAGATGGCCCAGCACCTATCCAGCTGAATCTTAAAAGTGTCCAATGTTGTGGAATCCACCACTTCCCTGGGAAGATTATTCCAGTTGCTGATTGTTCTCAATGTGAAAAATTGTCTTTTCCATGTTACTACTTGTAAAAAGGGAGTCTCCATCTTCTTTGTGACCATCCTTTAAATACTGGAGCATGGTGATAAGGTCTCCCCTAAGACTTCTCTTCTCAAGGCTGGACAAACCCAGTTCTCTCAGTCTTTCCTCATACAACAGGAATCTCAGGCCTTTGATCATCTTTGTGGCCTTTCTCTGGACCCTCTCCAGGCTGTCCACATCTGTATTGTATGTTGGGCACCAAAACTGAACCCAGCATTCCAGGTGTGGCCTGACAAGTGCTGAGTAGAGTGGGGTAATGCCTTCTTTATCTCTGCTGGTGATGCCCTTGTTGATGCAACCCGGCATCCTATTGGCTTTCTTTGCTGCTGCAGCACACAGTTTGCTCATATTGAGCTTGTCCATCAGGACCCCCAGGTCCCTTTCCACAGGGCTGCTCTCCAGCTAGGTAGATCTCAGTCTGAGCTGCACTCCTGGATTATGTTTTCCAAGATGCAAGACCTTACACTTGTCCTTGCTGAACTTTATAAGTATCTTGTTAGCTCACTCTTCCAGCCTATTTGTTCCTGAAGGCTCTTCCAAAGTGTCCACTTCCCACTCAGTTTGGTATCAAACTTCATCAAAGTACACTTGGTCCCATCATCCACATGACTTATGAAGATATTAAATAGCGACTTTCAAAGATATTAAATAGCGTTGGGCCCATTATCTAGCTTCAGACATGAACACTGCTTAATGTTATCATGTAATATTAGGCGTGTGATGGTCTGATAGGAATCTGCACATATAAGCAAGATATGATACTGGAGATTATAATTCCATATCACATAATACTGGCATCTAACAACATCTATGGCTGTTGTTTAATTGAAAAGAAATTAATAGTATTTAGAGATGTTTTATTACTTGAGATTATTAATTCTGACACTTGTCACTGTAATTTTCCCCTGCAGCCATACTTGCAGATGTTCTCAAAGTTAATTATAAGAGAAAAGGATCTCATGTTTTAGGGGGATTGTCACCTTTCTCTGTAAGAGCCAAGGAAAATAACTTAATTGAAAATCTTTCCCAAATTTCCCTCCTAACCAAAAGGACAATGTGACACAGCATGAATAAATTCTTAACTAAGCTATAGTCTGTCAATAGACTTCCAATTTAATAAATACTGAAGCAAAAAGACATCAAAGCTAAGGTTATAACTAATTTGTTTTGTCAAGAAGTGGTTGAAAGAGCTTCAGATACCTTTGAATTGTAATCAATGCCTTTTTGTCTCACAACTAGACTTCTTTTTTTTCTTGTGGCTACAACTCTTTGGTCATTAATTGATTTTTTAAGGCTTGGTTAATTATAATTTGCCCATAAAAGTAGCAAGTGTAGACTGAGGTAGTGAGAGGCTCTTCTATTAAACAGGAGAAGATAGAGAAAAAATTATTTTTTGAAAATGAGTGTATGCTTATCGGGAGCAGAGGTCCAGAAAGAGAAAAAGAAATTAAGGAAATTCTGAGTTCACATTTGAAATTTTTGTAAGTTGTGCCATCCTCTTTACTTTTTGAACTCTAAACACGTATGCACATACACACACACACACACACACACACACTCTCCTTACATTAAACTGATTTGATTTTTCACTCAGTGGTAGAAAGTGGTGGAAAGGACACTCTTAGGAAGAAATTGCACTTTTCTTTGTGGGAGAAGCTGATAGAAAATAACAGGTGAAACATGACTATAAGACAGAGTTATTGTAAGGGTACAGACCATCTGCTGTCTGTCAAAGTATTTAAATCTGATATCAACTGACCAAAAAGAAAGCTAAACTGGAGACATGGAGGGTAATGTAAGTACAAGGCCTTATGTCAGAAAATAATAAGTAAAGTGTTCCAAGTTATTCAAAGCTGAAGTGACATGGTAACTGAGACAAAGTGACAACAGTTTTGAGTTTGATCTTGCCCATTAATTGTATTTAGAGCAGATTTGTGTCTATTCTATTCTCAGGTTGCTGACCCTTCTGATTTCTCTCATACCTACATTTTCAGCACACTTTGGGAGTCCTGAGAGTACCAACACTTTCCATGCATATCTCTAAGGACACATAGTACAATTTGCACATATTCTGCCCTAGTATTTTTTCATAATCACTGTGTGCTGTTCAGAAACTTCCAAGTGCAGACAGGATGTGCAGCACTCCAAAACCACCATGGTGAGTATTGAATCTGTTTCTGACAGTATTGAATCTATTACAAAGTGCTGAACAATTTTTCAGTCTCTGCTCCATGCTGAGGAAGAATTTAGGACTTCAGTTTTGGAAACGGAACCCTAAACAGGCTCATGAGAGTTTACTAACTATCTAGCTTTGTGCTAAATGAGCTCTGGGAAAATAGGAAGCCACACTTAAGCCAATGCCAGAGAAAAGAGAAAACATGTAAGACTGCTTAAACTGTGAGCATAAGATGTCTCAGAAGGTCCTCATCAGGGACTCCAGTGTACAGCTGGTTGTCATTGTCCCGATCCAATGTCGGGGGAGGTTTCGATATGATCCCAAGAGCAGTATTAAGACACAAACAAGGTCAAATGCCATATACCCAAGACAAGGTCTGGGGTTTTTTTTATTGCTATTCAAAAAGTGAAGAGGAGTAGAGATAGGACAGAATGGAAAGAAAAGGCAGAAATAAAGCAAGGATGCGGGATAGGGCTGCAAGAATAATCACCACCATGGATCCAGCGGCATTCCATTGGTCCTCAGTCTTCATGTGATTGGGTGCACACAGAGCAAAGTTTTCTGTTGCCTTTTTAAGTTCATTGTATCCGCTGATTAGCATATCTGCCCACCTTTAGTTTTGTTTTTTTTTCTCTGGTCCTACAAGTTTTTGCTGCATCCAGCTTCAAGGGCAGGAATGTTTGCCTCTTATCAGTTCATTAACAATGCATGCATGGGGTCTGGTGTACAAAACAGAGCCACAAATGGCTACAGGATGGGGCCAGCTCAGTACTGCCTCTTTGAGGCTTATCTAAGTAGTCCGACAATGCAAAGGCAAAGAAGTGGGGGTGTGCATCCTTCAGTACACTCCCGCTTCCCTGAGCGACGCTCCCCAGACCAATTCACAGGCTGCTGCAGCTTCCCATGGAGGTTTGAATAGACAGAAGCAAGCTTTGAGACAGTCATGTGACATTTCTGTCTCTCACAGTCATGCATCAGTCCACCTGAGTTGATGAGTGGGGAACGCATCTCTTTAGAAGAGACAGGAGAGAAACAGTGGCTGCTAGCCACTTGGCCCATCCAAAGGTTGAAGAGTGGCTGCTCTGGAGTTGGTGTTCAGGCTACTGTCCCTGACCACATCTCTCACCCTGGAAAAGACGGAGCAGAAGACACTATGGCAATGCTGCTTCTTCGCCCACAATAAGAATTACAGACTCTGCCTGACCAAACCCATAGGCATCCTTGCAGCCTTTTGTGTCTCGTTCCTTTTGTAGTTTCCCAAATGACAGTTTGTCACTGAAAGGGTGTGCAGCAAGTAGTGTGAAGACACTGACGTGCAAATGCTTTCTATATAGGGGAAGACATGGCATGAGGTATGGACCCAAAGTGGAGTACAGCATAAGTGGTTGTTGGATTTCCTGGTGGATCTACGAGGCTTGTGCAGTGTGTATTGCACCAAGAGGGGCTGTGCCTTCAATGTCTATTCCATGAACATGTGATATTGATGCAAGTAGAAAGGTCTGGACTGAGGCAACTACTACTATCTTTGGGAATGTCTTCACTCTCATGTTCAGCTTTCTATATTTGAAATGGAGAGAAAATTTGTTCAGACACCTCTTATTGTTCACTACATTTATGTACAACTCTTTTGAGACTTTCTGAATGGGAGAGGGTCTAGAGGATAACACCAGTATCCTTGTTTGTACACCCAAGAGAATGAAAGAATTTGATGTCACCAATGTAGAACCATGTCAGCTAAACCCTTAGTAGGCAATCTCTGTTTACAGGAAAAAGATTTAGCCAAATCGTTATCACTCTCCAGCAAGCACAGTGTAACTCAGGATGTTCTTGGCCCAGTTAAGTAGTCATGCATTCCCTAGATCGGTGGAGAGGCTGAAGCCAGAATGGGTTTTCTCATTTTTATAATATTTAAAATAAGTTACAGTTTGAAAAGAGGGGCTGTAGCATTTGTTAAAAGGCTACATTTGAACTGCTGAGAAGCAAAGGCGTTTTAATCCTTTTTCTCCTCAGCTTTCCCTTGGAATTGTTAGCTAAGAACACACAACAAAGAGAAGAAATAAAACATCCTTCAACTTTTCTGTGAAGCAGCAGGGTTGCCAAAATTTCATGCTCAATCCATCTCCAAATAATCCTTAGTAGAGCAGTTTTATTATCACCCATCCCTGAGGACAAGGTAGCTGTGAGTAAGGTAGCTATAAAGTAGCTCTCCCTCCCTCAAGGTGTCTTTAGATATTTCTCACTCAAGAGAACAAGGCCTGTGTGACCAGGGGATCAAGACAAAATGCATGGCTTCATTTGGCTCCATGCTATGGATCTTTCTAGCCCCAGGATTTGTTCCACAGCCATTTAAATTAACATAGCATTAAAATATGACAGGATTATGTTCTACGGACTCATTAGCACATTCCTCTGGTGCAATGGGAGACAAGGAGTGCTTGAACATTCAACCACCCGAGGCATGTATTAATGTGACTGACACCCTCTGCAATGTCTCAATACATTAAAATACGACTCCTATTGAATACAACTGTGCAATTTACATGCAATTTTTCAAATGTACTGTGAAAGTATTTATCTTTCCATTCCACCAAGTAATTCACAGGTTTGTGATGGGAGAAAAAGCACTTTTCTCTATGAAACTACTATTAGATAGCAACATTTTCCTCATTCATACACCCTTTCCTTCCGTCCTAATTTTCTTGCCTAACTCCCATGAATTTAGCAAAGCAAACTACGATACTTCAGGATTTTCATTTTTTTCCCTTGATGCCTTTGCCTGGCTGCTGCACTCAACAGCCCTTCAAAGGCAGGCTGAGATGCTTTCAAGCTTGTTTGTAGTTAGAGAGCTAAATGGAAAGCTGATCACTGTTCCGCATTCAGCTTTTAAATACAAACAGCTCTGTATTTGTGTTTGTAAGTACAAACAACTGAGAAATCAACTAGCCACCTCTGAATCTCTATTAAGCCTACAGGCAGTGGGGAATGCAAAAACTTGGAACCAAAAGATACCAGTTGTAACCTGCACTTACCTACAGATCATTAGATGGCAGTCTTCCCTCTGGCTTAGAAACTGCAGCCTGGTGTTGGAGCAGCCATTGTTTTAAAAATAATAAAATACAAACCTGAGATTATTAAGATGTGTAGTCGTTAAAGTTGTTCAACCATTTTGAAAAGAATAAGGTTGCTGGGCACAGTATTCTGATCATATTCAGTTAGATAGTTTCTCTATGCCTGGACATACCATTTTGGCCTCAACTCTTGTGGATGCTACCACAGGTGATCATGTCAAAAAGAAATGATCACATACTATATAAAATGTGAAAATGCATGTCTATAACTTAAAACCTAAACCGGTTGTTACATATACTTACTATAAGATCCATTTTCAATTTATATTGTTATAAACAGACAAGAGTCCCTGCCCCCCCCCCCCCCCCCCCCCCCCCCCCCCCGAGCTTCTTTCTAAAAACCTAAGGACATTTGAAAAACCAAAAGAGTTTAATATATTTCAGAGAACAGTTTAATACTTTGGTTCATGCTTTTGTCTCTACACACATATGTGCACACAGAGCAAATCAATTACTATAAGTCATAATTTTCCCTCAGTACAGCATATTTTAAAGCCTAAGGACTGCATGAACCTTCTCTTAGTCCTTAGGAGATTAGATGGATTATCTCCACTTTGTAGAATTTTTAACTATTTTACCAGTGGTCAGTCAGATAGTTTGTTGCAAGGCCAGGAGTTGAAGCAGGCTCAGATGTTCAGGTCTCTCCTTTCCTTATCTGTTATTTTCCATAACAAGAAAGCCTGCAGTACACTCTGTAAGATGTTATTCAAGTAGAACTTGATACTGCTTGAATTTTAAGTCTGTGTTTGAGTCCTTGGGTGTCTACTGAGCTGTTCTATCCAAGATTGAGAAGGAGAATTCTTTTGCTGTCTTTTGCTATGAATGCTATCATTTGCAACTGTGTCTTAAGTATAAAATTTGTCAGTGGAAGCTGGAAAATGTTGATTTTGTTAGAGTAAATCTTTTCCTGCACCATTACCTGTGACTGCAAAAGAAAGGAGACCTTGAGCTTCCTTGTAATTTCTAGTCCTATGTTTCCATGATAAAAGTTTTTCAACAAGTTTTGTCTTCCATAATTGCTTTTTGTCCTACTCTGCAGCATGGTCTGTTTGCATCTAGAAGAATGCATGTCAGACAGCACCATATTTTGGTCCTTCTTTGGGTTCACTTTGACCATTTTAAACTTGTGGGGCTGTAAATTACACTGGAGGGTTCATGAATTGAGAACTGTCACCTCATGGAAACAAGGTACCTGGAACCTCTCTTTACAACACAGACAGAAAGCTATGAGTTAAGCTTCACAGAGGGAAATTGGATAGGTTAGCAAAATTAATTGGGCCCTATAGTAGGAGTTAATCAAAAGTTTTAGGACATCCAGAGTTTGTGATATTTTTGCACTTGATTTCCCTCATCCTTCATCATTACCTGTAATACAAATACATAAAGAAGTATAAAGCCTACAATAAAATTAATGTCTCGGTCTGCTTTTGAATTTTTTTATTCCACCATAAGTACGTTTTATTTTAAAAATCACAGCCATTGACTTCAGTCTGTGCATGAAGTCAAAAAGCTGTGGGATTATTTGCAAGTTTGAGCCAAGTGTAGAGCTTAAAGATTGCTCACTTTCATTATACGCTAAAAATTTTTAGCCACTTCTCCCTACATTTCAAAATGATGAAGGTGAGAACCTACCCTTTGCCATCAACAGGTGCTCATTTTGCAAACAGCTGCTTCAGTTAAAGTCTTTAACACAATCCATATGCCTATCATCTTCAGCTGTGATGGAGGAAGGATCACATGAGCAGTCTGTAACCTCATTTACATGAAGTCAGCCAGCTAACTTTATATACCAAAAAGCTAATTTGACTAATTTATTTGACTTTGTCTGAACTACTCACAAAAGATTTTATGCTACCAAAGGCATAGAATTATACCATCCTGTAGTGCATGGTATATAGAAACAGAAGTAATATATTTAATCAGCTCTGTATCTTCAATGGGGTATTTGTCTGCTGAATTATTTATCCTTTGTTCCTATTTACCGTCAGATAAATAATGAAAGTAAAAGCTTACCTTGCCTGAAAATTGAAGTTTTTACTTCAAGGATAAGGTATTAAGTAAATGTTAAGAAATGTGAATACACTGTTTTAAGAGGAGCGCTTTGCTTGGCTTCTAATTCATTACTATATACAATGCTTAATGATTTTATTTTGTTTTTAATGTGAAAATTTCATCAATTTTTAGATTTTAACTAACATAAGTCTTTATGTAACAGTGAAGCTTCAGCAAGCTCGAATGCCTACCCATTATCTCAGTGTGCTTTTCTTTAACAATACATCTTCCCCCAAATATTGAAAGTATGCATGATAAAGAAAACTTTTCAAAACAAAGCCATGTAGACTTAGCTGTCCTTTAGTCTTTAAATATTTTCTTGCTTGTAGTTTTGTTTGCTTTTTATTTTTGATAGTATCAAGCGTTGGTTCCTTGCAGTTATAGTACATCAAATATCCAAGGGCAAAAGCACTCCGTCAGTTCTAATGCTTCCTGGAATGAAGTGATGTAAACTTCATGCTAAAAGTCTGAAACAAAGTCCGAAAAGAGCAAATCAAATGTATGTGCATGATGAAATACTAGATACTTTTTATTTTGTCTGCATTTGGGTCTCGAGATGTTATACATAAATACAATGATCTACAATTTTGAAAGTCAGTTGTATCTTTTGTCAGCAACATAAAAGAGTAAGCAGGAAATATTTTTTTCTGATTGATTGGTTAAATTAATTAGAATTAGCCTGATTATCTATGCCAAACAGATATTTTATATAGACAGCTTGTACGATGCAATGTTGGGAACTGATGCATGATCAAACATTGTGGCTGTGGTCCTCTTTTGGATTTGGTACCATAAGACCCTGGTTATTCAGGGCACACCAGCAGTTTTAGTGGGGTTCCCTCTGCAAGAACTGTGAGCTTATTTTTGCTAATAGAAGAAGCAAACACTGTTGAGGAAAAAAATGTTGGGAGACAAGTCATCAAGATTTTTTATATGTGGTAAATATTTCACTTTTGATTTTTTTTAAGAACATAATAAAATATTTTTCTGTATTTCTTCACTGTCTTTTCATATAACTTGAAGTTATATTTTTAATCAAATTAGGCTTCAGTGTATCTTGAATATTCTCTACAATCTGACTGGGGATACTACATCCATGATGTCTGATGCGTGGACACAAAGGCTTTTCTCCATTCACCTTAGAAAGGAGAATTAAAAAAAAAGTTTTCAGAAATAGTTACAAAGAGAGATTCTTTACTAAAAATATTATTATCTAAGTACTAAAGATAAAAAATTGTTCTTATGAATATATGTATGTGTATATATATGTATGAGAAGAGATAGATATATATGCCTTTGGTTTTGTAGGCTTATCCCCTAGTTTTGTAAGCAATGAAGGAAAAAAAAAAAAAAAAAAGAAAAGAAAAAAATTAAAGAGAAGAAGAGAAGAGAAAATAAAAAAAGTAATGTCTGCCTGTCATGTTGCCCTTTCTCCCAACTGTTATAGTATGATCTTTCTTGTGTTTGCTGTACATTACTTTTGAGTATGATAAAAAACATTCCGCAGCTTGCAGTAAAAAAAATCCCTGGATATTATTTTGTGAATAAAAGAGAAATAGTCTGTAGCAGAAAGGTAATTAAACCTTGCCCTAACTGACCTGGCTTTTTAATTAGTACATTTAACTATATTTAGTAGAAGTACTGTAGCACAAAGTATCCTGGCTAGCAATATATCATTTAGACATTTCAGTGCTTTTATCGACTTTAAACAATGCCGGTTTAATTCTGAAAGTAGTACTTCTCTGGTTCTTTATTCATTAGATTATTTCTCTGAGAGTGGTTTCACCCCTCATTGTCCTCAAATTTCCATAAAACATTTATATCTCTAACATTTAAAATAATAACCTTTCAAATATTCATGCTAAAAAGGAAACCAGAAAAGTCAAGATTTGGTTACCTTCAGGTGACTGAATAGTTATCTTATAAAACATTCCTGTAAATTTGGTGAAATTATACATTGACCAACATTATTTGCTGGGAATAGAGGTTGTTGAAACTCAAAGTGTAAAAGAGGTGTTTGCAACTTTAGGTACAAAATATCACAGTGTTCACATGTGTTTTTTTTCAACATTCTTATTGGACTGGAGAGAGATAAAATATAAAATCTTGTTATAGAAATATAGAAGGAAAATTTTGATTATTTAATTATACATTTAAACTGGAAAATAGTCAAATGCAATTGTGATATATTTTCATTTATTAGAAATGAAATAGTGCTTCCCACCTGATCCTCTAATCCCTGACACCATATTGGGACATTTGGCTTTTTGCTCAGAGTTAATTTTATTCCTTTGCTTCTTGTTCATGTCCAGGCATGAAAAAGCAAAAGAAGAGGAATATAGTTAATTCATTATGTACTGTTTAACATGAGGTATATGATAATTCTGTTTTTCTGAAAATTATCTTGGAGCAATTTTGAATTCTGTTATAACATACTACCTCTCGTTAATCATGGCTAGCCCTCAATACTTCCTATTTTTTTTTCCTTGTTTAAAGCATAAAATGCCAGAATGTCACAGCATCATTTCTTAAAGCAATCATGGTAAATTATGGACCCCTTTGATCTTCTACCAAATTAAAAAAAAAATAGAAAGGAAAGATTACAGTTCCTGCCAGGGATATGACTGTCTCCAGCTGTTAGGACATGGAAAATTCTGTCTTTTCATGGTAGCCCTAAGAATTATGAATTTATAGTCAACTTTTCATGTTTCTTTATTCAACCATCCTTGACTGAAAAGATGAGTAAGAGGAATAGATGCAAAAATAATAATATTTAGTGTTGTCGTTCCATGCCGTTGTGGAAGATGACAAAGAAAACTAAGACTACTGATAAATCTTTTACTTTGTCTACTCTTAACTTTGAATTAAAAAAAAAAAAAACAACAAACAAACAAACAAAAAAACCAACCCCAAAACATAGTAAAACTCATTTTGGGCTGCAAATATAGCAAACAGAAATTGGCTAGTTTCATCAACTTTAATTGAGTTATATGGATTTTTATCAGATATATTCCATGTAAAGATTTCTGATCTAATGCATCAACAATGTGTTTCTAGTAACTATTTCTCTTGAAAAACAGGAGAAATAACAGGAGATATAACAGAAAAATGAAACATTTTCTACATTCCACCTCACTGTAAAATACTAGTTGTGTATCGATCTGCAAGTCGTATTGTATAAACATCCAACAGTGGTTGACATCTAATATCAGCTTCTGTTATAGTTCTCATCTCATGTTAGTTATTCTAAAAAGTCTCCTATTGACTTAGTAAAACTGAAAATAAAAGGAGAATGTATATCGTCGTCACCTAAAATGAAGAAAATCTTGCAGTTAGTGAATTGTGACATGCTCTGTTGCTTTTCTGAATGTATTTTAATTGGAACAGTGCAATTTATGGGTTATTTTTTGTGGAAAAGAGGAAAAAATGTTACAGCTAAAAGTTGTTAAATCAACAAAGGGCTTAAAATGTTATATCTGTTTAGTGTATAAACATGGTTTTGATGTACGTTTATGAAAGTATGAATGCTTTTTTCTCACCCTTTCACTCCCGAATATCTCCCTGATTAGCCAGATTCACTGAAAGTCTGCTTTGGACAAAGGTTTGCTTTAAGACCATGTTTTAAGTCTAACTGGTATATTAACTTAATTTTAGACTATCAGTTCACAAATTGGGCACTTAGTTTTTATTTCTGAACACAGAGATTCATATATGCTACTTTATTGGCTAATTTACTGGACATGCATTTTCCCTATATTTTTAAAGACAATCTAAGGTCATTAGTTCAGTCTTTGGTATTTGGAAGTTAGAGTAGATAACTCTTTGGTAACTATTTTGCCCCACTCTGATAAAGGAAATAACCACACCTGGATGTATGTGGTTTTGGTTCCAAAATTTCAGTGTGACTCCCATGTTCCTACAAACCTTTAATCAAGGTTCATTTCTGCCTTTTTTGTGTACTGTTTGACTTCTTTGTTTCATGGGAAATTGTTACCATACAATCACTAAACATAAGAATTAGTAATACAGTTTTAGAATAAATGTAAAATTGATCAGCATAGTCTGAGAAATTTCAGATCTATTACAAAAATGTCACTGTGGATAGGCAGTGTCTGTTCTGCTCTTGTGGTAGTGAACCCTCTTTCTGTAAATCACTTTGCTTTCATAATTTTTATTCTCAGTGTTATATATGCTGTCTCTACCCTCCTCACGTTCTCCCATTTTTCTCCATAGACAGGTGGATAGTTTTCACCACAACAGAATTTCTGCATGTAAAGGAGCAAAAATTGCACTATTACAGAAATCCGTCCATTAGCTTCGACTTGTTTCACTGTGCATTATACATTCCTAATTTCCACAGGTCAGATATGCAAACATCAAATTCTTTAACTATTAAGAAATACCTCAGTTGATAACTCCTAAGCAAACATCGGTACAGAATGGGCTCCTGGAGGCTACCTTGTCCAGCTCTCCCTGCTCAAGCAGGGCCACCTAGTACTAGTTGCCCAGGACTCTGTCTAGGAGTCTGAATATCTCCAATGACAGAGACTCCACAGCCTCTCTGAGCTGCCTGTTCCTATGCTCAGTCATCCTCACAGGGTGACAGACTGACTACTAGTTGTCTATTAATTGAGTGCTGAAGCCTTGAATGTAAATTAATGAAAACACCTAGAGAGTGTAATTAATTAATAAAAAATACTTAGACTGGAATAACAAGAGAAAACATGCTAATCCAATAACTGCTTTAGTAAGTTAAAATTTATTCAAGGCAATCATCTCTGGAATCTCATTGGGTTATTATGTGTTGTCAATAGTACTATGAGAAAATAACCATATTTATCCTAATAATTTATATAATTCAAGAAAAATAATAGAAATCATGAAAGCCAGAAATAATAATAAAGTTACTGCAATCTTTTTATATGTCTCCAGAGAGACTATTAGCATAAGTCTACCTCGCTGTCAGATTTAGTAGACTGTAATTCAAATCATAACATATCTGAAATTGGTTTATTTTCATATCAAGTTTGAACATGTCACTAATGAAAAATATTTTAGACCATCTGAAGTAACCTGAAAACCTATAATCCTTAAGTAATCTTATTCAGTGGTATAAAACCATCAAGGATATATAAATTGAGGTAAAACAAGTCACACAAAGCATTGTCTTGAGATGAGAGGGGAAGGGAAGAAATAATTTTCAAATTGAAATTTTACCCTTTCTTTTCTTCCAAATTTACTTCAAACACATTCTCCAGGATTACAAAATGTAATCTGTTTTTTGAAACTTTAAAATCTTCTATATTAAATTACAGTAACATTTCTGTATTTGATTAGTTATTATAGGCAAGAAAAAAAGTCAGTGCTATGGAAATGCACTGCAGCCTCATCTTAGACAACACCATTGAAGTTCCAGCAATGCTCTGAATCAGGAAGTTGCACCCCCTTGATGTTGGAATGGATCTTTTTAAAATCTCTCTTCTTTTACCTGCCTTGTTGCTTGCTGACCAGTGTATACGATGAGCTTTGATAAATGTTGTGGAGTCTAAAGTAGAAGCAGATGGAAGAATTCTTGTTGAATTCAATGTTTTCATAGGCTTTTCCCAACCTGTTTGTCTTTACAGAGGAGAAGGAAAGGTACACCTGCATCATACTATACTGGCTGCAGAATTAGGTTTTTTACTCTCTCGTTCACTCAACAACTACTTAGGGCTTAACATTTTTTCAGTAGCACATACATATTTTCAGGAAAATGTGTAACTGTGGTAAAGGGTGTGAGAAGAAGAGGAAAAAAAATTATAAGATCCTCAGCACATGAATGAATGCATAGTTTGCTTAATGATGATCTAGCTGATTTTTAATAGGCATTGTTCTTGCAGAAAGTTTTCAAGGTATTCTTAAAAGTGAAAAGGAATGAAAGAAAACAAAATATTTCTTAGCCATTTCTTACTCTCAAGACTTCAGTAGGAACTGAAAAATCTATCTTCAATGAGTCCAAAGCAATCTGATGCAGAATCTTTTATCTTTGGGGAAAAAAGTCCTTGAGAGTGAAGGAGAATACAATACTTAAAGCATTTCTTTAAAGTATTTTGCTTCACATTATGTGGAGGGGACTGAATTTTTTCTAAAGGGAGTAAGAGGCTTAAGTGTTGTTATATTCCTTATCATTAGGAATTATTGATGTAGTTTTCTACCTAAATGTCTCCATAAAACCACCTGTTGTGACTGTATGTAAATATACATAAACCAATTCATTTTTATCACAGATGATTAGAAAACTAAAATCTAAGTGTTGATGTGATGGAATACAATTATTTCTACATTTTAAAGGATGCTATCTCACACACAGAGGAAGTGCTAAGACTGCACATTGGCTTCGACATCAAACAGGTAGAATCAACATCTGTGAAAGACTTCTCATCATAGATTTTCTGTTTGCAAATTAAAGATACTTAGATGCTTAACATTTCGAATGTTGTACATAGTTTATTGACTTGTTTATACCTTATTCTTCTAAAAGACAATAACTTGTAACAACAAATTTGTACTTTAAAGAAGATAAGGTTGCTTATTTGCATATTCATATTATTTAGGTATTGATACAAGTTTTTATTTAACATTCTACATACATGGCATAAGTTTTAGCCAGTGTGTTTATACATTTATTTCCTGAACTAAAAGTAAGAAATATGAGTAAAGAAAAAAATAATTAAGGTAGAATTTATAAAAGCTGATTTCATTGATTGCATAAATACATTTGCATGTTTTATGGCTCTTGAGGCTGTGTTTGGGTAACAAAGCAGAACTCTCATAGAATGCATTTAATTAGTATAACATTTGCCACTAGATTTTGTAAACATTTTATATATAAGAATAGTGTTTGCATCCTCACTGAGTCTGAATGGCAGTTTGTGCTTATTTTAATGTGTGTGCAGTTATGTATATATTTTAAAAAAACAAGACTTTTATAAAAATATTGAACTTTTTATCCTAACACTTAATTGAGAGCTTTCAAATCTCTGAGCAGTAGTGGAAAAATAAAATTATTAATCATGCTTTTTCTACTTTAATATCTTTAATATAAATAATCCCTTTAGTGCTAGATATAGTTTTTGGAGGGACTTACTGAGTAGGTTATTTAGCATAATTGAAATAGTAGAATGTTAATATTTTTAAAGAAAATATTAAGACCACACCTATTCCATTTACCTTTGCAACAGTATACTGAAAAATTGTGACAGTGGTAGGAAGGACAGTGAAAAAATATTTTTAAAAAGATAGAAAAAGCACCAGAAATATGAAAGAAGAACAATTTCTCTTGTTAGTTCTCAGATACCAAATAACCTGAAATATCTGTTTTAATGGGAGATGCAAATAAGACTGAAGGCAGAGTTTGAGTCGGTAAGGGACTTGATTACTGTATACAGAAAAAGGCTAGACTATCAGAAGAAGGGTGAGAATTGACTAAATGCCAAGTCATTCATAATTCTAATGATGAAAAAGACTTGCAAAGATGTTCAGCAGACCTGAAAAAAGATCTTTCTGCCCAAGAGGTGTTTGTTGTTTTTTTTATCCTTTCCAGTTATCTTAGCTGAACTTATAAAAAACACTGCTTCTTTACTAGCATTTCAATATTTAGCTGAATGTGTTCCCTTGGCACTATGTACAGTTAATCAGAGTGAGGACACTCTTAAATATTTGCTAGATTATGACCTAATATGCAGGCAAGGGGTGAGCATGAAAAATAATTTCAAATGCATTTCAAAGAACCATTTCAAATTCTCTGCAGTTCCGCTACAGAGACTAATACAGAGAAGTATACAGTTAACATAAAAAATGCAGGTTATTGAATCCTTTAAAGAAATCACTTCTTCCCCAGGTCTGTGATCATTAAAGTAATTAGAAAATTTCTTTGGTTTTAAAAGAGTTCAGATTTGGGCAATACTTCTCCAGTGCCCAGGAAGATCTTTATCACCCCAGTGTGTAGATCTACTATGAATAAAGGATGTAAGACTGCACTGGGAAAAAGATTTTTATGTGGTTTTCTGTAGCTCTGTTCTGCATCTCTATTTCATACTGATGTACAATAATGAAGACTATTATCTGACTTAGAAAACACATTCACTGGGAATGGATTAGAGAGTGGTATGAAACCAAGCGGAAGCAAGCTGTATAAAGAAATATTCACATGTGAGGTTAGAAAGCACTGACTGCTCAATAATTTGGGGAAAATCCTTTCAAAACTGTCTAATGCTTGTAATAGAAAATGTATTGGTAAAATGTGATCATGAGTGAGAAAGACGATAAATGTTGCGGTTTTTTTATCCATGCCATAATGTCTGTGACAGGATGCTATTACTAATACCAGTATGTCTGAATGCATTATTCCCACAATGTGTCAATGTTATGAAAGCCACAGACAAAAATTGCAAATAGTTTGATTGAAACAAATTCGTTCAACTATAAACATTGATCTAATTGAAACATTATATCTTCTCAAACCATGTCAAGATATGGTCATGGAGTCAGAGACTGCTATGTCTCTGCTGAACTATATACACAGGCATATAGCAGTGACAACCAAATGTGTTACACACCCACTAGAAGCAGACAGAGGTGTGTAGACATTTACCATTGCCACTGGCTAACTTCCACCTTAAATGCTGTTTGATAACCACATTTATTCCATTTTGTGTGACCACTTCCTTAGAGCTTAAACTGAGCTTATTTAATAAGGTCAAACTGTCTTATTTAATAATGACAATCTCCAAATTCAGGTTTTTTATCCTCTTATAGGGAAGTCTGCCTTTATTTCACAGCTTCTCTCACTCACCTTTGTGTGACTAAACAGCAAAGGATGCTTGTGGAAAGATGCAAACATCCAAAGTGAATAACTTCAGACAAGGGACCTGAATTAATAATTAATTAATAATTAAGTGTCTCACTGATGTGGAATCTTCAGACTTCTAATGAAGCCCAAGTTGTCATCTAGAAACAAATACCACAACCAAAACCACAGAGATTTATTTCTATAGGTAAAAAAATGTTTAATTTTGTTTCATGTTCTATGGGGCCAAAAGTCTTGGGTAAACAATTTTTAATGCAATTTATATGCAAATAAGCAAGCCATCTGTGCCTTGATTTCCTAAACTAAGAAATAGCTTTAACTATATTAATTCTAAATGTCATTAACCTAAGCACCTTTGCAATATTGAAATATGGTTTTGATGTTTAGCTTCTACAGCCATACTAAAAGCAGCAGATAAATGTATTGCTCTACATTGCAAGAAGGCACATGTTCATATTTCAAAGCCCAGACAGTTCTTACCTAAGCAAGTTACCAAAAACTGCACATGAAGACAAATTTTGCCAACAGAGTACCAGTACCTTTGCCTTCAGATGAGTTATCCTGCTCCAAAATGTTCGCTCTGTTCCATGAAAAAAAAATATTTCTTGTTCTGGATTAATTCTAATTTTGGTTTGGTTTGGTTTTTGTTTCTTTTCCCCCTAGAGGATTTGTTTTAATATCCCTGTATTTATTGCCTTTTTAAGGGCATTTTTTGGTGAGAACATGAGACACGGCTCTGTGTTTTACTCCTCACTAAGAGTTCTATTTTACCCATTACATTCCTATTTACTTGGGTCTTGGAGTAGGTCTGAATCTTAGGACTGTTCCCTTTCCCAGAGATGTACCCTGAATCACCATTCTGCAGTTATACTCACAGGTTGTCTCTCCTCCTTTTACCACCAGCTTTATTTAACGAATCTGTGACTAGTAGCAGCTTTTACAAATGACAGTCATAAGTGTACTTCCCTTTCCTTATAGCTATGCTGTGACTTTTTGTTATCCAGACATTTTCAAAGAAATGTGTAAACCTCTTCCTGATTCATTCATACAGCAGATAAACTAGACCATTCTGTACTGACTACATATGTACCTCCTGATCCCTTTATTACTGTGTTTGCATTTAAATTTCTGGGCAAAGAATGAAGAGAAATAGCTACCCTGATTATTGTTTGGATGGTATTTAAAAATAAAAGCAAAATAAAAAGCTGCCTTTCAAGAAGATGTTCCAGATTCTGAACCTGAAACTGCATTTGAATCAACCTGGATGACAGTGACTGAATGCAACAGAACATTCACTGTCAAATGAAAGACAATACAGCATGATATTCAGGGTTGGGCTAGTCTGAATAATCACTGAAATCTTTGGATGCATTTCTAGACCATAGTTGACTAAGTTACTGAAACTGGCCCAATTTTATTTTAAGAACACCTCCTTCCTCATCCCCAGAAAGGCATCATCTGGTCTCTAGATCTTTTTAGAAAGCAGACATTTTCACCGTAAAATTTGCATTTAGCTGTTAATGTTTCTGAAACATTACTTTTGCAACTTTTTTCCATCCCAAGATTTTAAGGCAGAAAAAGTTTTCACTGGAATATTAAAAATAATTGTCCCATTTATAATTAAAATCTCATTTATTAGATCAGAAAACTAAATTTTGAAGCTGTTACAATATCTATTTTTAAGCAGGTAGTTTCTGAAAAAAATTTGGCTGTGTTCCTGTGATGTTGAAATACTGAACTCCTAAGCCGTGAAACAATTAGTTGGACTACAAATTAAGTAAGGATCTTTTTTCCATTATTGTAGTTAATTCCTAAATGCCAGCTCAACAGGAATGAAATGTGCTAGTAGTGTACCAGCTACAGACAGTGATAAACTACCTTTCAGCCTTTTGCCTATCACAGTTAAGATTTAAGCAGCTGATTTGGCTAAGCCTGTTTAAAGCAATAACATCTTTTTTCTAGGTAAAACAGTTCATCTCACATGAGCAATGAACTATTACATTGATTGCACGGAGGAGAATACCAGTAAGTATTAAAAATAAATTAGAAATATTTTGCTAGTCCTTAAATACAACATTGAACCCAAGACTTACAATCTTTTCCCTTTCCGGTGTTCATCTGGAGAGACATTAAGAGGTTATTTTGTATGTAAAATGCTAATTAATGTGAGTAGAGGTGATACACACAGGGTCTTCATACAATACCTCCCCTCCCAAATATCAATAACTTGTGCAACATTTAGAAAGAATGGGAGCCTGTTCCCTCAATAAAGTATTAACATCACTGGTTTTGTGACTAGATAACAAAATCCAGGAATAAATACAACTATTGGAGGGGTTGTTCCTTACAGTTACATGCAAAAATGTTTACTTGTACATCCAAAATCATTGCTTCTAATACCCAGCCACCCTGGTATTTTATCTCAAACCACATTATTCATTTTGTATGATTCAGTTTATGAGGTGTTATGAATCAATTGTTTGCTATGCACCTTTCCACTTTGTAAAACACATTTCTCCAATATTTTACAGACACAAATGCAACAAATCATAGAATGGCTTAGTTTCAAAGGGACCTTAAAGATCATCTGTTTCCAATCCCCATGTCATTGACAGGGACACCTCCCACCAGACCAGGTTGCTCAAAGCCCCGTCCAACCTGGCCTTGAACACTGCCAGGGAGGGGGCAGCCACAGCTTCCTCTGGGCAACCTGTGCCAGCGCCTCACCACCCTCACAGTGAAGAATTCCTTCCCTACATCTAATCTAAATCTACTCTCTTTCTATTTAAAACCATTGCCTCTCATCCTATCAGTACTGTCCCTGATAAAGAGTCCTCCTCCCCTTTAAGTACTGAAAGGCCACTATAAAGTGACTCTGAAGCCTTCTCTTCTCTAGGCTGAACAACCTCAACTCTCTCAAACTGTCCTCATAGGGGAGGTTCTCCAGACCCCTGATCATATTCATGACCTTCTCTGGACCTGCTCCAACAGGTCTCTGCCTTTCTTATACTGGGGGCCCCAGAGCTGGATACAGCACTCCACATGAGGTCTTATGAGAGCGGAGTAGAGAGGGAGGATCACCTCCCTTGACCTTCTGGCCACACTTGTCTTGATGCAGCCCAGGATATGATTGGCTTTCTGGGCTGTGAGTGCACACTGCTGCCTCGTAGAGAGTTTTCCATCCACTAGTACCCCCAAGTCCTTCTCCACAATGCTGCTCTCAATCCACTCATCGCCCAGTCTGTATTTGTGCTTGGGATTGCCCTGATCCATGTGCAGGACCTTGCACTTGGCCTTGTTGAACTTCATGAGGTTTGCATGGTCCCACCTCTCAAGCCTGTCAAGGTCCCTCTGGGTGTCATCACTTCCCTCCAGCATGTCACCCACATCACACAGCTTGGTAGCATCAGCAAACTTGCTGAGGGTGCACTCAATCCCACTGTCCATGCTGCCAACATGGTTAAACAACACCAATCTCAATACCAACTCCTGAGGAATGCCACTTGTCACTGCTCTCCACTCGGACATCAAGCTGTTGACCGCAACTCTTTGAGTGCGACCAGCCAGCCAATTCCTTATCTACTGAGTGGTTCATCCATCAAATCCACGTCTCTCCAATTTATAGACAAGAATGTCATGTGGGACAGTGTTGAAAGCTTTGCACAAGTCCGGGTAGCTTATCTCTGTTGCTCTTCCCTTATCCACCAGCACTGTAACCCTTTCACAGAAGGCCACCAGATTTGTCAGGCATGATTTGCCCTTAGTGAAGCTATGTTGGCTCTCACCAATCACCTCCTTATTTTCCATGTGCCCTAGCATAGTTTCTAGGAGGATCCACTCCATGATCTTGTCAGACAGAGAGGTGAGATTGAATGTCCCAGGTCTTCCTTTTTACCCTTCTTAAAAATGGTGGTTATATTACCCCATTTCCAGTCATCAGGAACTTCCCTGGACTGCCACTTCTCAAATATGATGGATAGTGGCTTAGTAACTTCATCCACCAGTTCCCTCAGGACCCATGCATCCCATCATGTTCCATGGACTTGTGCACCTTCAGGTTCCTTAGATGGTCTCGAACCTGATCTTCTCCTAGTGGGTGGTTCTTCATTCTCCCATTCCCTGCCTTTTCTTTCTGCGTCTTGGGCAGTGTGACTGGAGCACTTGCCAGTTAAGACTGATGCAAAGAAGTCCTTGAGTACCTCAGACTTCTTTATATCCTGGGTAACTAAGTCTCCCATTTCCTCCTGGAGAGTGCCCACATTTTCTCTAGTTTGCATTTTATCACTAATGTACCTATAAAACTTTTGTTGTCCTTGATGTCCCTAGCTACATTTAGTTCTACCAGGGCTTTGTCCTTCCTGACCTGATCTCTGACTGCTCAGACAATTTCTCTGTATTCCTCCTGGGCTACCTGTCCTTGCTCCCACACTCTGTAAGCATCCTTTTTGTGTTTGAGCTTGTCAAGAAGCAATTTGTTCATCCATGGAGGCCTCTTGGCATTCTTACCCAACTTCCTCTTTATTGAGATGCATGCCTCCTGAGCTTGGAGGAGGTGATCCTTGAATATTAACCAGCTTTTTTGGGTCCATCCTGCCCCAGGGCTTTATCCCATGGTACTCTACCAAGCAGATCCTGGCAGAGGCCAAAATCTGCTCTCCTCATTTATAGGGTAGCGAGCTTGCTGCGTGCCCTTCTCACTGCCCTAAGGATCTTGAACACTACCATTTCATGGTCACAGCAGCCAAGGCTGACCTTGACCTTCACACTCCTCACCAGCCCTTCCTTGTTGTTGAGGACAAGGTCCAGCATATCACCTCTCCTCATTGCCTCTTCTGTCACTTGGAGAAGGAGGTTATCATCAATGCAGGAATCTCCTGGATTGCTTGTGCCCTCTGTGTTGACCCTCCAACAGATATTGGGATGGTTGAAGTCCTCCATGAGGATGAGGGCTTGTGAGCTCATATCTGTTTGTAGATGGCCTCATCTGCTTGGACTTCCTGGTTGGGTGGTCTGTAGCATACCCTCACTATAACACCTCCTGTTGCTGCCCTCCCTTTAATCCCAACCCATAAACTCTCAGCTCCTCATCCATCCCCAGGCAGAGCTCCATGCACTCCAGATGGTCATTGACATAGAGGATGACACCCTCTCCTCATGTCCTCTGCCTGCCCTTCCTAAAGAGCCTGTATCCTTCCATTCCAACAGTCCAGTCATAGGAGTCATCCCACCACGTCTCTTATTCCCTATGCTACATGTGTTTGCATAGAGGCATTTAAGTTGGGCATCTGACTAAGCTGATTTATTGGCTGGAGTGGCTAGAATTCTTCTGTGCTGCTCTTCAGGTTCTCTTCTGCTGAACCGTGACCCCTCTCCAGGCTCTGAACATCTATTGCTGGCACTGGCATCAAACTAGCAGGAGTGGGATGGATTTGGGCTCCCCTCCCCCTGACAAGACTCATATATTAATATCTGAATTACTTTAATCTGTAATTTATGCCTGGGGCCCATGAAGTTGGATGGAGAGAGAAATCCTTTTCTCATGATAGCTTTTGGAGTTGCGTCTCTTTTAAATTAAAAGCTTAGGTTTGAAGTGGATTTGTACCAAAAGGGTAATACCAAGAATGCTTAATGTACTGGATCTCAGAAATAAATAGCAGGCCTAATCTAGCTCTCATAAATGTGAATGGACAGTTTCTACTTTATTTCAGGAGGAGACATATCAGGCCCATGCTGCTAATTTCATTTTAGCCTCGAGCAATGTTGGCCTTAAAGTTAGCCCTGGGCACTGCAGAACTCCATTGCATAGCTGTAGGAGTTGAGAGATTTGGATGCACACATTCTTATCCATTTTGACACAGATAAATTTATGATTATTGTTTTACAGAAAACAGTTTATCTGTAGGCCTTAAAGACCTGAATTCTTTCCTATTCAGGGTTGTATCCCTTGGCAGGGAAATTTGTTCCCCTAGTCTTTGACAATTGTCACCTCTTGGTCACAGTTTTACCTGAATTTTTATCTCTGATCTAGTGATTTTTAACTCTTCTTCATCTATGCTTCTGACTTTGTCCAGATGTCATTTTTTGTGATTAGGTAATGAAAGTTCAGCTGCCAGCTTTCATGACAAGAACAGTTCTCTCTTATATGTATTCTAGTATCCTGCATCAAAGCAGACTTTCATTGCAGCACCACAGTAAGATGCACTTATTTTATTTTTCTCCATCTCTGTAAGTCAAGGAAGTATTCCACACACCTTTCTGAGAAAAAAAAAAAAAAAAAGCCTATTAGACAAAGCCAAAGATACATGGCTATAAGCAGTGCTTGCTGCTTTAAAAAAATCTTAGGGTAAATCATACAAAGTCTTTGTTGTTGAGCAAGTATTAACGAAATAGAAGTTGAAATGAAGAGGAAAATATCTCAAATTACTTATAATTTAAAAAAATTAATGTTGAAGCTATAGGAAAAAATCTGAAGAAACTTAAAAAGTGACAATAAAAGGCAAGGAAACCCTCCCACAGATGCTACATCAAAGGAAATACCTCTTCAAATATTATGTGATTAAGTTTCCTTTCACTCTAATCTGCACTCTTGTCATTCAGTGTATAAAAATTTTTATCACCTGATTTAACCTGCTGCGAACTGTAGAAAGATCACGTCCATCTGTCAGCACAGAAAGGTTTTGATTGAGGATTAAAAGATTTATTTAAATTGGAAAAAAAAAAAAGAAGAGAAAGTTACAGAAAAAAGTTTCCATCCTCCATGTCCTTCTCACATTACTAGCAGTTCTACCATTAATATATAAAATAAAGCATTTCCTTTCTCTAACAGATACTGGAAAACACAGGGCTCCCCCAGTTTTGGTAGACTTATTGTCTAGTAGGTATTTATTTCACAGCAGCCAAAAGACGAAATCATTGCTACTTTTTCTCCAGAGGTTAAAGCACTCATCCTGGGTCATTTTCCTCTTTCACCTGTGAAAATTCATGCAAATCATAATGCTGATTTATAAAATATTGCTCTAAACAGGTGATCATATAAAACTAATTTGCTAGGTAACCAGACACACTTTCTACTTTTTCTGGTGTTTTGAGAGAAACAGGTGGAAGAATCCTTCTGAACTGAGTTCTGAAGGGGCTGCAGAGGAAAAACTAATTTAGCAAACCCAAAATGAATTGAAAATGAACTAGACTGAAACATGTCAGCATCTGTGGAGACTGAATCATGTTTCCAGGCTCATGCAGAAACAGAAATTGAGATGTCTGGAAATTTTGTAGAAAACTTAAATGCGTGAAATGACTGCTCAAAGTCACTTCCTTCCCTGTCATGTGAAGTGTCACGTGTCATGTGTCATGCTGATGTCTGTTGGTGCCACAGATGGTGCATTTCTGTTCTCCAGGTGCAAAGTATCTGTAAACTCAGCCTAACTTTAAGATACACGCTTTTTAAATGGCTTCTACATCATGAGAACAATGGATTCCTGCTGGCATGGTCTAGCAAATTTGGTTCTTTTCTAAGAAAAATGAACTGGGTTTGGCAGTATGTTTTGCCTTCTGGGTGATTAATTTGCTAATTTGAGTGGTTCTAGTCTGCGTAAGTAGAGCTTGGGTTAAGACAATTTACCACTTAAAGGAAGGAAGATTCCTTTTCCTCTACATTCAAGAGGAACCCTAGCTGACTCATACTGAAGAGATGCTATCATCTATACTTCCATACTCTAGCCTTAATGTCTAATGCCCCTGCTTAAAAAAAAAATAGTTCCCTTTTCCATATTAGTTTTGACTTCCTCATTTTTGCAAAACACATTGAGATCTCCTGATGAAAAATCAACTTAAATGACTGTGTGAATAAGTCTAGTTGCCTGAGATACTGATAAAGTTAGCCTTTTTGACAAAACTAAACCCAAAAATTCTGAGTGACTCAACAAATGATAAAAGTACATACTCATATTTCTAAAATAATCATTGCAGTAGGCAGTGGTTACTACACACCAACAAAGAGCATTAGTATGTTCAACTAGGATACAGGAAGCTTAGATTCTCTTCATTTTTGCTTAATTATTCGTGTGTGTTTTCCTAATGAGCAAGAATAACCTCAAACCACTATGTAAAATACTATGGCACCACAGAGCTCTCCATCGCTACTCTGTCTTGTACAGATTAACGGTGTTTATTGAAAAGATGCTTTTTCTGTTGTCTGCATGCACAGTATAATGTAATTAAACTGGGAATTCAAGAAGAAGAGAATACTTTATGTCCCACAGTTTCAAAAATCTAATTCCAGTATAATTTTTCAGCTGAGTCTTCTTGGCCCACTGAAGCCAAATTTACTAATAGATTCCAGGAAAGCATAGTAACTGGTTTTTAATAGCAGAAGGCTATTAAGAAGAAGTTGATATATGTATAGATACATGATTCATATGCAAGAAAATACATGCATACATACCTGATTCTTGAATAATTCCAGACAATGTGATTCTTGAACATATCTTTAATTGTATAAAGATTACATAAAAAGGATCATGACAGAGTCATGAAAAAAATGTTATTGGTGTTTTATCCTTAATTCTGCATTCATTTTGCAAAACTTAACATGACACCACACCAGACAATAGAGTCCTCATTCATCTACCAGAGCCAGATGCGTTGTATATGTTCATAGCTTCTTTGAAGAGCCACAGTGAGTTCACCCTACCTAGAATTTAGCCCTCCACTACTCCCATGAACTTCACTAATGGGAACCAAGTACTCTTTTTTATGAATGTAACAATGAACAACTGATCTCTAGGAGTCCGAAATGTTAGATTCATGTAAAATGGCTGAGGTGTTGTACTGCCTCTTTTTTCCTTCCTTTTATTGCTCTGTATTTATGCCATTTATCACTTTTGATGATGCTCAAAGTTATGTTTACCAGTAATGACAGAGCAGCAACTCCACTGAAAGTTCTCTGTGAAAGAGTGTGGTTCACATCAATTATTAATATTATTCCTTTTGCTTTCGACAGCTGAGGTAGTTTCTGAGGCTTGAAAATCCTCCTCACTATGCGAAGTTTCTTGAAAGAACACTCCTCATACATCTCAAGTTTCAAAGTTGAATCGACTTCTGACTAGAATTCTAGGAATTAATCTACTGCCTTTCAAGTGCATTGGGCTATATGTGCTGACTCTGAACAACCTTTCGTCATTTGTGTTGTTTCAGTTAAGATTCTCAATATAGTGCAGTAGCAGAGACAAAAGGTTCCTTTTAGCACCTTTTATTTGGGAGATACATAGCCTCGTAAGACTGAACTTGGCAGCTTGAATCTAATGTAAAATGATTGAATTTAACTATAACACTGAGAGTAACTGAAATCTTTGAAGCTTTCTGCTTCACATTGAATCAGGGCTGATTCCAACCATGAAAAACTGATCTGTAGAGATCCACACTTATTGTTAAAGCAAACATCTAAACCCTGCTTATTTTGGGTTACAAAGTACGTAGATTGAGATTTATGAGGTGGGGGAATCACTTCTTTAAAGTGATTGAAAAAAAAAAAGAGTATTATTTACTTCTAGTGGTAAATGCAGTTTTTAAAAACTATGCAGTGTAAGTATAAAAAAGCAGAGAAACTGTTAAGCAGTATCTTCATGTTTAAGTAGCATGCAGGTATCTTCTGATGTTACCTCCTTCTGTTGACTCCATAACATAGACAAGAAATTATAGTCCTAACTATAACACATGGGTGAAGTTAGGAAATGCAAGTATTTACCTGTGGTACAAAAGTGCCTCCACTTCAATCCCAAAGGTGAAGAAAAGGTAAAGGAAACTATGAAAGGACAAAGCATAACTGCTAGGTTATCTGATGAAAGACTATGCAAATCAGACAGAAATCCTGCAAGGATCAGGGGAACAATGATAGGTGGAGGACCTCTAGTAACCTCATGTGAAAATCTAATCAGTGAAAATTACAGAACATGAATCAGCGGCTCCTAAAACTGTCAAAGGAACAGGATTGGACCACTGAACCTGATGTGTAACCCACCAGTATGAATCAGTGAAAGAAACTCTCTTTGCAGTACCATGTAAGCAAAAGTGGACTATTGACTATGGGGTGCATGAAGGAAGAACATTTTTGGATTGTGTAAAACTTCTTATGGGAAGTTTTAAGGGTATTTTTTAGGGGAAGGAACAAGGTAGGTAAGAGAGGAAAAAGGATAAGAAAATAAAAGGAAAAGGAGATTAAAATGGCCTGGGGATGTGCAAACAGGTTACTGGTCAACATGCTTGTCTGGCTGATCCATGCACTTCAGCATCGTTTATCCTATCCTCTCACTAAATCTAATTTTCAACCTTTTTCAGTGCATTTACACTCTGTATTACGGGTCTGTGTGCATGAGCACTTATGAACACCAAGTCAGTTTAGTGTGTGGGGGTGCGAGGTTAAGCTGAGTGCCAGCTCTGGAGAGAGTCATGGGGCTGAGAGGGCTGTGGAACCCAGGCCAGCAGCTGGAGACACCCAGCAATTAAGTATACTGCATGTTCAAGACCAGAATCCTCTGTGTGTGTTGTGTGTGTTATGTATCCTTGATTATGTGTGAAGCAGAAAGCTTCAGAGACTTCAGTTACTCTGTGTTATCATTAAATTCAAATCATTTTACAATAGATGCAAGCTGCCAAGTTCAGTCTTAAGAGGCTATGCATCTTCCAGATAAAAGGTGCTAAAAGGAACCTTTTCTCTCTGTTGCTACACTCTTGAGAATCTTAAATGAACCATCATATGAGGATGGGAAAAATCCCCTACATCCTGGAGGCCACTAGCTCTAAGTCCTTTTAGCAGTAACAAGCATGTGCTATTCAAGGGTAGTGTTGAGGAAAGCTGAACCAGCTGATCTTCTGATTCCGAACATTACCCAGTATCTTTATATTTATCTTTTTTGAAAGTAAGATACAAAATGATACCTAGCATAGAAGGCTGAGAAAAACTCAATCATTAGTTTTAGTTTAATTGTTTAAATATTCCACTTAACTTCTTTTACCCTTGCCTTCAGGCCTCCAGCTGATATAACTCAAATATTATCAGCGTAATTGTTCTGAGGCACTGATTCAGCAATGTACTTAAATATACTGGAAAAAATAAAGCAAAGGTTAAACTGTGATGTGTATTGAGGGAGAATCTGTTTTTGTGAGTCACAAAGAAAATATTATTCTTATAATAGTTTATGTATATATTTGTACTTTGGATGGACATTCATCTTGCCTCCAGCAAAGCATGTGGAGTATCTATCCTTTATAATGTTAGATACTCAGGTAAAGTGTTCAGGTGGAGTATCTATCCTTTATAATGTTAATTCTGGGATATTATTCACAGAGTAGTGATATCTGTTTGTTATATGAAAAAATGCTGAATTGCATCTGGATGATTTTAGGCAGTACAGTTAAAACTTCTGAGACAGTTCTCAGCTGCTAGATCTGTTGTCCTGTCTTGCTGCACTTTAGCGTCTTGTTGACATTTGGTAACATCCATCTTGTGTTTACATTTAAAAGGGATTTTTTTCAGTTCTTACAACTAAAAAACCCCCTATAATATAATGAAAGGTAAGATTTGGGAGAACATACAGAGCTTTCAAATATGAGCCTGATAAGAATATTTACTTTCATACTGGTTTGGAGTTTTGAATTTATATGTGCAAGTCAGAGATTCCAGTGAAATCATTGAGATTATCTGTGTGCTTAAAGATGTGACACTAAATACCTCCCCAAGGACATATTCCTATTCTCAAGGACCTTTCAGCAAGATGAGTCTTGGTTCTGAGATATGATATATTGATATATAAAGATATTAAAATTTGACACTGATGAGGTTGCTATCCATTCAAAAAATTTTTAAATATTGCAATTTAGAAATATTATAATAACCAATGCTATCTGAAATTTGATATAAGACCTCTGTCATTTTTCAGGGACCAGATCTAAACTATAGGCATAATATAAATATAAAATACAAGTGTGTTGTGTTCTTTCCTGAACTACAGATGCTAACTGCAACATTCACTCTCTTCTTGTCCACTTGCATAGATATACACACATACATCCACAATGTCACTTTAAAAAAAAGTGATGGACCATTATTAAATGCAGCCAGATAATATCTCTGCTTATGCTTCTGCAATCTACTTACATTAAATTTCTATACTTTAAGTGTAGCCTCTGTCCCTATTCAAATAGGATGTTCTATAACTTTACAGAAAGTTAACAAATAGACACTGTTTGAATTACATATCAATGTAAAGAACATCTCATACACTGATTGCAAGGTAAAATATCATTAAGAGGTGGGAGACCTGCACAGGAGTTGATTGATTAAAAACAAAAGACAAAACAGTTCTAAGACATAACTGACTTCAATTAATTTCCCAAAATGAGAGGAAGTCAGTAAGGTGGCCATTTAATGGAAACAATTCAGTACCCTAGAGATTAGCCTTAATGGCTAATGGGTTTTATTCAATATTTTGTCCTAGGGGGCAGGAGGAAAAAGATATTGCCTCTTATTCAACTTCAATTGATTTCCAGGCATTTAATCTGTAGTAACAAAATTTTTCAATTTGTGATTATGATATGGCCTTGGACTTTTGCAATTACCTTGATTTGTCAGACACAATAAATTCTGGCCATTCACATTAATACGCTGTTTGAGAAAAGGAAAACAAAAACAGAAAAATCAAACTTGCTGGAGTATTTAATAGTATAATCTCTTGATTAAGCATTACAATTTATTCACAGCCATTTGGTCAGATTAGAAACAGTTTACTAGCGCAGTTGCTGCAATGAACTCTCAGGACACTTAACCAAGACAGTCCTTAGCTGATGGATTGTAGGAGTGCTAGAAGTCTGACAAAAACATTGACAGCAGAATCCATCTGTAGCAAGGCAGCTCCTAAGAGAGTTATTGTAACAGTTTATGTTGTCACCTTCCACTCTTAGCTTCAAAGCTACTCAGGGCAGAGTGGAAACACCCAGATTCCTCTTGCTTAAAAGCAGAGTGATTTCAAGGGCAGGTCAAAGTTAGGTTATTTATTCTCCTGTCCTTTCTCATTTAATGCAGTGTAGCTGTTTACAGAGGAGCAACAAAAAGGAAACATAACTGTCCCAATGTAGAAATAAATAAAAACCAAGGTGATAAGTTTATCTTTTCCTCTGAAACTGTAGAGTGACATATGCATAATTCAATAACAATTTCCAAAGTGAAGGCTTTCACACAGTACAGCTTAACTGCTAAACAAAAATGAAACAGGCACTGCCAGGGTGTTCTTAAAATGCTGCTCTGTTTTCAACTTGACTGTTAATGCAGAAATAAGCAGCTCAAATTTTATCTTGCTTAATTTTCTTCATAGAAAAAAAAGGTGATGAGAAATTTGCTTTCTCTAAATACAAGCTGTGCAGCTCTCTCTTGTTATCAGAAAGTGAAACAACAGGTTTTGTTACTTATCAACTCACCCTCCTGTGAGATACCTTTTGCCCCTTAGAATAGTAATATGTGGATGTTTAAGAAGATTTTAATCTTTAAATAATTTCATAGTTATTCATCTGTGACATTAATATTCATTGGTATGTAATACTGATGTAAGGCAGTAATGAAGACCTAACAAAGAATTTTATTTGACAGAAACTGTGACAGAAGTTAATAACATCATTCAAAGTAGATCTTAGAGGATGCTGGAAGTCAACACTAGGTGTGGCACCATGTTGTGTTTAGGTTAAGATATATAATTCCTTACTGAGAAATTACCAATGAAAATTTAAGATACAGTCTCTGCAAATACAACTACACATGACTACTCTTCAACACATGCAATTTTTCTTCTAGTTCCTCATTTTGTTTGTAAAAATTTCCACATCTACCACCACTTTAGCAATTTGATTAAATTTCAAGATTAGCTATTTTAATTTTGTCCGCCGAAATCTATGACAAATCTGAATTTTGACCACATTGTCTTCCTACAAAATGAGCTATACTCAGCAGTTATGTATCTGTCCCCTAATATTATTTAATATCTTGATCTGTTTGATTTAATTTCTTTGTTTCTTGTGGACCAGGGGCTCTAATGACTCTTCCATAACTAGTTATTCTATTGTCTTATTAGGACTGAGCCCATTCTCTGACTTTGACCATCATATTGATGATGTTTAGATTTCTTGTATGCCAAAATATTTCTGACTTCACCTTTATCAGCTGATTTCTGAAAATGCTTGATGTCTCTAACACCATGCTGTCTGTCATTCAGGCCTGTAACTGATTTTGGTTTTACCTGAACATTGCCTTTGACATATGCATCTGAGTAATCTTCAAGTATTTTTAATCCACCTGCCATAAGACTTTCAAGATATGAACTTTCTTCTTTATGCAAATACTTTTTGCTCTGAGTATTAGAACTCTTTTAAGTAAATGTTTCTGGTATCACACATTTCTTAGCCTTTGTTGTCTTTATGAAGTTTTTTCTATAAGATGTTGAAAAAGACACTCATCTCCATGAGGGACATGTTGAACATTCATATTTCTCCTCGCTCAGCACGTATTTCTCTGAAACTACAGTTCCCATGACAGCTTTAGCAGATGTGTCTAGGTTCATGCTGTATTCAGCTGAGATTGAATTTTGTCTGAATGCCATGCAATCAGGAACTTGTAGTACATTTTTTCTAACACACTATGTGCCCATTGCACCCCAAATAGCAGCCCAAAGCTCCAACATTCTTCAGGACTGACATGTGCTACTTCAGTTTCTGTCAAGCTCTGGGAGTGTCTGCCTGTCACTTATCTTACCTTACTACAGTCCTGACACTAATCATTTGCATTGAAAGATGTCTGAAAAGACAAGAATGTATTTTTCCATTCATGATTACTAGGACCCATGAGCCTGAAGAAAGGAGAGAAGTTATGTCTTTGTTTTTGGTTTTTTGTTTGTTTGTTTGGTTTTTTTTTCCATTCAGTTGTGTCCTTTAGTTCTGCCTCCCTTCTTCAAGACAAACTCTGTCGATAATAAAAAAACCAAAAAAACACCAACAAAAACCAACAACAACTGTACACTTGTCCTTAGAGATGAAGTTAGTGCTGTAAAATCTCTTTAGAGACATGAGGAGAAGGACTGGAAGATCTATATGTAACCAGATATTATTTTTATGAACACATCACTGTCCTAGCATTGTTTTACTATTTTTATAAAATATTCTTCACAAGTCCCTGTTTCATTGAATCAACTGAAAAAGAAATCTCCATAACTGGAGAAATTGGTTTCCTTCCTGGCAGAAGGTATTAGGCAGGTGCATACTACTAGGATTATCTGAAAGGAGATCCCTTCCTGGCATCTTCACGCTTCTTAGCAGACACAGGTCCTCTGCCATTTTTGTCATTGTAGTGAGACACTGTCAGTGTGCAGAGTGGAAATACTCAGCACCGAGGCATATATAAGGGCCTCTGCTGAATTGTCTTTAGAAAACTTGGGTGCAACAGCTGGTGCCAAGCTTGCTTCAGTCAGGTCCATGTTACCCAAAGGGGTAGTGAAATAGCCCCTCCAGCATGTTCAGGTTCCTCTGCCATGAGAAATTTCTTGTGTAAACTAAAGCAGAGGCCAAGCACAGAGTATCAAATAGGTGGCTTGTATGACTGGAACAGTGATATTACAGATGTTTTGAGGAGAAAAGTCGAGTCCTACTATAAAACCAGACTATAAATACTTTTACCCTGAAAGATACCATCCTCTGTTGCATCTAACCTGATAAGGAAGTAATTTGTACATAAAAACATGAGCTTTGTTGTTACTGCAAGGATTCTCCAAATCTTTAGTGTGTTTCACTTGTAATTCTTAAAGATTTGGGTGTGTCTTCAAACCCAGATACATTTTTGAAGTTGAAGATAATCTTTGAGTTGAAGGCAATCTTTGCCCATAGTGAAAAATGGACTTTGAATTGTCCCTTTTCCTGTCCCCTAGGTTTTTCTGTATATGTGAATGTTAAAGCTCATAACATGTTTTTTGAACTTAATACAACAGGTGCTTTCTGAAGCTTACTCTGTAAAACACAGAACTCCTAAATTATATATTACTTTATTTCATAGCTATTTGCATGGTAATTGGCATTGTATAATGCATGAAAACCAGTTCACTGAGCTGAAATCTAGTTTTCATATGGTTCTGATATACATTTTATTATTAAAATGATTTTAAACTGCCCTTTGTATATTTGTGTAAAAGCTTTTTTCACAGAGGCAATCTGAGCTTCTGCATTACAATGGAAACTATGGCTTTGTGGCATCCTGCATGATGTTTTTTCCCCTTGACCTCATCTTTCTTCATGGTGTCACTTAATCCAGCACAACAAAGGAGACACAGACCAAAATTCAAACACTGCATAACACAGATTGTTGCCTTTCTTTTCCACCCGAGATATGAATGCAGAAGAGCCATATAATGCCTGACTTCAAGAGGAAACTTGTAGCTTCTGAAGGCTGAATGCAGTGCACGGATAACTGATTTTTTCCTGTATTGGGATTTGAAAGGTGGAGTGTACTGACATAGGTATAATGTCAAGCTTGAGCAATGTTTTCTTGTATTTTAAAATTTTTCAAACTTCTGTAAATCAGGTAATTGCCAAATATTTTTTGTATCATTCTTTTTCTGCAGTTAAAAACTATATCTTGTCAAGTAAATTAATCAGTTTGTTTTCCCAGGCTTCTGTCTTAACATGAAAATTAACTCAGTTAGAATCTTTTCTGAAGAGATATATGCTAGTAAGGAAAAGGAACCTATGAATTCTGTGTCAGTTAAAGGAAATGACCTCTCAGACTTTTCCTTATACCTCACCTTCCATTGCATACAAAACACTAAAGAAGATCTTATATCCTCATTTCAGATGGGACAGAGTTAATTTCCTTGAGCTGGGAGGGGGCACAGCTGGCGTGCTGGGCCCAGATTGGCCATTGGCCTATTCCATATCATGTGACGTTATGCCCGGCATATAAAGGAGGCAGGTTCTCTGCTGCTGTGTATTGGTTGCCGGGTGGTGAGCAACCACACTGTGTATTACCCATTTGGACTTCCTTTTGTTACTGTTGTTTTTTACCATCACTAAACTGTTTTTTTATTCAACCTATGAGTTCTTGCTTTTTGTCTCTTCCCTGTTTTACCAATTGGGCCAAAAAGGTGAGTAACCATCCACATGGTGATTGGCTACCAGTTGAGTTCAAACCACGACATCATATTTGAATATTGGATGGTGAGAGGAAAAAGCATCTTTGCACCTTCCCCTGCTACCACTAACTGTGCTGGGGAGAAGAAGCATTTGTCCTTTGTACATTTGTCTTGAGTGTGAAGGTCTCTTAAGCTGTGGAGCAGCCTTACTGCCCTTCATTTGGAAAATACTTTGAATTATATTTTTGGCATATCACAGTGGCCAGCTCTGAGATTGCAGACTCCGGACAGAACTGTCTGAAAGCGGCATGTATAAGGTTTCCCATGCTTCTCTTTATGTGTTTGTACTTTCTTCTTGTTCTCCCCAAAGCCTGTCCCAAGTTACTCAAGAGTAGGAATTGAACTGAAAGTTCACAATCTGGTAAATCTTTTGGATTTTCATCAAGCTGAGGTATTGAGTCCTCAAGTGCTGAATCTTTGTATGTTTGCCTAGATCAGTAAGCAGTTCCTCTGGCTACATTCCCAGGCATGAGCTTTGTTTTTCTGATCCCTTTATGAAAATTAGACTCTTGAGCTGACTCCTCAGGCCTTTGTGGAGGATGCCAACTTGCTTCCCCCAGCTCACTATAGTTAATATTGTTTATGTAAGTTCTCTTCAGCGATTCCATTCACAAGGATATGCTGGATTTATAGTTTAGGAACAGGTTCATGACCTAAAAAGAATCTGCAAACACAATTATTTTCCCAGCTTTACCTTTACAGAAAGCTGTAACAGACTTTATATCTAAACAGTGGCTGGAGTTGTACCACTAAATAAATGGATTCTTCTCTTTTCTGAGCACAAATGACATAAGATGGTACATGTCCGCAGTACATAGCATTCAACTCTAAGTCAGTACCCTGTATGCTGACCCATGGCCCTAAGTTATAAGTAATTTTTGCGAGTACTGCTTTCAGTCCAAAGTACCTACAATAATGTGAGGACAGTGTTTCAGTTTAGCAGAGTGTTGAAACAAAAGGGTGGGCATGCTGTGGTGTGCTAAGATACTGACATACTAATAGAAGACAATATAGAGCAAAGAGAAACAAAGCTGGTGCACACCTGTCCACTATGCCTAGTGAGAACTGGTATCCCATTCCTTGGCCCTTATAGGTGCACACTTTTCTTGTCCAGACATTGTTCTGCAGAGAGCGACTTTGCTTTAACCACACTTGTGCTTCATGAATGTGTTAGTATTTAAGCTGTAGGGGTGATGAGCCTCACAGCATTCAGCTTGCTCCTGTTTTAAGTGTAACCATTGAACCTGTCACCTGCCTCAGTGCTGCAGCATCTTTTGATGGCACTTGGCTCCTCAAGCATCAGCATATGTGTGCCTCTGCTCACCCTGGAATCCTGGGCTTCCCAGTGCCCCACTGATAGTATCTTTGTGCCCAGAGGAAGGATGGAGTTGCCTTTTGTGGAAACCAGAGTGCAAAGAGATAAGGCAAGGTGTTAGATACTCTCTTGCCATGGGAGTAGACACAGCCAGGGTATGCCCCTAGAACCATCAACTGAAAAATACATCCAAGCCCAGAAGTGCAGACACTGTCACAGTTAATCAGTATGAACCTGTGTAGACTTCTTCCTTGCCCAAAGCTTCCTGTCTTACTCTGTCATCCCCTTGGGTTTATGTCCTATCATACACATTTGTTTCCTCACTTTGCTTTTGTGCATTTTCTAGTGCCGTTTCCTTTCCCTGCAGAGAAACCAGGGTAACAGCATATCCTAGATTAAGCTGACTCATTACTCTAAGGTGTTTCTACTGTACAATGTTGCATGATTCTTTGTCTGACAGATAAATGACACACCTGTGACACTCAAAGACTGACAGCCCTCTGAGATCTTCTGTGTTATAGCGTTATCTGTAACATCTGCAAGTCTCTATAAGCTGCTGATAGATGGGTTATACAAAGCACTCAACTTCCAAAAATCATTAAAATTATTTCTTCACAGGTAGTGCTACGTGCTTAGTACAAATTTGAATACCACAAGGTACTACAGAAGTCTTGGCAGGATGGGTCACTTCTTCCATTTTCTCTAATAAAATACAAAGTTAAAATATTGAAACTCTGCACTTTTATATCCATCCCCTATGCCTGTGTTTCAACTGATCTCATGTTTGTTGAAATCATTGTTTTGTTTACTCAGGACAACACACGAGCATGGTTCTGGAACCACATCATTCATTTCAGCTGAATTGTCATTGTTGCTTAACTGCAAGTGGGTACTTCCTTAAAAAAATAAACCTTTCAGAAGGGCTTATTTACTAAATTGTTGAACATTTTGCACCTATCTATTCCTCCATCATTTCATTCTGCCAAAGTGAGCTTAAAAATAATTTCTGACTGTACAACTGCTGAACAGGAAATTTTACAGGAGCAACATTTTGTCTTCTCTCATCACAAGGTGTGCTGTTGTTGTACTACACTTCCTCTCCAGACCAGGATCTGTCTTTGTTGCTTCGGGAATTTTTTCATGTGAATAATATTTTTGGAATGACTGAGCACACTCTTTGTTTTTTAAGTCCCAGGATGGCTGTCATTCAGTGCTAACACAACCCTCTGATGTATCTCTCTAAAGATAACAATTATATTGATGCAATAAGAGAAAATCTAAAAATATTTAAAAAGTTCTTATAGTGTTTATTGATGACTAGCAGAAAAAATGCTTTCTGGACTCATATAGTTTTCTTTCTTTATCAGATATAGAAGAAAATTTTCCCCAGAAATAATTATTCATAAAATATTATTTTATCTACTCTGAAAAGAGCAACAACAACAACTGCAGTAACATGAAGTCGTGAAAATAATTACTGTACGATATTTACCAAATTGTAGAGTCCCCTTTTGCTTAATAACTTGGTAGCAAAGAAGAGAAAAATGTCATTATTCTAAGTTATTCTAGGCATTCTTTTTTTTTTTTTTCTTCATTGTCTCACACTTCGATGCTAAGTTTTGTTGTACAGTTATTAAACCAGAAAACCTGTTTGACCAGCTATAGGCTCAGCCAAAGCATTTCCTGATGTGTGACATAGTTGCCTGAAGAAGGACAACATGTAGAGGTACATCTATTTATTTACATTAATTAGAACGTTGTTAGACATTCAGTTATCTGGATAAACAGAGAACCTGGGAGTAGTAACTATATTTTATCCTAATGAAAAGTTGCAATTTTAAGAAGTAAAACCTGGTTGTTATGGGTACTACTGGTAAATGCATTGCCCAATACTTACATCTTGTAGTCAGCAAATCCTTGTTAAAATCTTCAATGTGTCTGAGAGGCCAGATAAAGTGAGACAGCAATAGTCTTAAGCAGTTAAGTGAGTAAATCTTATTAAAGTATTCTCTGACTGGAAATTAAATGCCAAGTGAGTGAATGGAAATGTATGATGAAGAGAAGTCAGAAGCAAAACTGCATAAACAATTTGGATGTGCCTACACTTGTAATTTCTAATACATTTCTCAGCATAGTTTTAACAGTACTAGAGGTATTTGAGAAAATGTTCAAATAAAACAAAAAATCCAGACACACCTGCAGAAAGTTAGTGAAGACAGCAGTGAAGAGACACAAGAGTCAGAGAACTTGAAAGACTTTTATGCCTGATGATTTAATGAGATTTTTGATTTTATTTTATCTTTTTTTTTAATTTGGAGGATCTGTATATAGAAAAATATTTATGAGCTTGAGTTTTCTAGTTTTTGGGGGTGGGGGGGAGAAAGACAGATGTTAAAGTAATTTGAGCAAGGAGATAGCAACTTCCAAAACTGAAGAATTTTTAGAGTACAAACATATTACCTGAATTTTAGACTTCTAATTCATGTTTGCTGGACTGCATTCTTAGCCGCCATATTTCAGTTAGCAACGATTGATCTTGGCCTGTAAAGGTAATAGAATCCAATTTATTGAAAGATTTAGATGCAAATAATTACCAAAAGCAGCCAGTGTTGGCTTCTGGTCATTCCAGGGGCAATGCTGAAGCTTCTGATTCTGAACAGAACATGTTACAGAACCTGTTGAACAGCAGGTGCTTCAGCATTTGATTGAGCTCGACACCATGAACTTCTCCAGTTCATACGTTAACATCTCTTTTTGAAAGTGCAGGAGAGGTAAGAACAGTGACATTTCCTCTGTGTGAGTTCCTTCCTCTTCTATTAGCAAAACTGTGAGTGATACCTTTCCATAGTAAATACAATCGACTGTCATTAATGTTTCAGCCACTACCAAGGCCAGAGGCAGTTGTAAAGCCATTTCTCCACCAACTGGAGGAAACTGCAGCACCGCATCTTTGGTTGTCTCCTCTGTTAATTCAATGGCATATTATCTGCTTCTTAATAAGGACAGTTTTTGTGAGGTAGGCTAATGGCCATAACAATGTTATAACTGATTATGAATAGGCGTTTTATGTGTAAACTCTATCTTTAATCTGTTTTCTATGTCATTAATCTACTATAAGGTTTTACATGGAAGAATGCATTGCATAGGTCTAAAATTGTGCCTGATGCTTTCAAATAGTCTTCAGATGCTCCCATGCTGTGTCTTCAAATTTACCACATAATTGTTGTTTATTCTCTTTGCTCATATTTTCCCAATTGCGAACTATTTATTATGAGGTGGTTTTTTTCTTGAGATTTTCAAATCTGAGCCATGCTGGGTAGGTAGAACTTGTGACGTGGCTTGACTTCTGTTCCATGACTGGGTAAGTAGATACCAAACTGTGAGAAGAAGTGGATATTTCAGAAGGAAGAGCCACCATACAGGGATATGCTGTCAAACTGGAATATCTGCAAATCACACAAATGCATGATGTCTAACTGTAGTGGCCAAAAAAAAAGAGCCAAAGTGTTCTTTGTTCTTTCTGCAGGGCAGGGGCATTTATTTTCTTTAATCTCTGTTGTTCTTCTTAAAATAATAATACTTATACAATAAGACATACTTATGCTCTCATTCAAGCTCTTACTTCATAATAAGCAAATCAGCACTAGATAGCCATCCACCCTCTATCCCACAAACAGTTCCGTACTTTTCCACAGCTCAGCGTTGCATCTGTCCGTTGTTTTTTCCCTGCCACCTTAGCACAGCCCGGCAGTTCCTTATCTTTCTTACAAGGCCTGTTTCTCATCCAAGGCTTGCTCCTTCTCCAGGCCTGTGCAGAGCTGACCAACCAATATGCATTTGCCTCTTAAATTGAATCTCCCACAGCTGCACAGGGCTGACAGGCCAATGCCGACTTGCCTCTCAATCATTTACTAGTAACATATTGAATCTCCTACACCTGCGCAGAGCTGACACTCCCACATCTGACAAAGAGAAAATGCAAAGACTTGCACCAGGGTTGGAATAATCCCAAGCGGCAGTACCAGCTGGGGGATTCATGTCTGGGATATAGATCTGCTGGTAAAGAACTGGAGAGCTAGTGGAGAGCAAGCTGAACACGTCAGCTGTGTGCCCTTGCAGCAATGAAGGCAAACTGTGTTCAGCTATGTGTAGCAGTAAGAATATATCCAGCAGATGAAGAGGTATGATTATCTAGGCCACACATGAAATAGAGCATTCAGTTTTGGTACACTCTCAGTTTGAGAGACATAGAAAAACTGGAGAGTGTGTGACAGAGAGCCACCAAGATGGCTTGAAGAAGTGAATATATGAGGAAAGTTTGAAAAAGTTGGGACCGCATAGCCTAGAGAAGAGAAAGCTCAGGGGAATCTAATCATAACCTTCCAGTACCTGAAAAGTAGCTACAGAGAAGGAGAGCTGCTTCCTTCACGAGGATGCACGGGACAAGAGGCTGAGCACACAGGAAGAAATTCTGTCTAGATACATGAAACAATTCTTCATGCTGAGAACAATTAAACATTTGAAATAGTTACTCAGAGAACTGGTGGGATCTCCTTCACTGGACATATTTGTACTTGGCTTGCCAGATCCACAGATAACGTGATCTAAGACCCTGCTTTCAACAACCAACCACACCAGGTGTTCTCCAGAGGTCCCCACTGTCCTGGGCTGTTCTGTGATTCCAGGGCTCAAAGTAAAGCTCTGTCATAGGAGGGTTGAGGAATCCTCTTAGGCCTTCAGTCTCACAGGGGAGATATCAGAGGATCAGTATTAATGGATTTTTTAAATGGTCAGAAACTTTTCCCATGTAAATCACACAGGCTTTGCCTGAGGCACCAGTCCTGGAAAAAAATGATGCTATGTTTATTGGCAGCACAGTTTCAGTGCAATTTTCTCTTGTCACATTGAGATAAAATAATTGCTTGCACATTCCATGGTTACAAAAAGTTCAGTAACATTCTTGCCTGTGTCATTTTTTTGATTCTGTGCTAATTCTTTGACAACAACAACAGGACCATATCCCCAATTTGTACACTATTAAATGGAAAATGTGCACATTTTTCCATCCAATGGAAAAAAATATATAAAGGGTATTTCATTAGCTGGATTGTATTTTTCTGTTTTATCACAATAATTGATCCAGAGTAATTGCATGAAAGTTTGAGGCCCCAGTTATTTTGGATGTGGCTGGTTCCTTGCTCAATTTAATTAACTCTGTGTAAATCTAAACCTAATGTTTTTTAAATCTGTATAACTTAAATCTAGTGTTTTCAGAGGTGCAATATATGTTATTTTGGAGAAAATTAGAATTTTAAAAAAGTTAGATTTTGATTTGAAAAATCATATGAAAATATCTTTCATTTTGCAAGGCTTTTCCTATCCATTTGTATTTCACATCATAAACATTTTGGAAAAGTGCCTTGGTTTTCCATGTCAAGATTTGTTTTTTTTTCTTCTCCTTTTACCATCCATTCTACTTACCTTTTATTCCAAGTGAAAAAAAGGAGAAAAACAAACAAACAAAAAAAAGTCAAAAGCCTATAAGCTTTGAAAGTGTGGAAACGTGTTTTTTCCTCACTTCAATATTTGAGGAAAGAACTTTAAAAGAAGTGCAATAAGAAAAAAGGGAACAAGAAGAGATCTGTCCTGCTTAATACCTCTGTCAACAACCTGAATGGCAGCATAGAGTACACACCAAGTTTGCAAATTATACCACATTGGAGGGGGCAGGAGGAAGAGTGGATATGATCAAGGGCAAGGCTGCTGTTCAGAGAAAACTAAGTCAGGGGGATGGGTCTACAAAGACCTGATGCAATTCAACAAGGACAGCCACTAAATCCTGACCCTGGGAAGGAAGACTCCCCTGGCAGCTATAGGCTGGGAGCTCAGGAGCAGCTCTGTGGAAAGTGCTCTGGCATCCTGGCTGGCACCAAGTGGGGCGTGAGTCAGCAGCATACCTTGGCAGTAAGGACACCCAGCAGCACCCTGGGCTGCGTTAGCAACAGCACAACCTGCAGATCAGGGGAAGAGACCATCCTTCTTCAGACCCACCTGGAGTTCAGCCTCCAGTTAGGTCTCTCAGTACAGACATGGACAACCCAAGGCAAGCCAGGGGAACCCCCAGGATGGTCAGGGTGGGAACAGTGGCCAGTTCATATGAACTGACACATATGTCAGTTCTGCTGCCCCATCTCCTGGCCTCTAAGAATAGAGAACTCTATTATTTCATGATTGTTGTGCCCTAGCCTCTAACAGCCACATCATCCACCAGTCCTTTTCTGTTCACAAAGAGGAGGTCCAGCAGGGACAATTCCTGAGGAAAAAAAAAGAAAAAAAAAAAAGGTTTTTTTTCAGTTGTAGTTTCTGTGTTCTTACTAAAACTACTGAAAATCTTTTTGGACTCTTGTCTTGCAGTTAGAGTAATCTACACAGTGAGCTGATCATCAGTAATCTTGGACAGGATCAGACCCTTACAGTTTGGTGCCTCTGTTTGTGCTGGCTGTGGACCAGATTCTCCTTTTCCTAAAACTGTGAGAAGCTTCTCTGAGCATTTATACTTCAACACATGCATATACACCAAATAAAATCCTGTGCTTCTGAATTTGTTTGCAAGCAGTTGTATTTGTAAATCCCAGTGAGCTAAATATTTTTAGTGAAGTGGAACAAGCCCTAGCTTTCCAAAATAAACATACTGAATCTTTAGTTGAAGAGGGGTGGTTTTACTTTTCATCTTTTTTTTTTTTTTTTTTTTTTTTCTTAATGATAACATTCAGCTGCCTGGTGGAAACTGATAACATTTAGGATGATTTCACAGATTTCATGTATTTTTCACAGCTGGAAAACATTAATAAAAACAAGAAATTGAACAAAAGTTGAATAAAATGTTCTAATTTTTGAGTGATAAACCATTCACTTGAGCTCATTCCACTGTAGAGTGCATCAGGCATTGGAAAGTTAGACAGATGGCATAGAAATGATATCCTGATGATTACTTCTCACAACTTTTTTTAGATATTTCAAGGTTTTTTTTTTTAACAGATTATGATTTTTATGGAAGCCTCCCTTACTGAGTCATTTGCAAACAAATTATTTCATTCTTACAAGAAAAGTGTGGTGCTCCTAAGACAATTACTTGAATATGCGATACTGCTTTCAGTTTATGCAAGGATTTCACACAGACTTCTACAGACATATGAGCTCCTTCTTCTCTTCTTTCATATGAAAATGTCTTCCAAACATATCTCCTATTTTATGTCATTTGCAAATAAGACTCTTCTAAAACCACTACATTCAGTCAAAAGGTAGAGAAAATGGAAAAATTAATTTCCCGGTGGAATTCTTTAGATGAATGATTTCATATGGTTACAAGTTATCGTACAAAGTCTTAGCATAAAAGTTCACAGGATGATGTGAAATGACACTAGACTTCATTTATTAGGGGCCAATTTAAGTTTGACTGAAAGGTGTCCCGAGACTTCTTGTAAACTCATGTATTCTCTTATATGTTTTATGATTTACACTTTCACTCTGCAAAAATCTGTAGCAAAAAGATTGAAAGAAAATATCTAATTTTTTGTGAACACAAAATTTATACCCATTTTCCATTTCTGTCATTTGAGGTAGCTAGTAATACAGTAGATAACCTGCAACATTAGGCATTTGCAAAATAAACAATAACAAACAAGATCTGATAATAATAATTATAATTATAATAATAAACAATTTCCTCAAAACATGCTCTGTAACTAATCCTAAAATGTTCATATCATATGTGTCCGCACACAAACACACACTTATGTTCACAGCTCACTTTCCCCAGGACATGTGTGTCACCAGTAATCCCCTCACCCTCCTGGGCATGGGGGCTGCCCTGCTTGCATTCCCCTCTTGTGGGAGCTGTGGAAGCCCTAGCTCTGTGCGTACCCCTGCCATCCCTGACAACCTGCTAACACACACACAATGGTGGGAAAGGGCCCTGTGGGGTCGTTTACACACACCTCTGGTAGGTCCCCATTTGTTGTCCCAACTCAATGGGGAGCAGCCACTCGCTGGGGCAGGATGAGGCAGGAATGTGGTTCCCTCTGGCCGAGAGAGGGGCTGTGATGTTTCAGGGTGACTTCTGGCAGTGCCAAAACAGTTTTCACTCATGTCCTTTCCACTGCAAAGTCTTTCCCTCTGGTTATGAATTTTCATGCTTCTTTTATACTATTCCAAGTGACTCCTCTTTGTATGAAAAATACTCTTTATAATTCCCCAGTTACTACTTAATCCAGCTGACAATCATTTTCTTCTTGAGGAGGATCAGTTTTGCGTGAATATTACAAAAAAATGTTTCTGTATTCAGAATGTACACACACATCCCCACTGCTCACACTCACATTCTCACCAGAACAGGTCACTTGCCAAAGGTGGGCTGTGCAGGTACCCAGGCAATGATCACCAGAGGAACAGCATGCAGCTTCTCACTCTGTGCTGAGGTTATCAGGATGGGCACTTGTGGCATTTGACACTGAGTAGTGAAGTAGCTAAATCCGTGAATTTGTTAAAATATTTTATTTGAAAACAGAATTTTCATCTCTTCTTCCTGGGAGGAAAAGAATCATTTTTACCTCTACCTCTTTCTCTTCTTTTCACTAAGGTCACCTAAAATTTCAGCAAAAGGGCTAGGAAAATATTTATTTTCTTTACTTTCAAGAAAATCTAGGGAAAAACACATTTCATGACTGGCTCTCCAGTCAGTTTTACCATGTAGCCAGAACAAGAACTTGCAGGATGAGCAACAACACCTTGCTGCAATCTGGCCAGTACGAGTTGCAGGAGGAGGGGGCGCCAGGGCAGCCGGGACTCCCTAAGGGGCTGCGGAGACCTCTGTGGAGCCATGAATGCCTCAGCTGTGACTGAAACCTGTGCTGGTTTGGTCTCATCCCTTATAGTTCTGGGCCAGGTGGATTACAGTCATTTAAATAAACAATGCCAGCAATTCATGTTGCATACCTGACTTGCCGTTTTTTCACTGAGTTCAAGACGGAGATATCCAGGGCACTTTTGATGCAGAAAGGAGACCAAATGCAGCTGGTGGATGGAGCATTTTATACTGCTGAGTGAGCCCTTTAGGTTGCTGGTAGGATAACCACCACATAAACCTGTTTATCTTTCCACATCATTTTGTTTCTGATCCTAGTGGTAACTCTGGCATCACAGAAAAATCACTTCTGAGAATCCTTGTGGTTATCTCCATATCAAGAACTGAGCAGTGAAGCAGATATCACACTTGACTGGAAGGCATAGATTTAAAAAAAAATTCTTCAGGTCTTCAAAGTACAGTGTAATGACTCACCAATTTCTTTCTAGCACAAACAACATTTAAAACTCATTTCCATTCACATTGCTTAAGTAAGAGGCTTTCCATCACTTTCCTAAGAGAACATTCCACTGTGTTAAAGGTCTTATTGTTAAGAAGATTATTTACGTCATGTTTAGCTTAAATTTGCCACTGAATTTTACCCTTAAATCCTAGTTCTATTTGCTTCATCTAATTTATTCCCAAAACATGATTGTCCTTTTTCCCTCTTTGGATTTTCAGGGATGCAGGAGGTAGGACTAACACATTTACCTATAGGATTTTCTAATTTAACTGGAAACAGACCCACCTGTGAACCAGTGCTTATCTTATTCCAGTTTAAGATGTATCATGGTGTCATAGATTTGATATGATAGGGAGACAATTTTTCTTGAGGTCATCTCTGTTTCGTTCTAGAAACTCCCCTGTTAATAACAGTAGGTACGTCTCCATCTCAAAGTTAAAGCTAGACCTAGTATCACAGAATCATAGAATGGTTTGGTTTGGAAGGGACTATTAAAGGTCATCAGGTCCAACCCCCCTGCCATGGACAGGGATAGCTTTAACTAGATCAGGTTGTTAAAAGCCCTGTCCAACTTGACCTTGAACACTTCCAGGCAGGGTTCATCCACAACTTCCCAGGGAAGCCTGTTCCGGTGTCTCTCCACCCTCACTGTAAGAAGTTTCTTCTTTATATCCAACCCTCTTATAACTTTATATCTCCTTCATTTAGGTTAAAACGGTTATCCTTTGTTCTGTCACTGCAGGCTTTGGAAAATAGTCTCTCTCCAACTTTCTTATAAGCCCTCTTCATATATTGAGAGGCCACAATAAGATCTCCCTGGAGCCTTCTCTTCTCTAAGCTGAACCACCCCAGCTCTCTCAGCCTTTCTTCATAAGAGAGGTGTTCCATCCCTCTGACCATTTTCATGACTGTCCTCTGGTTGCCCTCTAGCAGGTTCATGACTTTCTTGTGCTGGGAGCCTCAGAGCTGAATGCAGTACTCCAGGTTGGGTCTCATGAAAGTAGAGGGGGCAAATCACCTCTCCTGACCTGCTGGCCACACTTCTTTATAAAAAAGAAGGAAAAGCAGCCTGGGATACACTCAGCTTTCTGGGCTGCAAGCACACACTGCTGGTTCATATCCAATTTTTCATCCACCAATATTCTTCTCTGCAGGGCTGTGCTCAACCCATCCATCTCCCAGTCTGTATTGATATTGGGGATTGCCCTGATCCAGATGTAGGCCATTGAACTTGGCCTTGTTGAACTTTGTGAGGTCCACATAGGCCCGCTCCTCAAGCCTGTCAAAGTCTTATCTGAAGGCTACAGTCTTGCACCATTTTTGTCACTAGTCTCACTTCTCATATTTTCCAGGGTAAAAGGAAGTTTGAGTGGTATGTAGGAAGAAGGTGGTTTGAGTCTTGATTCTGTGTATTAATCCCCATTCCACTTGAAGTATGGAGCCTGAGGTTGAAATGGGAGAAGCACACCAAGAATGCAGGTCATAAACAGTGGTGTCCCTTTAACAGAGCTTGATTGTACATCTAAATTTGCTTTTACATTTACAGTGACTAAAGAAGAAATTAGTTCATCAGATAATAATAACCGATTAAAGTGAAAGATCCACAGCTACTTGCTGTGTTTTTCTTTTAGTGAGTAACTTTTCTCTTGAACCACATTTCATTTTCATCACAGTAGCTAGATTCCAAACATATTTCCTGAGGCCTAAATTTCATAATATTTTGATGTTTATAAATGTATTACTAAAAGTTGACTAAGTGTTGGAGCCACCATTCTCCACAAGAGTAAAGGGCAAATGATTCCACAGTATAAACATAAAAAAAATATCCACCTTACTGCACCAAAGAACAAAACACAAATGTGCAAATAAGATTTTTCCAGATGCTGCCAAATCTGAAGCCACAGGGGACTGATGGAAATACCAGCTGATGTTTGTTGTACCTGTTAATTGCCATACATATTGTTGAGTAGTGTGTTGTTTCATTTTGTCTGAAATATCTGTAAGTAGCTAGTTTTATCCTCAGGGGCAATCAGGATTCTCCTAGTTTTTCCTTGAACATGGTTGGATTCTGCAACAGACTGTGTCCCCCACCATGCTTTGCTTACCATTAGATGTCCATTCATTCCGATATTTCTGTAACTTCAACACACACAAACTGCTCTGGACATGCTGTTTTAATTTCTCCTCTTGGTTGTATCTGGGAAATGGGGACAGTGGGATGATGGAGGCACAATCTAAGGGCTGGGGGTGGGAGATGGATCATGGTGTCCTTGCAGGGAGTGTCAGAGCTGTCAGGCTTGCCTCATGGGCAGGAAAGCCATCAGTGTGCTGGCAGTGCATCACCAGCAGGTTGAGGGAGGTGACCCTTCCTTTCTACTCAGTCCTGATGAGATGCATCTGGAGATCTGCATTCAGTGCTGGGGTCCCCATTGCAAGACATGGATGTACTGGAGTGAGTCCAGCAAAGGTCCATAGACATGATTCAGGGCATCTGTCATATGAGGAAAGGCTGAGAGAGCTGAGACTGTCCAGGCCAGAAGGTAAGGCTTAGGGGGATTTATCCTTGTGCCTGAAGGGGGCAGTAAAGACAACAGAGGTAGGCTCTTCTCAGTGGTGCCCAGTGTCAGGACAAGAGGCAATGAGCACAAACAAACACAGGAAATTCCACTTAAACATAAGAAAAATACATTTTTACTATGAGGGTGATCAAACATTGGAAGAGATTGACCACAGCGATTGTAGAGTCTCTATCCTTGAAGATATTAAAAAAACAGCTGGACACGGTCCTGAGCAACCTGCTCTCACTGACTCTGAGCAGTCTTGCACCAATTGTTCTGCAGAGATGCCTTCCAGCCTCAGCTGTTCTAGGAGTTGTTAAAACATTTTTTTTAAGGTATGTGCAAGAACCTTGGCTAATATAAATGAATATCATTCTGTACAAGTGAATGTCTCTGTTATTTTATACACAAGAGATGTATTCTGTTAAGAGAACATTTGCTGAAAACTTATGTAAGCAAGATTTTGAAATAGATTATTATTGTATCCATTGTTCTGGAGAAATGTACAACCTTTTCTTAGAATTTCTGCCTCTACATCCCAGTCAACTAGACACACTGAGAAGAGGTAATATTGTCTTTTTATTTAAACAAGAAATGCCCTTGTGTAGACTACAAGCAAAATAAAGGTTAAAAATAAAACAAGGTATTAAAACTTGCAGTAAAAATTGATTTAGTCAATTAACTCAATTTGTTCAAGAAAAAAAGAATTGTAAGATTTTACAAAATGCTTCACCTTTTTTTACAGACATAAAATAGGATTTTTTCGACATCTGTATGCATGAAACCTCATACACCTTATAGTTATTATGTTTTCTAAAGATATTTTATCATGTCTACATATCTTTGTATGCTTTTTTTTGTTTTTTTATTGTGGATAATCTCCATAAAAATCCTAAAGAATGCTATTTTTCCATGTAAAATAAAACAGAATTGTGTCAGTGCCCTTCAATTGGTTTTGTGCAGAGAATCAAACTTTCATATGATACATGCATGGCCAGATTAAAGCTCTAAATTGGTAGACTACAGCCCAGTCACTAAAACCCTGTTGTAAAACAATAATGTGTTGCACATGCTGCTGTTTCATTGCTTCTCTCGTATTCGCATTAACTGAATCAAAATGTAAGAGCTACTTTCTTGGCGCTATCAAAGAAAGTAAATAAGCCAAAGAGAGTTATGATACAAATAATTACATGATAATAGAGGTTAATCTACTTGACTTGATCTCACCTTGAAAATAAATAAGGAAAATAGAAAATGTAATTTACATATGTTTTTCAGAAAAGAAATAAATTGCTGATGTGACACTTAATATGTATTGAGTAATTAGAATTTTACAGGAAACTCAGTCAGAAATGGTTCAAGAGATAGCTGTCTGTAAGCCCCATGCACATATTTCCCATAGCACAGTAGCTATCTCTTTGTTGCTCTGTACATTTCATGTTTCTCATCTATTAATCTCCATTGCAAGATGTAACTTCTATTGTGATGACTTGGCTTACAGGAAATTTCTGTTGGTTTGTTCATATGACAAGAAGTTGCTAGGAATTAATTTTGTTTACCTCAGATGTGCTTTAATTTTAGCAGTAGTTGCCTTCAACTTAATCAAAGACAATTTTTTCTCAGAGTGGGCCTGTAAAGGTGGGCTTCTGCACATCCTTTGATGTTGCTTAGATTTTCCACAGTTACTGTTAGAGAGCTAAATATTGGAGATGAATATAGAGGTGTATATGGATTCCCAAGAACTTGTATGGAGGTCACGCAGCATTTGGTAAAGGAGGCTTGGAAAGGTGGTATGAGAGCACAGTCATGGCATGTCTTGTGCTGACTCACTAAGATATGACAGGCAGCTCAACAGTTCTGGGAAGTTAGTATTAATGAGTATGGGTTTAACATTTTCATCCACTCCTTCATGAGTGTGTACTACTTTTCCATTTAGTAAGAGAGAAGTATTTTCTGTGCCACAGGGAAGCACTCAAGGTGTCCTAGGAAATGTCAGCTAGTTCAGCACTCTCATGTGATCCCTGTGGAGAAATGATGGCCTCTCTGCCTGTCTCCCTCTCTCTCTCATTTCGTTTGTACTTACTCTCAAAAGGAATTGTATTGCTGCACTGAATATGAAAGAGTAATTTAAAAAGAATGATTCCCCCACATGTAAGATGAAGGACTAGATGACCTAGTAAGTGCTTTCTTTTTCTCTTCCAGGAAGGAAAATATATAAAGACATCTTTCACTGTTTCTTCTTTAAAAAGACACAAAAAATGTTGATTGTCAGTATTGAATATATTTATTTAATGTCTTACTGGGTTTTTTTCCAGATTATATGTATATGTGTCATATACAGACATACAGTACTTGTCTCTAGTCATGAACACAGGTGAATCACTTTTATGAGTTCAGCCTTCTATTTACTGGTCTTCTTTTGCGGTTTCCCAATTTGATTTCATATAGTAGAAAGAAGAACAACAGAAATGAAGACAAGTCAAGTAATGCTGTACTTTTCCCCTACTCTTTAGCAATACACTCTTATCTTGAAGGTTTAGGGAAAATGAGAAATTATGTATGATAAAAATGTTTCATGTAAGCTGTTCATATTCACTGTGTGCTGTGAATTCACCTCTGATGCTGCAAGCTCCAATGTTATACACAGAAGGATTCAGCTTCCTGCAGCCAATATTGAGCTCATCATATCTTTTTAAATGAGTCTGGAAAAATTCCCCAGTTATGCATATGCCTGCTTTTCTAACCCATACACCAGAGGGTTAGGCTGGCTCCGTATAGTCATTGGGAATTGACTTCTCTCACTCTCTCTCTCCGTCTTTCTGCTGAAACATCTGTGTGTGATTTCTATTTGTCAGCTGGCAAAAGGAAGCTGAAATACCTCTGTGCCACTTATTCACAGACACACAGTTTGTATGATCCATCTGTAAAAAGTACCATGTGTCATCTGCTTTCCACTGAGGACTAAGGACTAGATTTGCAAAACTCTATAGGTACCTACCTCACACTGCAATCAACCATTTTTGAGGTTACAAATAGCTGCCCCGATTCTCTTCAGTTTATATTTGAACACTATTTAGATTTCTACTGAAACTGCCATGTAAATATTGCAGGATTTTAATTTCTTCACATTAAAGAAGATACAGAGTAAGAGACGCAGAAAGGGGGAAAGAACTTATCTGATAAGAAGTGACACTGGAGAACTAAAATGTCATGGAGTATAAATAGTTCTGAAATAAATTCATGTTTTTCAGAAACAAAGCTCAAGTTCTTATATTTGTTTTGAATAATGTTAAGGTGAACAAAGTTTTCGTAGGAATAGACTTTTCTTGACAACAAATTTTGCTACACTTTCTATAACCTCAAGCTCATAGGATACAGTGAATAAAAAACTTGTGAAGCTCACAATATCATGGTTAAGAACAATAATCTACAAATAATCACAATGAGAGGGATCTTTCCCACGGCTCATTAAATGAGGTACAATTCCTGTTTTAAAGCCTGTACTGGGTTTAAAAAATTCGTGTAATAAATAAGTGTGAATAATAATTTAAGAAAAGTAGAAGGAAGCAGAGGTATTGTAGTTATCTAATGTGAGAGTTTTGACTGGAATGAGATGGAGAAATTGAGAATGATTGGAAGGTATGAAGGTCAGAGTAAAGAAGCTAGAACAATTCATGAAAGAGAAGTGTCCTTGGAGCTGATGATGAAGCAGCTTACCCCAGTGACAAGGCTGCATAGCTGTTCCTTACTGGATTCTGTTCTGTCTGGTATGTTAGTATAAATCTATAATAAAAGCAATAATATGTTGTCTTAAGGGATGTTATCTCTGAAATAAATATTAAGCTGTCTTCTAACTTAGGTTCAGGTCATTATCCCACCTAAAATGATTGCACTGAAGTCAATTCTCAGGAGACAGAGAAAGGATCATTATTTTACTCCCTGACTCATGCTGTGGGGAAGGCTTGTGAGTGGCACAAATAATGATGGCACTAAACACAGTACTGAACGCTGACTGAAGCTCACTCAACTCATTTTCTGACTGGATGTTTCTAAGCCTTTAAAATTAGTAGCTAAAAGAAAACAATAGTAAAAGTGACTATATACAGTTTAAACTGTATATATAGTTTATCCAGACTAGGTAAGTGATCTTCATCTGTTTACATTCTTGATTTAATGTTAGTTGAAAATCTAGGTGAATTAAACATTTGATCCATGTTTGTGTCTTAAATTTTTGACTCTTTGTCAAAAATTTCTATGATTGGATGATGACCACAGTGGGTATTTTTATTGTATTAAAAATGTAAAAAAGAAAGAACTGTTTAAAGTAAGCCTCTCAAAAGTTAGTATCCACTGTGCAATAAAATTGAAAATGACCACATTAAAAAACACTTTCTGAGTATAATATATTTTCCATGACTCATTAATATATACTGTCAGAATTTTGATTCATGCACATTAACTATCAGAATCAGGTATATTGCTCTGATTTATGTATGCTGCATATAAAACTTATTTAAAAATCTTAAACTTTAGAGTACTGATTTAGTACGTGAGTATATAAATCTCCCCATTAAACTCTCAGTTTGATTTCCTGATTTATGCCAGATTTCATGCTATGGATCGTAATGTTTGAACTCTAATTTAATACTATAGTTACTGTAAGAAACATTAGTACAATAAATTATGCAATAGTTAAGAGGCTAGGATGAAAATAATGATTTCTGCATACTGCACCTCTGCCCCAACTTTAGCTGTTGTAAATAAAAATAACTTCTTCACTTCAGAAACTTTCTCTGGCTCACAGCATTTATGAATCTTGCTCTTTAGTCATAATATGCAAATATAATTAGAAGCATTACATTTGGAATGGTTTAATGAAAGGAGATGTTATAGCATCGAAATATATTTTCTCTTTGATCTCAACTCTTTATGATCTTCATTTGTTAGTCATCAAGGAAAATATACCTGGCAGAGATCTGCTATTACAGATGCTCTCATGAATGTTTGGGTACATTAGCATATACTTCACTTCAGATAAATGAGATGTTTTGATATTCGTCAAATTTAAAAAAAAAATCATAACACAATTCTAGGTCATAACTCACTGTTATGTTCACTTTGCCCATGAGTTCAACTACAATATTGCTAATCTGTCCTACGTAATATAATACAGTATAATAAACCATCCCTTTTGTTTTAAACAGGCGGTATGAATCGGTCAAAAAATCAAATATGAAATCATCCTTCTGTGCAAGAAGAGATATTAAAAATATTCAGACTGAAGCACTGGTAAGAATAATTTCCCAAAAAACAACTACCTCCTTTTAAAAATCCATTTCACAGCCTGAGATCCCAAATAGCCAAGTGTGTGATAGGCAACTGTGAGGTCCCCCAGGCTAGAAGGACTCTCCTCTCTCTAACAATAATGTGCTCAGAGATCGATGTAAAAGCAAAGTATTTCCCATTCCCTAACAACTATATCTTATATAAAATGGTCAAGGAAACTAAGCTATATTCCTAAAGGAAGGAATCTGACCCTTTCATAAAGGGTCATATAACTTCAACTTACTCCTACTTTTTAGGTACGATACGTCTGAAGCAATTTTGTCTCACAATAGCAGTTTTGCATAACAGAGTTTCCACATGCATATAATCAGTTTCTTTATACTTGAAATTTTTTCTCTTTATTCAAAACAGTGAGCTGACCATATTCAAAAAGAAAGGATGGTGTTCCTCTGTATACCACTGATGAGAACCACAGAACAGTGGGGAAAATGTGTTTCAACAACTTACCACTTCAGAGACAATCAAAGCTTGTTATCCTGGGTCAGTTAATTTCCATAGTCTAACTGAAAAAAAAAGTTGAAAACAAAATGTTCTTTAACTTCTATTTTCCATCATATTTATATATACATATACTTTTGTGCTTAGGATCTTCATGATCCTATCTAAACTTCCCATATACGTTCCTATATGCTTACACATGCCTATATTTTCTGTAGGCACCTGAATTGCTTTGTCTGTTTCTAACCCCTTGGACAGATCACCTGGCAGGGATATCCCTAATTCTTATGTTCCTTGATGCATAGATTCCTCTGCTGTGGGAGTTGCAGGCTTCCTGTAATGACCAAGTGCAACAGTTCCTCTCCTTCTTCATGAGTAGAAGTGTCAGCAACAGAAAATCTTTAACAACTTTCACTAGTGTGGTTGAAGATGTACGACATGCTGAGCTGGAAGATCTGAGCATCATGAAGTCAGGTCTATTAGACTAAAATTGAGGTCCTGGCACAAATATTTTTGAAAGTTGCTCCAAAATATGTCTGTTTCTCTCATGCAGTTTTAGTTAGCTTAATTAGGTTAACTGTAACAGACTACAATATGGCTGTTCTTTTTTCTTGTTAAAACTTTTCTGTAAACAGTCCATCAGAGATGTGCAAGATGGTGATTATTAAGGGTGCACTCGTGAGGGTGAGTGTAGTGCCAACTTCCCTGCATTTTTCCACTAAGCAGTCTCTAAGTCGTCTTCTGCTTTATAGACTTGAATGTCTCCTGCATCAAATTCAGAACTTCATGTAACTGCAGAAACATAAAAGCGATAGCTATGAATTGTACAATACTAGTGCTTTGCTTAGAAGCTTGGTTAGCAACACCTCACAACAGCCATTTCATGCAGTCTTTTCAGGCACTCCCACACATGATTTCAGGACCAATAATTTTGCTATTATCATAAACCTTAATTAAATGAAGAAAAATAAACAAACCAACTAAAGGACAATAAGTACATGGGTTTAAAACTGTTCCTTTGTAAACATGAGCTGATAATGCAAATAAGACTTGAGTAGAAAACATGATTTCTAGGAAATGTGTATCTATAATATAGAATATTCCAGTAGGGAGTATAACAATCCTGTCCTGCCAATATTTTATGGATTTAGTCATGCATATGTGCGTGAGGCCACACACACACACAGACAAAGACAGACACAGACACAGACACAAATGCTATCTGAGACCTAAGACCAGATTCCAGTGATTCCTGTGAGGGTTAGTTTTAAAAAAAAACAACACTGCCTTTTGTGTCAGAGCTCATTTTCAGCAGATGTTTTTCCTGACTCTAAACTTCAGGCTTCAGGAAAGCCAAGTGTCAAAGCCTCAGCAACCTGGTCATGCATGACCATGGCTCATCTGGATCCTTTAATATCCAAAGGTGCTTGAATCAGCAAGCTCCCTGTCTATTGCCCATCAATCATTCAGAGACTGTAGTGGATCACGTGATTCCAGGCACTGGCCCTGTCTGATCAGCATCAACAGAGAGACTTTGGGAGAAAAGTGGGAATAGACTAAATGAGGACTGGATAGTGAAGAATCTGGAAATTGAAGAAAGCACTACATTTGGCCGTGAAAACAGCAGGAGAGCTTCCAGAAGAGGATAAATTGAAGGATAAGAGACTGATACTAATGGAGTAGGGAAGAAAGGATACTAATGGATACTAACGGGGTAAGAAAGAAAAATAAAAGAAAATTAATTATTTGCTAATTTTAAAACTAACTCATGGATTTTGTGAAATGTATGAACAATTTCAGCACTGCAGAAAACTGAAGATTCAAATTTAAATAGTATTTCAAAAGAAGCAGATAATCCTTGTCTATGATACTTGTCACATTTCAGATTGCCACCAAGAAATTTAAACAAAACCAGAAATATGTTGAATTTATGTTTAACTTAAATTACTTTCATGCTGAGTAATAAATATTACCTAGAGTATCAGCATCATTATCAGGGTTTCAAATACTTTTTTATTAAACACATTTAGACCCATGGTCAAAATCTTTTGAGAAAATTAACTCTTGAATTAGGATTATACAAAAATAATATTTTCAACAAATTTGGAATTTTTTTTTTTTTAAATTTTGGTAAATTCTGAAGAATTCCTTTTATAAAACTGTTGGTCCAAAAGCAACCAGATATCTTTACTTATCTCTAAGCATGTATGTAAATGTGTACATTTGGGGGTGTTGTGTCTGCATACAACTTAAATCAGTATGATTGATGAAAGTAATTCTAATGATTTTTTCTGGTTTTACTTACGTATCCTATATACAGGATCATTCAAGATACTTAATTCAAGTTAACACACTGAGTAAATAACAAGTGCTTTAGTTAAACTGCATAAAATCCCTGTGTGAAAGCTATAATGAAAATTAAACAGAGTTTAATTCAATGAGTTTAAATCACTTCCAAAGTAAATCAAGCCAAATCAAATTAAGGTCATTACAGTATTCTATGAGACTGTCCAATCAGGGGTTCAACACAGATGAACTACATCACTTTAATAACTAATTCAGAATGATTTTTCTGAGTGTCTTTCCCTGTCTAGACCCACCCTTTGACTTGTACTGTGACACCTACATCTGAGGGCTGCCTAAGCAGGCAACCTGCCTGCACTGGCAGAATCTTCTTCTGCCTGCTAGGGTCCCACACAGAGGGGAATGCCACAGGAGGCAGTGCTGTTCCAGCACCATAATAAAGTTCACTTAGGATGATGATGGATTACTTATATGAGTGCTAGCATCTCAAGTTCACCTAGAGTTCCCTTTTCAAATCCAGAGATTGCCTGTATAAAGACTCAAAAATTAAGCTAGAGAAGACAGAAATGTATTTATAACAGCAGAATTCTTTGAAATTCAAGTGTTATATTGGTAGAATTTTTCCTAAATGAAAAACAATTGAGAAGCACTTCCCCCGCTCTAAGAAATAAACATTTCTTTAATTAATTTTTTATTCATTTCATGCTGATTTATCCCTGCATAAACAATGTTTAAAAGAAGGGAAGTTGCTGCCCTGGGGCAAAGATCTTTTTTTTTTAATACCCATTACTTTTCTCCCTTGCCAGACAGTACTAATATGGCCACTAACAGATATGCCTCCATAACTCTTCTGATCAATGGGTACCTGATTTCCTGACAGGCTGGGCAGTCAAGTCTCTGCGTGCAAAGCAGGTGTATAACTATCCAACACAGGGTGAAGCAGAAATGTTAGTGAGTGTGCTACGTGAACATGTGTGACACCATGAGAAATAACTTCTCCCAAAAGGCTCCTTGCTGCTGCAGCTGCTGCTACTGCTTCTGCTGCTGGTGCTGGTGCCATGGAGGGAAACAGGAGCCTGACCCTGAGCTCCGCCAGGCATGGAGGTCCCCGGGCAAGCACTATGGCTCAGAACAGCAGTGAGTGAGGCAGGCAGGAGGAAGGGTAGGATGGGCAAAGGCCAGGGCAGAAGCACTGGGCCCCGGAGGGGGTTTCTACAGCTCCAGCAAGGGTGCAGCCACTGCGGGGAGCGTCTGGGTCAGGGCAGGTGCCACCCTCGGGGATGGGTGCAGGGGTGCCCAGGCCTGCCAGTCATGGCCATTGTCTGGGGGGCTGTGGGGATACATCCCTATCCCAGCAGTGCTTGCCACCCTTCCCCTTACTGCCTCAGAGCTCCCTCTCCCCCTTTCCCACTTGCCCTGGGCCCCTGCATCTCCTGCCCCTGCTGTCCCAGGTGCCATCTCCCTCCCATCCATTGAGACCCTTCTCTCCCTCCTCCTTCAGGCCATGCCTGTGGGCATCACCCACATCCTGACCATGTTGATATTCATGCAATATATGCCGAGGGTGGGTGACCGGACAGACATGGACATGCAAGTGCTCCTGCAGCAACATGAGGAGCAATAGAGTCAGGAGATGACTTGGATGCTAGGGAAGATGGAGCAGAGGAACCTGGAGCTGCATGGTCTCACTCAAGAATGGTGAGGCACTCCTGCACCCCTGTGGAACACCTGATGGAGAACATGATGTGCTTCCTCCTCTACCCTGTGACAAGCTGAACAGAAGCCAGATCCCTGCTCCCTGTGCAGCATCTGCATCGTTTACAGTTGTCAAGCTCCTCCTGCTCGGAGGTGCAGGAGGGATTTACCCTAGGTAAATATCCAATAAATTTGCTTGGTTTAAGAAATCTTCTGTCTGTGAGTGTCTGGGTAACACTTTGTTGTGGAATGTTACTCCTTGGCTCCATCTCTGCTCTGTAACAAATAGATGAAGTTTACTCTTGAATTTATATTTGCAGCTTTTTCTGGCTGCCTGGCATCTGGCTAAGATCAACCAGCCACAGGTGGTTCCATTCTTTTCATCAGGGAAAGAGCACAGACAGTACAAACAAAAGCAATCATATTAGTCATGAGCAGAGTACCGGTAAGCAAGTATCTCTGAACTTCAGTCATGTGCTGAAAATCTAGAAGATGTCTCTTTGTCCCCAAAATGAGAAGTAATGCATTGTGTAGTGATTCGTATGTGTATAATGACTAATTAGAAGATTTTGTCATCTTTTGGGTACACCCTTAAACTACTTTTTAAGCACCTAAATGTTACTTTACTGTATGATTTTTTGTGATTGAGGCATTCTCATCATTCTCCTCACATATAGGGATGGAAAAGAATTTTAAAAAGTATTCGCCTGCCCTTCTGAGGTTTTTCTATGGTTTTGTATGACAACTATTAAAAAAGTTATCATAAAAAAGTTTAAATAGTTGTATCATACATTCACAGAATCACAGAACTTTCTAATTTTGAAAAGACCTTGATGATCATCTAGTCCAACCATTAACCTAATACTGACAGTTCCCAACTACACCATATCCCTAAGGACTGTGTCAATGCAATTCTTACTCCAGGGATGGGGACTCCACCACTGCTCGGGGCAGCCCATTCCAACACCTATATCATGTTCTGCTCAGATGAGGGGGACAAGTGACACAGATTCTCAGATCTCCAATGGAGTGGACAACAAGTCTCCAAGTCCAAGTATTAATTAACTACCCACAATGTACTAACTGAATACACAATAATTGGCTAAGTATATAGCAAGTTGTGGCAAGCAATACCATATGCCTTGCATTTCTTAATGGAAAAAGGAAAAGAGGGAGATAGAAGGAATGAGGACATACAGATCACTGTCTGGGTTCCTGCGCTGATCCCGCCGGCGAGGGTTCCAGGAGGTGGCTGTCTTTTTCACTGGCATTCATATTCTTCGTTTCACTGTTTTCTCCAGGCCCTCCCTTTCTTCCCCCCCTTCCCTTGATTTATAAACACTTTGCTTTGGCCCCTCACCTAGGTCGACCCACATACCTAATATCCCATGTATGGGGAGGGGTAAGATGTTTTATGAGATGATGTAATTAGCATGATCTTGTTATCCTTCGTTATCATATTGAAGGGTGTTAACTTTAATATGCATTTTGTGGATAATGAAGCAAAGGACACTCACTGGACAGATGATCCTTGAAATCTGCCCAGGTGCCCCAGAGCAGAGCCGTCCTGTCTCTACAGGACTCCCTCCTCCAGCTGCATCTTGTGTTATTCAGGCAGCCTTATTAGCTTCGACCTCCACAGAATGCACCCTGTGAGTCATAGTTTTGTCTTGTGAGTGTTTGAGGCATTTCTTCGATCAGCCTCAACTTTTGCTATTCCAGGCTGTTTGTCTTAGTTTCTCGCAGGCCTGGTTTCTCGTCTCTCACAGCCTAACAACCCGTTCCGTAAAGACATACTTCCTAATATCCAGTCTAAACTTCCGTGGCACAACTTGAGACCATTTCCACTTGTCTTGTCACTTATTACTTGGTTAAAGAGGCTCATCCCCAGCTCTCTGCAACCTCCTTTCAGGTAGCTGTAGAGGGCGATGAGGTCTCCCCTCAGCCTCCTCTTCTCCAGACTAAACACCCCCAGTTCCCTCAGCCACTCCCCGTACGACCTGTGCTCCAGAGCCTTCACCAGCTTCGTTGCCCTTCTCTGGACACGCTCGCGTCATTCAATGTCCTTTTTGGAGTGAGGGGCCCAAAACTGAACACAGGAATCGAGGTGTGGCCTCAGCAGTGCCAAGTACAGGGGTCAGATCCCTTCCCTGTCCCTGCTGGCCATGCTATTGCTGACACAAGCCAGGATGCCATTGGCCTTCTTGGCCACCTGGGCACACTGCTGGCTCCTGTTCAGCCGGCTGTCAATCAACACCCCCAGGTCCCTCTCTGACTGGCAGCTCTCCAGCCACTCCTCCCCAAGCCTGTAGCGCTGCTGGGGGTTGTTGTGGCCCAAGGGCAGCCCCCGGCATTTGGCCTTATTGAAACTCCTCCAGCTGGCCTCAGCCCATGGCTCCAGCCTGTCCAGGTCTCTCTGCAGAGCCTCCCTACCCTCGAGCAGATCAACACTCCCACCCAACTGGGTGTCATCTGCAAACTGACTGAGGGTGCACTCGATCCCCTCGTCTAGAACATCATAAAGATGTTAAACAGGACAGAGCCCTGGGGGACACCACTCATGACCGGCTGCCAACCGGATTTAACTCCATTCACCACAACTCTTTGGGCCCGGCCATCCAGACAGTTTTTTACCTGGCAGAGCTTATGCCCATCCAGGCAATGATCAGCCAGTTTTGCCAGGAGGATGCTGTGGGAAACGGTGTCAAAGGCCTCACTGAAGTCAAGGTTGACAACATCCACAGCCTTTCCCTTACCCAATAAGCAGATCGCCCTGTCGTAGAAGGACATCAGGTTTGTCAAGCAGGACCTGCCTTTCCTAAACCCCTGCTGATTTGGCCTGATCATCTGTTTATCCCTCATGTGCTGTATGATGGTACTCATCATGAGCTGCTCCATCAGCTTCCCGGGCGCCGAAGTCAAGCTGACAGGCCTGTAGTTTCCTGGATCATCCTTCCAACCCTTCTTATATATGGGTGTCACACTGGCCAGTTTCCAGTCCCCGGTCAGCCAGGACTGCTGGTAAATGATGGAAAGCGGCTTGGCGAGCACCCCAGCCAGCTCCTTCAGCACTCTCGGGTGTATTCCGTCTGGTCCCAATGACTTGTGTGTGTCTATGTGATGCAGCAGGTCACTGACTGTCTCCTCCTGGATTTAGGGGGGAGTGTGTCATTCTCCCAGTCTCTGTCTTCTGGCTGAGGAGGATGGATTTCATCATAGTCTTTTTATTAAAGACTGAGACAAAGAAGGAATTAAGCACCTCAGCCTTTTCCTAATCACTTGTTGCCATGTTTCCTCCTCTGTCTAGCAGGGGATGGAGGCTCTCCCAGGTCTTTCTTTTTCTGTTGAAACACTTAAAGAAACATTTCTTGTTATCCTTGATTTTTGAAGCCAGATTAATTTCTAGCTGGACTTTAGACCTCCCGATTTCCACCCTGTGTAGCCTCACAGCATCTTTGTAATCATTGTGACTACTTAGCCCCTTCTTCCAAACTCTGTAAATTCTCCTTTTCTCCTGAGTTGCAGCCAAAACCCCCTGTTTAGCCAGGGTAGTCTTCTCTAGTGTCAGCTTCTCTTACAGCACCTGCTACTGTGCCTTCAAGACTTCCTTCTTAAAGAGTGCCCAGCCTTCCTGAACCCTATACCCTTCAGGACCATCTTCCAAGGGATTCTGTCAAGCTGTTGCCTAAACAAGACAAAGTCAGCTCTTTGGAATTCCAGGATGTCAGTTCTGCTCTAAGAGTAGAGAATCTATTATTTCATGATTGCTGTGCCCTAGTCGGCCTCCAACCACCACATTATCAACCAGTCCTTCTCTTTTCAAAAAGAGAAGTTCCATCATGTCATCTTCTCTGTTTGGTTCACTCACCAGCTGTGTCAGGAAGTTGTCTCCCACACATTCCATGAATGTCCAGGACTGGTCCTGCTCTGCTGTGTTGTATTTCCAGCAGATGTCTGGGAAGTGAAAGTCTCCCACAAGAACAAGGGCAAGCGATCATGAGATTTCTCCTCAGTGCCTATACAGTATTTCATCCACCTTTCTGTCCTGATTGGGTAGCCTATAGTAGACTCCTGCTACAACATCTGCCCTGTTGGCCTTCCCCCTGATTCTAACACAAAGGCACTCCACTCTGTCTTCACTACACTTGTACTCAAAGCAATCGTAACAGTCCCTAACATACAGGGCCACCCCACCGCCTCTCCTTCCCTGTCTATCCCTTCTGAAGAGCTTGCAGCCATGAATTGGTGCACTCCAGTCATGGGAGACATCCCACCATGTTTCTGTAATAGCCACTACATCATAATTTTCCTGCTGCATCATGGCTTCAAGGTCCTCCTGTTTGTTACCCATGCTGTGTGCATTGATATACATGCACTTCAGATGGGTTGATGTCCCCAGCACCTTTTTGCATTTAGAAGTCCTAAGTCCAGCCTGACCTTTCATAGGTGTTACCACAGTTACTGATCCATCAATATCCGTTGCAGCTTTGTTGTGCTGCCTGTCTCCATCCCTTACCTCCACTGAGCTGGCAGGTTGAGGATCATTGCTGGCACAACAGCCCCCAAACTCTGTTAATCTACCCTGGGGCTTATGTCTGGGAGTTGCAGTTTTGTCCCCTTCCCCCTTCAAATCTAGTTTAAAGCTCTCAATGAGACCAGATAACTCCTGCCCCAAGTTTCTTTTGATCTGGGACAGTTGCATCCCATCTGATGCCAAAAGGTCTACTAACCCATGACTGAAAAATCCAAAGCCTTGACGGTAACACCAGTCTTGGAGCCACAAGTTCATCTGTTGAGTTCTCTGGTATTCTTCGTCATCCATCCCCACAACTGAAGGGATGCAGGAGAACACAATTTGTGCCCCTGACCCCTTAACCAGTTTCCCCAATGCCCTGAAATCTCTCTTCATTGCTGTAGGACTTCTCCTGCTAATATTGTTGCTACCTACCTGAAAAACCAAGAGAGGGTAGTAGTCCTTGGGTCTCACTAGAACAGGGAGTTTAGCTGTGAGGTCCTTCACCCGGGCCCCAGGAAGGCAGCAGACTTCCCTATGAAGTGGTTCTGGTCTGCATATGGGGCCTTTGACACCCCTCAGAATGGAGTCACCCATTACAATGACCCTTCTGGGGTTCTTTTTAGAATTGGTTTTAATACCTGATCTAGAGTGACCTGGCCTTGATGGACCTTGATCTTCCCCCTTGTTTGTCTCATTCTCTTCCTCCTCTACTTCATTCAAAAGTTCCAGGGCCCTTGTGAAGGGACACCATGGAGGGTGAGGGAGGTCAGGAGAGGATTTTCCTGCCTCCCTGAGCGGTGACCTGCTTCCAGTCTCCCCCATCTCTTAGGTCCCCTCCTTCTGCCTGGTAGCCAGAGGATGAGGGATTACCTGCCTCGTTTGGAGCCTCCATTTGCTCCTGTTGCTTTAGGGGTGCTAGGGTGTTACTCCATCAATCATTTTCCCTTTCACACCCCCTAATACTTCTTAATCTTTCAACCTCTTCTTTGAGTTCTGCCACCAGGCTGAGCAGGTCCCCCAGCTGATGGCAGCGCACACAGGTGCTGTCCCTGCTGCCCTCTGGCAGGACTGATAGGATCAGGCACTCCCCGCAGCCCGGGACCTGCACCGCTGCATGTCTGCGTGGCAGCTCCGTCTGGGTAGCCACGTTCTTTCTGATGGTGGTTTTGACGAGAGTGGAGACCATGGTTCAGTCAGCTCGTGGAGGATGATGACAACTAGTTCAGATGAGCTCCAGACCCAGGAGAGGGATTGTGCCCTGTCCACTTGCCCTGCCTGTGCAAACTGCCACGAAAACCGAGGCGCCACACCCTT